>NC_045697.1:107789737-108462535 GCF_009834535.1 Camelus ferus | reverse complement strand
AGAACAGAGTCTCAGTGAAGAGGGGCATCGCTAACGGTGAACCCTCCCAACTGCATCCGTGCAAATCCCTCTTCAAGGCTCACGTCCCTCGTCTCCAACGCTCATCCCTGTGCTTTTTTGTTTTATTGGTATTTTTCTCTGCTACTGGTGCAGGTGGCTCCTTTGTGTGATTGATTAACAGCGAGTCCTTTAATTTTCTGCCGCTTGACCTTGTGCGTCCTTATTTCCCCAGCCTTCTTGGACACTTTTACCTTTCATTTCAGGAAAGTAACTGTTGAAAGACAGCCCCTGAACCCCACAAATCTAGAACAACCTTCCTTCTTGTAGGCTCTGCCTCACTCCCCTGTTTTGTCTCCCCCGATCTGCTGAACTTAGTTCAACGCCAGAACATCCACAATGTCTCACGCAGACTTGTCGGGAGGCACGACCTCAGAGAGCTGGTTCAGTGCTCAACGAGCAGATGCTGTATGGTTCCATCCTTCCGGTCCAGCCCGATCTCAGCTGCCCTGGATCCCAGGCTCTGTGAGAACCATGCATTCAAATCGGAGTTCCTCCCACCAGAGCAGGTGGGGACCAGAACATCTATGCTTCTAGATGCCCGTGGACCTAGGCGGTCCATGAGCGCCTCCCTGACCTGGGTGGGTCCCACCTGAGCATTTGCGGGCTGTGGGCCACTGACTTGCAGCTTTACCTCCCTCCTGGGGTGGTTGTGAGGATTAAACGAGAAGAGCACAGGGAGTGCTTGGCACAGTGTCCAATACCTAGTAAGGGCTCGATAAAAGATAGCTTTTAGCTAATAATTCTAATGATAAAAGCAGATGTCCTAACCGACATGCTGCCTGGGGTCCCTGGTACCTGTTTGTTGATGTTGTTTGCCTGTCACCTCTCTCTGACCTGCTCCTGTGGGATGGTGCTGGAGCCCAACCAGGATCCCAGCTGGCCCACTTGGGAGTCACCCCATCACACAATTCACGTCTATTTCATGAGGCCAGACACCTCCTCTGTGTCACCTCATGTAGAATCAGCCTGATGGCCAGACTCCCTGGCTTTCAACAACTCAGAACAGAGACAATGCCTTTTAGTTCTTGCTGAAGGAAGGAATGAAGGAATGAATGAATGCAAAAATGACCCTGCCCCAGGTCTGGGTGTACTTCCACATCCTCTCTAACTCCTGCTGGGTCACTGCTCACTCTGCCCTCCCAGGGCTCTGGTTCCTCCTGGGAGAGGGGTGCTCTCCTCTCCTGCTCGCCCACTGCACCTCTCAGCTTCCCACTGGGCCCCATGCACCCCTCCCTTCTCAGGACCAGTGGAAGCCAGGTGGATGGACGGGCTGAGCTTAGTGATGGCAGGGGGTGTTCCTGTAATGGGAGAAGGCTGCTCTGTTTAGACTGGAGAAAGAAGGGCAGTAACCCAGAGCCCTTCTTTCTCCAATCTAACCTCACACAGAAGCAAACACTTTTATTTGAAAGAGCTTTGATTTTTAAACATTATCAATCAATGTGCTTTTAAAAGCACCAGATATGTGTAAGAAAGTTGGACAGTATCATTGTGAATATCAAGGCTGTTTCCTTTACAATTTTAAAATAAAATATGCATGTCTGCTCCCTGCTTTACCGGTGACCTCAGCTCCCTTATACACTTGAACTTCATCTCCAGGAAGGAAGCCAGGGGGTCAAAGGGTATTGGAGTGGGAGGGTGTGATCAGAGCACACATTGTTCTACTCTGAGCAACATTTTCTTAGCAACTCAAGTCAATAAACATGACACGGCATTTGGGTAAATAACAAACATATAGGTACAAGTTCAATACAGTTCAATCTAAATTTAAGCTGTTGTCACTTTAACTCTGGTTTCCTTTTTCATTTTAAGAAAAATATTTTCACCCTTCGTGTTGGTCGGGCCAGGTTCCAGGCCTTTCAGCTTCCTCTGTGTGAGTTGATGCAAGGAACAGGGATGCTGGAAAGCTACCTCCCAGGGTGGCTGGGGAAGGCTGCAGGGGGGAATTAAAAAGACAGGACCTCCCAGGAGCACAGGCCAGGCCTTGCAGAGCTTGGGACAGAGTGTAGGACATGGAAGGATCCAGCACAGCTCTTGAGACAGGGTCCTCTCAATGCCTCCTTAGTAGGAGTTTCTTGATTCTCTGCCCTTACTGACTCAGCCCCCTCTGCCCGGGCTTTGTTCCCGCCTTCCCAATGAAGTCCCCCACCCTCTGGCCAGGGCATTCGTCCTATATCTTGTTGATTGCATGTCTTCTCTTTATGCCTAACTTGGGTTCTATCTGGGCCCCTTGGTCTCTGCTGTCTGATGTGCAGGTGAGTCTTTTCTGCTTCTGGTTCTGTGAATCCACTGATAAATTATCTCACTTTCCCCTCAGTTGAGTCCTTGGAAAGAGAGAATCAGATTTCAGCAGCTGATCACTATTGTCTCTGCCCAGGCCCAGTGTGGCTCCGTGCCGACTCGGAGGTCACTGGCCAGCATGTGGATTAGCTGTCCTCAGGCCAGTGCCACTCCACAGCTAGGGGAGGGGAGAAGACAGCAAGGCCATCTCTGGCATCTCCTCCAGCACAGCGCCGTGATGTCCTGTCCACGTCAGGGACACTTGGCCTCCTAGAGATGCTTGTAGATTTCCTCTTGCTGCCCTGGCCCGGGGTCCCTCAGGACCAGGCACGGGCCTGCCGGTCACAGCTGCTCCTCACTCAGAGCACGAGGCCAGCTGGTTCACATTTACTGGCATAGTTTTTGGGATGTTGAATGTCACTGGAAGGTTTTTTCCCTGCACTTCTTTGCTTGGCTGAGTCCTCCTCAGTCGAGGCCCAATTCAGCAGATTAACTTCCATGCTGCCCCTGTCATGCATGGTTATTTAAACGTCTCTGTAGTCCCAAAGCATTCTGGGTACACATCAGCCACATGGTTCGCACCTGCTACCGGAGTGGTTTATTTAATTATTGTAGTGAACTATTGTCATTCACAGCAACCTCAGATCTTTGGAACAGCTTCTCCATGTTCTGATGGCTCCCCATGGTACAAATCTCAGATTCCCTTCGAAGAATGCCTTACATTTCCCAGCCTCTTGCCCTTGAGTCAGATATTGATTTATAGTTTGCCAGTCAGATACGCTCCTGCAGGACTTGAGTCAGATCTAACTTTCACGGGAAAAGAAGCAAGAAGTAGGCCATTCATTCTGCTGGCTCGGATAATGGCAGATGTGATGTGGTTCCGGCGCCAGCCTAGCCGTGGTGGCGATGGCTTCCTAACTCAGAGGTTCCTGTCTGTAGCAACGACAGCTTGTCTTTTGGCAAGCTATCCTGGTGGAGTCTTGAAGCCCAGCCTGAAGCTTGTTTCTTCCCATGATTTTGTGAGATATTTATAAACCTCAATTAATCCCTTTCGGCTTAAACTAGCTACAGTGGATCATATTGTCTGCAACCAAGAACCTGGACCTTATTCCTGCCGGACTGAGCCTCGTGAAGCAGGAACCCTGCCATGCTTGTTTTTGAATCCCTAGCACTTAGCACAGCTGTAAGGCTTTCAATGCATGTTATGGAAGTGCTTTCCCCTCTACAACTCTTTCTAACTAGTTAGTTACTTTGTTGAAGGCAAAACTGTTCTTTGGATAAATCTTATGTTTATCCACTTATATAGATTATTATCTGTTGCCAGCAACTGTGCTGGGCTATGCATGTAGTGTGGAATAAGACACAGTCCTCATTCCTCTGTCAAACCTGTGGGGAGATTTGTCATTTTACTATATAAATGTGATTTGTACTCATGCTTGGACTGAGAAAGAAAGCAGGTGGTATCTGGTCATCCTAAGACGAGGTATGAATCGAATGCTAAACATACAGTTTCTGGTGTTTCTAAGCTATTCCCCATTTTACCAGCATCAACTCGATTCTTTTCTCCCTGATGGCGAAGAAAACAGCTTTGACTGTCTTCAAGAAGCTGATCAGCCAAATAAAATTTATATGGGGATTTGGGGCTTTTTTATTTTCATGTGGCAAAATCTTATGTTCTGGGAATTTATTTCAAACAACACAATGAAGCAGAACTGGAAGGATTTGACGCGATTGGATCTGGGAACCCGTCCAGTTCTGCTAGCCTGCCCCTCTGTTCGAACCTCTCCTCCAACAGTCTGGATGCGGGGGATAGATTCTTCATCCAGTGGATTAATGTGGAGCAGCACCCACAGCAGAGCTGCCCTTACTGAAATCCTTCTAAAAGTTGGACATGTCATTAAGTGTTTCATTTCCACAGGGTTTATAGGAAATCAGAGCAACACGCAGTTGAGATGACAATAAGGAGAGAGGAGAGAGAAAATCATCAGTGGCTGGAAAGCAGAAAAGACAGAGAGAGCCGAATCTACTGACAAATTTCAGATAGTTTTTATGTGTCTGTTTTCTCCATTGCCTTAAAAAAAATGACTTTTCTTTAACTAGTCTGAAAGCTCAAGTTTCCTCCAAAGATAGCTATTTTTGGCTAACAGCTTTCCCTGCATCCTCTCGTTGAACCCTCACACTAACGCTCCCTGGTATGTGTTTGAATTCCAGTGTTACAGATGAGGAAACCGCTCGGAGGAAAGAAATATGCAGAAGACCAAATTGGCAAGGATTCAAACATTGGCTGTTCTGGTTCCAAAACCTGTGCGCTCACAACTAGTCTACAGCCGTCCAACCACAAGGAACACAAGGGCAAGTTCCAAAACTTCCTCTGGTCCTTTTCAGCATTTAGAGGGATTCAAAACTTTTGCATCCTTATCTACTTCAGAACTGGGTCCCTTCTGATTCTTTTCCATGGATAAGCCCTAGGGTGTAAAAGTTTACCTGCTACATTTTTAATAAACTTATTGCATAATAGAAAATCACATTCTCCCCATATATAGCTGGTTTTTTGGTGTGTTTGTGTGTGAATATTTACTATGTGGCTTCTGAAACACAACCTTAGGGGTCCGCAAAATAACATCTCTTGTGTCTTTGGTGCTTTTCTGTTTACAAAGGGATCATGAATCTATTACCTACTTTTAATCTCGACCACAAAGCTATGAAATAGGTATTAGCAGTATATTTTACACAGAAGAAAAACCAAGGCTCAAAAAAGGATCGTCAAGGTGCCATGATCACAGCTGTAAGTGACAGGGCTGAGCTGGCCACAGGCATCCTCAGTCCACGGGCCCCACACGGCTGCTAATATAGCCCCGCGGCCTCGGCTCCGTCGGCTCACCTGAGGAGGAAGACCTTGCTGAAGTGATAGACTACCAAAAACGGGGCTTGGAAAACCCAGCTGCAATCTCCCACCAAAGGGTACGTCTTTAAAACAGGGCACAGCTAAGTTTCCAGTGGCATCAACGCTCCTTACGGTGAGTTTCAAAGACACAGTAGTAGCCAAACAGCAGCTCTCTGGTGCCGGCGGAAGAACAAAACGTCATTTCATCATTTAGACCTCACTTCGCGCATCCCTGGAGTAGCTTTGTGGGAGGATCTGTGCATTTTTGGGGTGCCTGGTGCTGATATGTTCTTCTGGTAATTTACAGCCCCCTAGGACAGTGAGGAAGGGCGGGGGCTAATGCTTCCCCTTCCTTGGCTAATTGCTGCC
Source organism: Camelus ferus (assembly GCF_009834535.1). NCBI lineage: Eukaryota > Metazoa > Chordata > Mammalia > Artiodactyla > Camelidae > Camelus > Camelus ferus. The sequence continues at coordinate 108,456,945 of NC_045697.1, read as the reverse complement.
CAAGTTCACACTCTCTGCAAACAACTCACAACCAAAGCCCCAGAGAAACTCTCAGAGCTGTAACTGTCCTCATCAAGGGGAGTTAACATACCCCCATCCACGTGCTCCAGTCTGAGGCTTCGTTTGCATATTTTATTGATTCTCTCACACACGTGGTTTTCTTTCAAGAATGCGTCCACCCAGTGGCACTTACCTGCCTCACTGTAAACACTTAGACTGGTTTGGAAACCCCTGGGAGGCCAAGTAACACTGCGAGACTCGGAGAGTAGTGTTTGTTTTATATATAGCCTTCTCGACAGCCTTCCTAGTCCTTGGACTCAAAATTTCCCCAGTAAAATCAATCTTCTTATCATAAGCATCCAGCAATGAAGAGGCCCTCTACACAGTCTTTTTTTTGGTTCTGAAAATTCTCTCCTAGGTTTGAGGAAACTCAATCAAAGAAAAGGGCAAGAAGAGTATTTATTCCATTTTCTTGGGTTTGTTGTCTGACTTTTTTAGGTAGACAGTTTCTGAACAGGACTTACATAGATGGGAAAAAACATATACGTACATACGCACATGTGTGCGCGCGCGCGCGCGTGTGTGTCCTTCCCTATGTACTTATTTTCATTTAAACTCTTGGGAAGAAGAGACGGACTCCACCCTCCTTTGGTCTGGCGTTGGGAATTAAGGTAAATCAGGACTTGAAGACTTTAGGAACACATGTTGGGAAACCCAATTCAGACCAGTTTAAATAATAATGAAAAGCAAAGGTTAGATTTCTTTAGCTCATTTAGTTGGACAGTCTAAAAGTAGAGGAGCTTCAGGTGTGGCTGGATCCAGGGACTCATAATCATACAGTGTCATCAAGGCTTGGGCTCCTTTCTCTGTCTTTTGGTGTTGATTTCATTCTTAGCCAGACTTTCTTTATCTGGTGGCCCTGGAAGATCCAAGCTGATAACTTACCAGCTTAGCCATTCCAGTGAAAGGAGACTGTCCATTTTAATAGATTCTTAGTAAAAAGTCCTGGGGCCTGCCAGGCTCTTCCCATAACATCTTCACTGTCCTCATATGAGCCAGCTTTTAGATCTTACATTTTGTAGGTGAAGGAACTGAGAGCTGATGAGGTTCGTGTACTATTTGTGTGACTAAAAGAAAGGAGAGGAAAATCTTGTTTAAATTTCCGGGATTTGTTAAACCAGGCAAGTAAAGGAATAAACCTTTACATGAAGACAGGTGGATATGTGCATACCTTCCATCCTAGAATGTCTGAGAAAGAATAGATTCAAGGACTATAGCATGAGACAGAAACTCATGCTTGACCATGGACTGGTCCATTCAACCCCAGATCCAGATCCAGATCCCACAGCAGAAGGGGAAGACCCCGTATGCCCTGGACTCCAGGGTCGGGAGTGGGTGGTCCCTCAGCCCCAGGAGTCCAACCGCTCAAGCTCACATCCTCATCTTGTGAACTCTGTATGCTACAGCAAGCCCCTTGACCTCTGCTTCAGTTTCCTCATCCGTTTAAGAAAAGATGGTAATGACAGTATCCACATCCAGTCTTTAAGGATTAAAAGAGGTAACATATACAAAGCACTTTGTAGGGTGCCTGGTACCATAGTACCATGGTATTAGCTATTCTAATAATTAGGGAGCATGTTGTACAGTCTAAAAGAGGTAACTGTAGATGAAAAGAAAGCTGACTTCACAGGTGGGAAGTAAACTCGCAAAACTCACTGTCCCCGAAGGCGGCACAAACTGAAAATATCAACAGAATAGAAAAGGGTTAGATCATGAGTGGGTAATCTGTTCTCTACCATTAAGCCAACGACACATAGGGAAAAACATCCATTTCTGGCCCTGGTAAGTCAGAGAAGCCACCATGGACTGTGAAGGGAGTTCAGTGAGTCGCCGGTTGCCATGCCAACACCAACATCACCCTTCCGCCCACTCCCCCGTCAACACATGTGAATAAGTAACGATGATGATAGCATGAACTAAAAATGCTATTTTTTTTAACAAGGTTTAATGTACTTCTGTCAAAAGTCTGGCTTTCAGAAATAATGGCTGTAGGCCAGATCAAGATTTGCCAGAATCCCTAAGATGGGTCCAGTATAGTCACAAAAGAGAAATCTTCTATAGATCATTATGGGACTCTTCGGATCTGGAGCAGGGGTTGCTGAGGGAGATGGGGTCCACCTAATTCCAAGCTTGAGGAACTGCCCCTTTGTGGTATCAGAAATTGAGTCAGTGTCCTCAGTCTACACCGCCTTCTCCACCCCCTGATGCCTGGTGTGGATCTCTGGCCTTCATCTGCCTTCTTCGAGCACTACTTGAATATTCACACTCTGGTGATGTGTGTCTAAAACTTACAAAACAACAACTTTGACCTAAGAATTTAACTTCCCTGTAATCATAATGGAAGTGCAACAATATTTATAGTAGCAAAATAAAATAAATAAACAAAAAATAGAACTAACCTAAACGTCCAAGTTAAATTGTTGTGCATCCTTACATGAAAATGTGCTGAGCTGTTAAAAATGAGATGATCAAAGGCCCTCTGACGATGTGGGAAATTATAAGGTGTCATTAAGTGAAGCAAGCAGGTTACAGAGTAAGGATTTGGTAAAAATCCGAATTTGATATATGCAAATATATGCAAATACATGCATAGGTAAAACCAATAGTGTGTTACTGTAAAATGTTAATGGTTATTTCAGGATGATAGGATTACAGGTGGCTTTCAGTCTTCTTTTGTGCCATTCTCTATCTTCAAAAAACACTTTTTATGACAATTGTCTATTTCTTCTGTACTCAGGGGAAAAAAATCCAATAAATATGATATACAGAGAACCAAGGACCTGCCCTGTGTCCAGTGCAGGAGAAGGAGGGACGTCAGGGAGGGCTGCACTTGGGCCATCTGTGCCCCACCTTACACAGGGCCCCAGAGGTCACATCTGAGGTGTTGGCCAAGATGACTCAGTTCCAGTCAGAGAGGCCCTGGGCTCTCAAAGGATCTGTCAGCTCCCCGAAGAAGCATTTCACACTTCTTGAGCTTGGCTTTGCCCAGCCGCACTATTAATAGTCTTTCCATGTCTCCAACTGGTCTGCACATTCTGGTCCCAGAGATGCTTCTCAAACGGGAGCCAGTTTTCTCATGAACGCTTTTTATCTAGAGGAGGAAACTGAGAGTAAGAGAGTTTACTGACACTCATAGAAAAGTCCTTTTATTTGAACGTGACCCCTGTAAATTGCCCCTTGTCTGTCTCTCCTGTTTTCTCTTTTCTCCTTCCCCCAAACTGAAACCTAATACACTCTCCTTGGCTCAAATAGATAAAGTGTTTTCTCTGAGATGAAACTCCCAAGGCTCTCCCATGCCGCTGGCCCCGGGGGGTGTCCTCTCTCCCAGGTCCGGTCCCTAAATGTTTACCCTCCATGCTTTTGCAAGTGGGAGGTCCGGCTGCATAACTGTACTGTGTATAGTGCAGGGCCGAGTGTGGATTCAGCAGAGGGTGGGCTTGTACTGGGTGAGCACTGGGTCCCAGTCTCCTCACTGGCTCTGCTGCAGGGAGGGCCCAGGCCACCATGTTCCACCACGCAGGCCCTCTGGGTTCTCCCTGCTTCCCATCACCATGACTGACCTGCGTGCACCCAAGACAGCTGCTTCCCTCCCACTGACTGCCTAGCAAAGAGACATTTTCTGGGCAACTTTGAAGCCAGGCTCAGTTACGTGGATAAATTCTGGCCATGGGAGTGGAGGTGATGCGTGCCATTTCAGGGCTCCTGCAGTGCAGAAGTGGTGGTGAGCGATCTTGGACCATTTAGGCAAAGTCGCCACCCTTGGCCGACAGAGCAGCAAGATGGGAGGAGCCTAGATCTCAGACAACTTTGCAGAGCAGAGCTGCTGCGGCAGACAGACTCTCCCATCTCCCAAGAGAGAAACAAACGCTCTTCTTTAAGCCAACTCTTATTTGGGGTCCCCTCGCTGAAGTCTTCCAATTGATAGCCAAACAAATGCCCGGAGCCCACCGACGTTCTTTCCCAGGAATTTGGAATGGAGACCTTGGGAACTAGCTGTGGGAGGGCCCAAAGGTCATGGCCACAGTCCAAGCCCTGGCCAGCCCAAATGCAGACCCCGGGGAAGAAGAGGAAACTAAAGAGAGGAGTGTGGAGCCAAGTGCAGTGAGAAGGATGCTGAGAAGGCAGATCCTGGGGAGGGGGATATGCTGCCGCCCTCAACGGCACCCTAGTCCCAGCACAGTTCCCACAGGGTCCAGAGGTGTATCTGGCCGTTCACTGTCATAAAACTGCTGCATGGCCTTGCCCTTGAGCCTCTGTGACCGTGTTTTTCTTCTTTGCAACCAGGAGGTTGTAATAAAAATAAAGTGCCCTTTATTATTATATTACTATCTCTGTTACTTTATATTATATATTATTGTATGTTATACACTATATATAATATATAATATATATTGTTGTTATATACTACATATCATTATGTATACTATTATATATTATTATATGTGGTATATCACATATATTATATATATTATATATTATATTATATATTTATATTACATAGTAATAATATATTACTGTAAATTATATTATAGTTCTTCAGATCTCAGATGCACATTTCCCCCCAAAATTTAATATTTCTGAAAATGGGATGCACTTTTCCCTCACTTTTTACTTCCTTATGTATGTTTGGTGCAGTAAATGTCTTAATTTTCCTCTCAAAGTGGGTGGTCAGTGAGGGCTTCATCTGGGGACCACTCTCTTCCAAGGGTATGGAAGCTGCCCCGGAGAAAGGCTTTGTTTTAGGGCCAGGACCGAGCTGGACACACAGATGCTCAGTAACTGTTTGGTGGAATGAGTGACCCGGTTGTCCCGGCTGTTGCTGAATCAGGAATTATCACATCGGATAATTGTCACGGGATGAGCTGCCCAGGACACAGCTTCCAAGCCCAGCTTATTCTCCTCCGGACCTGAGCTCACACTGCCTCCGGCCACATGGGTGTTTCAGCCCAAGCTCATTCCAAACCCTGAGCTGTTCTCTCTTCTCTCTTCCTTTAACTCCCCCTCCAACGTGTAAATCTCCACTCCACTCTCCCTCCTCCAGGGGCATTCTTAAAGAGACCCACTCTTCGATGCATAAATATCTCTGCTGCCTCATTGCCCTCACCCTGCAGCCACGGTATCACAAAACCAGGCAAGGCCGGTCCTGGTGTATCTTGTCAGCTAGACCATCGGTGTCTTTGGGGGCAGCAGCAGGACTTGTCTGGGCTGTCTGGCAGGGCACACAGGCCTGCTCACTCCCTCACCATCAGCCTGTCCTGTCTGTCTCTAGGCACGGGGATGGTGGGGATGGCCCAGAGTGGCCTCTGCCTCCCAACACACTGCTCCGGGCTCTGGGGACCCAGGAAGGACACAACATTTCAACATTTACTGTCAAGGGCAGTTATTACTGATTAGGTACTGAACGTGGGCTGAACTCTTCAAAGGCACTTCTCTCCAGCATATGAGGCAGGCCCTGCCATGCTGGAGGCTCAGGCACAGAATCTATAATATCAGGTCCCTGTCTTCCTAGACCTTGAAGCATGGGAGTGAGGGATGCAGGCAGAGATGAAGGCTAGTGGGTGGACTGAAGGGCCGACTGCAGGACCGGGCTGGCTGGGAACTGCCCCTGGGGACTTTGTCTGAGATGCTCCTCCTCTCCCTTCTCGGCTGTGGGCCCTGGGGGCAGTGGTGAGCGCAGGCTTCAAGGGCCACTTCTTGCCCCTCACCCCAAGTCTGTGGTCTCAGGCCTGGAAGGCCCAGGTCGTCCAACCCTGCAGGAGAACCCTAGGCTCCTGGTTACCCCCACTGGAGGCTGGCCCTGGGTGATCTGAATGGTACAACGGGAAGCTCAGGTGGGGCCCTGGCACATGCTCAGGAGAGCCCCACCCCCGCATCAGAGCGGGCTCGCCCTGACCCTGCAGCTGTGCTGGGTCTTGCCTGGACAGGGAGGGTGGAGCAGAGGCCTCGCATTTGAAGACACTGCTGGGGCGGGGTGATGGGCGCTGCGATGCACAGCCAGGAACTCTCCCTGGTGGGAGGAGCACGAGCTCAGACTCAGAAGGGGCTTTGACCTGAGGAGTCCTGGGGCAAGCTGGTGTCACCTGAGCCTGCCACCTGGTCCTGGCGTGGGAGCCCTCCTGCAGTGGGGGCAGGACCAGAAGGGGGCTCCAGCTGCCCTTAGAGCTGGCCAGACAGGTTTACAGAATAATTACAGCGGCTGGGTGTGGAGGTGTGGGGCTGTTTGCATATGATTTGCATATGATTTGCATATGAATAGCCTGCACTTTCTGTTCCCAGGCAATTTTCAAGTTAAATATTAATTGTTGCTGCCCTGAGGGTTTCATTTCGTGATTCTGCTTTCTCTGTTTCTTCTCACCCACTTGCTGTCAATGACTCCGACTTCCATGTGGTAAAGTAGGGGGAGAGGAGGGAGCCGCCAAGTTGGGGGAGGGCTGCGGGGGAAGGTTCACCCAACCTGGTGTGGCGGATAAGGTATCTACCACCTGCAGAAAGCAGTAGGCACACAAAGCAACAACCAGCCAGTGATGCTAGAGAAACTTCCCAGAGCCCTCCTGGGCCCGGCAGGGTCTTCTTTCGCTGTGATGGAGGGACATGTGGTCCTCAACTACCTGCCAACCTGCCCACCCCGGCCACCGCCTGCTCCTCAGGTCTGCTGGCTCCTGTCCACTCTGTCACCAGAAACCCTGGCCACAGGTAGCACGGAGACGGGGAATGGCCAGCCCCTCCTCGGTTGGAGCCGTGCGGAGTGGTGGTCAGCTCACAGGCTCTGAAGCTGACCATGCTGGATTTGGATCCTGGCTCTGTATTCTAGTAACTGCAACTCGGGCAAGTGACTTACCACCCTTGCGCCTGTGTCCTCTCCAGAGTGCCTGTCGGTGTAGTGGGAACAGAGCCAGTGACTGTGTGTGGAGTCCTCGGCCCTGGGCCTGCCTGGCACTCAGGCTGTGCTGCACGCAGTTGAGCTGCAGACGTTGTGCTCCAGGTGTGGGTCACCTGGCTCCAGCCTGGCTCCGTGCAGGGCATCCAATGCCGGCACTGCACCATTGCTTCCCACTTCGGCTCCAACCTTCCCTGAGGCAAAGGTTCACTCCTTCTGTTCTCCTGAGGGTTATTTACTTGAAAACCACTTTAAAGAAGAGAGCTCAGAGCTTTTCCGGGCAGCACCTGCCCTTGCTCGGCCCTCATCAGGGGAAAGGACTTCCCTGGGCTGCTGCCAGTGTCTCCCTGCAGGCGGACTCAAGTCTGATCTCTGGGGTGGTGCAGCCTGAAGCTCCCTGCTCTCTGAGAGCCTGGAAAGATTTCTGGATGTGCTCCCCTCCTGCGCCTTCTCTTCCCAAGCCACTCAGACCAACCAGAACATGGTAGGGCCACCAGAGTGGTCTCTGTGAGCCCCTGATGCGACTCTCTGGGGTTTCCTCCTTCGGCACTGGACTGGGTCCATAGAGTCCCCCTGGGAAATGCCTAAGGCTGGCTGACCATCGTCAAGGGTGTCAGGCACTCTGTTTTAAATACGTGCTCTTTCGATCCTCATAGCTGTTCTAAGAGGTGAGTGCTAATATTACACCCATTTCACAGCTGTGGGAACTGAGGCTTAGAGAAGCACAGGAATTTGTCTCCAATGGCTCAGCTTTCATGCAGGGAGACGGGCTACAACCTAGACAGGCTGGCTCCAGCCCCTGGCTGTGACCTGCTGCTGGCCTACTTCTCCAAAGGCATTTTTCTCACAGCTGAGCTTTCTTTTCTTTTTCTTCTGGAAGATGTGAAGGGCTTAGGAGATGAATCCTTCTAGAATCTGCCTGTCTCCGTATCTGTGTTTGTAAGCACTACTAGGGTGTGTAGTAAGCAATGGTCTTTATTTCTGAGGCCCTGAGTTGACCTTGGGGAGCCCTTACCCATCGGATGGCCATGCTGGCCTCTCTTGTCCTCAGGGACACCCTCAATACCCTTTGTCCCCCTGGTGTCTTAGCACCTCTGTGACAAGGGCACCAACGTCTTCCCTCTTACAAGCTCCAACCCAGATTTCTCCTCCTCCTCCCACATCAGCATCATAACAACTACTCAAACCTGCTGCACCCCAGGCCCCCTTCCAGCAGCCCAGACGTTGGGGCCCTGACCTCCCAGAAAAATGCAGTTTCCGGAGAGCACTCTGGGCTAGGCTGTCCAGGAGTTTTTTTCCCCCAGGATAAAGAACCAAGGCCTCACTTAAGTCATAAAATCACCTCTGATACTGTGACCTTATTATAACAGCATCCAAATGTGATACTCTCACCAAGCTCAGCAGAAAAGCCCCGAAATGTCTGCAAAACTCAGCTGTGCACCAACACGTTTGGGGGCGGAGGGGGACGCATCATTCGGAAAATGGTGACCAAAGTTGTTATTTTCTTCACAGCTCCAAGGAAACAGCTCTAGAGTACAGTTCTTACCCCAAACATCGGGGGCCGGTGAAGTATTAGGAGGCTGGGCTGATTCTGACCATATCAGGAGGCTCCAGTGAATGGCCGACCGAGTTGTCCTCTGTAAATCCAGGAGATCGCCCCTGGGAAGAGGGGGCACTATTCACACTCTTATTTACCTGGACCGTAGCTACCAGCCAGCGAGGTTGCTGGTGGAGAAGTTAGAAGTTCAAAAATCGCCCATTCAGGGGCCGTCCGTATCCCATCTGGAGGGATCTGGGAGCAGCCAGTGGTCCAGGCTGACAGGAGAACAGCCACCCTGGGGCCCATCACGAATGAGTGGGGAGGGGTTACCAAAAATAGGCCATTATTTCTTGAATTTATTGCCTCCTTTACCTGAGGTACAATGTCAATGTCGCTGGGAGAAATATCTTTTAATGTCCTGGATCATTAAAACCCAATAATCACTTTGCAATGGCTTAACTGCTTCCTGCAAGGTGATAAAGTAAATAAAACCGTCGTCTCTGCGTCTGCTGTCACTGTGTGGACGTGGCATCTCTTTTCCTAATAGCTGCGTTCAGTTGCACCCTGGCCAATGCACTGATGCCATGCTGGTGGTGTATAAATTTGGTAATTAAATCCTGTTATCTTGACATGATGGGCAGAGGAAGAAGCAGTTGTGATGCTTCACAGCAGAAAAGCACAATGGGGAGAGAGAAGGAGATTTGTTTCATATTTAAAAAAAAAATCATTTTCACGGAGTCTTTTTTTAGTCCAACTAGTCAACAGATGCCTGACTAACAGCGAACTCCTGTGTAGAGAAACAGCTTAGTGGATCCTGTAAAATTGTTCTTTCCTTTGTGGTCCACCCCAGCCAAGTAGAAAGAGGATGGTTTTGGTAAATCCTACGGACCTGGAGTTTTATCTAAGCTTGAGGGCTTACAAGCTGTGTGACCTCAGGCAAGTCACTCACCTTCTCTATCTGTCAACCTGCTTTTGGCTGCAAATAAGAAAAATTCCAACCCAGAATGACTGAATAATGTTTAATATCCTCTAATAAGAAGTTCTGATTTAAGGTAACTGCAGGGATGTTGGATTCAGTAGCTCATCACTGAAACTGAAGAGCCCAGATTCTGTCCAGCGTTTTTCTCTGCCATCCTCCAGGGACTGGCCTGGGCTCCTAGCAGAGCCCTGTGATGGCCAGATGGCCGCCTCATTTCCAGGAATCCCACTCATACCCAACAGTGTGCAATGGCAGCAGAGGGCTTATCTTTTTTACCAGCAAGAAAACATTTCCTGGAAGCTCTCCTGGAGATACAGCATCACATCCTATTGGCCAGAAGTGTGTCTCATGCCACCTCTAAACCAACCGCTGGCAAAGGGAAGGAAAGGACTCATCATGATTGGCTCAGATAAATCAGAGTCTCCTCCTCCTCCCTGCCAGGCCGGCAATGGGACCTCTGAAGTGCCTGGCCATGCGGGGAAGAACGGGTACCTAAGTAAAGCCAGGGTTCTATCAGAAAGGGAGATGAGAGGTGAGCAGCTGTTGGGTCAGCAACTGACGGTATCTGCTACAACCTCTTTGACTCTGTTTCTTCGTCTGTAAAACTGGGATCACAAATACCTACCTTAATAATCCTGTTGTGAGGATTCAAAGAAATGAATAATATATAAGCCTTTCTGTCATAGACAGAGTGTTAGCAGGATACAGAACTGATGTGGGGTTGGCCAACTTCTCCAGAAGAGGCTTGTTGGTAGGGATGGGTTGGCTTCTCATTCAGTCCCAAGAGGGCCAGGGAATCAGACTTCCACTAACAATGGAACTTTGCTCATCTTTGACTCCCGTGTTGAGTCAGCGTTATGATCCTTAGGAAGAGTGAGGCAGGGGAAGCCCAGGCCTTCTTGGAGTCACTCCACCTCTTCATCCCCCGAACCAGACAGGCAGGAACCCCAGGGAGATAAAAGAAGTTCTCTCCTGATCTGTCAGGAAGTTCTCAGATTAGTAACCAGTATGGCGGACCAGAGGTAGGAAACTTCCTCAGTGCAATCAGCACCTTTGCTCAACATAAGGAAAGGCCCTTCCAGACCTGAGTCACGGGAGAAGGGTATCCACCACGGATGCTCCTTCCCATCCAACTCTCTCTCTGATGCCCCATGCCCATGAAGTCTCCTTTTTCAAGTCGCTTGGTCTGTCATCTTCATCCTCTTCCCTGGGAGGCCCCAGGCTTCCTCACAGGAGCAAGAAGTTCCACCCCCATCCCTTCCCATGTCTTGCCGACTCACCCTGGGGAGACAATGGATTCCAGCAGCAGCAGTGAGAGGGATGGAGGGTGTGCTGATGCTAACTCAGTCTGCAGCGGCTGCTTCCCCAGCAGCTCCCCTAAGAGGTAAGCACAGCTCACCTAGGTAAGGTTTGCCTTGTCTTGGAGAGGACACGATCTTAACTTACATGAAGGAAATAGCATTGTTCCTAATAGAAGAGCTTTGTTCCTGCCCCTTCCATAACATTAGCCCCTGCCATTATGGTACTGAGAAGCACCTGGCTTTTTCTGGGATCTGCTATTGTGTGACGTCACAAGAGCCTCACACTGTCAATCAAATGGCCCTCTCTGTGGTCCCCAGGATGGATATTCTTTTGGACTTTCCTGATGAAACAACAAGAGGGGGTGGTTACCTGTTTGTTCCACTCCATGCATTTTCGCTCTTAGTCTGTGAATGCACTGTTTCCCACAGAAGGTAGAAATGGGGTGACCGTGGGCTTGTTCATCATATTATGGGATACCAGGTAGGAGGTAACACTTGCCATTTGTATGTTAGGACAAATAGATGGAAATGCTATGCAGTCTACCAGAAAATCAACTCGCCACCTCTTGCTTCAAGAGGTGGGAAAATTAAAATTATAAATAGCCTTTGAAAAGATTAAATTTGCAAACAGTGAGATTATTTACCAGGACCACCCAAAGAAATTAACTAAAAAGATATTAGAATTAATAAAATGATTTCGTATAAAGGTCAGGTAAAAGCAGAGGATACACAAGTCAATACTATTCAATAATGTTCCTGTATACTTGGAATGTTCTAGCAGAAAAATACACAGAACAAAGTGGCCGGAACTACCTCTCCTCTCTGCGGGGCTTTTTCAGGCTGTGAATCAGATGGAACTGTAGACATTAAGCTCACAGAAAGGGTTCCTTAGATCCCTTAGACTGGCCAGGCGCCCCCCGTCGTGTGCTTTCTGAGAACCCCGTTCTTATCTTGTCTGTTGAAATTACCAATTATTGCTTGAGCGTCTCTCTTTCTTTCTAGGCTGCAAGCTTCTCCACCAGACCGAATCCTGAAGGTAGAGTAGAGGGTGACTTGCTTACTGCTAAATTCCTAGTGCCTTGCACAATATTGTTGAAAGAATAAAAACATTAACAAGACAGAACATTACTTAGAAACAGCTCTCTTTAGAGAAATGTGTGTGCCCTGTATGAAGGAAAATGACAAACTTTATAAAAGGTCAAAGAAAACTCGAGGGAGAGTGGCCAGTCACGTTGCTCTTGGAGGGACAAGCAGGTGTTGTGCAGTTGTCCCTTCTGCCCAGAATGATGTTTAGACTTAATGTAATGTCAGGTAAAGTCCTCACAGAGTTATTGGGGAATAATTATAAAATGATTCTGGAAGAAAATGACCATAGAAGAAAGTTCTAGAAAACTAAACGATGAGCTTCCTGTGTATAGCTTCCCATACCTTTCCCCTTTATGGTCAGGTAGTCTTTTATACACAGCACAGCACAGAAACCACCCCCCCCAACCCCCGTCTCCTGGGCCCTGTCAAGGGGCAGGTCCTCCAAGACAGCAGGAGAATCCAAACGGCAAGTCCCAGGGCAACAGAACCTCTCTCTGGTCTTTCATCCCAGAAAGCAGTGGGCGCTCAGGGCAGACAGGGCAAGGCAGATTCATGAAGGCACCTCCGGAGTTTGGCACTGATGTGGGCATTCACAGTCTGGGACCGGACAGGATGACACTGGAACTCACAAGGTTCTGTAAAGCAATTATGTCCCCTCCCATGTCCCTCCCCCGAAAAGACTCCTCCCCAAAGGCTGCTCCGGCCGTATCAGTCCCCCATTGTCCTGCCTCTGCTCATTGTTGGCTTGATCCTTGTCTCCTTACAGAACGAGCTGGAGCAGCACCCCTCGGGAAGAGGGGGACTCTGTGCCTTGCTCCCGGGGTGTCTCCAGGAGGGTCCTGCTGCCTGCTGCGGCTCTCCTAGGCTTCTTGCGGGAGTGTCTGTAAATAAAGACCACGTCACTGTGAAGCAGGACATCCTGTTTCCCTTTGATAGTCTGGCTCAGCCGACTTAGCTGTGGTTCTCAGCACAAAGACTCAACAAGAACAATGTGAAGCCTTAGGCAATCAAGCATTTAACTATTCCATTCTTGAACCAAACTGTCAAGCAATGTTTCATACCATGCTCCCTCACCTCAAACCTCATCAAATCAAATTCGATTTACCTCCTTATAAAAATACACTCACCATGTCACTTTACTTTGTCTCTGAAATTGAAACCTACATCATAAGTTATAAAATCTAACTCTATCCTCTCAAACATTTAAACCCACTGGAAGAACTCTCGTAATTATTATGAAGTCCCATCAGACAATTCCAGTGAATTTCCCACCGGGCACGGGATCACAAATATTCCCACTGGCTGCAATTTTAGTAATATTTGTGCACTAGGCCAGGAAAATGATTTCATTTTCCCATTTTTGCTTCTAAATGACTTTAGCTTGGAATGGATGATTACAACAGGAGACTGAAGTTGGGAGTTGCAGGGAGCAAGAAATCAGGTCGGGGATCGAAGATCTAAGAGGCAGAAGAGGGGAGTCTAGTGGGTTCTGAGGCACAGGGCCCCAAGGAGGCTGCTGGGGTGGGGAACTGAGGAGGAAAATGCCAGGAGAAACAGGCAGGGTGCGTCTGGGAAGCGGTCAGGAGCGTTGCCTGAATCTGGTGTTACTGTACAGCTCCTCCTCCAGGCACAGTCACAGGTGGGCTTGGGTGCACCTGGGAAGGAATAAACAAGACCCCAGGGTTCAGTTCCATGGAGCCTTGTCTCCCTCCATCTTCCCTCGGGAGCCGAACCAGGGTGAGCTCCAGCCATGGACTTAGAAGCACATCTTCTCTCCTTGCTCCTGTGCACTGCGTTCCCCAGAGCTGGCTCTGACATCTATCTTTGAGTTCAGCTTGGATAGACTCCACCTTGCAGACCCAGGATCCCATTGTTCATGTCCCACTCTGTCCGGAAGTCCTCACACTGGGCTCTGGGCTGTTTACCTTGGACGTTGGGTACCTGAATTGCATCATCGTAGGGGACCGTGGGTTCCTCCCTAAGGAAAGGGGGTTTGCCAGCTGCCCTAGTCAGGTTTCCTCCAGCCATTGCTAGCCCCATGCCTGACCTCAACTTGCTTTCTTTTCCCCAACTGAAGTTCTCAGAACACTGCGTGGTGGGGGCCGTGCATAAATCAATGACCAGCAGTGGTAAGAACGGGACTAGGAGCCCTAGAATGCTGGGTTTAAATCCCAGCTCTGCCATCTACTCTCCGGGTGACTTTGAGCGAGGCATGTAGCCTCTCTGAGCTTGAGCTCTCCCATCCACAAAGATGGAACTTGTCATTCGTACCTCCTGGGGCTGACGTGTGAGGAATAAAGGAGATGCTGTACATGAATGCAGCTAGCATTCGATCAATAAATCTTTAATCACATTCAGGAATCTTGTAGGACAGAGCACAATTTATCATCCCCTCCAGAAAAGTCATCCTAGTTTAACCCTGTGGCCAGTGACAGGTATCTCTTTTCCCCATTCTCTATGAGTAGGTGAGAAATTTATTGAAACCCACAAAGTCAATGTCAAAGATTCCTAGTTTAGGACCACATATTCCATGGGAGCCCAGCCATGCTGCCCGTGTGAGAGCTCCCTCCAATACCGCTGGGGAACGGGCTACCGGACTTAGCGGATTCTGCGTTCACACTTGTGCACACACACAGTCACACCGCCAGCAGCCTCAACCTGCAGCCAGAAAACAGCTGCATAAAGAGGATCTACCCCCACCCCCAGATTGCAATGATAGGCCAGTATCTACCTGCTAAGGAAAGGACTAAGCTATTTTCTTAAAAGGATATATTTAGACCTGACAGCAAGTCCCAGTATTTGCCGAGAGAAGGGGCCTGGGTCTGACACCATCGCTTTCCCACCTGTGAAGGGCTCATCCTCCTCGATGCCTTCGGGTTCCACGCTCGGCAGAGTTATGGTTTTGACAGGTGAGGCGAGGCCGCCTCCAGAAAGCCTTGTTAATTTTGGAGGTGAACTAGCAGGACTGACACTTGTGGTGATTCCCCACAATAAGGCTGTTGAAACGGTGTGTTCATGGAAGGGTGATGGAAATGGTTCTGATGTCTTCTGTACACAGTGATGATGGATCACATTTAATAAGCATTTTGTGCCTGTCTCTCTGGGCTCGTTTCATGGCTTATTCTTCTCTTGATATCAGGACACAGCTCCTATTAATCTCAGGGAGAAAAGATGGGGGAGATCTAGGGGAAACTCAGCCTCCAAAGCGAGGTTTTCACTTTGGCTTGAGATTTCCATGGATCCAGTGGTTGGTCAGAGTGTTTGCTAGCAATAAAGAGGACCAGGTGGGTGTTTGGAATGGAATCCATTCCACATGCCCCTGACTCTTAATCCCACCACAAGCAACACAGAATATTCGAAGGTGGGCTTCATAAGAGGGGGTTGGGGAAGCAGAAGTAGCGTAGCTGACAGCCCACACCAAGCTGTTTTACTAGAGGGCACACCTAACTGGACATTTCTTGCAATGTGTGATTTTTCTCTTTTTTTTTCTGGCAGGTGGAAAGATTTTCTACTTGATTTTATCCCTCCTGGCACTGACGGTTGGGTTGGATTAAGGACCACATTCAGACTTGAGTTCTTTCTCAGTTACTTGGCTTGATTTCTCATGAGTCATGACTTGCCAGGAAGCTCAAAGACACTGGGCCAAGCATATGTCCTGTTGGGTCTGCCCTCATTTTCTCATTAGTTTACCTTTTGGAGGTCGTGTTGTAGCTTCACCCCCCACTGGTAGCACCCCCGCACTGTGAGAAAACGCCGTGTGGGGTGCAGGCAGTGAATAAATAAGGGCAGAGCCCCCTGTTTGCAAAGTCATCATTCTCCAAACCTTCCTTGCAGAACCCCAGGACCCAGCCTTCCGAAGGACTGCAAATCTTCTCTCTTTCTCCCTCAGGAACTGAGGCAACTTTGCTGTGAGAAACATACCCTGAGACACGACCGGATTTGGATTTCATCAGAAATGGGTGCCCTGAAGTCATCGCATTACTTTTTAGGACATATGACTCCAATACGTGTGTATATCAGTATGTGTCTTCATTTCCCTCTGCTGAAGGCGTTCATAGACAGTCCTCTTTTCTTTTTTCCCCTCTGGCTACAAGCAGTAGAAGTGAGGAGCCCTTGCTTTTTAAAAAACCTTTAAAGCCCCGCCACTGTCTCTGGAAAGCGCTAATTCCTGCGTGTCCTGATGAGCCTCACCTCTGTGTGGATCACTCCGCGCTTTGGTGCTTTGGGCTATAATCAGTCTTACTTTTCTCCTTTCATCTCTTTCCTGCCTGTGACACACGGTGTTCCCTGCCAGTTTCCGCTTCCTCTATCATCCATCTATCTGTCTACCAGTCTGTCTATATATATCTACCTGTCTGTTTCTATCTATATCTCCATCTCCACCCTCAGAGTTGACAAATGCCAGCGAGACCCAGAAAGAAAGAGCCCCTCCCAGTTTAACGCACAGTAACCAAGCCTCAGGGTGGACCTGACCTGACCGGCCTTGGACCCTCTGCCACGTCTCCTCAGGAGACGATTATTATCTTTTCTGGTCCTCAGAGGAGAGATCAGGGAGAGAAGGTGATGCCCGTTTCTGGAGAACTTCTTCAGAGATGGTGGGTCTCTTCTTTTGAAAAGCTGAAGTCTTCTGAAGTTCATTGCTTACTGAGCACTGTGTAGGTACTGAACACTGTGGCTAGGTCAGAGGTTCACAGATGAACAGGTCATAGCCTCTGACCTCCAGGACTGGCCAGTAAGCCTAGAGGATGGGGAGTCAAGCTGAAGTAATGGCAAAGTACTGAACTGTTCCCAGCTGTTGCAAATTGATCTCGAGAGAAAACTCAGTGGAAAGAGGACCCCCAGCCTGCGTCATCCAACTCGGAGAACAGAAGAAGGTCAGGTAGGGAGAGAGGAGGAAAAGCTGGCAAAATGGGGATGGAAAATAGAGAGCGAGAGCTCAGGGAACTTGCCTCTCTGGTTCATTGTTGTATTCCTAGGACTGAGAACAATGCCTGGAACATGTCAAATATTCAAAAAATTATTTATTGAATAAAAGGATGGATCTCAGTGGCTCAATTCCCTTTCCTTTTTGGCTGGGCCATTTGCTGAAAGGAATCACCCCTCCTCCCCAAGAGAGGACAAGGCCATTGGGCAGGTATATCTTGGGAATTTGCACCATCTGTTTGGGGCCCCATGGAGAGGGTGCACCAGATGGACCCCAGGTCTATTTTGGTCTTTACTTTGCATGTTTCTTGTTTTTTTGCATCCCATGCAGATGGGTACTGTCAGGTTATTTATAGCAGGAGTTTGCACACAATAATAGAACAGTTGCTCTAATTCCAATGCCAATGGAATCACTTTGGCTTTGCATTCTTCAGAGGACCTGTAGCAAGTACAGTGTTCAAGAGCTGTGGGACCAGGACGATTCCCAGACAGCATCAGCTGCCACCCATTTTGACCCCCTTCCCCAAGACAATGCTCTCTGAAACACGGAACACAGCGATGTTGCCTGCATGCATTTCACAAGTTTTGGAAACTGTCCATGAGAAGATGCAAAACTTCTGAATAAAATACAGTGCTGGAAAATGTAATTTAAAAGTATATTAAATAATTAATACACAGAGCCAGGAATGCAGAGATGGTTCTCATGTACAAAAAAATTCACGATTTTAGAATCTATAATAGTGAATACTTGAAAACAATCTACATATGAAACAATAGGGGGCTTTTCTAGAAAATGATCACACATTCATATGATATAATACTCTATAGTTATCAAAAAATATTTCAAGACAATGATAATAACATGAGAACATGGTTATGATAATGTTAAGTGAAAACCTCCAGTTCATACTGTATACACACACACACACACACACACACACACACACACACACACACACATATGATGTACACTTATAAAATTATACAGGCCTAGGAAAAAAGACTGAAAGGATATACTGAGAATTTCTCAGTGGGAAGATCATGGGTGACTTTTATTTTCTCTGCCTGCTTTCCTGTTTTTAGCAAGAATTCTATAGTGAACACTTATTAGTTTTGTATCTAGTAGAAAATATTATTTTGAAGACTAGTCCCTTTGGTTGCTTCCGGTTGGGGTTTTGTATCTGAAGTTTCTATTAAAGACTAGCTCAGGGCATCTGCCAACAAAGACAACGAAAGGGAACCTAGGAAGCGTACAGTCATAGTCTTCAAAGTAGGCATTAAAAGCTGCTTTTAATTTAATCTCAGAAGGAAGAGGTAGGAGGTGTTTCCTCTGCAGATACTTACTGATGCTGGTTTGTACATTACCCAGGCATCTCGCACTTGCCCTAAAGCCCATCTCTAAAGAACCAGCGGAGGCAGAGCACGTGTTTTCCACAGCCATAAATTGTGTGTTGCTCGAGGCTGGTCGTCTATCAAGTTTGCCCAGGGACAAAGACCAATCTGCGGAATCTCAGCTTTAAATAAACAGCAGAAAAGCTTTGGCAAGAGAAGGTTTTCAAGGAGGAGAACTGTGGACTCTGCTTTTGCCTCCATCCTCCTGTTTTCGAATCCTCTGCCTTGGAAGTTGGTTCCAGATCAGGCACATTTGAGCAAACTCATCCCGTGCAAACTCACGTGTAAACCCACCTTGGTTAAAGACACGAGTTTTCTAAAGCCTGGGGGAGGAAGAGTCTGACTCAGCCACTGTTTTAGCTGGAACAGTCAAACTGTAATAGCCCCACAGCAGGCTGGGATGATCAGCAGCGGTATTTATCTGCATTTACAGCGGTTTGCATTTACAGTGACACACTCCGTGTTATCCGCCCAGATACAGCATCTATCAAGTGGGCTGCATCGTGCTCACTGTTTTTAACTATAAAAAGAGGAGCTGTATCTAGTGTAATCTGTGATAGCACTGTAATTAAGATGCCCTGCATAACGAGGAAATCTAATACATAAAGCACAGCAAGCTTTATGTATCAGAACAAAAAAGCGCAGGGATTTAGGTCGCCTTAAAACCCAGCTACTACTAGAAAGCCTCAAAACTTGTCCCACAGTTGAGAGATGAGTTCCAGCTTTTGACAGCGGAGAAAACAAGATTAGGGCCAAGCTTTCCAACATGGGATTTGGACAACTGCTGTGGAGAAACAGAGAGCACAATTTACTCGACAAGAACTGGTAATCTAGGGACAACCTGGAAAGATAAAAAGAAATGGATTGGAGATTGAACCCATCCTGATTCTATTGTAGAATCTGATGATGGCTTTTTAAAAAATAATGATACATCAACAATAAGAACACATATATTTTGTTTAGCTCTTTAGAGTCAACCTTACTGCCGTTGCTAACTGTCATTATTGTTCCGTCGCTGCAGTTCTGAGGAAACTCTGGTGGCTGACATTTCCATGTGAAATTTGCTTCTGGGAAAACCGTAGATGTTACTGGTTTTGTCTTCTGTCTCCCACACTGTCATTGAAATAGCTCTTGGACAAAAAGAAATACCGATCCCTTAGCACTATGAGACATCTCACTTTGGAGAGAATGTGGAGAAGATCTTTCCCATTAAAAGAGAGAATGGGAAATACAGTGCATGAGATAGAAAGCCCAGAGCACAAGCCCAGAGGAAAGCCTGGGGGTGCGCTGTATCACCTTCTAGTCTGAAGACTTGCGGGGTCTCTCGTCCCTCTGAGCAAGAGACCAGTCCCTCCACTGCCAGTGGAATAGCCGTGGGAAATGGACATCCTGTGATGCCCTGATCACAAGAGAAGCTGAGTTCTGGGCAGCCCTTGGAGATCAGCAACTGGAGAACAGACCAGGCTGGCTCAGGATTTCCACTTAGGGGCTGTGAGCTCTGCAGCCTCCATCTGAATATGTCCACATGCCAGATTGAGCATTTACTGAACAAACACATAAATCAATGAACTGCATAATGGGAGAAATGAAGGAAAGCTCCACTAGACCCCGAGGACTACAAAGTTCTCTCCAAGTACCCCTGTCTGCATTCTGTAAGCTTTAACACGTAGTGTTATTGTTACAGTTCATAATGACTTTCTTACAGTGTCATCACTATTTCATTTTTGACGCACTAATAATCTAGAGGTAAGTTTTTAGTTTTAAAATGAATGTTTTTAAATGTTTATCTTTTTATTATTCACTTTTAAGCTAATTGCATTTAGTTATAAAATACAGTCTGTAAACAGAACAGATTCTTTGAAGTACGTTGAGACTTATATATTGAGCTCTGTTATGAGGTCAGTTTTACACGTGTCTCATTTAATACATGTTCTAAAATAAATTTCATTCATGTGTTTTCTGATTTTTAATCCAGGACTCTCTACATATGTGTTAAATCAAGTTGCTAATTATGTTGCCAAATCTTCTGTACTTTTATTAATTGTTTGGTCTGCTAGGTGTATCAGTTTCAGAGAGAGGTATGGTAAAGACTCCCACCATGTTTATGTGTTGGTTAATTACTCCTTATAATTCTCTCAAATATGATTTGAATATTTGATGCTGTATGATTAGTTCATTATTATCTTCCCTAGTGAATCATCATTATGAAGTGGCACTCTAGTATTTAAAAGGCTCAAAGTCTATTTTATCTTTGTTAATATAACTACATATGATTTCTTTTGGCTAATACCTGTATAATATTCCAAAGTAATTGACTACTTTCAATTCAATCTTTCCATTCCTTTCATTTTAGATATATCTTTTATAGACATAGACAGCATACAGCTGAATATTAAAAATATAATCTGACAATCTTTAATTAGCAACTTTAGCCCATTTATACTTATTGTGATTGTTTATATTTAAAAAAATTTTTTTAACCATCCTGGCTATTTGTTTAATTTTTTTGGATATCCTTTTTCTTTATTTTGTCCCTTTTTTGATTGAGAATTTTTTAATAAAATATTTTTCTATTACTTTTTGGAAATTATGAACTCTCTTTTCATTATTTTCATGGTTACTCTTGAAAGTTTAATTGTACAGCTGACCTTTGAATAACGGGTTTGAACTACATCGGTCCACCTACATATGGATATTTTTCAGTAGTAAATACTATATGGTCTGTGGTTGGTCGAATTCACGGATGCAGAGGAACCACGGATACAGAAGACTACAAATTATATGCATATTAACCCCTGCAACGTTCAAGGGTCAACTCAACAAAGCCTAAAGTGACACAGTATCTCTTACTCTTTTTCTTAGATTTTTAGCACATTTAAATCTGATCACCCCCTAACATACATTATTGTTGACTGCTTTTTAAAAAAATCTTTAAACTGTGCACTATTATTGTAGCTCTATACAGTAACTATTCATTTACATTTATTTGCATGTTTGCCTATTCTTGGCTTATGTATCTTCTTACATCTTAACTCTTCCCTCAGAGATAGTTTTCTTTCTTCCACAAGTTTATCTTTTAAAGTTCCTTTTGTGATAGTTTGTTGGCGATAAACTCTGTTTTTATATGTCTGATGGAATTTGATATACCTTGGAATGAGTTGGCAAGGTTTGCTGATGGCTGGAATAGAGGGAGATACTGAGGGGACGAGGGTAGTCAGGAGAGTTTCTGGTAAAGCACTCCCCCATGACAGGCACAGAGAAGACACTTACATATGGTGCAGTGGGAAACACCGAGGGGTAGTGTTCTGAACACAATAATGCTGCCCAATAGACATGTAGGTCTAAGGATTAAATTCGGGACCCCAAGACCTTTATAAACAATTCTGGGTATTTATGAATTCATCAATTCACATTTTGAACTTACCAAATCTACTACTTGTTTATTTGTTCATTATTTAATTTTTACTTTGACAGATTTTTAAAGCATCAACTATGTGTTAGGCACAATGTTAAGTGATGAGGCTGTGAAAATGGGCAAATCCTTGCATGGACTCTGCCTTGTGGACCATACAACCTCGTGGGAGAATAAATGGCAGTCCGGTAATCAATCACATGTATCAGTGTGAACGTGTGGGTGCGGTAAGTGCTGTGAAGAAAGGCACCTGGTGCTCTGTGAACCTGTGGTGGGAGGTTTGACCCTCAGGAGGTCAGAGTAGGCATCTCTGAGGAAGAAAATTTGAGCTGATTGCTGGAAGATGATGGGGCTGTTCCATCAGGCGCAGAGTGGGTGACAGAGCGGACCAAGCCAAGAAAATGGCAAGTGCAAAGTCCCCGTGGCAGGAAATGGCAGATACAAAGGCCTGTGTTGGGGAGATGGGCATGGATGGAGGAGCCAAGGGCTCAGTGTGACTGGAGCAGAGAGAGGAAAGGGAGGAACTTAAGGAGAGTCTGCAAAACTAAGGAGGGTACAGACTCTTTAGAGGCCGCTCAGGGAGATGTCCTTATCCTGGGAACAGAGCTGCTGACATGATTTAGGCAGAGGGAGTGACCAGATCAGATCTGTGTTTTGAAGAGAAACCATACAAGCTTCTTGGCCTTTTTTCTTCCGCTGGTTCACTCAGAGGACTGCAGAGTGACTCTGGCTTTTCCCAAACAGCAAGTTTCTGCCTTTGTGGGAGGGAAGTCTGGGCACTGTCCTGCTGGAGATGCTCATAAAACTTTCAACACAGGTGAAAATGGATGGGGGTGGAGGTGGGGTGCTTCCTGGAACAGACACCGGGACCGTCCATTTCCCCTTCTGTGCTCTAAGCAAACTCGCAGAAATATGTTCTAAGTGCCTTCAGGAAGCAAAGGTATAATTAATCAAGAACAGCCCAAACAGCCGTCATAAACCTTTTTGATCCCAGAGGAATGAGAAGCTGTAGCAGATGAGACCAGGCCAGGGCTGCTCAGGGCACTGAGTTCTGTGAGCTTCTCTCCTGGCGGGGCTCTGCTTCATCCTGCTCCCCTCTGAGCCCTCTGGAGCCCCAGTGAGGTTAGGAGGGGGCAGAGCAAGAGGGAACAAAGGTGCCGCAGTCAATGAAACAGGAGGAAGAGGAAGGGAGGCGAGAGTCAGGAAGGAAAAGGGGGTCACGGTGTCAAATGCAGGGCCCTTGAGGAAAGAGGGTCCAAGGAGAGCTCTGGCGCTGATTCCAGGCTTCACTCTGTACCTAACCCACTGCGTGACCTCAGGCAGATGACGCAGCCTCTCTGTTGGCCTCTGTGTCCTCATCCATAAGGAGGGCTTTCCCAAGGGTGTCCACACACTTGGGGGCTGTGGTCAGGGAGGTTTGTGAATACAGATGATGCAACTTCCTGTGGAGAAGCAACCTTTTTGAGAGGAAAAAAAAATGTTATTCTTCTATTAAAACAAATACAGATGCTTTGGCTCAGAATGCAACATTTATATATATATTTTTAAAAGTGATGCAATAAGCAACGTGAAGAAAATTGGTTCACGTTCTCTCCCTTATTGTTCAGGGTGCCTGAGCAGGGAGGGCTGGGAGGCGCTGGATTAGATGTGCTCTAAGATGCCCTCCAGCCCCTTGGTCTCGTGACTCTTTGGTTTTATGATGACAGTCCAGGAGAAGGAGGATTAAGCAATCTGGACTAGGAAAGAATTTAGGCAACGCTTTTAGGTTTCAGGACTGATCATTAATGTGAGCGTTCAGCTGCGCCCCAGGCTCTCTCCTGTCCTGGCTTTGAAACATGCTCCTTTCCAGGGAAAGACCTTGTCTTTCCAGCCAGCCTGGCTTCCTCCTCCTTGTGCCATCATTGCTGTCTGAGTGGCCCCTCCTGGGTCTCCGTCCTTCCTGCCTCAGTCCTCCAAACTGTTGACTGAGGCTCTGCCCAGCCCCCTGCAGCCCACAGAAATCGCCACACAGCTCAACGTTTGCACCCACACCCCCAAGGTGTGCTGGATCCCTGCTTCCCGGCCCATCGTGCTCATCTGTTGTTTAACAGGCCTTCATATTGTTTGGAGAACGAAGCCCCAGCGTGCAAACAAGCCCTTCCCCCGTACCCTTGCTGACTTTTGTCACTTGATGTCTCATAACTCACTGAGCTTTGCTCTGGACTGTGGGCACGCCCAGCAACTCGTAGTTTCTCAAAGTGCCGCAACTGTCCCGTGTCTTTGTTTTCGTTTCCCAGAACGTTGTTTTTCTGGAGTGCTTCTAGCCCTTCCCATATGAAAAATTTCTCTTTATCCTGCAAGAATCAGTTCAGTTGGCTCCCCTCAGAGAAACCTCTCCTGGCCTCCCATGGCTTCCCTGTGTGACGTCACTGCCCCTCAGAAACAGCTCTGCATCACCACCGACCTTATTTCTAAGGTCACATGTTTGCATGTCTCCTGGGTGAACAATAGCTCATGGAAGACCCTGAGTGTTGCCCCGTATGTAACAGGGTATAAGCCCAGATCAGTGAATCCAGTTGAATGAATACATGCCTGGATGAGAGAAAGGGGGAGGGCAGTGGTCACACTCTGCTTCCATAAATACCCCCTCGCACCCTCATAAGCCCGAGCAAAGAGGGTGGGTACCACTCCAAGCATGGATGTACTGATCAATTTCATCATTCGCTCATCCTTTGACTCATCTTACAGAACAGCTACTATTCACTCGTTAATTTATTTGAAATGATTTGCACTGTTGAGAATTAAGCCTGAACAAATAGACAAAGGGAAGAAACAGACAATAAAGGAAATATTTACTACATCAAATTTTGATGTAAGTTTGTCAAGGAAGAAACAGCAAGGCCAGAGGCTAGATCATATAGGGCATCTTAGGTCATCACTGTTAGGAGCTACTGAGTGACGAGAGGAGTGGCCTGGCAGCTTTCACGTTTAAAAGACTCACTCTGTATTGTGCTCCCTGATTTCAAATGGTACTACAGAGCTACAGTCATCAAACCAGTGTGGTACTGGCACAAACACACACGCACATCAACAGAGTAGAATCGGGAACCCAGAAATAAACCCACTTATAAGGTCAATTAATCTATGACAAAGGAGACAAGAATATTGGGAAAAGGCAGCCTCTTCAATAAGAGGTGCTGGGAGAGCTGGACAGCTATATGTCAAAAAAAAAAAAAAAATCAAACTAGACTACTTTCTCATCCCATATAAAAAAATAAACTCAAAATGGATTGGAGACTTACATGGAAGCCCTGAAACCATAAAACTTTTAGAAGAAAACACAGGTAGTACATTCTTTGACATCAGTCTTAGCAATGTATTTTTTTGGCTATATCTTCTCAGGCAAAGGAAACAAAAATTAAAATAAACAAATGGGGCCATATCAGACAAAAAAACTTTTTCACAGTGAAGGAAACCATCAACAAAATGGAAAGGCAGCCTACTGAATGGCAGAAGCTATTTACAAATGATATATCTGATAAGGGGTTGATATCTAAGATATATAAAGAATTCATACAACTCAACGCCAAAAAAACACAATTAAGTTAAAAAATCAGCAGAGGACCTGAATAGACGTTTTCCCAAAGAAGACATACAGAGGGCCAACAAGCACATGGAAAGATACTCAACATCATCAGGGAAATGAAAATCAAAATCACAGTAAGATGTCACCTCACACCTGTCAGAATGGCTATCATCAAAAAAAGAACAAATAATCAGTGTTGACGAGGACATGGAGAAAAGGGAACCCTTGTACACTGTTGGTGAGAATGTAAACTGATGCAGCCACTATGGAAAACACTATGGTGATTCCTCAAAAAATTAAAAATAGAACGACTTTATGATCCAGGAATTTCACTTCTGGGTACTTTTACCAAAGAAAACAAAAACACTAATTTGAAAAGATATATGTATCCTAATGTTCATAGCAGCATTATCTATTTTCACTTCCACAGAAGAGGGAAAAATAAAATTTATTTTCATTATTGGCAAGTCAAAAGAAGGACCCCAGTACTCAGTGTGGTCAAATATGGTCTCCAAGATAAAGTCTGCACAGAAGAAAGAAAACTCACTTCAAAGTAGCATTCCAGGAATGTCAAACTGCCCGGAAAACCTTCCGTTTGTGTGTGCTGGCCAGAGATCAGAGACCTAACACAAGCCTCAGGGATGGTGAATTAAGATTAAAAAATAGCTAAGTGCTGCCCAAATTTGTCATAGAAAGTGTGTGAGGTCACACAATGGCCTGGCTCCTCAGGGTTCGCCTCCTCTCTCTGCACCTTCCTCTCGCCCTGGGTGGGCAGGACTTCCCGCTAGAGGTTGGCTGACTTCTGACTGGGAGCCAAAGCCTTGACCCGGGACCCATTCAAATAACACTTAATTCTCCATTAATCTGTCTAAAAATTGCACAGAATATCAACGCTGATGAGAAGGCATCCAGACCAGTATGGTCCAACATTAGGTCACACGTCATGTCTAAACATCCAACAAGCCGCACTTGCAAGTCACATTTATAATTTAAATTTTTCTAGTAGGTACACTTAAGAAAAGTAAAAGAAGCAGGTAAAATTCATTTTAATTTAACCTAATTGTATTTACCCAAATATTATCATTTCAGCATGTAATCAATATAAAAAAAAATTGGGCATTTTACATTCTTTGTATTATACTAAGTCTTTCAAACCCAGTGTGTACTTCACCCTTGCAACACATCTCAATTCATAATCGTCACATTCCAAGTGTCCAATATTCTCATGTGACTGGTGGCTACTGTATTGGATAGTGCAGATCTAGACCACACCCTTCAGTAGACAGATGGGGAGGCTGAATACTAGATGGAAAGGAATGAAATGGCAAAGACCGTTCAGCTTGTCAGCCCAAAGAGCTGGCTCCTAGTCCAAAGAGTTTCTCAAATGTTCCGCTGTTCGAAAGCTTTGTCTACTTAACTGTCCCTTGGTATCTTAATTTCCACACCTCGGTCACAAGAAGCCCATCCTGGTCTCAGCTTTTCAATCCCTTTCTTTGAATTTTGCTTAATGATTTTGGGTGCCTCAGAATCACTAAGGGGCATGTTCATAAAGCAGTTTCCCTGATCCCAATTCTCAGAAATTCTGATTTAGTAGGCTAATGTGGAACGCTGGAACTCGCCTTTTTAAAAAGCCCCTGGTGATTATAATGCCATCTGTCCCCAGGCCAACTTCAAGAAACAGCCTTCTTAGCTTCTTAGTTGTCATGGAGTCCTAAAGTCCTTAAGGGAGATTTTGAAAAGATTGCCACAGGGTGTTTAGAAAGTCATATTTCAAAAACTGCTTTATTTTTTCTTCCCATATTCTTTGGGTGTGTAGAACCCTCCCAGCCTTGACTTCTTTCAAATTGGAATATTCTTTTTGTTGTATCCTCTGGAGTCTAAGATCCTGGAGGGAAGGATGGGAATCTTGGTTTCGCATTTTCCCCCAGGGACGAACCTAGTGTGGCAGGAGTGAATGCTTGTTGAATGAATGAAGGAACAAATGAATAAATGACTGAATGTTGTGGAAACTCTCATATCAAAGGTGCAAAAGAACACAGTCATAATTCTTCGACTCTTCTACTTTCCTTCGACCCTGTTTTGCACATAGCTGATTTGCTTTGGGTCTTGGTGACTTTGCATCTTGGGGCCAGAAGAAAAAGAAGAAATGCTAAGAATATTAGGAGAGTGTCTTTAACAAGTACATAGGAGGCTTATAAAGAAGTTAGAAGTTGCTTTCTTGGGTGAAGCCTCAAAGAAAGGGAGGCTGAGCTCCTGTGCCTGGAGCAAAGTGAGTCTTAGTTTAAATCCTGAAATGACTCTGGCACCTGGAGATATAAAATAATTTATCTTTATGATTTGACCTTTGAGAGATTGGTTATCCTCTAGGTGCAAAAGAGAAAAACCTGAAAGGCCTGAGGCTAGCTGGTGGAATTTAATCTTTCATTGAGTGCCTAATACTACGCATAGGATGTTGTTTTAAAATATTAAAATAGGCCATTGTTGGAACTGATTTCCCTTCCTTACTGCCATGCTTCTGTTACACCATCTCCACCATCACCAGCATCACGGCTCTACCACCACCTCCACCATCACCTCCCCAGCCCTACCAATGCATCATCACCACGTCTACCACCATCATCATCCTCTTCATCATCTCTCTCTGTGAAAAGTTTCTTCTCCTGACCCAAGCCACCCTCCAGAGACATCCTGAGTCTATCTGTAAGGTCTGCGTAGCTAAGTGGGGGTGGTCTGCAGTCCAAAGAGGCAGGTACATATGGGAGAGCTAAAAATAATTCCCTGTACACACAGAACCTAATTTTATTTTTGTTAATAAAAGAAATGATGGTTAATGGCTGTTTTACACCTACTCTTCAAATATCTATAAAGTTAATTATTATTCTTTATGGCTAACAGCACAGACAGCACTATAAAAATATCTTAATACATCAGCAAATATTATTCAATTATGAAATCCCTTCATCTCTATCTGCGTAGGATCTCCCACCCCTCCGCTGTCTTCACAAGGCTGCTGGAAGTTATGTCTTGTACAGCCTCCTGCTTGGAGCATGTTCCTTGCCTCCTGCCCTGTTGCTCCCAGGGGATTTGATAAATCACATGGAGAAAACTGAACTCAGCAGGTGACTAGAGCCAGCAGGGGACTGAGGAAGCTTTCAGGTCTTGTCCCTGGCCCCTGGCCGGACACAGCTCCCTCTGCCATCCAGTCATTATCACTATGGCCTTTGTAGGAGACTTGGAGCCTCCACGTGGAAATTTCAGGGGACTTGCTCCTCTGGAGGTCTTAGGGTGGAGGAAGGGGGTGGCTGTGTAAGCCAGGCCCCTGGGAGTGTCCCAGAGGTGCCCACACAGCCCTGGCTTCCTTGGTCTCATGTCCCATGCACAGGGGTAGAGGTTGAGGGGCTGGTAATCAGAACAGGATCTAACACGTTACAAGGCTCAAAAATCACGGTGATTGATGAATGTGTCTGCTGGGTCTCTTCCTGATGGTTTGGTCTCTTTCTGTAACTGCTCAGGCAGTAAAGACCTTGCTCCTTCAGACTCACCAGGATGCTCTTCTGTCTCCATGCCATTATCATCAGGGAAAATGATGTGAAGTTGTGTTGAACTGTGAGGCACCTAAATCTATGAGGTTATATCATGGCTGAGACTTGGCATCCATAGATTAACATTGTCACTTTCTGGGTTGGTTTGTCTGTTTTCCAACCCAAAGTTCACTGCATGGAGAGTCTACCATTTCAGTGTGGTTCTGAATTGAACATCACTGAGGCACTGATGTGGGTGGTGAGCCCACCCGATTGCCTGGCAACCACATAGTGGCCAGCTTTTTGTTGTCGTTTACTTACTGGGTTTCTGAGGAAAGATGATGAATTTGGGGATCCCTAAGAGTCTCATAACATAAAAGTTTATTGTACTGTTTCTCAGTGTTTGCAAAAAGCATGGAAGGGGAAAAAAACCAACCGAACAAGCATATTCCTCCACCCCTCACCCACACCCAAAGGACCCTGAGGTCTTGAATATAAACTATTGAGAGCCTTGGGGCACCTGGCATGGGTTTGTGCCATGAGCTTGTTCTGGTTCTCTGGTAATAATTTTGGATGGACTCCCAGATCCAAATTCCATTAAATACCCATTATGGTGAGCTGGGCTGCAGGGAGTGTCCAGTGGATTGATTTATAAATCTGTGCAAAGTGATGGGCCTGTTAGACAGGAGGCAGAGAGGCAGGGTGAAGTCCCAAGAGTGAGCCGGGTGATGATGCTACGTGATTAGATCAGACATTTGCTCCAGAAAGTATTTCTTTCTCTCTCTCCCACAGTTCTGTTTCCAACATCTAAACAAGACCTTGAAAGTTTAAACAGATGAAATTCCTCTGGGCAGAGTTTGCTTTACTGACATTATTTGGATGCATTCTGTTCATAGTGAGCAGCTGGGTATTGATCTGATTAGCTGAGAGTTAGAAAAGTTAACTCACCCTTCTTCCATCTCCTGGGTGATGGGAACCACGGGTGATGTCTACAAAGGAAATTCACTTTGCCTGGATGAGAGAGCTTTCCTTTTGGGGTCGTGACGTGGAGAAACTTCAAACTTAACCCAAGGACAATTTAAGTCATTCATTCACTCAAAATTCGTTTATCGAGTAGGTTAGACACAATGGGAATAAGAAGATACAAAGGTCTAAAACCGCTATGAAAGTCTACTAGGGTTCTGTTGAAAATATCACATGGGTCCAAGGATCTATCATGGAAAACAAAAATATCTGGACAATCTAGTGAAAAGTCACCCAAAGGGACATTTGACAGTCTGTAGGAAAATTAGTTGTCAGATTGCATTTTATCCTGTTCTCTCAGCTCCATAGTCTCACTGGCTAGGGCTTGAGGAGGGGTAAAGCAAGATGTTTTCCTGGGAGGGGCTTATTTAATTGAAGGATTTGTTTTTGCTTTTGTTTTTGTTACTGGTAGAAACCATTCATGGATTCCCTGTCACCTACTCTTCTTCTGCTTACTTGTCCCTCACCTTCTCCTCCATCATTTTCATTGAGAAGGAGAAAGAGAGGGAAACTGAGGGGAGATGGAGAAAGCTTGGATTGAGCTGAGCTCAAAAAGCCAGTGCCCCAAGCAGGACTGAGCTGGGACTGGTGTCAGACGCGGGGACGGAGCATCAGGTTGGCTCGGGGCTGCCTATGGCTGGAACTGCTGGACTGGGAGTCCTACGTCCTGTAGGTGGGGTGAGGTGTGGGCAGAGGTGGGCGGGGATGCATTGGTCCTGAAGGGCATGGAGGTCAAAGTTCAGAAGGAGCCAGATGACACGGAAGAAAGATACTGAGTGTAAAGGGGATGGAGGGATCTCTGCTCCCTCTTGGCACTGGGACCTGTGCACCCTACTTTCCCCACCTGGGCTGCTTTCCTCTTTGTTTTGTGTAATGAAAAAAACAACAGTTTTCCCGTGTGTCTCCTTTATTCTACCCCCGCTACCACACTCACAGCAGTTCTGACACCAGAAATGTAGGTTTTCTCCCACATCGAGCAATTCTTACAACACCAGCTTGGCATCCTATGATTCAACCCAACTCTGGCACTAACTGGAATTAGCGAAGACCCCACAGGTTTAGGGCTCAGCCCCCACCCCCAGATGCCAGTTGCAAGTAATAGGTTCCTAGGTACCCACGACTTCTCTCTGACTTGGCTACAAATTGGAGGTTCCCATGACCCTCCCCTTAGATTCAGCTATTTGCCAGAACAGCTCACAGAACTCAGGGAAACACATTTCCCAGTTTCTTATGTAATAAAGGATGTGATAAAGAATACAGATAAACAGCCAGATGAAGAGATACAAAGGACCCCGAAAGGGTCCCGAGTGCAGGGGCTTCTGTCCCTGCGGAGCTGGGGTGTGTCACCCCCCCACATGTGTCAATGTGTTCACCAACCTGGAAACTCTCAGGACGTTGTGCTTTGGGGCTTTTCCTGGGGTCTTCATCACATAGGCTTGATGGGTCATTAACTCAGTTTCCAGACCTCTTCCCTTTGTGGGTGGGATGGGGCTGAAAGCTCCATGCTTCTATTCATGGCTTGATCCTTCTGGTGACCAGCCCCATCCAGGAACCATCCAGGGTCACCTCATTAGAACAAAAGACACCATCACCCAGGAAATTCCAAGGGAGTCAGGAACCAGAATATTACTGGTTAAATATTAAAACAAAAGACGCTCCTTCTTGGTGACCCCATCACTTACGAAATCAGAAGAATTTTAAGAATTCTGTGCCAGAAACTAAGGGCAGAGACCAATATATGTTTTCTGTTACGTCATATGTTGCTCGAGCCGATTGCCTCTTCTCCCAAGACACCTTTTCTGACCCCAAAGGCCCTTCCTGTGGGTCTCAGGCATCCGTGCTCCCCCTCACTGTGGTCCTCACCACACACTGCGTGGTTGCTTCTTCCCCGTGGGTACCACCCAGGAACCTGAAAGCTTTCCAAGGGAAGGGGTCTCACCCATCGTGGTCTCCACGTTATTCATTATTCCAAGTCCCTGGCTCAGCTCAGGGTGTGGGCTTGTGAATACTGGATGAGAGAGTGTCAAATAAATGTTAGGCCCTGATGTGTGTTGCTGGAAAAGGAAAGGCCTCAGTCCTTTCCCAGAGAACATAAATTCCTATCAGAAGACTTCTGCCCCATAATCCTTCATACAGATGACTGGGGAAGGCGAGCCAGCTATTTCCCATCCACTCTCATTTCTTCACTGACCTGGAGGCGCCTGCTCCTGCACTGGGCAACCCGCACCGGGTGATCTGAAATGCACTTTGTTGGATTGCTTCTTCCCGGCGTGCCACCCGCAGCCTTC
Source organism: Camelus ferus (assembly GCF_009834535.1). Taxonomy (NCBI): domain Eukaryota; kingdom Metazoa; phylum Chordata; class Mammalia; order Artiodactyla; family Camelidae; genus Camelus; species Camelus ferus. The sequence goes on along the minus strand of NC_045697.1, from coordinate 108,424,978 downwards.
AGACCGTTAACAGAACATTCTCTAGACGTTCGTCAAACTTCCAACATCAAGCAGTCCTGTTTCAGCCCATGACTTCCTGTAACCGGGTCCTGCCGACTTCTCACTAGTACATTAAAAATAAAAAGCACACCCAGAGTGGCTCCTACCCCCCGCTCTCCAGTGACCTCAGCCTCACGACCGGGGAAACTGACTCAAACTCAGGAAAAGCACTGCTGGTGTCACCAAGAGGAGAACCGAGGAAACTCCTGGGCTGGCGCGGGGATATTAACAAATCCATTAGACTGGATCATCTGCCCTCTTTTCTTTAGGGAATTTGAATGTTCAAGTGCTTTAAAGTGGAGATAAAACAACCCAGGATTCATGTCCCTGTCTTTCTGAAGAGTTTCCTTATAGAAACTCCAATAACCTCTGCAGTTTCTTGAAGGTTAAAACTATTCTTTCTCAAAAAAGGAAAAAACTATCTTTTTTTCTCTTCATCACTTTTCTCCTTCAACACCTGAAAAGGGAGGTGAATTTCTGCCCCACTTTGATTCTTAACAAGAGAATCTCTTTCCTACTCTCACTCTCTGGCAATTTGAGCATTTAAAAAAGCAGAGAATGATTTCTTCAACTAATCCTTCAAGACGACTTTGGGGTCTCTCTCCCCCTACTCTCTTTTTGCTTGTTTTTATTGGTTATTTAATAGGCTAGCAAATTTTGGATTTGAGCACCTGAGATCCCTTGCTAGCCGCATGCTGAGCTCATTATGCAAAACTCACTTACAGAAGAAAATGCCTTGAACTTCCTGGGTCTCAGCACCGAGAGAGTTTTTTTTTTTAAAATCTCTGGTTCTGGTTTCTTAACTGGCCTCCTGCAGCTCTGAGATGGCATATTACAGCTGGCATCCGGTCCCACTGGTATGAGGGTAAGGTCATTGCAAACTTTGAGCACTTCCAGGAAGTCTGAGAGAGACTCAGTCCTGGAACCTGGGAATTAGGCAAGGTGTGGGAATAGGGGTGATCTGATTCAAAGCGTACCTCCAGAGCACTGAAGTGTTTTACCGGTGACTTCCCGGAGGGACTGGGGACAAATGAGCCCTGCCCTTTCAGCCCCTGCTTCTGCTCTGCTGATGGAGAGGTGGGAACAGGGGCAACAAATGCTGTATGAGGCCTAAGGCAGGTTGAAGAGAAATTCCTGCTTCCTGAACCCTTCCATAGGTCAAGGTCTTGAGGTTTCAATTAAGCCATTTTCTTTGAAGATTTTTGACTTGCATTAATTCCCTGAAGAAGTTCATTGACTTTCCAAAGCAACATCCCTCCTAAGGGTGGTTTGCTCTCGGAAGGGGAATTTTAATACCATTGTCTGTCATTTATCTCCTACATCGTTTCTGGGAAGACATAGTGTAGAAAAGGCATCAGGAAGCCCTCCGTATAATAGTTCCTTCACCCTTGAATCATCTCCGGAGAGGTCAGGGGAGGGGCTGAGAGTTCAGTCCTCCTCCACCACTTGCTCCTTTTTGGAAGCCAAGAAATTGAAATGTGTCTGGCGACGGCCAGAAGCAGCCAGCCTCAGGGCTGCCCCCTCCACCTGACCTTGTCCGTTTTCTCAAGATGAGGACCCTCGGCTCCCAAGAACCCAACTTGTGATTTTCCTTGGTTTAAATCATTCTCATAGATGCCATTTCTATTTATAGCACAAGGAGCTCCCCCCATAAGTCTGTTTTTTAATTAAAAATGTAATATAGGAACCTGGTAAAAAAAATTATATGAATGAATTTACTGTAAAAAATATTCAAGATGAGTCTTCCAGACTCCTCCTTTCCCAGAGGTGACCACATTCTCCTTAATGTCTTTCTAGAAATAGTCTATTTCCAGGCATATAAGTGTTTGTAGGTACACACACACACACACACACATAGAGTTTACATTTCAAAGATTGCTTTTCCCACAGAGAGGGGAAAAAGCCTCTGGAGATGTATTTAATAAATTTTATAATTCTTAATGCTGGTTTAGCATGGACAATGATATTAAAATCTACTACTCATTCTCAATAGGAAAAGTGCTCTTTTTTCATATATTCTTTACATAAATATTTCCTTTATTCATATACATATATATCCTTTTGTTTTGATATAAATGTTAGCATATTACATAGTTTTTTTCCCTTTTTAAAACTTTGTGATAGTTCTTGGATTTGTACTAATATATAAAAGTTTATGTATCAATACATAGAAATAAATCTATTTTATTCTTCCTTAACTGTTACATGGCATTCTTTAACTAATTCATAATCTTTGGACCATTCAGCATTTCCCGTATTTTGCTATCATAATGCCATGATGAATATCTCGGTACAGACTGTCAACATGTTTAAGTGTATTTGTGAGATGAATTTGTAGGAATCGCCGGGTCAAAGAGCTTGTGCATTTTAATATCTGATACACACTGACGAGTTTTGCTCTCCAAAGAAGTTGTTGCATATTAAGCTTCACCAATTACATGAGTGTTTCTTGGTATCTTTACCAGCACACTGTATTACCAAACTTTTTGATCTCTGTCAACCTGATAGGTTAACAGTTGTATCTCACTCTTGTTTTAATTATAATTATTTAATTTGAAATGAGAATGGGAATCTTTGCTGGGTTGGAAACCCATTTGTATTTCTTTATCTGTGGGCTCCCTTTGCATAATCTGCCCATTTTTTTTCCCCTGCTAAACTGTTGGTTATTTTCTTGATGATTTGTAAAAGTCCTTTATCTACTGAGAAAATGAATCAATGATTCGTGTCATCTAAAGCACCCCCTTCTTTTACTTCTAGTGACCAGTTATTGCTCTTATATATCACCTCCTCCACTCCCTTTCCCACTCTGTCTCTCCTGGTGCTTTCTTGTATGTTGACTTTATCTTACATACGGCCAAGAAAGAAGGATGAGAGTCAGGCTTGGAAGGAAGTATACTTTGAATATCCAGAGAGTATATATTTCACAAGATACATACGAAGAAAATCTGAAGCAAAAAAGGCCCTTTACCTGGCATCTCTATCAGTATAGAAAGACCCCTCTTCCTCTTGGTTGATGGATAGACCCTTGGTAGCCTTGGGTTTTGCTCATTGACTGTAAATGAATGCTCAAATTGGACAAACTTCTTAAACATACTGTCCTATTTTTTTTGTTTTTCTTATAATTCTTTCTTCCTTCCAATTTACTTTCAAAGAATGACCATTTGTTTGGTTCAAATAGTTATCTCTAGACACTTAAGTTTTCACTACCTAAAGCAGGACGATCCACATGGTGAGATTCTGATGGGAAGAGAGAAGACTCAGGTCTTGCCTCAGGGACTGCTCTGAGTCCTTTGGCCCCTCTTTCCTCTGATTCAAGGGGATGGAGCCCTTGGTGAGGTGGACTCCTCTCTCCAAAGGTTCCTGTTGAGAACCCCCTTTTCCAAATCATGTAAAAATCAACTTTAGCTACTGTGGTAATGATTTGTGGGGAGCAGCAGAAATTCCTCTGTAATTACGTGTGAATCAATGTGTGATTTCCTAATGAGCTTAAGTGAAGAAATCATCGTTTTGTGATAAATGCTTTATATCTTAAAATGCCAGCAACACATAGCTAATAAATTCAATCAAACCACACTCATTTATGTAACATTTGCAATTATTATTTAACATGCTGTCTTTCTTTACTGCTTTACTGCTTCGGGTAATTGCAGAGTCTAAAAGTTCCCTTTTCATAAACAAGGCCACGGAAACTCATTATGATGGAGTTTTCCTTAATGCGATCATAAATGAGTTCATTTTGAAATGAATCTGCGTGCTCTGCAGGCCAAGACCCACCCCTGACAGAAGATGTTGTTGCCACTGAATGAGTTTGCCCAGGCAGGGATATTTGTCCCCGGATGAACTAGGTCATTCTCTGACCCTCTATCTTGGGCACCTACTGATGTCCAGACCAGGTGGGAAAAACATTCACTGATCAAAATTTGGTTCCTCTTCATTGAAGAAAGGATGAGACACAATGAATTAAGTGACATGACCAGGGGGTCACAAGGCAGCAATGAAGCCAATGAGTCTCAGCACAGAAGACAACATAACATACTGACTAAAGAGTCAATTCTGGATTCAGATTCCAGATGTGCCACATAGCAGTTTGTGACCTTCAACAAACTACTCAGCCTCTCTCAGCCCCTTTCTCCTCATCTGTCAAATAGATACAATGCCTATTGCTGGTGGGAAAATTAGACGACTTAGAATTATTAGATGGCACGTAGACAAGCTGAGGGCACCCGGCCTGGAGCACAACACGTGGACAACAAACTGTAGTTAGTCAAATAATTTTTGGTGCCCTTAAAAATTGATAAATATCAGAAGGGGTGAAACTGACCCCCCCAATCCATGACCCATGTATTTTTCCCAAGTGGCCAAGACGGTAGTTTGTTCCATCTGTATCTTCTAAGGAGCTGAGAGAGTAGCAGGCATTGATCACGGTTTTGTTCTTGGGACCCAAAGTCATTTCTTAATGGGTTGCACTGAGTAGCCTGTCAAACCCTAAATGAATCCTCTTCCTCTTAAGATGAGTGAGAGTTTGGAGCTGGTTAAATGGAGGCCCACATTAGTTTTGAGACTCCTATCAAAATTAGCAGCTGCAGACCCAGGGTTGGCAGGATGTATGAGAAAGCTCTTCAGTCCTAGTCTTCCCAAGGCTTCTTCAAGGAACCCTGCCCTACCCACAGGCCCCGCTCAAGGGCCGGTCCCAGGCAGCCATGATGTGTGCCGTGCCACTCAGCCCCGCTCCTGCCCAGGCCACAGCTGACCTTGGGCTGCCCAACAACCCATGCAAGCTCGGCCTGCCCAGTCATATTTCCTCACTCAGTAATTGAAACTAAAAAACAGTGGGGAAACTGTAAAGGCATGGCTGTAAGAGGCTCTAATGGGCCTTCTGTGAGACGAAGTTAAGACTGCAGAGAAACTAAAAGAAAGAAGAGGAAACCAAAGGTGCAGGAGAAGGGACTCTCTGCACAGAGAGAGCAGGGGCAGTATGGGAGAAGGACAGAGAGCCTGGTTGATTCTGCCCGGGTTCCTGATGGTTTTCTAGTTCCAGACACAGTCTCTCCATACTTCAACAGACCCCCTGTTCCTTGAGGCACCTTGAGGACAGACTCCCTCAGCGATGACCTCAAGCCCAGTGTGGGCTACTGTGAGAGAGCAGAGGTTGGAAGAAATAGGTAAAATAAAGGTCAGGAGTGATAAACAGCAGCAACAATAGGGAGCACTGTTAATTATTTCTGCAGGGGATCTTGTTATCCATTTGTTTTTCAGACAACAGTGCAGACCTTGTAAGTAGAACGTTTGGTTTTTGAACATAAACGAATTAAAAAGATGTAAATTCTCAAGGTATTTAATTCTAATGAAATTCAAAGGCCTTAAACGTCCATTCAAAGAGAGAAATCTATTATCTCTTTAGACAATTGCCTTGTTCATGGGGTCCTTCCACAGACATTAAATAAAACACATATGAATGTTCCTTTGTTGGAGTCTGCATAGATTTCACAGTGGCTGACACTCTTCCTAATAAAGAAACGACTTTCTGTCCCTTTGTTTTCCCTGTTTCCACTGTCACCACCATAATAGGACATTGCCTTTCACCTGAACTCCTGCAGTGTCCCAGGTGCTCTCCCTATGCCATGTATATTGTAAATGCTCATTAAGTGCTTTGTGAGATGCCTCTGCTGCACCCGAACTAACCAGAACTCCTCAAAGCTGTTCCTCACTCAAGAAAACACAACTTTAAAAAACATATACATATTTCATTATGGAAAATTCCAAACATAAAAAAGCAGAGAGAATAAAACAATGAACTCCCATATATCCATAACATAGATTAAGGGGCAATCAACTCAGGACCAATCTTGTTTCATCTCTAGATTCACATACGGCCCCTGTCTCCTCTTCTCTCATGCTGATTTGGAAGCAAACCTAAAATATTATCTCTTTTCTTTCACAGGTATTGCTGTGCATGTTTCTAAGGGGAAAAGCTTTAATGTAACCAAAATACCATCATCACAATGAAGTTCAAATAATGATTGTTATGTAATATTATCAAGTGTCCAGTCAGTGTTCAAATTTCCCTAATTGTCTTCTCAATGTCTTTTTTTAACTGAAGTATAGTCAGTTACAATGTGTCAGTTTCTGGTGTACAGCATAATGTCCCAGTCATATATGTATATTTACATATATCAATTTTCATATTCTTTTTCATTAAAGGTTATTACAAGACATTGAATATAGTTCCCTTACTATACAGAAGAAATTTGGTTTTTATCTATTTTTATATATAGTGGTTATCATTTACAAATCTCAAACTCCCAGATTTAACCCTTCCCATCCCCTTTCCTCCGCTGGTAACCATAAGATTGTTTACTATGTCTACAAGTCTGTTTCTGTTTTGTAGATGAGTTTATTAGTGTCCTCTTTTTTCTTTCTTTCTTTCTTTTTTTAGATTCCACATATAAGTGATATCATATGATATTTTTGTTTCTCTTTCTGGCTTACTTCACTGAGAATGACCATCTCCAGGTCCATCCATGTTGCTGCATATGGCATTATTTTATTCTTTTTTATGACTGAGTACTATTCCATTATATAAATATACTACAACTTCTTTATTCAGTCATCTGTAGTTTTCTTATTTGAATCATATTCCAAGTAAATTTAACACCTTATAATGGTTGATATATCTTTTAAGTCTCTTTTAATTTATAAGTTTCTCCCCACTCCCTCCTCTCCTGCCTCATTTTTCCCTCCTCTCTATTTTTCATTCCCTTTCTCTCTCTTTTCCTGCAATTTACTTATTGAAGAGAAAGGGTCATTGTCCTGTAGTTTTCCATAGTCTAGATTTTGCTGACCACATTTTTATGTTGTAATTTAAAATGCTCCTCTGTCCCCTCTCTTGTCCTTAAATTGGTGTCTAGCTCGAGACTGAAGTCACACTCAGATTCAGGTTCAACTTTTTGGCAGTGCTGTAAAGGCAATGTTGGGTACCTCCATCAAGCTCCACATAATGTCTTTTGGTCTCCCTTTTGGTGATGTCAGCTGATGATCACTGCCTAGATCCATTTGACCATGAGGAGCTGCAAAGTGGTGATGTCCTAATTTGATCATTCTTTCTTCATTTATTAACAAGACTGCTTCTAACTTCTCATCATCTAGTTGGTGACCCTAAGCTATAGGTCACAGGAAAGGCAAGATAAGTGTTTGATTTAAAATCTGCTTGTTCCCTAGCGTCTGTTAGATGTGACCAAGGAGTTTCTTCATTAAGGGTTATTCTGAACCCGTGGATTTAAATGTATTCGAGGTGTTTCAATCCACTGCAGTACTATTTTTATTGATGATGCTAACGTTCTGCCTTTGGATACTGGGAACTTCTTCAAGTTGGCTCCTGAGTGTTTTGACCTGGCTCCAGTGGTCTTTGATGTCTTCCTTGCTCCCTGTTTTTAACAAGATGCTCCAGGAACATCTCACACAGTTCCTACCCTAGACCTAGAGTCAGCCTTTTCTCCAGGAGAAATCGGCTTTTTCTCCTGGTTCTTTTTAATAGAAATGCATTTAAAGACCACAATCTGGGCACTAGAGATGTTCACTGGTACAGGATTGATTTTCATTTCTGGGCCTTTTCAGGATAAATATGTTAATATGTTTTTTTTAAAGATAAAATATATTTTCAGTTCATACTGATATTTCTAATTAAAATTCAGGACTACAGGATTTTTACTATTCCATCTCATATTTTTATCTGTGACTTCATTGCAAATATTTTTTTCAGCTTGTCATTTATTTCCTTTCTTCTTTATTTTTCTTATGGCGCTTTTTGCTGTACAAAAACAAATAAAATTAAATTGTTAAGGAGTCAGATTTATTAGTCTTTTCCTTACTATACCTGAGTTCTGAGTCATAGTTAGGAAAGCTTCCCTACTGTCGTGTGATAAGAGAATTCATCCATATTTTATTCTAATATGTGTATGGTTTCACTTTTACTTACATTTAACTTTCTGATCTGTTTGAAATTTGTCTTCTTGTGTCTCGATAAAGAAAAGATCCAGTTTTATCTTTTTGAAGCATGCCTTTTCAATTACCCAACATTATTTCTTAAAAAATCCATCTTTTCCCCCTTCATATGCGATGGTATCTTCATTGTAAATTAAATTTCCATATGTGATTGGACCTATTTCTGTACCACTGGTCTTTCTGTCTGTTCATGAGCCAATACTACACTGTATTATGGAACCTCTATGACAGGCTCTTTGCTTTCAGGGTTTTCCAGGTTATTCCTGCAAAGACAAAACTATTGAGTGAGTGCCTCTCTGTAACTCTCTTGTCAGGGTCCCAAGCCTGTTTTCTAAGAAGGCACCTCACTGACTTGGTAAATGGGATTGAGGGGAGCCATGGATGGGCCCCTTAAGACAGGAATTGGCACACTACAGCCCATGGCCCCATTTATTTGTAAATAACATTTTGTTGAAATATACCTTTATTATGTTGGCACACTGCCTTCATTCTACAGTGGGAGAGCTGAGTCATTGTGATGAAGACTGTATAACTGGCAGAGCCTAAAATATTAAAATTCTATTTCTAGCCCTTTACAGAAAAAAAGTCTGCAGATCCTTGCCTTGAGATAACACATTGGCATCCTAATGGGTCTTCTAGAGATAATGATAAGTTCCAAACCAGGTCGGCTACATAGTTTGCAGGGCCCAGTGCAAAATAAAAGTTCAGACCCCCATCCAAAAGGCAGGAAAACGTGCTGCAAAAAAGACTCAACTATAAAGCTTTTTCCTTCTGTGGTTTCTCTCTCAGATTGTCATGTTTTTAACATGCTATTTAATGTCACACTAAGAAAAGAAAAATGAAAAATTTAAACTGTTAGCATGAATTTTACCTTTCATCTTCACATTGTACAATATATCTTTTAGATTCAAATATAAGAGCCTTTAATTTGTATGCAGGGTCACTGAAATTGCACAATTCGTATTTCCTGGCTTATCTCTGGAGGGTGGCTTCAGTTGGCCAGAGGTGACAAACACAGGCAGATTCAGAAAGGAGAAAAAGAGGGTCCCTCAGGCCTAGGGTGTGCCCCGGGGGAGCAAGGTCAGACCCTCAAGGGGGTCCAGGGGAACACTTCAGGGCAATTAGGTCTTGTCCGTTCCTCCGCCCGTCAGCCGCTGGACCCATGGGGTAAGTTATCCCTGCAGAGTCACCCGCGAAGGCATTGCATAGTAGATCCAACAACCTGCTGGGCGTTGGGCAGTGGTCACTGGACAGGTCAGAGATTGGGTGCTGAGGACCTGTCCCAGAGAGGTGCTGAGGGCAGCAGTGTCCCATTAGATTTCACTTCACAAGCACAAAATTCAAAGAGAAAATGATTAAGGATATCAAGACAGAGCCTCAGAGCCTTAAACCCCAAGTTTAGGGCCCTGTGCAACTTCACTGCTTGCATGCCCTTGACATTGGCCCTGATCTCAACTAGTGGTCATGGTGCTGAGAAATGTCAGTCAACACCACAGACTGAAGGGAATGGGTGGGGGTACAAATATTTTGAGGAGCCCTACAGATGTGTGCTACCTCTTAATGACACCTTAGAGAGGTTGTCCATCTGCTTAAACCCTACAATTTTCTGGTCTTTTTTAAAACATGCATGGTTAAATTGTGGTACAATATATGTAATATAGCATTTACCATGTAACTGTTTTTAAGCACTATGCAATTCAGTGACCTTACGTACATTCACAGGATGCAACCATCATCATCATCCACCAGCCAAACTTGTTCCTCCTGGGACACTAAAACTCGGTACTCATTGGATGATAACTCCCCACCCTTCTCTTCCCGCAGCCCCTGGCAACCAACATTTTATTTTCAGTCTATGACTTTGACCACTCCAAGTACCTCGTTTAACTGGAATCGGGCAGTATTTGCCCTTTTGTGTCTGGCTTATTTCACTTAGCATAATGTTCTCAAGGTTCATCCATATTGTTACACGTGTCAAAATTTCCTTCTTTTTAATAGTTTATTTATTAATTATTGCATTATTTATTTTATTTTGGTGGGGGGGGTGGGGAAGTAACTAGGTTTATTTAGTTTTAGAGGAGGCACTGGGGATTGAACCCAAGACCTCTTGCATGCTAAGCATGTGCTCTACCACTTGAGCTATACCCTCCCCTCTAAAATTCCCTTCTTTTTTGAAGCTGAGTTACACTCCACTGTAGGTATAGGCCACACTTTGTTTATCCAGTCCTCTGCTGATGGACACTTTGGTGGCTTATGTGTTCTCATGCTTATGAATAACGTTGCTGCGATGTGGGTGCATAATGTACTGCCTCCTTACACTTGGTTCCTGTATCACTGAATGAACCTGCACATAAAATTGCAATGCTGCTGCAGCTGCTCTTTGGCGACCTGGAGTCACGGGGACATCCCCAGGGTCACACTCGACGTCCCCCCAAGGATTTGGTTTCTAGCCTGCATAGATTGGCAGTAACAGGAAAATATTTCAGAAACAGAAAGCACTGAAGCATGATTTTTCTTTGTTCCTGCAAAACAACTTTGGTTTATTTTCTCCCATATGAGGCTTTGTTTTCACCTATGCAAATGTGATTCATCTTTCAGCGCCAGAGAAGGGCCTTAAATAACATAATTACTTCACCAATCATCGACTTGGCTACTGGAAATCATCTTTTTAGTGAGGTCGACTGCAGTTGCTTGAGCTGTAGACAGAACCCAAATAACAAGCAAACTTCTTTTCTTAAAATGCTAATTATTCTCTGAAATGAGTGTTGTTTAAAAGGGGGGATTTAATTGGATATTAAATCTGCAATTGAAAGATTAAATTATGACATAAACAAACACATCAGTCTAATAGGTCTTTGGAAAAAAATCAGGAATCCCACTCCAGTTTTTGTTAAGTGCAAATGCATTCAGATATAGATTTCATTCTCTTCCCATTTTGCTGTGCTTTGTAGCTTTCAGCCTGAATTCTTTCCTGGGCTGGTTCCAAAGGAAATCATCTCAGGAGGCTGAGAAAGCTCAGGATTCTGTGAGCACTGGCCCCAAAGTAACCTTTTGCTTAAAGACTTTACCTGTATAAATGAAATTCAGGAAATGTTGAGAAACCATTCTGAAATGAATAATATGGAAGCAATTCCAAGGGGTATAATTTGGGATGCATCAAAGGTAGTGGTTACAGACCACATTTGCCTCACTGTAAGTTTAAAGAAAATCGAAGATCAAAACAGGTACATGTTCGAGAAGGAAATTAAGAAATGAGAAGTACATCATCGCAGTAGAAAAAAATCCCAAATGATTTTTCAGAAAATTATTTCAAGGCAAAGTAATACCCTTTTTAATAGAAAAGAACGTGACCCCCCCCCCCTCCAAGTTTATAAAGCAGGCTTCCCGGGAATAGGAAATAAAGATGAGGAGCTCTCCAACTTTACATTTTAAAAAGGTACAAGAAAGCAGAAGTTTTCTTTCCTCTCCCTAAAATAGGTACCCATCTGGGAGGGTGAAAATACAACCACGACAGGAAGTCTTTTTAAACACAGATGCCCGGGGCTGGGAGAAATGAAAGGAAAATGCAGTAGCCTCCGCCACACTTCAGCCAGCTGCCCTAGCCTGAGACAGCAGCATCCCCAGTGCGGGAGTGTCTCCCCACCAAGACGGGAGGTACAAGCCAAAGCAAGTGATGGCACATTCTTGGTGCTGCCTTCACCTCTTACGAGATCCTTGAAAGTAAAATATTAGATGGGTGTGCGACTTATGGGGAAAATTCTGGTATGTTGTTTGAGAAATACTGTCCTTCATTGTCAGTTTATCAAACTGCCGTGGTGATCTCTAAATCAGATGAATTTTTAACACGTTTCTTTTCCACGTTTAAAAACTTGGTAATGAGATTTTCTTAAATGTTTTATTCTGGGAGTAAATTCAGGGAAATAATATTTTTTGTTGGTGAATCTTTTATCCTCATCTAATGAAATTCCTTGTCAGTCTTTTATTAGGTGACAATAAAGCATTTTAACAGCATAGAGTGACCAGGTCTGGACACTGTTTGAAGTACAGAAAATTTATCTTTATATTGTTAGTTTTTAGCTGTGATAATGGTAATATAGTTATGCTTGAAAAAAGTTAGAGATATATATTGAAATATTTCCTGAAAAATGTGATCTGTCTTGGATTTGCTTAAAAAGAAATGTAGAACCTGGGTAGGTGGGGAGGGACCAGGGAGACGTGAGACCGCCCAGGTGCTGATGGCGGTCAAGGCTGGTCCTGAGTGCTGGGAGGTCAGTATGCTCATGTCTATCTTGCATATGTGTGAAATTTTCCACAGCAGAAAGTTTTCTTCTAATTAAAAAAAAAAAAAGCTGTCTTGGCGGAGAGGGTATAGCTCAGTGGTAGAGCACATGCCTAGTACGCACGAGGTCCTGGGTTCAATCCCCAGTACCTCTGTTAAAAAAAAGTTAGTAAATAAACTTAAGTAACACCCTGCCCAAAGTGAAATGATTAAAAACAGTAACAACAAATGCTGTCTCTACATTCCTTAAGAAGCCTCAGCTTGTTTCCTGGAGAAGAAAAGTGAGTGCAAATATGTCATTGTCTCTTGGTGAGAGCAGGTCCCCTACAGGTTGTAGCCATGACCTATTATTTTTTTCCCCTCTCTCTTTTTTTTTAATTGAAGTATGTAGTCAGTTTACAATTTTGTGTCAGTTGCTGGTGTACAGCATCATGTTCCAGTCATACATATGTGTACCTATGTTCCTTTTAATATTCTATTTCATTATAGGTTACTACAAGATATTAAATATAGTTCCCTGTGCTGTACAGTAGAAACTTGCTGTTTATCTATTTTATATGCAGTAGTGTGTGTCTACAAATCTCGAACTCCTAGTTTATCCTTTCAAACCCTCTTCCCCTGTCCCATAACCATAAGTTTGTTTTCTATGTCTGTGAATCTGTTTCTGTTCTGTAAATAAGTTCATTTGTGTCTTTTTTTTTTCTTTTCGGATTTCACATATGAATGTTATCATATGGTATTTTTCTTTCTCTTTTGGCTTACTTCACTTAGTGTGACGATCTCCAGGTCCATTCATGTTGCTGCAAATGCATCATTTTATTCTTTTTTAATCACTGAGTAGTATTCCATTGAATAAATATACCACAATTTCTTTATCTAGTCATCTGTTGTTGGACATTTATGTTGTTTCCATGTCTTGGCTATTGTAAACAGTGCTGCTATGTACTTGGTGGTGCAGGTGTATTTTTTGCATTAGAGTTCCCTCCAGATATAGCCCATTGCCTTCTGTTCCAGCCAAACTGACTGGGGACAATCACCTACTGACATAACAGCCTGTGCAGGGCTCCCTGTAGGCGGAGGCAGAGAGGGTAGGGTCCTTGCCATGTGACTTGAGGAATCTCGGAGAGCCCCCATTGGGTCCCATTCCCCATTTGCTTGGATTAGAGGCCAGATTCCTATCACTGAGTCCTGCTTACATCCACACTTTCTTTTCCTTTCTTCTTTCTTCTCTGGATATCAGGATGAAATGGAACACTCTTATCTCCCTACTAATTGCCAATCCTTTGAGGGAGAAGGGGAATGTGAAAGAAACCATGTACTAAATGCTTATTTATTAAGTGTTAGACAAAGAGCTGGGCACTTACCTCTGGTATTTCCTATAACCCTGTCAGATGTAGGTGATTTTAAAATTCCTGTGAAGTGAAGTAATTTTTTAAAAATCCCATTTTACAAAGGAGGAAATTGAGGTTGGGAAGTTCACTAACTTGTGGGTCTATAGATCTTGGAGTATCTTTGGCTGCAAATTAAGAGAAAACTAAGCTTAACATGTTTCAAACAACAAAAAGGATTCATGGGCTAAGAACTTGGTGAATACTGAGACACAGCGGATTTCAGGGACAGTTCTATCAGGGTTTCGGTTCTGTGTCTCTACATCCTCCATGTGATACTGGTTTCACCACGGACTGGCTACCCTCCTAGCAATAAAAAAGGCTGTCAGGCCTCATCCCTGCATAACACACCCATCAGGGTGAGACAGGCTCCCGTCTTCCCGACTAAGAGCCAAGTCCCGCAGTTCCCTGGGACTGGACGCGAAGGCCATGGGGCGAGGGGCTCAGGCCCATCCTTTAACCGTGGCTCACAGATGAAATTATACCACGGGGCTGGGCTGTGGTTAATCTTACCCAAACCACAAGGCTGCTACAAAATTAAATAACTGTTATAAGCAGAGAAGGCTGTTCATCAGATTGCCACAGGAAAATGACTTGATGGAATTAGATGTCCCAGGGGTCTCCCTGCTTATCCTTCCGCAGAGCGGAAGGGCTGGGACAGGTGAAGAGCTCCTCCCCCACCCAGCCTGGGGTGACCCGGCCTGGGTGACCTGGCCAGTGAGTTGAGCAGAGGGAAGGAAGTGTTGGTGATCATTTCTGGTTTAGGGAAAAACAAAAGGGAAGATGGTGGTAAAGAGACAAGTAGTGGGGGAGGCCATAGCTCAGGGGCAGAGCACACGCTTAGCATGCGCAGGGTCCTGGCTTCAATCCCTACACCACCACTTTAAAAAAAAAAAAAAAAAAAAAAGACCTAAGAAAATAATAAAATGCTGTTGGGTTCATTAAAAAAAAAAAAAAAGAGCCAAGTGGAGAACTTTTGCCTTCCACCTGCAAAATATCAAGGGAGACTATTACAAAGAGAGAGACTTTGTTTTGTTTGCCCTGTGCTCTTTCCATTAACATTTGCTAGAGAGATGGGGTAAAGAATTGAAGTATTAGTAATTAATTTAAATTGTTGGGTTGTGTTTCTCCAAACGTGACACTAAACTAAGAATGAACTGTTAGGTGGTTAGATATGTGGGGGCACCGGGCAGATAAGGTGGAGGAGAGGGAGGCTGGTCTGGAAGGCGGAGTTGTGCCCGCCTGCAGTGCAAAGGGGCTTTACTGCTAAATGAGAGCCAGCAAGAAACTGGTTAGAATCCAACAGTGCAACCGCATGGTAGAGACAAGGACGTAAGCAGACATGACCCAGTGCTCATTGTAATTTGACTGATGCGGTTTAGACACCCTCCATGGGTTCTTCTGTGTGCATCATGGGTAAGGACAAAAGGGGACAAACATGACTGAGCGCTCCAAGGGCAAGAGCTGTCAATCATTCAATAGACCACCTCTAAGTGAAGGTATAAGAGAAGGGGGCAAACAAAGACCACTGCTTTTCCTGCCCTGGATCAGCCCGCCTCTCATTCTTGGAGGTGTGTTATCCCTTTGCTAATAAATCCTTTAAAATCTTCTCTACACAATGCTGCTTCCCATCTGAATTCTTATCTTTTGGGTTAAGACAAGAACTGGGGTCTTTCCCCTTCCCCTTCTTGGGTAACAGAACCACGCGAGGCTCCGGGTTTTATTCAGGGAATAATGTAACTGTTTGAAGCAAGATATAATCAAGATTTTCAGGATTTGGTACCTCCAGGGAGGAAGGGAAGGCAGATCCGGGGTGGAATGGAGGAGAAAACAACAGAGATCTTGCCCCAACAAGAGAAGGGAGTGGCAGGGATGCTGCTGCTGGTGTGGCCTGAACTGGGGAGAGGGCTGCTGGTTTACCTGCACCTGCGTCCCACAAGGAAGAAGGGCAGGAGATGGTCTTTGCAGACTCCATGCAGTGCCCAGGGCCAGGCCAAGGAATCACTGTGAGCACTGGCTGACCTTTCTCTGTCTCCCTGCTTTGGGTGCTCTGGAAGGGGCTCAGGGAGCTGCCCTAGCAGGCGCAGAGGGGCCGAGGACCGGTGGCTGAGGGTTGGTGGGGGAAATGGGGAGGCGGAGGGATGGGGGAATGGGTCGGGGTGGAGCAGGCCAGGCCCAGCCCACTAGCTAAGCAAGCAACCAGCCAGCTCCTTTCCTGGTTCTCGGCTGGGTTTCCTCATCTACAAATGAGGGACTCGATCTGAAATCCCTTTCAGATCCGAAACTCCTGTATCCTCCCTCCCTGTCCGCTAGGAGAAAGGGTCCCAGCACATCGGAGGACTGGTGTTGCCTCCCTGTTCTCTCACCTCTGAGCCTCTCCCAACCTTGGAATCAGGCTCCACATTTGCTTTCAGAGCCATGAAAAGGCAGATCCTGCAGTGACTCCTACACCAGTTGATGTGGGAATTACAGAAACGTCGTAGAAGTTAAACTAAGTTTTCAGTGTTGCTTGTGTGAGTCTGTATGACTTGTGAAGCCATAAAAATTTGTTTTTCTCCTAAAGAAGGAGTTAGGTTCAGGGACCAAGATGAACCATGCCTCTGTGTGTGTGTGTGTGTGTGTGTGTACATGCGTATGTGTATATGTATGTGTATGTGTATGTATATGTATGTATTGAGTGTGTAGTGGAAACGTATATGATTGACGCAATTTTCCTTTCAGTAGTGGACTGATTTCCACGTCTAGCCAGGAACACTCAATCAATCAATACAGTTGACAGCTACCACTGTTGTCATGTTTTAAGCCGTTTCTCCTTTTATTCACACTCTTGTGTATTTCTTCCGTGTTTGACAACCTCTTTTTCTCAGTAATAAAGGACCACTTCTCGTCCTCTGAAATTACTTATTTTGTTCCCATTGCAATTACAATGCAGGTATGAACTATTTATGGATTTGCCCAAGTAAAAGAGTTGGAGGCACATGACTTGCAGAGTCAAAATGTGTTGGAGAGATTCTGAGACTGGAAGGGGCAAGAGCCCGGTTTCTGTGGGAGCTGATGAGGTTCTGTCTCCCGATTAGGAAGCTGGTTACCCAGGTATGCTCGGTCTGAAGAAAATTCCTCAACCTGTAGCCTTGAGTGCACTTTTCTGTATGTATATTGTATTTCAGCAAAAATTTTCTTTTTAAATAAGTCCTGGAAGTCACCAAGAACTCACATCTTTGTGGCGATGTTGAGGGGTTCATAGTCATTAATGGACTTGGATCCCTACTAGTCAAATCAAATCTCAGATTCAGATAATTAGATTCTTGGGAGAGACCTTAGAAATAATTTAATTCCATTCCTAATTTACAGCTGAGGCAACCCGGGCTTAGAGGGGGAGGGGCTCGGCCTCGCCCACACAGTGAGAGCCCACGCGGGGCTCAGAGACCACATTGCTGTAGATCCAATACCGCTACAGGGGGAAAGGGCTAAGCTTTGGAGACAAATATTATACATACTCTCATAATTCTCTGGTGGTTTCAGTTTAAACTGAGGAATTATCAGTCTTGTACATCACCTGCTATCCCTTAGCCATCTGCAGCAAAATTAGTTGAAATCTGCATCGAAAGGTAGGTTCTGAGGGTTCTTACTTTCTAAGTCAAAAGATTATTGGCATTAAAGCTGGGAAGGAGATCATTTACCCGTCAATGAAATGTGCTGTTTACATATAGGAGTATTTTTTTTAAGTTGGGGATGAAGACAGTTTTGCCGTTAGAGACGTACAATGAGGCCAAGACCGTTTCTGCTGCCCACCGTCCTCCTCCCTGTGGGGTCTGAGATGCTAGGAGGCATGGCTGCCTGGCTGATGGAGCCTGGGAGGCAGGTAGCAATGGTGCCTGGAAGAGGGGGAGGGAGGAGAGGGTCGTGGATGCCTGGAAAGCCCTCCTCACTTCTCTGCTGCCTGTCAGCTGTGTCTTCAACCCCTAAAGTGGGGGCCAGCACGCCTAATCAGGGGAGGACTGCATGCACTTCATTACATAGGTCTCATCAGTCTGCAGAGGCGGGAGCTCACTGTGGCAAACTTGCTTTTTATTTAGGATTTCTTGCCACCTGTTCTGCTTGGAAGAGGCACACAGAGTCTATACTGTGAGTCATTTGGGCAGTGGACTGGAAACTCAGAATCGAAAACTGTGGCTGCCAGTGTCAGGGTGGGAAGTGCTGCGGTGGTCATTTCAAAGGAATAAAGTGGGTTTTGGGAAGCCGGTCAGGTGGGGAGGACAGAAGCGGGGAGAGGGAGATGAAAGAGAAACAGAAAGCACGAGAAACAATGGGTCAAGTAGGGCGTTGTCCCTAATGTTTGTGAACAAAGGGCAGAGACTGAAGCAGGGCCAGGGCTGAATTCCACAGGCAAAGAAAAGACTTTGAGCAAGGATTAAAACAGGCAGAGAAACTCATAACCTCTGCTTGTTGTACCAGGATGAGAAGCTTATACGCAGTTATTAGTTTCCACCATTGTAATTGCCTCTGGCGGCGTGTACAGTAGGAAATATCCAAAAACAGAAAAACCCTCCCCTCAGGTCCTCTCCTGACAACCTGGGCCTGTCCAGGAAGGTGACATAAGGTGAACAATTCACCTTGCTCGGCCTCCTGGAAGGCAGGCAGTCAGATAAGGTGGTCCAGGGATCATCGCAAAAAGCCTCCACTTTCTTGTCACTGTTGGGACTCAAAACCTTTTCAGAAGCAGGGCCCAGCCAGGCTCCAGAAGTGCACAGTGGTTATTGTTTCGGGAATCCTGCCTCCCAGCCCATCACGAGGCAGAAAAGTGAGCTTGCTTCTGTTCCATCCCATTAAAGCTCTAGTGAGGTCCGGCCCTGCCTCCCCATCGCGGGGCAGCCGCTCCCCCCGCCCTTTCCTGCCCCACTACCTTGCCCCTCCCCTCTTCCTCCTTAAACTCTTCCTCTCTTTTTTCCTGGCCTAGCGGGAGGAGCTAGAGAAGCTGCTGGAAGTTTGGGATTTGGACACTGAGGCGAGACCACCTTTCCAGGGGTGACAGAGAACAGAAGTGGAGAGCCAGGCATCACATCGCCCCATTGCAGCCCCCTGCTCCGGGTACCGCCTGACTCAGCTCTGGCTCACCTCTGGTCCTTAGGGAATGGCGGTGGTGGGTGCAGGCCACAGCTCGTTGTTAAAACCAAAAAGCTGGTGCTCAATTCTCATTCCTTCTGGCCACTCCTGCTTTCTAGATTTAACCCCCCAAAATTCAGTCAGTGTGAGACCCTGTGGCCTGGGGAGGGCGAGCTGCGGGGAGGCCACTGTGCAGATTTTCACTCTTACCTACACCATCTTGACATGACTATTTATGGTCAAATCTTCATGATCCATGATTGGATGTCCTCCTTTCCAAGAACCTGAGTCACAGGGAAGGAAGGGGTGTGTGTGTGTGTGTGAGGTTGTTTGCGATGTATGTGATGTCTGACCACACTTCTAAACGCAGCATGGTTTTGGTCATCCATTCAAATGTTTACTGAGTTCTTACCTTGTGTGGGGCGCTGCCCTAAAACTTATGAACCAGAGGTGAGGAAAAGAGTTAATTTGGTGGGGGAGGAGGTAATTAGGTTTATTTATTTATTTAAAAAAATTTTAATGGAAGTACTGGGGATTGAACCCAGGACTTCGTGCATACTAAGCATGCTTTCTACCACTGAGCTATACCCTCGCCTACAGAAGAGTTAATTTTGGACTCCATAGAGTTTATATTCTAGTTGGAGAGAGAGAAAAAATGTTAGGTACTGTTAAAAACTAAGGCACAATTTCTACTAAGGAAATACAGTGGTGGTGGGGAGGAGGGCAGGTGGGCAGTGCTCGGTTAAGGGTGCTCAGGGAGGCCTCACGGACAGCACCGGAGTTAGGGAAGCTGCTGGGTTGCAATATTTTCACCTCTGCTTCTCCTTCACTGAGTGTGTGTATGGATGATGGAGATAAAGGCAATAGCCCAAAGCCTGGCCTTCATCTATTTGTATCTCCAAAATAAGACACGATTCCTCTCAAATCCCCAAATCACAAAGGCGCAGGCCCTATCTGTCAAATCAAGAGAAACCTCAGACTTTTCCTGAGCTCCCTTCGCAAAATATTCCTGAGAATCACCGGGATGGATTAGACTTGTCCATCACTCAGTCCCTATTTTGCCTGCCTGCTGCCACCTGCCAAGAGGGGCACCCAGTACTGGTCCCTGGCGGCTGGGGATGTCCACCCTGCTTGGCCTTTGTCCTGGACCAGCAGGCTGCCGGCTCTGATGGTCAGGAGACGCCCTGGCGGACCCGGATTCCTGTTCCTGTCCAGGTCGCTCCTTTGTTATGGCTCCCGGTCTTTGCCCATGTTCCCCAGTCCAGCACATCTCTCCAACTTAAAAGGATGGGTCACCTTCCTTAAGTAAACTTTCTCTCAGGTCTGCATTTTTTTTTTTTTTTTTTTTTTTTTGCAGTTTGGTTTCATTTGGGAATGTAGTTTATCCAACATAGTCATGTATCTGGGAGCCTCTTCTCCAGCCCCCTGTAAGTTTGTGAGTGAAGACACAGCGCACCTCCATCTGGCAGCATCAGAGACCCAAATGCAGATGAGCAAGTTCCCTGACACAGACACAGGCAGAGTTTTGTTTGGATTGTGACTATAAGGGGAAGCAATGGAATTGATTTCCATACATTACCGGTGAAAAATCCATTTTGTTAACATTTGAAATAGTTGAATAAAACACAAAAGAACCCACCACTCAAATTTAACAAATGGTTAACGTTTTACTACTCAGCTTAAGATCTTTTTTAAAGCAATAAAAACCTGATATCCCAGGGCAGGGGAAGACCCACCTCCTGATGGGTGGGTAGCTTGTGTGCGCAGAGAGAGAGGACATTCATGGCAGCCATCTTGGGGGAAAGGCTACCTCACCGTGTCTCTTAACTCCTCTTTGATGATCAGTGTTCCTTTGTTTCTCTGTGTTGTATTCTGGATGATTTCTGCAGGAATATCCTTCCACTCACTAAATATCTTGGTGACTACATCCAACCCAAATTTTATTGCATCTACTAATTGTTTAAAATATTTTAATGACCTTTTAAGAAATTTTTGAGATTTCTAATTGGTTCTTTTCCCCATCCATCTGTTCTTATTAGAGTATTGGCTGTTTCTGTTGAATGATTCCTTATTTGTTTTTACAGATTTTTAAAATTTATTTCTTTTAATATCCTAAGCATAACTTTTTGGAACTAAGAAAAAAATCCATGAATCTGAGAGATATTTGTGTGCTCAGGTTGATAGGATTTGCTGATATTTTGGTTGTGATGAGGAGGTAGGACTATGAAGGATAGCTTCTAGGTTTTATGACTTTTTTTGGTGGATATAGGAAATGTGGGAAAATACCAGGCTTGCAGAAGAAAATTATGAGTTCCAGTTTGAAGTCCTACTAAGGTTGGACAGAACATAATCATTGATGTTAATTCTGAATATGGCATAGGAGAAATAGAACTAGTCCATAGTGATAAATTTTAGTTCTTGATCCAAGGATTATTCAATAGCTATAGTCTTAAGCTCTACTTTCATTTAATTATGAGCTTAAAATTGTAATTCTCCTATGGGCAAGTGAATAAATGTACTCAGCAACTTTTATGCTACTTTACTAATAAATTTGCCATTATTTACTTCTCAATATTTAATATTTCAATCACAGATCATTGATTCTTGATCCAAATCCCTGCTCCAGAAGTCAGGTCACATGACTAGGAATGGAAATGAGGGAAGTAATGGAGAGTGTGACAGTTGAGATGAACACCAGATCCTAATGCATTTCTTCTGGTCCCTGGTCACCCAGCACTTCCTTTCTCTGAATGTCTGAACATATTTCTCACCTTTGAGTTGCTGTCCTCCTTGTCTCTGCCACTGATCTCCCTGCCTGTTCTGGCCCAGATGGGAATCTGGAGGTCATGGTCTGACCTCTGATAGGGTGGTGGAGGGGAGGGGATGCTGCAGACTGGTGGTGAAGCAAGCTCTCTTGAATGATCAGCACATTCAAGATGCATCCTTCTGGAGTGTGTGTGTGTTGGGGGCATGTTTGAAAAACCATTGCATGAGAGATTAGCACATCTAATCTCAGTCCTCTAGGCTAATGGCAATATAATTGAGGCCCAGAAGCTTCATCTTAAGTTAAGGAAGTGACATGATGCTTCTTCAAAAGCACTTGGTAAATATTCACAGAATGAATGAATGGAGAAGCAGACCTGCAGAGATTAAGTGACAGTGTAACAACAGCAGCAAACCCGAAGAGCAGTGACTGTCCAAAGTGTCTTATGAACCCGATATTTGTGGGTCTTCACCACAACCTCATGAAGTAGGAACTTTCTCATCTCCATTTTCAGATGGGATCCTGAGATACGAGGGGTTTCACAGCTCTAAGCGGCGGAGCTGGGACTCATTCCCCTACAGTCTAGTGCCAACCTTTAGCACTACTAGACTGCCTTCTCCGTCTAGAATCTGCCCAGGTCCATCAAACTTAGTCTGTGTGACATCAGACTATGTGCTCCTAGCCACTGCTATAATCTGAATGTTGGTGTCCCCCTAAAATTCCTATGTTGCAACCTGACCCCCAGTGTGATGGCAGTAGGAAGTAGGTCTTTTGGGAGGTCGTAGGTCAGAGGGTGGAGCCTTCATGAGTGGGATTAGTGCCCTTGTAAAAAAGACCACAGAGAGTCTCCCTCACCCCTTCTGCCCTGTGAGGACACCGTGAAAATGTGCCGTCTGTGAACCAGAAAGTGGGCTTTCACACCAGTGCCTTGAACTTGGACTTTGCAGCTTCCAGAACTATTGTTTATAAGCCACCCAGTCTATGGTGATTTGGGGAAACTTTTTGTGTTATTTCTTTAATAATTTCTCCCCTTCCTGTTTTTCTCTTTTCTCCTTTTGGAACTCCTGCTCTTTGTATGTTGGACCTCTTGATTAATATACACAGTTTCTTAGCTTTCTCTGCAATTTTCTATCTCCTTTGTTCTACTTCCTGGAAGAGCTCCTCAACTCTATCATCAGTCCTTTCTATTGAAATAAGAGTCTGTAGAAGTTCTCACAAAGATCATATGCTACCACTTATTTATGAAATCTAAAAAATAATTGACTCAAGTGAATTTATTTACAAAACAGAAAGAGACTCATAGAAAACAAACTGTGGTAACTGGGGGGAAAGTGGGGAGGGAGGGATAAATTGGGAGTTTGGGATTGACTCATACAAACTTCCATGTACAGAATAGATAAACAACAAGATTCTGCTGTACAGCACAGGGAACTATCAATGGCCTGTAGTAACCTGCAATGAAAAAGAATATATATTTATAAGTTTTGTGTATATATAAAACTGAATCACTATGCTGTACACCAGAAACTAATACAACATTGTTTAAAAAAAAGATTTGTAGATGTTTTCTTTTGAGTACTTTCATTTCTTCAGACACCAATCCTCTAACGCCTGATCTGGGAGTTAGAGTCAGAGTGGTGACAACTCTGGAAGCTAGAATTATAGGATCTAAGCAAAGTGAGGGGTTATGGGGGAGGGAAAAGGAACTCACTTAAACCAGGGGGCTTTCAAGAAGTTTTTCAGCTAAGTTTGGTGTCCCAAAGGCCAGACCCTTTTGATTCAAATCTTTCCAGAGAGAAACCCTCCAGTCTTCCAGGATAGAGGAATGATAGCCTTCTGACGGAGTATGTTGGGGAAAGGAAGCTGGGTCTAATTATTATATAGATTTTTAACCAATCTTCTAGTTTTTGGCTTTCTCCCTCACCCCTGCCTTCACATGTGTGTTGTGCCTCCAGCCTCTGAGGTTTTCCAGGGGCCTGCACACATGTAAACTTTCTTCTTCCCCAACCTTCCTCACTCTTCTCCAGGAACCTAGCGAAGAGTGAAAGCTGAGGCCTAAGTGGTTCATGCTTCTCAAAATTCTTTAACCTGTTAAATTATGTCATTTTGAAGAATATATTTAACACATATGTGTATTAAAACCATACTAATGCAATGAAAACCCATGAATTTACCACCCAAATGAAAAAAGCAGATTATTAACACTGGTGAATTTCTTCTGTTTCCTGGATCAGCAGATTCATGCTTTTCATTAATATTTTTTCAATAACATTTGCATTTTCTCTGTTCTCTCTGTTTTGTACTGTGAGATTTTATTGATACAGGAAAAAAATGTGGGGTGAGAGGATGGCCGTGTTCCAGGTCTTGGTTGAGTCTGTGGGACACTCCCCCCAATCAAGTGAGGGTCCTTGGCTTCACTTCGGAAATAATTCAAGAGTGAGCCACAGTTGAGTAAAGGTAGATCTATTCAGAAAGATACACACTCTATAGACAGAGCGCAGGCTGTTTCGGAAGGCAAGAGAAAGGCCATGAGGTGTGGGAGATGGGTGTTTAGTTTAAAGTAAAAGTAGTTACACACTCCATAAACAGAATGCGGTCCATCTCACTCAGAATGGAGCCTGGCCACGAGGTGTGGGGGTTGTTAGTTCTATGAGCTCAGTACTTCATATGCTAACAAGTGGGAGGATTATTCCAACTACTTAGGGGAAGGGGCAGGGATTGCCAGGAATTGGAACACTGACCTTTTATGGTCAGCCTCAGAACTGTCATGGCACCCATGGGAGTGTCATTTACCATGCTAATATATTATAATGAGTGTATAATGAAGCTCAAGGTCTACTGGAAGTCAAATCTCCTGCCATCTTGGGCCTCAAGACCTACTGGGAGCTGAATCTTCCAGCATCTTGGTGTTAATTGCTGTGTCATTTCTTGAATGGCTGTGCTCTGCTCTCTTCCTGTCTCACTGTCACACCTTCTCACCTTATCTTCTACTTTTCGTAACCTCTCCTCATGTTTCCCATCTCCTAGTCTCTTCCGTGCACGTAATTTACTAGGATCCCAGTGTGTTTTGGCATTAGAGTTTGTCAGAATGTCTGGCCTGTCATACTGCTGGAGAAGGAAGTCCCAAATCCCATCCTGATGATTTCTTTCTTGTAATGGTTCATGGACAGTACTGGTCGGCTGTCATTGATGTTTCTGGTTTTTTGCTTTTGTGATTTGAAACATCTTCAATTCCTTTTCTGTCATTTTAGAGGGGTTCTAAGAGAAATCTGAGATAATCACTCTTGTTCCATCTAAATTGAAGTTGGTTAGGATTCTTTTTGTAGAATCGTGTGGCCCTGCACCGGGAGATCTAACATTCTCTGAGAAAGGAAAGAAGTCTACAATGTAGTCATTTAATTTCGTTTTTGCTTCGGTGACATTATTGGGACAAATTACAAGTGTTTTTTAACATCATCTCTAGTGAACCATCCTGTGGATGGAAGGATTCATTCTGAGACTTATCTAGATGGAAACCTTCACCTTGAAAATACATGTGTTCATTTCCAAACAAAACTTTTAGAGAAGATGTATCAGTCATCTTGATTAAAGAACTGAACAGCTTGAGCTGCTTTGGAGACGAGGAAAGACCAAAAGATTCACATCAATCCTCTTGTTCTCCTTGTCCTTGAAGAAAGATTGTCTTGAAATGATCGCTTCTTAATTTGGGTGACTAGAAAATCACCCCACCCGTGCGTAATCACTGCTGTATAACTACTAGTTAATGATATAATTTATGGATTTCACAACTTCTTTACACTGAATGTATTTTTGTAAGCCTAAATCCTGGGTATGTGAAGCATGAAATATTTCAGTGCAGGATACCACCCGCGTGGGCCAGTTTTCCATCCAGACCCAAGCCCTGCGCAGCACCTACACTAGCTGTTTCCTTTGTGAGAGAAGAATCTACCCACAGAGACCCGTCCAGGTCGACCCTACGCTGTGATCACGTAGGGTCCTTCCCGGCAAGGCCCTGCCCCCTCCCGGCCCTGCCTACCCATGGGCAACATGGCCCCAGGGTGGGCTCGCTCTTCCGCTCTGACAAGCAGTCATCTGTCTTGGAGCACAGGCTCTAATTATCCCTGCCATTAGCCTGCCCAGCAGGACTGCAGATGTTATTAATGGTCATGAAATTAGCCAGTGCCTTTCAAAACTCCAGAGCCAGTCCGTGTTTGTCCCTGTGACCTCTCACAGCCCTTGGTTTCTTTGTTCATTTTGCTGCAATATTGAACCTTAACCCTGAGCATAAAACAGAAAATTAGGAGGAGACTGAAACTCTCCCCCATTTTTTTCTCACCTCATCAGCCCCCGAACCCCCTATTTATTTTGAGATCAAACTCAAAACTTTGCCTCGTTGCTAGACTGTTTATTTGCAGGTAACTCCTGAGTACATGAATGTGCCAATCTCCCCAGCCCCTCCTCATCTTTTGTCAAAAAGTAAAAGTAACTTGTTCCTCCTTATTATAAAATCAATATATTTTCATGGTTGGAAAATTAGAGAAATGCCAAAAAAAGAAGAAAAATCCATTATCTCACCTTCCAGAGAGAAACACAGTTAAAATTTTATGCTATATCTTTACCAACTTTTCTATGCAGATAGATATGAGATGAAACTGTTATGATGTTAATAACAACTAACGTTTATTGACTTCTCATTATGTAACAGACACTGTTCAGACTGATTTTCTGTGTATGAATTCATTGAATAACTTCAAGAATCCTATGAGACAGGTTTAATTTCTAGTTCCATTTTGCAGATGGGGAAACTGAAGCATGGAGAGGTTAAAAATATTGCCCAAAGCCTCATCGCTATTTAAGAGGAAGAGGTAAGATCTCAGCTGAGCAGTCTGGCTCTAGGCGCTGAACTCTTTTTTTTTAAATTGAAGCATGATCAGTGTACAATGTTGTGTCAATTTCTGGTGTACAGCATAATAGTTAAATGATGTGCTACACCATTATCTAACTTACCTTTAAACTTCAATAAACTCTCAGTATCCTTCCATGTTACTCTTAATCCACCAGCCAATTTTGAATAATTTTGGGGACTGAATTAGAATTCAAAATCTGGATATGCTGGAACTTTCTTTAGGCAAACATTAGAGCTTCTTTCCTTTCCCTCTCTTTAGTTTTATTTTGTTTTATTGCTACGATTGACAACATGTGGATTATTTTAAAATGAGATACTCCTTCAGGAATAGGACTTAAGGGAAAACAAAAAATGGAAACAATGAGAATAGAGTTCAGTTTATTTCATGCTTGTAAGTGATAGTTTGATTTCCTCCTTGGTTCCTTGATTTCTAAGAGATAATTATCTACTTTAAAAAATAATAATAATTTTTGGGCACTTTCTTTGTGTCAGCCACCCCCATGTGTGCTGTTTAAGCACTGATATTTATTCCAAGTAACCAGGTTCTGGTGAAGTCAGGGACATTGAAGGAACAAGGCTTTTTAGGGCTGTCTCTTCCTGTTATATGCTGTCTTCTTTTTCTAGTTATTCCCACCTAAGCACCAGCCTTTTCTTTTCATCTTCTTTCTCTTTTCTTTTCTTTCCCCTTCCTCCCTACCTTCCTTCCTTTTTCCCCCCTCTGTTCTTGAATATTCTGTCCTTTCCTTCATCTGGAAATTCTTCAACTGTGAGTATCCAGAAACACTAGTGCAGATTCAATCTCATTCCTGTTCTGGAAGGACATTCTTTTTTTGTGTTTGTTTGTTTTTGTTTGTTTGTTTGTTTTGGGGGGGTAATTAGGTTTATTCATTTATTTACTTTTAAGAGGAGGTATTGGGGACTGAACCTAGGACCTTGTGCATGCTAAGCATGCACTCTACCACTGAGCTATACCTTCCCCCTTGAAGGACATTCTTGGCATGCCATTTTCCCCTCATCTGAGTTGGAGATGAAGCCTATATTTGGCCAGTAAATCCACCTTGGCAGGATCCAGTTAGAATGTTTAGCTGATTGCGAGCGCTGATTGCGAGCAGGTCTGTGTAAAATGTGTTTGAATTGACCTCTGGCTGATAGAATGGGCTAAAGGCTGTCCAGCTTCATTAGACGTTCATCCTTCCATGAGTGAGGGTGCAACCCAGGTTCCAGACAAGTCACTGAGTAGTAACATGCAGGCAGAGGCCATGTCTGTTTATTCATTTTTCTACTCCATGCAGTGATGTCTTGCACACGGGAGACATTGGATAACTATGTATGACGTTGGCAAGGAAGTCTCAGGAGATCTGGGTCCTAGTTTCAGATCCACTGCAGATTAGCTGTTGGAGAGGAACAGGGGAATAAATGACCAACCATTCTGCCCCTCAGTGGCTTCACACATATTACCTTCTTAGGACATCTTGGAGACCCAGTAAAACTGTCCTTGAAAAGCTTTCATTTCTATAGAATTGTTTTATAGGTTTTAAAAGGGAATAGCTTTCAGGATGAAGAGTAAAAAATATTGACTCTCTTATCTTGAAAGACACAATTTTAATTCTGAAGAATTATGCAGGGCAAATAGGCGATCACTTTGATGTTGCCTGACATAATCTCTTTTCCCCATTTTGCCATACATTACAGATGACAGTTACATGTAGGCTATGCTCCCACGGGTGACCCAGTGTGAGAATTATGGGCTAGGACAAGGATAAGGGAGACTGTGGGATTGTGTATAATTCTCAGTCTAGTAACTACAACCCCAGCCTTCTCTTCCATTGAACAAAAGATATTGACTAAGACATTTTTCAAAACTGATACAGGAAAAATGAATGTGGTGTGAGAGGATGGCCATGTCCTAGGTCTTGGCTGAGTCTGGGATGTGCCCCACCAAGTGGGGGTCCTTGGCTTCATGCAGGAAAGAATTCAAGAGCGAGCCACAGTTGAATAAAGGTAGACTTATTCAGAGAGATACATACTCCATAGACAGAATACAGGCTGTCTCAGAAGGCAAGAGAAAGGCCATGAGGTGTGGGAGTTGGGTGCTCAGCTTAAAGTAAAGGGAGATGCACACTCCATAGACAGAGTGTGGTCCATCTCACCTAAAAGGGAGAGCAGCCATGAGGTGTGGGGGCTGTTAGTTTGGGCTCAGTAACTTCATATGCTAACAAGTGGGAGGATTATTTCAGCTACTTTGGGGAGGGGGTGGCAATTCCCAAGAATTGGGCCACTACCCACTTTTTGACCTTTTATGGTTGGCCCTGGAATTCTCATGGCCCTGTGGGAGTGCCATTTATCGTGCTAATATATTACAGTGAGCGGATAATGAAGGCCAGGGTCTACTAGGGATCAAATCTCCCACTTTTTGCTGCCCTGGTATTAATTGCTGTGTTATTTCTTAAAGCACTGTGCCCTGCCCCTTCCTGCCCGTCTCAAAGCTACCATAATAAAACTGTGGGGTAGGGGTGCAGACACAGGCAAAATGACCAAAGAGACTGACATGTTTCCATCAGAAACTGGTACCTAGTAAAGCTTCTTCCCAAACCAGTTAGGAGAAGATGGATCATTTAGTGGATGGTACTGAGAAAACTGATTCACCATGGGGGAAAAAAAAGTTGGATTCCCATCTTACAACATATGTAAAAATAAATTCCAAATGCATTCAAGACCTAAGACAAAAAGGGAAAAGATACACATTTTATAGAGGAGTATGTAGAAGAATATCTTTGTGGTTCTGGGGTTTGAAGGAAATTTCTTAACCAAGACCCAAAGAACATAAACCATAAGTGGAAAATTGATGGGTCTGAGTACATCAAAAGTAAAGATTTCAGCTCAAAACAGTTAACCTATATGACAGATGGCACTGGGGAGAGAAGTTTGCAGTGTCCAAAAATCAATAAGGAATTAATGCCCCCAAGAAACTCCTGCAAGTTGGCAAGAAAAACAGAGGAAACTCACATAGGAAAAATATGGGTCAAGGATGTAGGCAGTTCAGAGAAGAAATGCAAATAGCTAATAAGCATATGAAGAGATATTCACTTCACTAGTAATCAGAGAAATGCGAATTTAAATTACAATGTGATCCACTTTAAAATTATCACATTGTCAAAAATTGGAAATCTTTTAAATATCAAGCGAGGAAAGGCATGTAGGGAAATAGAAAGCCTCTCGAACTTCTGGAGGGAATGTCCTTTGCCTCGGCAACCCTGCTCCTGGTGCAAACCCCAGAGACAGGCTGGCACAAATCCGTGAGGGGACAGCTCTGTGCATGTTCCTTGCAGCCAAGAAGTGGAGTCAACCAGGAGTCCATTGCTAGGACAAGGGCAAATGCGGTTACATGTAAGCCATCAGCTGTAATAATTAGACTCACAGCTACAACAAGGGTGGATTGCAAAAGCATAGAATTGGATTTTTTAAAAAAGTAAGCAAAAGAATGAGATCTTTAGCACATTGCTTTTTGCAGTTAGACACACACAGGCATAAAGCAATACCATGTATTTTTCAAGTAGGTTTATACATATGTCTAAATCAAAATAGGAGTGAGGAGGACTGGAGTGGGGGTCAGGACATAGGAGAGAAAGCCACTGTAAGATAAAAGAGGGACCTTTTGTGGATTGATGAATGCACCATGAACTTAAGAGTAGAACTAATTTAACTCTGTGATCCAAAAGAGAAGAAGAAAAGGAAGTGAAAACAAATTGGAACCTGGGTAATAACCTTGAGATATTCTGTTTATATGCTGTGTAATAAATCATTGATAAACTTCAATTCTTCATTATTTGTAATAGATTATTTGCCACACAATTCCCAGCTGTCGGGTCCCCAGGGCTGAGAGCCAGAGGAGGAGTGGTCTGTATTCAAATTCTTTGCCTAACATAATCCCACGGAAGTGAATGCCGCTATAAAAACCGAAGAGAGGCTACTGCACTATTCGAAACAAAATGAGGAGAAAGATTTGGAAAAGGTTTGCAATTATTATTCCATAAAGACTGAGTCTGACTACCTCCTCCATATTTTATTTCCTCCTTTCAATATTTAAAATCTTCCCCTTATATGTGTAGAATGAAAAGCAGAAATCTAAACAGATCTAACATTTTCTCCCGAGTTCCCAGAGCCCACTTCACTTGGATGTCAGACTCTAAAATTCCTAATACAAATGAGCAGGAGACAAAATCATTTTGTGGGATTCTGAAATGAAGTATTTCAGTGGAACACAGAGAAACAGTTAAATTTTGCAAAGCTGTGAAACTGGAGAGGGGGCTGGCCTCAAAATCTACCAACCAGAGACCTGGAAGGAATTGCTTGCTTGAGATTCATTTCTCTCTCTCTCTCCGTTCCCCCTCTATTTGCACCAAACTTGCCTGTCGATTTCATCAAAGAGATACTTGAACAGATTTCCTCATCTGCCCCCATTCCAAATTGATCAGTTAATTAGGTTGATCTCTGTGAGCTTGTTATAGAACCAGGTCTTTTCCTTTCATGTTCTGGGGGCTCAGTGAACTCCCTTCACTGTGGTGTGCTTCTTAGAGGCATCCAGGAAGACGAGCATCCCTTACTAATATTTTATCCTGCACACAAATGCATTTTATTCAATGTGAATTTGTAATTTTTTTTTTAGCATATTATTGCAAGTGCATTGTGCAACCCCTTACTTCTGGGTCAGAATTGAGTGGGTTTCTGTTTCTTATTTATTTATGATTCATCATTTTAAAATATGAAATTCTTGGTCTCGTACAGGATTGCCATTGATTTACTTCATATATTTGCTTTGAGGATCAGAATTGGTAAATAACATGGATGTGTCTTGTGGTAATTGACCATGAGGCAGTGTGTGTGTGTGTGTGTGTGTGTGTGTGTGTGTGTGTGTGTTTGTGTGTGTGGCTTGCGGCTGCTGGGTGAGGTCACTCCTTGGGTCTAAACACATGGGCATTGTTAATGACCAGAAGTACTCTAGGAGGAAGTGGGGCTGGTGTCCTGGGTACCATCTAACTCCCTCAGAGGGGCTCCAACCACTTGCAGACCATTATCTCATTAGTTCTCAAAATATCCCAGTGAGGAAGAAGGGAAGGGAGATGCTGATAGATAATGAAATGCTATTAAGCACTTTGCTAATGAAATAATCACTTCCTTTGCCCCACCCCCAAATCCCCAAGCCCAGATGCAGAAACTGAGGCAGAGGGAGCCGACCTTGCTGACCCAGGATCCCCAAAGAGAGTGAGAGCGAAAGCAAGAAGCGGGAATGGGAGGCTGTCACCTGGAAAGCTGATAGAACTGTTTTTTAAGGAAATCTGTGGAGAAGGGCTCCTTCCCTCACCCAAGATGACAGCAACCTTTTATTTCTAAACCAGCACTGGATGTGAGTAGCAGGAAAGTCAGAAATGTGCTGGGAAGAGGGCTGGGCCCTGGGCCAAGATAAAGCCACAGATAGTCTCTTGGAAGCGGGCACTTGGGGTGCAGGTGGCCTCTTCTGCTGACTCAGGACTTCCCTGAGAAGTACGACGCAATTCGGTCTGTGTCTTTATAGATGCACACAGCACATACTAGACTGACCTCATTTTGCCTAATTCCTCAGATTTCTACCAAAGCCTTTGAGGCTATTTTCTTAAAGAAGTGCTTTGATAAGGACTTGGATTTTTAAATAAGCTGAGTTGGTTTAAGCTTCTTCTCTGCTTTGAAATTATGAATTATCTTATGGAAAAGTGTTTTGAGAGTCACCTAAGAGGACATTTCTGGGTCCGTTCTTTTACCTGTGGAACTCCCAGTCTCCACCCTCACGACACCACTGGCTCCGGCCCTTCTCAGAGGTCCCCTGTGTTCCTCTGTACAGATTTCTTGCCTTTACACTCCCTCCTCTAGGCTCCATGACATCCTCCTTCTCCGGAGGAGAGGGATTAAGGTGCAAATGGCTGGTAAGACATAGGTCAAAGGAATAAATCTTTAATTGTGGAACAGTAGGCCTGAGTGAGAATTTGTGAGAAGAGGGAGTTTTATGGCATTCCATCAGTCACCTCCTTGGAAAGGTCAACCCCACCAGGAAAAGACAGCCTTGTTCCTAACAAAACACAGGTGCGACTGTTTCCCAGTTGGAGTCAGCCTCTTCGACATGTTGAAAGGTGTTAATGAGAATAAATAGCATCAAATTCGTTCGTTCATTCAATCATTCATTCAGCAGACACAAAAAATGAGTACGTGATAGCCCCTCAGACCAGAGAGCTCACAGACATGGAAACAAATTATTGCTGTGCAATAGTGAGAAGCATAACAGAGGCAGAGAAAGCAGACATTTCTAACATAAGAGTGGCAGTGTTCAATGAGTTTACAGATCATCAAAACTCAAGAAGACATTTCTATGCCCCAAGTCCTAGGTAAGGCTGGCAGGAGTAATATTTAGTGGCTATAAATAGATGGTCCAGGATAGGTTTATTTATTTTATTTTGGGATTTTTTTTTGGGGGGGGGGATTAGGTTTATTTATTTATTTATTTATTTTTATAGGCAGTACTGGGAATTAAACTTAGGTCATCGTGCATGCTAAGCTTGCACTCTACCACTGAGCTATACCCTCCCTACCCAGAATAGGTTTAAAAAGACCAATGGAATAATTCAAGATTGAAGCCATCTGTTGCCGGAGGAGGGTATAACTCAGTGGTAGATCTCGTGCTTAGCATGCACAGCGTCCTAGGTTCAATCCCCAGTACCTTCACTGAAATAAATAAATAAAAAAAAAACTTAATTACCTCCCCCAAAAATGTAAAATTAAAAAAAATTTTTTAACAAGACATCTGTGGCTATGACCTGGTGGGCAGGAGTACAGACTATGAAATTGGGTGGACCCGTGTCCCAATCATGCCTCTATCATTTATTCTTTCTATGATCATGGACAAATGTCACCTCTCTGTGTCTCTGTGTCCTCATCTGTAGAATGAAAGTAATAAATAGGTCCTGTCCAAAAACGTTGTTGGCGGATTAAATGAAATCGTATGTTTCAAGTGCTTAGAAACTTGCTTGGCAAAAAATCAGCACTCAGTGAGACTGAACAACTATTATCGTTACTCTGAAAAGGACTCCTTTCTGAGAAAGCAAAATGAAAGATCGCAAACTTTTATTTTCCAGCTTTTCCAGCTGCAATCAGTGGTTTTCTGATAAACTCATTGGATTGCCTACTGGTCTCCCAGGGGATAGGAGGCAACAAGGCAAATCATCTCTTTCAGACTTGATATTCTGCCCAAAAGAAAGTGGACGCCACTTGTGTCACCCCAGGGTTCTTGATCAGCAAGAAGAGAAAACCCGGTTCTGCTTGGACACACACCCCGAGCAGGGTGCATGCCATGAAGCCTTCAGGAAAACAGCCCACTGTGTGCTTCCGTGACATGTGACCCTTCCAGGGAGGACCGCTCCTGACAGTGAGACGCTCTCAGAAATGAGCTCATCTCTGCCATCACAACAGGTTCCGAGGAGGAAGGAAGGGGCGAAGTATTGAAAGAATCCAAGGTAGCTGTGATGGACTTGATGATCCCAAACTTTAAAAAGACTCTTGCATAAGATTGAGAAAAAGCACGCAACCAAGAGTGATTACAAGAGGCGTGTTGGGGGGAGGTGAGCTGAGGCTTGCAAAACACTTGTAAAGCCCACAAGGGACTTACAGATGTTCCAGATAAGATCAGGGAGGGAGAGACGGAGCTTGCAGCTGCTGGTGAAATTGCAGCTTGGTGGCCAAAGGAGGCAGAGTTCAGAGAGACCAACTTCCGTCTGATTTCTCTGACAAAGAGAATGGCGGGATAGAAGGCAGAGAGAACGAGCACTGGCGGGTCACTGTGGAAGCCGACCAGCTTTGGAGAAAAGTGCAGCTACTCTGAATTCAGATTTCAGTGAATTATGTTGCAAGTTCCTGGGGCAACTTGCAGATGAGCTTGTGCAGTCATTCCTGGTCGAAATGGGAAGAATCTTAGAGAAGAGGAGTTGTGTTGGAAGAAGATGCTGGCCAGCATGTGTGTTTCTGTTTCAGAATGGAGAGGAAGTTGATTTTACAGGGTACAGACAGGTAAGCGGATTGTCCATCTTGGATAAGAGTTGGATATGGAAGGGTTAATTTGTGAGCACTTTGAAGAGAATGTGGGATCTTTGGAACACAGCACAGGGTGACAAGGAGCTCATCCCCCTCCTCTTTCCCTTCCTGTCCCTCCCCCTCCTCCCTCCCTATCCTCCTTCTGCCCTTCCCCCTCCACTTTCCTTTGGAATTCTTGTGCCAAAGTCCTGAGAAATCAACTGGTGAGAGGGAAACATGGCAGCAGAGTATGTCACTGTCATTTCTAGGATCCACTCTATAATAAGGATGCAGACAAAGTTCCAAGGAGAGGCAACCAACAACCACATTACCCGGGGAATAAGCTGGGGATGTTGGGCTGGTGTGAGCACCAGTCAGCTGCGGAGGCCACCCTGACTGGTGCTCACACACTGGAGGGCCATCAGGTGGGAGCACACGTCTGCTATTTCCCTAGGACCCTGGCTTTCCAACTTGCCTGGCTGTTACCTACACTAAGAGTGACATTCGATATCTCAACCCAGAATACACATAAACTCACGCATGTAAGAGACAAGCCTTTCAGAAAAATTATTAGTTTTACTATATTCAATTTATTTTTATATTTTCTATTCTACCCCATCCTATCCTCTTCTAGTCTATTCTGTCTTGTTCTACTTATTCTATTCTTTTCTTTTTTTGTAAAAAATGCTTGTTGGGTGCAAATGACATTTAAAAAATCCCTGCCCTCGTGGAATTTACAGATGACTCACAACAAGCACATTAATGATGGATGGATTCTGACTGTGGCGAGTACAGAGAACCCCGAGAGGGTGCCAGTCGAGTGCAAGAGTCAGAGATGTGTCCCTGAGGAGGTGGCATTAAGACTGCCACCTGAAGGGTGAGTATGGCTGGTTGCAAGGAGAGGGGGCGAGGAGATCGGAAAGGAACATTCCAGACAGAAGAAACAGCAAGCATCTGGGGATATGAAAGAAATTCAGGCTGCTGGGATGCAGAGGGGGAGGGAGGGAACTGATCCCACATGGTCAAGAAGTGGGATTTGATACTAGGAGCAAGGCGAACCATTAGAGGGTTACTGAGGTACAAAAAGACATAGAGATAGAGAGAGATTTAGAGACATAAAGAGAGATGGAGAGATAGAGGAATATCGAGACAGAGAGACGGGATTTGAGAGATGTGTGGGATGCAAAATCCACATGACCAGATGGGAGGATGAGCTGGAGGGAGGAGGCAAGGAAGACCCCCGCGTTTCCATCTTGAGCAGTTGGTGGTGCCGTGCCGATGAGGCAGGGCAGGGAAGGAGTCCTATTCATGGAGACAAGGCGCAGAGGACACAGAGCCACGAGTGGGGGGAGACGGGGTCAGTTGGGGACATCTTTGCTCATGTAGCTTCATCTCCTCAAAATACCACCAGCCCACTTGTCTGCTGGGAGCACACCTGCTTCTCCGCCAACACCCAGGAAGCCTGTCTCAACACTCGTCTTTGCCAGACAGGAGTGCTCTCCACTCTGTGATCCAATTCTTCCTTCGAAATTTTTGATAACTTCCTCAGCCACACTTCATCACACTGGTTTCTTTGTCTGTAATAACAATAAAAATAGTAGTACCCACGGGAACTTCTGCCAGCCCGTTACACCTGCTGTCTCATTTAATCTTCACGACAGCCTTTTATGGTCAATATCATTACTCTCCTCATTTCATTGGGAAACTGACACGGGGGCAGGTCAGGTCACTTCCCCAGCAGGCGTGGCACTGCTGGTCCGGGGTCTGGGCAGAGCTCGGATCCAAGCCCAGGTGATCTGGCTTCTGGGTCCACACTCTTATTCATTGTGTGTGTCTTGTTTTCCACTGGATTGTAGACCTTGAAGTTAGGAACCATGTAATAGTACTTTTTTTTTTTTTAAAGAAACACACACTTTGAGAGCTTTAAAGAAACGAAATAAGAAAAACGCAACTGCAACTTGTAAAGAAAACCAAAGTGAGTGGTTATCTAGATTTTTTTTTCTATGAATCCCAGAAATTTTGTGATTTGCAAATCAAGATGTTTTCATAGAATTCTTGAGTTAGATCTGGTCCTGCTCCCTAATTTTAAAGATGAGGAGATTGAGGACCCACCAAAAGGTTAAGTGCCCAAGGCCAGAGTGTGTGGCAAGGCTGAAGAGTGGGGCCAGGTGCTGCCTGTTTCTGATTGTGACTCCAGTGCCCTTGAGTGAGCGGTGGGTGTTCCGCTCTGCCTGTAACCTACCCTCAACCTAGGGCCCCGTATTCTCCCGGGTGAACCTTTTACTGCAGGCACGTGGTCACTAGAATGTAATCTACACCAGGGTGGGGATCCTTGTTTTGTCTGCTGTTGTAACCTGGTACCTGGAATCAGCCTGCCTCATTGTCGACACTCTAAGTACACAGTGAATGAACCACTGGGTTCTCTAAACACATCTCTAGGTTTTCTGACTCCACGGCTTTAAATGGAATGTTTTTGTGCTAAAACAAGCAAACAAACAAAAAACCCCCAAACAAAAAGCAAACAACCTCTTAATTCTCTCCAACTCTCCAAAACCTATCCCATTCTTTAAGTTCAAGTTCAAATTTCCTTTTGTGAAATCTTTCCAAAATGCTGTCTTTCCTTCCTCTGAATTCATATGGTGTCTCTATGTATTTTTTGTTTGGTGATGAGAACATTTAAGATCTAGTCTCTTACTGTTTTTTTTTTTTTTAACCTGCCCAGTGCCCAGCACAGCACCTGGGCACCATCATAAGTCCTTAAAAAGGTTTGCTAGGATGGATCAATGACATGAAAACATTGTTCACCCGTTTAAAGAGGGGTTGGGATTGCTCATGTAACTCTAAAGTGGGTCGGCAAAATTTCTCTGTGGAAGGACAGAGTAAATATCTTAGGCTTTGCATGCTGTGAGGTGTCTGTAGCAATCATTCAAAGCTGCCATGTAGTGTAGAAGCAGCCACAGAAAATAGGAAAATGCCTATGTTTCAGTAAAACTTTATTTGTGGATATTGATAGTTTGAATTTCATATAATTCTCATATGTCATAAAATGCTATTCAAAATTTAAAAAGAACTATTTAAAAATGTAAAAACCATTCTTAGCCCTCAGACTGCAAAAACCTAGCATTGGTGCAGATTTGACCCGCGGGCCGTAGTTTGCAAACCCCTGCTCTGTTCAGAGGCTTGGAGCTGGTGGTAGAAACGACTTTTGACCCCATGGAGTTCATGTTCATCTCAGCCTCATTCTCCTCAGTAGGAGGGGCTACTCACGTCCTAGGAAGCTGCTCTCATGGGAGATTTCCAAGCAGAGGTCTAGGGATTATCTGGCAGGGGATGCAGAGGAGACCACACCCCTGCCTCGGGGGGACAGGGCAGGAGGCTGGACATGAGATGACCTCTAAAACCCCTTTCTTCTGCGAGATTCCTTCCACGCAGCAAATTCCTGGGCTTTGAAGTGAAACCACAGGAGCCGAGCTGATTGGAGGGAAGGTCATTCTGAATTAGTGGAAAGGTCTGAGTTATAAAGCGGTTCATAAGGAATGATGCCTCATTGCATCCAAGGGCATTCAGCAATCAATTGGACACTTAACAAAGGACTGTCAATAGTCCATCGGAATTGCACTTTATATTTTTCAAAGTGCTCTCTGGTACATTATCTCCACTGATCCCCTGGGGAACCCTAGGAGCTGGACAACTCCATTTTACAGGTGAGATCAGAAGGCGCTCGCTCCGTCTGAGATGGTTCAGAATAACCGCCGTCAGCCTGCTGTTGGAGATAGAAAAATGACAGTTTTACATTTTGTATTGAGGGTGTATTATGGATTCTTAAGGATCTCATTTATATTGGTCTGATGAATAAACATTCTGAATTCATGCTTGTTTTTAATCCTTCAGAATCTACAAGAAACATGGCCACATCCCCAGATGAGCACGTGGAGTCTGTCGAACTGCAGTGATAAAATATAGTAAGAGTTCATTAAAAGTTGGAAAACTGGGCTTCACCTGTTCCCTCACATCGGGGTGAAAATGGTGTTTCCGCTGTCTGACCTCGGGCGGGGAGGTGAATGTTGTCCTCATCAGGGCAGAAAGTTCAAAGGGTCAGAAATGCACGTTGAATTAGAAAGAATCTTGAGTGTCCAAAATTCTTCATTCGGTAAATGAGTACTTTAGAGCAATTCGAGAGAGTGTCTCTGACATGGGAGGTGTCACTGCCTTTGGTGGTTTTCCTTCATCCCTGTCCTAGAAAGTGTGACTTGGGGCGGGGTGGGGGGTTGGACACACAAGCAGCAGATAGCCAGCCAGCCCTGATGATTTGGGGGATAAATCTGCTTTTTCCTTCCCTCGACTTGGGGGCTCTCATCAACATCTTCCTGCCAAATGAGGCTTTGGCACAGCTAAGTGTGCCTTGGCAAACCTTTTAAATTTCCCCAGAGCAACTTCCTGGTTCTTAATTAGGCCTTTTATTCCTAGATGTCTATATTTAACTGTGCTCTGTTAGCGCTGACCCCTTTTGGATACTGCCAAGGGCTTGAGGGAGGTGGTGGTTGAGTCTAGACAGGGCAATTATTCAGATAACTAAGTTCCCCAAACTTAATCCTTAAAGTAAGACACCGTGAGGGTATGTTCTGGTAGTGAGAGAATCCTGATCAAACTTATGAGTTAACTGCCCAGCGCCCTTCCTTCACTTTGCCCAACAGAGGCAGAGAGCAAACCCTTCATCAGCGGAGAGAGACAGGCCAGTAACTGTCAGGGTCTCACCCATGAACTTGGCGGGATGGAGGACAGAGCGGAAACAACCAAGTGAAAAAGGGGCGGAGAGGAAGGCTCTCAGCTGTGCACAGGGAAACTGCAGAATGTTCACTCCACTCTTGTATGTAAAAGAGAAAAATCGAACATAGCCTGAGCATCGATTGCAGGAGAAACGGGTCTATAAACTGGAGTCTTTCATTCAAGGGAATACGACTCAGCGGGGAGAAAATGAATGCCCGAGAGTGATGCACGTGGATGTGGGGAAATCTCAGAAATGTACTGCGGAGTGTGAAAAGCAAGTTGCATAAGGGTACCTACTGTAATGAAAACATTTGTAAAAATTTAAAGCATCAGTGATAATTATACTGTATATTATTTACGAATAGCATATATGTAGTACCAGAATTTTAAAAATCCACAATCAATAAAATGTTTAAAAGCCCAAGTCCATTGTTTTATTTTAAAAGAAAGAAAGGAAACACATGGTAACGCCACACATTTAAGCTCAGGAGAGTGGTCACCTCTAGGGAGGGGACAAGGGAGTGAGACTGAGCAGGGCTCACAGTCTGCAGTGGAGTTAGTCCTGTTCCTTTTTTTCAGCTGGGTGGTGAATTCGTGGGGAGTTCCCATGGTATTATTAGCTCTACTCTTTAATGAGCCTGAAACCATTCATTAAAAATGCAGGGGGTCTCAAAGGAGCGCTGGGGCTACTATTTGTTGGGGATGGGGTGGGGTGACAAGCAACCTCTTAGGAGAGGAGAACCTATGGTTTCTCTCCTCCCTGAGCTGTGATCAAGTCCCCTTTCAGGAAAACAAGAGTGTTTGTGGGGAGCTATGGATGGAAGTGCAGAGAACAGGATTTTAGAACCAGTTCTGCCTCTCTCAGGAGCTGAGAGATGGGCAGTGAGCCCTTCCCTTTCCCAGGTCTTTCCTCTGGAATCGATCTTGCCAAATTCTAGCTGCCTTTGGTTGTTGGAAACTGTCCCAGGAGGGCCTGAAAGGCAGCCTTGCAGGGAATTGGCCCCACTGGTGTTGGCTGCTTGAGATAAAGTGTAGTGGGTGAGGAGGGGAGTGGGCTTATAAGTACTGGACAGAGTTGAGTTAAAACTTTGCTTATATAATTCTTTGTGCCTTGCCAATGACATGGGGAAAGGTTACATGGATCAAGAGAGTTTCTTCTGTTTGTTTTATTTTGTTTTTAACTATTATTTTGGAGAATTTTGAACATGTATAATATTTAGATACTATTATCCTTATTTTTTTGTTAGATATCTTTAAAAAATTTATTTTTTGTTGAAATGTAGATGATTTACAATGTTAGTTTCAGGTATAAAGCAAAGCAATTCAGTTATACATACACATACATACATATATTTTCAGATACTTTTCAATTGTAGATTATTACAAGAAATTGAATATAGTTCGCTGTGCTATACAGTAGGTCCTTGTTGTTTATCTATTTTATATATAGTAGTGTGTGTCTGTTAATCTCTAACTCCTAATTTATCCCTCCCTGCCTTTCCCTTTTGGTGACCATAGTTTGTTTTCTATGTCCGTGAGTCTATTTCTGGTTTGTAAATAAAATTTGTATCCTTTTTTAGAGTTCAAATGTAAGTAATATCATATGATATTTGTTTTTCTCTGTCTGACTTACTTCACTTAATATGATCATCCCTAGGTCCATCCATGTTGCTGCAAATGGTATTATTTCGCTCTTTTTATGGCTGAGTAGTATTCCATTGTGTATATATACCACATCTTCTTTAACCAATTCATCTGTCAGTGGATATTTAGATTGTTTCTAAATCTTGGCTATTGTAAATACTGCTGCTATGGAACATTGGAGTGCATGTGTCTTTTTGAATTGGAGTTTTCTCCAGATATGTGGCCAGGAGTAGGATTGCTGGATCATATGGTAAGTCTATTTTTAGTTTTTTGAGGAATCTCCATACTGTTCTCCATAATGGCTGCACCAGTTTACATTCCCACCAACAGCGTAGAAGGGTTCCCTTTTCTCCATACCCTCTCTAGCATTTATTATTTGTAGACTTTTTGATGATGGCCATTCTGACTAGTATGAGATGATAACTCATTATAGTTTTGATTTGCATTTCTCTAATAATTAGTGATACTGAGCATCTTTTCATGTGCCCGTTGGCCATCTGGATGTGTTCTTTAGAGAAATGTCTATTTAGACTAATACCCTTGTTTTTAAAAGTACCCATCACCCTGCACCCAAAACCATAAACTCATGGTCAGTCTTGCCCCATCCATCTCTGATCCACTCATCAGCATTTCTTGTACTATTTTGAGACAAATCTCAGACAAAGACCAGAGTCGTCTGTCCAGAGAAACAGAACCAATAGAATAATCTCTATCTAATATCTCTCTATATCTATAACTTTCCAATTATCTCATAAATGCCATAATTTTCATTTTTACAATTTGTTTATTTTAGTTAGGATCAAACTAAGGTCTACATGTTTTGATTGGTTAAATATGTGTTTTACATCTCTTAATCTACAGGTTCCCCTAATAGTTCTCTCTCTTCCTTGCAGTGAAATTTTATAAAGTATCAATTTGTCCTATAGAAGCTCTCACAGTCTGGACTTTGCTGGTAGCATTCTCTTAGTGTCATCCATTCTGTTCTTCTATCCTCTATGTTTTTTTGTAAGCTGATAGCTAAATTTAGAGCCTTAAACAGACATTTAAAGAGACATGTATTTGCATAATTTTAAGAGCTCACTGAAGAAGTCTTTATTACACATTCTGCAAACAAACAAACAAACAAACAAACAAAAGCAAACAATTCTCTTCTATTAGCTTGCTGAGACCTAAAATTGCACTTCTAATAATATTTTGGTTTTAAAACTCAAAATACAAATACCCTTAGAAAAGGGAAAACTTATTAGGTCTTTATTCTTGAGGATGAATGCTTTTATGAGGTCCTTATCTGAGCTGGTTTCTGAAAGTGAAGGAGAGAAGGATGTTGGTGAGAATACATGGGCAGTGGTGTGCATTTCATATCCGAAGTGACAGTGGGACCACTATCGGGACAGAACAAGTTACAATAGGGCTCATCCTTAAAGCCCCCTCAGCTATTAAGCAGTTACAGTGCTATAGACCCCTGTATTCAGTGCTTGCAAGCAATTATTTTGTTTCAATCTTATAACAGCCCTGGGAAGTGAGTAGAATTTATAGCCATTTTAAAGATAAGAACACTGAGGCTCAGCCAAGCTTAAGTAACTGGTTGAAGGTCATGCAGCAGGATTCCTCCCTACATTCTTGGCCCCAGTGCTCTTTCCACTAACTCGTAGCTGCCACCCTGGCCCCTACACTTCATTCCCTCCAGCTTTGGGCTGGCTTGAGAGGGGGTGATGAGACATGACCCCCTCACACGAGTGCTTTCCAGCCTCTGGTGTAGCCTGTTCCGGGACACATTCTGGGGCTCCTGCCCAGAGCTGGGCCATCTCAGATGGCGGTCAAGGATCTGCCCAGTGGCCTCTGAGTAACAAGCCTATTTTGTTTTGTTTCTTTCTTCCCACCACATCCTTTTCTGTGAAAGAAAATAGGAACACTATCTCTGGAAAATCAGCCTGCTGATTAGACAGAAAAGATGCTATGACTTCTGTGGTGCTCCCGTGAGTCAGCAGGATTTTCAAAAAGAAATTTTAATTTGTTTATGGCACAAAGGAAATTCTAACAGAATTTTTTTTAAAGAGACAGTCACCCAGAATTCCATCACCCCCATGAAATCAATTGTCTCCCTTTATTGGTGTTCCTGGTCAGTCCCTGACTGGAGGCAGTGAGCAGGTTTTCCAGTTCTGTTGGGTTCCTCTCTAAGCCCACAGAACAGTCAGAGGAGTGAGGAGAGACATCTGCTCTCATCCTGCCCCTGATTCCTGGCCATTTTGAAGTTGCTCAATTTGAAGCATTAACCTGCAAGGGGCCAAGGAGAGGGACCATCAGAGTCTTACTAACTTACAGCTTCCTCGTTTTCTTCTGCTGGCCTCTTGGAGAACACAGCCATGAACCTTCATAGGGTAGCTCTTTCTTTTAAAAACCAGAAGAGGTGGATCAAAACTAGCAAAGGTAATTGAGAAAGAAGAAGGAGAGAGAAACCAGCTACACCGCGCAAGCAGTTCTGATGTTCCTTAGCACCCACATCAGACAGAGCTGCAGCTCCTATTTCTGGGCAACTAAGACCTCATTATTTAGAAAGATGTATTTTGTATGCAATTTCAACATTCTAAGACAGAAGGAAGCATGTGGCACCAGTTGAACGTTGGCCCATTGTCAGCTGTTTATTCATATTATATCTGTTCCATGCAAGCCCGAGGTAGACCACTGTTAACCTTAATCAATTTCCTGCATATTTCAAGAGTTAAGTTATGCCAGGCACAATCTCTGGCTTCAGCCAGCTGAGAGGAAGGTGCAGGGCACTTACTCTCAGGACCTACATACAGTAAAACCTTTGAGGCATCCTTAAGGAGAAATGCAGCAAGGAAAAAAAAAGTAAAGTTTTTGAAAGAAGTCATTTGTCTTTAGCCGAATTTTTCTGGGTCTGATACGTGTTGCTGCAGACATAAAACTGTCTGGAGTCTGGCTTCAGGGTTTAGAATTATAAAATATTCATGGTGTATAATTTTGCATAATTTGTTTAGCTACCAAGACATAATTTAGTTATTTGGCGCATGAATCCTTGGGAAGGCCTAAAGAAGAAAAAAACGGGCTTTAAGAGGCTGACTCCAGCTTTGATGCTAATATAGATAAGATGAACGTGCCCTGTAGTGCGCTGGGTGCTCAGCACACGTCCACACACACACACACACCATTCGCGTGTAATTGATTTTTTCCTCACTGATCCTTAGCTCTGTTTTATCAGCCATTTTACATACAAAGTTACCTAGTGTCACTCTGTGTGATTGCCAATAAACCCAAAGGAAAGAGCTACAGAACTAGTCTTTGATTTCAGTAAGAGGTGTTTAGATGATAAAATTCCTTGAGTAGAAGGCTGATAAGAAAACAAGCATGATAATTTATTCAAAGAATTAATAACTGATCTCTGTGTCCGGTGCTGGGCTGAGCACAGACAGGTGTATTCGTCAGACGTGGTCCTTATCTCCGAGGGAGCTTTCAGTCTAGTTAAGACAAGACACATAAACAGGAACAACCGGACGAACCACCAGCTCACAGGCATTGTTTAAGCAAGTACAAACTAGCGTGGCAGAGCCCTCACACTGAGATGCAGAGGAAATGCAAGAGGAGAAGACAATGGATGTCTGTGCCCTCGTGGCCCCACCTAG
This sequence comes from Camelus ferus, assembly GCF_009834535.1. Classification (NCBI taxonomy): domain Eukaryota; kingdom Metazoa; phylum Chordata; class Mammalia; order Artiodactyla; family Camelidae; genus Camelus; species Camelus ferus. The sequence continues at coordinate 108,380,355 of NC_045697.1, read as the reverse complement.
GTCGTGGTCCTGTCCCCTGTCCCCAGTTCCCTGTGTCGTGGCATCCCCCATCTCCGCGTCTGCCGTCTGGCTCCTTCCAACCCGTTCTCCATACTGATATAGCAGAGGATTGCTCTAAATGCAAATCTGACTGTGGTGTTTCCCTTAAACTTAAGAAAAAGTCCAAGGGGGAGTGTCTAGCTCAGTCTAGAGTGTGTGCTTAGCATATCTGAGGTCCTGGGTTCAATCCCTAGTACCTCCATCAAAATAAATAAACCTCATTACCCACCCTAAAAAAGAACTGCTTTAAAAAAAAAAGAAAAGAAAGAAAGAAAAAGAAAAAGTCCAGACCCTTTAGTTTGGTGTACAAAGTCCAGCCCCCACGCCCCAGGTCTCCTATAGAACCCGCCTTGCTTCCCTACCTCACAGCGTGTCTTCTCCTCACTCCTCACCTCCTTGCCAGCTCACCTCCAATTCCTCTTCAGTGTCAGCTTAGGCTCCCCTCCTTCTAGGAGTCTCCTGTAACTCCCTGAGAAGGGGCCAGTGCTCCCTGCTGTCCTTCATCACGCTGGAACCTTCCCTGGCCTACACTCACTACCCAGCGAGCTCAGAGTCAATAATTGGCAATCAATGATGTGAGTAGGGCTCTGAAGTCAGACTTCTGGGTTTGAAACCAAGACCCATCATTTGCTTGTTTTGTAATCTTTTTTTTTTTAATTAAAGTACAGTTGACTTACAATATTATATTAGTTTCAAGTGTGCAAATTGTGATTCAATACTTTTATAGCTTATACTCCATTTGAAGTTATTATAAAATACTAGCCATAGTTCCTGTGGCGAGCTTTGTAATCTTATGGTAAATTGCTTACCTTCCCTTTATCACTGTTTTTTCATCTCTAAAATGGGGATAATGATGATACATACAATTCAGGGCTACTCTGAGGAACAAAGAGGTTGTACGTGTAAAAGTACCTAGACTGGGGCCTGGCACGTACTCTGTCCTCAGTAAACGTTGGCTGCTCTAGATAATGCTTGCTTGTTAAGGGAATTGCGGGGATTTATGGCAGGTGTACATACATGCCCATACATGCACACATGTGTACATGCATTATCTATAACACAGACTACTGTGTGATGTAACAATTACTACCGCTGTGACAACCACTGGTTAGTATCCCTCTTGGCACTGTAAACCCCTGCTCCCCACTGAGCAAGCTATGGCAGCCAATCCCAAGGGCTGACAATCAACACTTGGGCTTACTTACAACCGCCCCCAACCTGCTGTGGGGGAGACTCTATTCTCAAAGGAAGGGCAGGGTCCGGGAGTGTTTGTGGTTGTGACTCCAGTCCTGAGCACAGACCCTGGTGTGTGGACCGTGTTCAATACTTATTTTGTGAATGCATGGATGAACAGAGTTGTGTAAGGTTTCTTACAGGAACAAAATTTTTTTTAATTGAAGTATAGCTGGTTTACAATGTTGTGTCAATTTCTGGTGTACAGCATAATTTTTCAGTCATACATATACATACATATATTCCTTTTCATACACTTTTTCATTGTAGGTTACTACAAGATATTGAATATAGTTCCCTGTGCTACACAGTAGGACTTTGCAGGAACAGAATTTTTGAAAGAGCAGAAAAAAATGTAGGATTGGGTTTGTCAGAGGTAAGTGGGGAATCTGGTCCTGCCTGAGGGAACAGCATGAAGGGGTGGAGGAACAGAGTATGAGAGGGATCAGGCAATGGTACCTGCATTTTTTGTGCTGTAGGAATCATTTTCTGTGCACAATTGTGACTTAAACCCACACACACGGAGTGCCTGACTGGAGAATATAGCTGGCTTATTACAGCATTAAAAGCAGGGCAGTAAAAATAGAGATTAGAAAATGCACAACGGAAGAACAGTAAAAACCAGAAGTCTACATGTAAGCAAAATAGCTTTGATTGCAGAATGACTACCATAAATTTGTAATTTCATATGAATTTTAAAGCTAACCTTTTACAGATTTTAACAGTAATACATATTCATGGTGGAGAATTTGAGATGTGCAGAAAGGCAGACAAAAAATAAAAATTACCCGTAATCCCACCCCCAAAATAACCACATTGATGTAGTTATGCCTCTAGTTGGTTTTTTTTTTTTTTTGGCCTGTGCACATGTCCATCACTTGAATATAAAATTTTGCATCTTTATCCCTTTGTTGTCAGGAATAGCCTGGTCCAAATCTGTCATTCTGTGTTTAGTTTTGTTGCCTAGGCACCTGGAATTGCAGGCAGGTTATTATAACAGGGGTCTTGGAGCCATTAGGGGAAAGTCTGCTCCCTGCTGGGCCTTTAGTGGCTGGGGACAAGCATCTCTTTGCTGGGAGAGGCCACTGGTCACTGTCAGATGCAGAACTATTTCTAGGCAGCCCTTGGCTGGCTTCTGGTCGTGTATCCTGAGATGACACCACTTCGACAGCCAGGGCCCGCTGGGACGCAGCTTGCTTTGGCTCCCTCTCTCAGCTTTGGCCTTCTGGCCACTGGGCTTAACTATTGGACTTTTGATGGTCTTGGTGGCTTCGTGGAACCTCCTCTAGAGTGTGATGACCCAGGGCCTGGACTTGGTGGATGGACTCCGTGTGTGTGTGTGTGTGTGTGTGTGTGTGTGTGTGTGTGTGTGTGTGTTTGTACAAGCGGGCATGTGAACCCAATGTTAGTGCTTGACTGTCCCTGGCCTGTAGTGGAGGGGTAGGTTGAAGGCACCTGCCCCCACCCACTTCCCTGCACAGGCTCCACTCCTGGCCCCACCAGAGATTAGATAGAAATGAGACCAGAATTCTATGCCTAGGACCAGGGTTCACAAGTGTGGACTGACTTTAGAAACAAGGGGACATTCCAGATGTCACAATGGAGCTGTGATGTCACACCTGGCTTAGTGGCTCTGCTTCTTCACTCCAAGTCCCAGAGTGGTAGGTTCCAGCTGCTGAATTCCCACTGGGCTGAGGTCACAGTTTGTCCCAAGCCTGCACCAAGACTGAGTTTGCGGTGGGCACCTTGGTGAGAATCAAGGGACTGCAGGACCGAAGGGGGGGGGGTCATTCCCAGCAAGAAGAGGTTTTAGAAATTATCATCCATCTCCCCACACAATGTGAGGATCCCTTCTGTAAATCTCCCAGCAGAAGATCACGAAGCAACTCCTTGGACATGTCCAGTGACGAGGGACTCATTCACGCACTCATCATTCAGAATGATAGGCAGTTCTCCCACATTAAGCTGAAATAAGTTTTGGGGACCATCTATCCAGATACCCTCATTCTGCCAGGGAAGTAGCCCACGGAGAACCCAGACTGGCCCTATTGACATCTGGGCAGCCCTCTTCTTCCTTCCAAACCAGGAGTGAACATTCTGCCCACCTCTGAGTGCCAGCCTGGCATAGAAGCAAGGCTGGGATGGATCCAAGGACAATGTAGCTGCTACCAACTCTGGTCACAGTGGATGTGGGGGTTTGTGTTATGGCAATAGAGGCAGGTGTGGGATAAAGCCCAGAGCCAGCAGCCCAGCAGGACCAGAGAGACAGAACACAGTCACCCCTCTGGGTGGCTTTAGCCTGACTGGATTAGGCTCTTGCTGAAATCAGAGGTGACTCCCTCCTCTGCATCAGGCAAAATGTTGGTTCTTTTTGTCATAAAGCACTATTAAGAAATTTCAGGACTCCAGGAGACTTCCATAAAACAGAACTTCTGCTCCTTTATTCTCTAGGCACAACAAAATGATAAAATTATTTAGATATTACCTTATTTGTTTCAGCTCTCTACTTTGAGTTAATTTTTTTTCATAAGTCTCAGCAAGTTTTAACCCTTCCCTTTCTTTTTGGGAGGTTGGCATATAGGTTCCGGTCGCAGTGGGCCATTGGCTTCAAGGTATCTGACCCCTTTTATCATATTTGGGGCAGCAATAATTGGTGGGTGTGGTATTTGATCACAACCCATTACTTCGAGTAAGGGTTTCCCAGGCAGGTCACTTCCTGTTCTTTTGTAATGACTTTAAACAGCAAGCAATTTTCCAACTGTGATTTCTCCCATCAAATTTGTAAGCATCATACATACCATTTATTACAGTAAAATATAATTTAGTCCCCAGAGATAGTGCATACACATTTTGGTGTGACTCTAGAATAGTAGTTAAAAGTTTCAATGGGTTACTTTGATCATCTTCCATCTTTTCCCAAGAAAGAATTAAAGTGTATCTTTCCCAAGGGAGTTTCAGGACCACATTGAATAACTGACCAAAGACCTCTCAGAACTCTATCATAATCTGCCTGCAGATGAGATCAAGTTGGAAACCATCCCATCCTACATAAGAAAAGCAGTTTCCAGCTTAGAGCAAAGAGGGACAATTCTATTGAAGGTCAGGTAAGTTGATTTTAGTGAGGGTGGTGATGAAGAAGTCTCCGGGCTTTTGAGCAGAAATGCAAAATCCCTAACTTGGTTGTTAAGGAAGATCTACTTGAAGAAATATCAGATGACTGGAGGCAGAGAGACCATTTATGAGGTGTATTAGATAGGCCACAGGTTAGCTGTTGTAACAGAGAAACCCCCAAAGACAGTGACTTAATAAATGACACTGATGTCATATTCTGTATCTTGTTTGGTGTGATGGTTTCATGGGGGTGTACACTGTCAAAACTCAGTGAACGGATCCCTTCACTGTGGTATATTTATGCAATGGAATACTACTCAGCCATAAAAAGGGTGAAATAATGCCATTTGCAGCAATACGGATGGACCTGGAAAATATCATTCTAAGTGAAGTAAGCCAGAAAGAGAAAGAAAAATACCATATGATATCACTCATATGTGGAATCTTAAAAAAAAAATGGGAAGAAAAAAGAAACAGTAATGGACTTATCTACAAAACAGAAACAGACTCACAGACATAGTAAACTGACTTATGATTCCAGGTGGAAAGGAAGTGGGAAGGGATAAATTGGGAGTTCAAGATGTACAAATACTAACTACTATATGTAAATTAGATAAACAACAAGGTTTCTGACCATTCTGCATAGCACAGGGAACTATATTCAGTATCTTGTAGTAACCTATAATGAAATAAAATATGAAAACAACTACGTGTATGTATTGTATGACTGAAATATGCTGTACACCAGAAATTGACACATTGTAACTGACTATACTTCAATAAATAAATAAGAAAAGAAAAGAAAACAAACAAACAAATAGACATTCATTTCTCTCTCACCTAATAGTCCAAAGGTGGACAATTCAGTTGCAGTTCTGTTTTGTGGTCAGTTGGCTCCACTATCCTGAATCCGTAACTCCATCTCTGCTGTCTAGGAAAGGGGACGATGGTGAAGGAAATGCAAGGAAATTGGCTTGTCTTCAAGTGGAGGTTAACTTGGATTTGGACGCATTGCTTCTACTCATATGCCATGTGCCTAGAGTAGATCACAAGATGAAATAAAAGATCGAGAAATATAGATCTGAGCTGAAAAGCCATGTGACCAGCTGAAATTCCAGAGGATGAGGGGGTCTATCTCAGTGCAGACAGGAGATATGGGAGAATGATGCTGGAAAGACCTGGGAGATCTACCCCTCAAGAGTGGTCATGGTAACCCATGATCCATGCCAACCTTGACACAGAAGGGCAGTCACTGGAGTCATTCAGGGACAGAACCAACCCAATTGTGTCCCTGTTTGGATGCAGGGACAGAGCTAAGGAGAATTACAATTGGTTATTGGTTACAGTTGGTTGGAGATGATGGGTCAGGAAACAGTGGAGCCGTGATGGAAATGGGGAAACCAGGAGGACAGCTGGTGTGCTGGGGCGGGGCGGACAGAAGAGATGGCCAAGGGATACTTAGCGTCTCTATCCTTAGAGATGTTTAATAATAGAGGAGGCAGCTGTCACTGTTGTCTAGGGTGCGGCCCTGCCTGAAACCAGGGAGCTAAACGCAACAGTTTTTTCTGACACAGAAGGTTGAGTATTTTGAAGGTAAAACAGAGCAGGAGCTGGTGGCCGAGCATGGTTGAAATCTCTCTCGCCATCAGAGCGCCCAGCATGATGTCTGCACCTCAGCTTTCTCCACTGACCATTGGAAATCTGCAGAGTGTCCACCACGGGCTTATCGCCACCTCCTCTTTAGCACAACCCACATCCTGCCCTTTCCTGAATCCATGCTTCTTAAACCCCTGGCACAATCCATTTTATGACCATTACTGGGCTGTATGCTGCTTTTTAAAATACAGTGACAGCAGGACAAATCAAGAACATGTGTTTGATTGTTAGGCTCTGCAGTGGGCTGGGGGAGTTCAGGAATGGGGAATAACTGAGGGGTCCTGGGCTTTAGCAAAATGATCAGAAGACAATATACGTCACGTGTGTGTTGCTTGCACCACATTGCTGTTCAGCCCCTTTGTTGTATAAACGGAGAGCAGTCAGCTTTCTCATGGAGATTAGAAAGGCCAGAAAGGCACTGACTGCACATCCTACTTTGTTACTTTCTCAGCTACTCCTGAAGATGCTTGGGAAATAGATATTTGTTCAACTAATAACCATTTCAATTTAATGCAGTGTCAAGCATTTGCATACATATTCCTCCAGCAAAGGGTGACCTTTAACCAACCACCTCAAACCTCCCTGCATGTACCCCCCCCATCAGATGCAGGTGTTTTTCTGATTAGTCAGGAATTCATAAGGCTTATGCCAACTATAGGAAATGTGAGTGTGATTTATCAAGGTGTGGGAACTTGGATACATCTTTTGACTTCTCTGGGCCTCAGTTTCCTCATCTGAAAATGGGTGTGGAAACTAGATCAGCTGATAGCTGAGAACATTTCACAGCATTCAAATTCCATGATTCTCTCTTAAATTGTGCTTGTCCTCTAGATATTTTCTCAGACATCTGAGTTTGCCACTCCTCCACTTTCCTTTGGAGGTAACAGAGCAGTCTCTATAATGTGTTTACCAGTCTTTGGTGAAAGCAATTCACATAATCTTGGTTTGGTTAGGGATATGAGCATGGGTATTAAAGCAAATGATCTAACAGATAAGATACTGTATTAGTTTTTCACTGCTGCATAACCAATCACCACAAAGTTCGTGATTTATAGCCACTCAAATTACACAAATCTGGCAGTTTTTGTGGGCTGAGAATCTAGGACAGTTCAGATGGCTCCTCTGCCAGTGATGTCACCAGCTAAAGTCAAGGTGTCAGCTGGGGCTGTGATCTCATCTGAGGTTCAGGGTCCTCTTTGAAACTCTTTCAGGCTGTTGTCAGTATTTAGTCCTTTGTGGTTGTAGGACTGTAGTCCCAGTTTCTTGCTGGCTCTCAGCTGGGGGTGACTCCCTTAAAGGCTGACCTCAGGTACAAGCCATGTGGCCCTTCCACAGCACAGAAGTTTACTTCTTCAAGGCCAGCAGGAGAACATCTTCTCATGCTTCTCATCTCTTTGAAGGGCTCACCTGATTATGATAGGCTTACCCAGAGTAACTCCCTTTTAGTTACCTCAAAGTCAACTGATTAGGAACCTTAATTACATCTGCAAAATCCCTTTGCCACCAACCAGAGAGGGATATGCCACTGTATTCACAGGTCCTGTCAACACCCAGGAGGAGAGGACTACACAAGGGGAGGGGGGTATACACCAGGTAGCAGGAATTTGATGTGGGTCTTAGAATTCTGCCTATCACAGCTCTGAAAGCTGGGGTTGCATTCTCAAACATACACAAAGGTAGTCAGGCATGATAACCTGTGAAACTCCAGGAATTTACAGTGGGAACTAGTGGGGCCTGTGGTGAACTAGGGCCTATGACTTCCCGAGAAAACCTTGATATGTTGCCACGGTGATCACTAAAATAATCTAGAAGTCCGGATTTTCATGTGAAAACTCCTGAGTTTTAAATTTGGACAACCATTTATAAATGGTTTTAAGATTTCAATTATTAAAAAAATATGTGTATATATTGAAATCCACAGCTGTGGGTCAGAGGCGATCTGTTGATCTAGGGTGTGAATTCTGTATTTGAGAAAGCCAGTTGGATTTCCAGTTACAGGAAATGACAAATTTGACCTTGCCAAGGAGAAATCCAACTCTAGAGACAAAATAGCTTCAGGAAGTAAGTGATTGCATCAGTCAGTCAGAGCCCTGGATGTGGCCGGGCATCTTGGGCAGCAGAAGCTGAATTTGTATAAGACAGACTCCTGAAGGGGGGCGGGGATGACTGAGGTGACAAAGTGGGAGGCAGGGTCCCGCTGGGATCACTGCTCTAAAACAGTGTTTACCCTGAAAAAAGACTCCCTCTCCACCTTGTAATGTGGTCCCATGAGCCAAATGCATATCACCTCACATTTGTAATGCAACACCTTCAATGGTTTGCCAGAAAATTGCTCCCCAAATTACACTTCTGTGAAGAGTACACAGTAATAATGCACCACAAGGGCAGAGAAAAATGTATTGCAATTGGATACATTGAATAATGTAATGTTTCAACAATACCAGAAAGAATGTTGTATTATTAAAATACCATGGCAGTTTTAAAATGCAGCATTAACATCACCATGAGCAAGCAGGAAGACTGAGAATAACAAATACTGAGCTTTTCTCAGAGCAACGGTGGGGCAAAAAAAAAAAAAAATCCTTCAATCCACTTACACTTTCAGAGAATAGACAAGCTTTACAGGAAGGGATGACTGGAGTGAGAAAGAAATCGGTTTGGCTCTCATTCAATATGGGAGGGGCAGAAGGAGGGAAGTTAGAGCATCTCTTTAAGCAATCTACCCAGGTACAGTGATGCACTGAGGACCAGTCTAGATGATTCAGGCTCCAAAATGTCTACCTTTTCTGGAATTGCCAATCTTTGAGGGTAAAATAGTCAGTGCTTTCTGTCTTCTTAATGATAGTCCTTTCCTGGAGACCTGACTGGTATCCAAGCATGTTACAAGGTACATAAAGTTGAACCTGAGTGCTGTTTGTGAACCTCACACAGACAATCCCCAGGGACTCCCTCAGTGCCGGTCTATTCTCATGGGCTCCCGAGTCCTAGCTAGTCCTTAGATGATTTTACATTCTTGTAAGTCACCCTACCTGGATTTTTAATGCTTATTTAATGTGTCAACTCACCAATTTGATGTTTTCTTCTCCTGGTCACAGGAGAGGTGCACAGTGTCCTCATGGAGCACTTTGATTGCAGGAAAAGGAAATCCACCAAAACTAATTGGAGAAAAGAGGGACATGGAGTGGAGGGAGATGTGTAATTTCATAGTCCCCCAGAGCAGGCAGCTCAACTGGGCCTCACATGGCCCTGGAGCCAGAATAGGATCATCTGCAAGAGAGTCACTGTCTTGTGCTGCCACCCGGGGGCTGTCTATGCCACTATGCCAGTGGGGGTGGTTGCCTGTCTGAAAGGAATGTGCAGAGTTTGTTGCTTCTTCATCTCTGTGTATCTGCTTCATTCTGTTCTCTCTGCCAGGTGAGGAAAGAGCCACCCCAACCGTACCTTTGCAGGACCCATCGAATATAAGACCCAGCTCTGACCGATGAGAGACCCTGGTGCCCAGTTCCAAACTGGGACAAGAGGAAGTCAGGTTGACCTACCTCAAGCCCAACCAGAATCTCTCCAAGTGTTGTTTTCCTTCCCGTCAATCTAGTATTCTTTAAACTTTGCATTGTTTTCATACTGTGACCCAAAGTGGATGGAATGGGGACAGGGTCGGGAAATGCCACCATCTGAAATTGAAGCCCCAAGGACCTACCATCCCGTGGATGTGATGTGTCATCTGCTGGAGTGATGACTTGAGGCATGCTGCAAATTAGCTTAGAGGGCCACCCTGGATGCACCATGAAGATACACTGAATGCCACTGATCTGAAATAAATATTAATCATCGAAATAGTACCACATTACTGATAGAAATGAGTAGTCTGCTTGGGATGTTAAAAAAAATAAAAATAAAGAATGAGTTGAAGAGTTACTGGTTGTCTCTGGCCCTGGCCAGAGGGGTGGGTACCTTGATTGGCGCCAGGGGTCTTCTGGTCCACTGTGGGGTGCCACTTATTAGGGCAGAGGCTCATTAGGGCTGGATGAAATCAACCGTTAAACATCTTCCCAGGCCCTGCTCTGTGACCTTGCCTCCAGTTAGTCATTTTGTTTTTCAAAAGTACTTTCTGATTTAGGAAAAAAAAAAATGTACTCAGCAGCTGTCAGCCAGTCTCATGAGTCTGATTAGCTTGAACCAATCATCCAGAACTTCAAAGAACTCACAAAATTGAGCTCCTGAACCCCAGATCTGAAGACCTTGGTGATCTTGAAGGTGTCAACCAATGAGCTCCTACCTCACTTGAATGACTCCAAAGAGAAGTCCTTGTAGGCACAGAGAGAAGCATGGTGAGGATCCCTGTAACAGCTGAGAAGTTAGCATCCCATGGGCTTCTTTTCTCCAAGCCCATTAGCACATGTGGTGGGGAGATGTCCCAGCCAGGTGAGGGGCAGGTGGTCCCAGCACTGCGGCACAGAGACATCCATGGCAGGTGGAACTCTCAGAGTCCTTCACGTCACCCAGTGAAGGCAACTGCTGCTTCTCTCTGTAAATATGGCAGGAGTTGCCTAAAGAAGTCTGCCGGGAAAAGGGCAGACCAGCAGAGCTTTGCCTTCTTATGAGTAGGTAGACACTTTGACTAATGTGCTATGGGGTTTTCTCTCCTTCTACGGTTTCTGTCTGCAGGTCTCTGTCTGCCTGGGCTGCCACAACAAAATAACATACACAAGGGGACCTAAAACAACAGAAATTTATCTTCCCATGGTTCTGAATGCTGGGAAGTCCAAGATCAAGGTGTTGGCCAATTTGGTTTTTAGTGAGGACTCTCTTCCTATCTTGCAGACAGCCACCTCTCTCTGTGTCCTGACACGGCAAAGACAGAGAGAGGAAGAGGGAGCTCTCTGTGGCTCTTCTTAGAAGGGCACTAATCCCATCAGACCAGGGCCCCACCCTCATGATCTAATTATCTCCAAAAGCCCCATCTCCAATTATCATTACCTTGTGGGTTAGGGTTTAACATATGAATTTTCAGAGGATGCAGACATTCAGTCCTTAACAGCTCCTTTCCTCCATGGAAACTCCATGTCCTTTTAGAGAAGAGATATTGGGGAAGAATGGCAGCTCATGGAGCTGCATGGATGGAGCTGGTCTCTTTTCTCTTATGAATATGCCCCAGTAAACACGTTATAACTCAGGGACCAACCTCAGATGCTGCAAAGGAGATGTACTGAGAAGTGACCCAAACCAACCTGGTTGGGCACAACTCTTGGATTCCTTTTGGTAGAAACAAGTGGTTTGCGGGGGGGGGGGGGGTGAGTTTCATGACATCACATGAGCTCTCTACATTTATTAGCAGTTGATGTAAAACAGGTCATACAAGCTTTTCTGAAAGCTAAATGATATCCCAGAAATTATCCCCTTAAGTACTTCAATCATTACCTTTGATGATAGTTCATTTGAAGTGATGTGACAACAGTCTGGAAGCCGAATGCTACTGTCTTGCTAGTTGGCACTAGACAACCAGATCCTCCAACTCGATGGCCTTTGTGGGCCACTTAGGGGACACGCCTTGGCTGCCGTCTCTAAGAGGATAGCTACAGACCTCACTGGACTGTTATTCTCTTTTCACCTAAGGGTGTGGAATGTCTCTCAACTATTCAGGCCGTTCGGCATGCTTCTCTGGCTTTGGCGCGCAGGACTCTCTCTCTGGGTTTAGTACTCACCCTGGGCTTCCGCACAGGTGGCAGTTACATCCGGGAATCTCCTGCTGCCCAAACCTGGTCCCTGATCCCCAGACAAACCCAGCCAACCTGGCCAGTTCTTCCCGGCCTGAAATGAGGTCAGGAGGGGGCACTGGACAACCATCAAACAGAAATGGGAGGCAGAGTAACAGGAACGCGGGCCCTGGATCCAGACAGATGTGGCTCAATTCCAGCTCTTTGCTACTTGCTGTGTGACTTGGGGCAAGACACTTAACTTTTCTGAGCCTGTTTCCTTAACTCCCCAATTATTTCAATGTTAACTTCTGCAAAATTCCTGACACATAGAACTAGCGCGATGAACACTGGCTGTTAGTAGTCGTAGTATTGTTATTGCTGTCACACTCAATAGGTGGGTGAAATGCAGTTGTGCGGACTCCAAGGATCCCCTTGTAGGGGTCCCATTAGGGACGACCAGTCCAGGACTAAGTTCCCCATGAGATGTCAGTGTCAGAAGGAGGGGCTAGCAGGGCCAGAGTGGACAGGTGGTGTTTGGGGAAGAAAAGTGACCAGCCAGGCAGGTAGCCAGAAAGAACCAAGAAGAATTAGACACAGGCAGAAACCCCGTCTGAGAACTGGGGCTCCAGCGCTCTGATCTCAGCACATGGAAGCCCAGTCTTACAGGGCAGGGGCAGCCAGGGCCCCCTGCTAGTAAAGGTGGCCTTGAGCTGTAACAAAGGTTAGGCAGGGCTGTTGACCTTGCAGTCAGGCCTGAGCCTGAGGAAGAGGGCTGTGAAGCTGCTGGAGGTAAGTTTCGATCAGATTTTCTCAGTGTGAAGACCTTGAAGGGTAGGTCAGAGGTGGTATCGGGATAGGAGGAGCACACAGTACGCATTTCCCCAGGCCCAGCCCTCAGCAGATATTTGGCTCTGTCCCCCAGAGAAAATTCTAGCTAAAACCCAAACTGCTTGTTGATTAGCAAATATGAACAATGTACAAATTAAACCACCTGCTCCTGTTGAATTAATTTAGGTTATACTGGGGCTGGGGCGGAGCGGCTGATGGTTAGTTAACACAATCATGCAAATTAACCCACGCCTGGCTTCCAGGCAGCTCCCCACTGGCCACAGCAGGGGCCCTAAGGGAAATTAGGCAACAGACCTTAAAGAAAGCAAAAATCTCTGCTTTGTCTGTTCTGACAGTTTTCAGCTACTTTCCAAGGGAGTCTTTTGGGGAGAATATTCAGTACCTTTTCTTCTTGGTCCAATAATACAGGAAGCAGAAAATAAAAAATCGTGGGAAAGAATAATGCAACCATCGGTGTCCTGGGCCAGTGTCCCTCTGGTGAGCGGGTGATATTACTTCTGTGTTTCACATTTCTATGTGGGTCCCTGAGACTTAATTCTGAGAGCCATTCTCCATCAGGTGGGTTATTGAACATTGCCAAGAAGAGACTAGCCCGGACCTCCTTGGGTGATGGGGGCTGACTTCCAGGACACAAGGGAAAGGAAGAGGGTAGGACACCTTTTCCTCATTAGCCACAGTTGTTCAGGGTTTCAGCTTGGTCAGGACTAGAGAGAAAAGAACCTGAGTTATTTGGGGTGTAGGCTGAGCCCACACCCATCATTCAGATTCTCCAAGAGAGACGTCTGATGGGTTCTGCCTGTCACAGAACACCCAGATTGGGCTAAGATTGTCAAGCCTCCTCATGACCAGTCTGCATTGGTTGGGGCACCAATCCCAGGTATCATCAGTCGTGGCCCAGGTAGCATAACTGGTCTGCTAAATAAGAGTACAAAGCTGGAGACACAAGAACGCTGTGCTTCAGAAAAGCGTTCTTCAGAAGTGGGCTGAGGGCACGGTAGACCCTTACCGGATCGCAGACCCAGCTCCAGAATACATACCTCTGCGATTTTCCCCCTTGCAGGGTGGGTGAGCGTTGTGAGAGACACGTGATCGCTAACTTCAGATGGGCGAGGCAGGTGGTGAAGATGGCAGGGGATGCAGGGGACGGAAGTTCATCCCAGCTTTTCTCACCCTGGCCTCTTTGTCCCCACCTCTGGATTCCTAGTCCCACCTCATTCATAAGGAGAAAGGTGGTGGGATGCGGTGGGAGCAACTAAGAGGACCGATTCCCTGTGGGCGGGCTCTGGCCTCTGCAGAGCTGCCTTGGGTCTCACCCTGTGTGCCCCCCGGGACCACCCGTCTGTCTGCAGCCATTTTCTCCGGCAGGACAAGCACCGCCATCAACAGCACCAACGGGCGAGCAGCAGCTTCATGGAGAAGAACCACTGTAACTCCCTCTGCGACGGGTCAGCTCTGCTCTGCGACGTGTCGTGGTGGAAGGCGCGGGGCATTTGGACACGTGTGAGAGATGGGTCGGGGCCCCAACTTTAAATGTTGCCTTGGCTCCTTATTGAACTATCTGTGAAAGTTTTGGAGGGTCACCTAACCTTTCTGATGCTTCGTTGCCTTCTCTGTAAAATCAAAGTCATAACCTGACCTTAAAAAGTGTGCCAGGCACCCAGTGAAAAATTCAACTATAAAAGCATTTTGTAATTCTACACTATCATAGAAATGTTTTGCTTCAAACTTACTTTTATGATTTTTTTTTTTTTTGCTCAATATGGCAGGAAGTTTGGTTTTCTTTATTCAATACTGCAATGCTGTGGAAAAAATAGGGAAAAAAATCAAGATTACAATTTCTATTACAGATAAAAGCTCAGATGCACAGACAATGAGTTGGATACTGTTAAGCCCTTCTCTTAACTAGATATTCCAGTCTCCATCCAGTCGTTGACCATTGAGCTTGTCCTCCAGGGATCCTATCAAACAAAAGGTATTAGCATCGGAACTTCACTTGGTTTTAAAGTTTGCATCACATCCTGGGGGGTTGTTGCGTGTTATGCTGAACGTACAGTAGGTTGCGTATAGCATTAATTCATTTTTGTTAAACACCTTGAAGAGGAGTGATTCGGCTGCTGAATCTATGTGTTGTGGTTGTGTGTAAATAAACACACAGATCAAATTTAGAGCTGACCTGGAGAAGTCGGTGACGTATGTCCCAGCATCATATCAGTGGAGGCAGTTTGATTTTTTTAAACACTCTTCTGAAACGTCCTGCCCCTCCTCCTGGGTAATTTGTCTGTCACTTTCTGAGTTCCAGTTCCCTCCTGGCTCTGTGAGCAGCGTCAAAGCCTGAATTTCCCTACAGGCGAAGGCACAGAACCATAATCCTCCACAAACAGCAGCTTTGTTATGCTTGAGGTAGAGATGCTGAAGGTGGGCCATATATCCTCACAAGAGCTCCAGCTTGGTCTGAAGGAATCCTGATGGGCTGTGCGGCACGGGCCTCTGGTCGGCTCTGTGAAGAATGCGTGGTAGGTGAATTTTTGCTGGGGCTGCCGCAACAGAGTGACACAGACTGAGTGTTTTGAACAACAGAAATGTATTTTCGTCCAGTTGCGGAGGCCAGAAGCCCAAGAGCAAGGTGTTGGCCGGGTGGCGTCTTCTGAGGCTTCTCTCGTTGGCTTGTTGACGGCCGTCATCCGTCCGTGTCTTCACCGCGGTCTCCTCTAACCTTCTCACGAGGACACCAGTCAAATTGGATTACAGTTCACCCTAATGGCCTCCTCTTGAGATACTGGGGGTTAGGACTTCAACATACGAATTGAAGAGGCATATAATTCCTCTCATACCAGTAGGAAATTGTGCTTTTGGTACAGGACATCTATTCAGCGGATGAAAACCGTTTTTTCTTCCCAGATTCCTAAATATCAGTTTTGTCCTACAGCTTACAGCTTTTTCATCCTCATTTCTAAATTTCTAACCTCATTCTAGGTTTTTCCTGGGCAGGTTCTGCTGTGATGGAAGAGAGCTTCTCTGACCTGAAGACCCTAAAGAGGCTGTGTACAGCCCCAAATTATGCTGGTGAAAGAGGATCTTGAAAAGGAGCACACCTGGGGGACATGGGCCATGAATTCAGCCTAAGCCAAACTCTCAGGTCCGTGCAATAGCTACCGAGTCCCAGGAGCTGAAGGGCTACCCGGTAGCATCCAGTGGAACTTTCTGCAATGGTGGACATGCTTTATATCCTGTAGAATATTCTATATCTATGGCATCCAATATAGTCACCACTAATCACTGTGGCTGTTAAGCATTCGAAATGTGGTGAGTGCAATTGAAGAACTGAATTTTTGATTTTACTTAATTTTAAGTAATCTAATGTAAATAGCCATGCAGGGAGAATTGCTGTCACGTTGGTCAACACAGTCCTAGACCCGGGATAAATAAGAGCAGCTGTGATGTTTGTGAGATCCAGTAGGATTGCAGCACCACAGACTGGCAGCTCCTCCCCGACCACACACACACTCCCCGGCCCTCGGCTGTCAATTCGAATGGCCTTTGGAGAAAGAAGCTATTGCCGACGTTGGCTGGGGAGTTCACTCCCTGCCACTAGCTTCAAGTTGGGGGCCCCATAAAAAGCTAGTTTGGTTTATTGCTCTGCAAACAAAAGCCTCCAAGAGACCAGATGGGTAGAGAGAGGCATGTTCCCTAGCCACAGTGGAAATACTAAGAAATATACCTCTGTGGAAATATTCACCTGGCAGATTGGATGAAAGCAGTTTTGAGCCTGTACTGGCATCCTTTGCAAACAGCACTCTGAGAACTCAGGTTAGAGGATGCCATCAGAATGGGGGAGTCCCCATAATGCCTGATCGTTTTTATATTGTAAGGGGTCAGCAACTGTGGGAAATCAAGTCGCTTTTGCTCACTCTTATGCATCTGCAGAGCTTAGGTAAGTACCAATTTGGAGCCCGACCATTTTTATTTGTTATTTCGTAGAGGTAAGCAGAGTGGGAACTGCCTAAGACAATGAAGGTAGCCATTCCCCTCCACCTGGCTAAGTATATAATTTCCCCAGCGATCCTCCGAGTAATAACAGAAACTTATGTGAGGTACATGGACTGTTATATTCCCTGGGGCTTAATATGGCTCTCAGTAAAATTGATTTTCTGAAATCTTGCAATATACCTCATCAAACTAAATGAAACCTGCGCTGGGTTTATAAGAAGTGATTGGATTCCATGTGATAAATTAACCCTCACCGTCAGAGAGGCGCTGGGTCATCGGCTGGTTCATTTCAGCCCCCACAGCTGCCATCCAGGATTTTAAATTTTCCTTAGGTCTTTATATAACTCCCTCTGGACTGGGAGGAGCTTCCACCCCATGGAGAGCCTCTGTGGGCTTAGCTGGCCCCACTGAAAGTCATTTCTCCCAGATGACAATGTATCACCAACTCCACGTGAAGGGAGCTGGCCCGTGGTGGAGAGAAGGCCTCTAAGGGCAGAGGAGAAGGCACACGTGGGAATTTGGGGGCTTTAGGGAAATGGCTTTTGTGAGTGGTCAGATTGGGACACATACATGTATACATAAATACATATTTAAAACACTTCTGGGAGGTGAAAACAGCTTTGTATCTCTGAGACAAAAATAACCAGCCAGCTGAAACTGAGCCTCTCCTCTGTAAACTACACCTGCTTGTTGTGCCTCAGAGACCCAGGGGGACCTCTTCTCTTGGAAAGGAACATAACCATGATTGGGCTTTGATTCAGCCCATCCCTAGGAGATGAGTTCTTAAGGAATGAGCTGGAGAGACATTACTAGGGGAGGAAATTGGTCTCCTCTATGTGAGTAACTAAGACCCATTAGGCCAGGAGACCTACATAAGCATTTCCAGAAGACCACAGTTTCTCACGACAATTTTGAAAGCCAACTAAAGCTATGCACCAGGTACTTGGGGGAATTGATAGCAAGATTGCTTATCATGCGAAAGATACCCTAGGTGCAAGCGTTGTATTGCTAAAACTCTGTTCAGCTTGGGTGAATTGGCCAGAGCACACAGACCCTCTGAGAGGTGGAAATAGCAAACATTTAAACAAACTGAGTGCCAGGTCCCTTTCTAGACCCACCGCAGCTCAGAGCATCCTCAGTCCTGGCCTCACTCCCTTCTCCCTTTTCCTAAGGTCCTGCCCAAGTTAATAAGTCTTGGAAAAAGCAAAAAACAGACCACGTCCCCCAAGTAGGCTGTGTAATGTCTTGTTTAGCTAGTTTTTCTTTGCAGGGAGAACCAAAGTGGGACAGAGAGATGTGAGATTTGTGAAAGAGTTGGGGGCCAGGGATAAGAAAAGTGTGAGGGATGTGTTCCATTTGGGAGGAAAGTGAAATTGACTGTTTCTCAACCCAAAAGACCAAATTATCCAATAGAGTAGACCCAAGGGGGCAGTGAATAAAGTTGCCTGGGAATACAGAGAAGTGAGTTTAAGAGCAATTCGGTGTTACAGAGGAGAATTTTTGTGGTGACACCAAATAATGGGTCAATTTTTATCACCAATGATTAAAATAGCCATACAATGTGAGCTTTGTTTGTAAAAAATGTTTTATCTTTGTTATTCAAATGAATATCTTCTTTATTAAAATAATAATAAAAAGATCCTGGCATGCAGATGTTCCCTTTCCTATTTATCTCCATGCTTGTTTCATCATTGTAACCTGGGTAGCGAGGGTGCATTATAAAGGGGCAATGCAGAATAAATGCTCTATTCTTCACTGGGAGGATTTCCAAGGAGCAATGGTCACTGTGGACGGGTTCAGGTGGAAGGAAGGCTGTGTGTGCCCAGCCAGCCGGCGTAGTTCCCCGGGCTGCCATGACTACCTCCCCCTTCCCTTAGCCCCTCCAAGTGAGTCTCTCTCCCCAGCAAGCTGCTGGGTAGTGACCATTTGCCGTTGGCTTTGTCTGACCCTGTCAAGACCTGGAAATGACCCTTGGCACCTGATGCCTTGTTAGGTTTGATGTAGGTTCTAGAACTCACTTGAACTCCCTCACCTTTCATTTCACCCTTGAAATAGAGAAAAGGAATGTAGTGAGCTGAGGTTAGATGGGGTCTGCCACCTTTTAATCTTTCTCCTCTGACCTCAGTATTCTAAGTATACTGAGGTATATGGGAGGTGTGTGTGTGTGTGTGAGAGAGAGAGAGAGAGACTCTGTAACCAAATCAGGAGAAGAATAATTCCTCCAGGCTGTAACCTCTTTCTGTTTGCAAAGGGCACCTTCAAAGGAGCCCCAGCCCTTTGATAGCATGCTAAAATGTTCATTTTTAATTCATTTCTACTTTCTTCATATTGGCAGCAGTTAATCCTGCTCCCAAACTTTCATCTCTATAAATAAAGGCATTTAACAGAATTGTAGGGCAGTTGTATCCTCGGCACCTTCTGTTCTATTTTGCAAAAGCACGTTATTCCAGAAGATGCACGTGTTCTGACCTTACTCCAGAAAGTGCAAAAAGAAGCATGTTTCTCACCACTTATGGCTTCTTGAGAGTCGAGCCTTTAACTCCAAGACATGGATAGATGCATATTTAGCCAGTGGGGTTGTTTGTTGGGCCAATATGCCTTAGATGGAGCTTCTCACAAAGGCCATGATGGTCTCAGAGACACACTGTGGCAGGGCAGAGCTGGCCCAGGGGCAGATCAGGACAAAGGAGCACGCAGCAGCCACTGTGGCTCTGGGGCTCAAACAAAGGTTTTCAGTCACCACCTCCCCCAAATCTGCAACTACCATCTTCAGAAGTAAGCCAGCAGGGGAAACTTACCAGAGGAGGCAGTGAATAAACACTGCTTTTGGATTTTGCAGGTTCCATCCTCAAACTTGAATGTGCTTGTGGACTGATAAAAATGGAGCTTGGGTGGAGGAATCACCTTTTCTTAGATGGCAATTCAGCCCTATTTTGGTTTCTAATCGAATCTACGTGGCCTACATTCCTCCCCTCAGGGGCCCGCGTGATGTGACTAAGATGTTGGGGGTGGGGAGAGGAAGGGGACTAGGAGCCACCGCAGCGTCGGCACGTGGACCACTGTCCTTGGTCCTGAACATGAACATCCTGACATGTAAGGGCATGGCCACTTGTAAACTGGAGATGCTCATGTCTCCGGTGCAGCCTCTTCTAGAAATTCCGGGAAAGGCCACAGGAGAGGCAGTGGGAGCAGAGAATGAGACAAGACATCAAAGAGCTTCAAGGGGTGGGAGAAAGGGTTTTAATTTAGCATGATTAAAAGAGGTTTTATTTGGACAAAAATTTTTATAGTTTCTTTTTCAAAATATCCCTTTTAAGGGGAAAATAATTAGTTTCTGCCCTGCTACTGAAGAAAAATGGTTGTAGCTTATGCTTTACAATGTGGCTTATATTCTATACTCTCTGGGTGATTTCATGTAAATGTGACGGTTACAAATAGTGTTGCCTCTGGGATGTGTGTGAGGGTGTCACATGCCGCTGTGCCCCCACCCTGGACCACAGAGGCCTGACGCAGTGACAGTCAAGTAACTCCCTTACTGAGGACATGCTCATTCTCATGCCACGATTGTGAGAATGTTCACGGACCACCATCAATTCCTAGTTTATATTATGGATTCTCCTAAAAACCCAGCCGAACTGTCTACCTCCTCTCAGATATGCACTCTGCTCTCCCCTGTTTCTCTGCAAGCTTCCCCTCTAAGCGCTCAAAAGCATCTTTTATCTCACCACAATTCAACCTGCAATCTCTTGGCCTTGGATTGGGCTCAGCACAGAGGAGAGAAACCAAGAATAGCTTTTGGAAGTCTCATGCCAAGGCTGACAACGTGAGTAGGTTTCTAAGGACTGTGTCTTTTCAGATGGAAACCAAACTCAAGATGTTTTTAATTCCTTGGCAGTCTGTCTCCACCTTGACTTCCCCATGCAAGGAGGTGTAAGAAGTCTATTTACAACTATTGTATAATGTAAAGGCAAGTTATTTTGTTGCTATGTTTATTCCTGGTTAATTGAGAAAATTATTTCATTTAGCCAAGAGTGAAACCTCTGAGATTTTTCTCCTCATTTCTCTGCATGTCTGGGGAAACAGGCAGAAGTAAACAATCATGCCCTATTTTATTCCTAGTTAAGTGAATTATCATGATAATAATTACCAGTGAAAACATCTGGCTTTGGCACAGCTCAGCACAAGGATTTCTCAGTGCGGGGGCTGATCTTTACCCTGAATTCTTAACCTCTGCCTGGCTTCTCAGCCCCTTGGATTGACCCCCATACTATTGGAGCCCAGGACCTTGGAAAGCTAATGCTACTTTTAAATTTAGATGAGCCATCCCTTCAGAGACGACTTTTTTGTTGTTGCTGTTATACACAATACATTTTTGTATGCCTTTATAGCTTGTTTAATTTTCTATGGAATCCATTTGCATGAAAACAGAGCTTTGTTCCTTACCTCTGCTCCCGTTGCTTCTCCCAGTGTGACCACCTGAGCTGCCGTCCAGTTGCTGTGAAATTCACCACATCGCCATACTGGAAGCCAGACACCTCCTGGGGTTCGATGCTCTGGATCCGGGGAGGGAGGATAAGGCTCTTGTCAGATTGAAAAACGTGTTGAAAATGTTGTGGTTTCTGAAATTTGGGAAAACTTTAGTTACCCGGTGAAGGCCAGAAAGCCAAAGAACAACCAAGTACACGTATCTTAAAGTGTGGACTGGGGTTGACTTCATCAGCGCCACCTGGGATCCCTGTTAAAATACAGATCCTGAGGTGATACCCTGAACCGGCTGAGTCAGAATTTCTGCCGTCTGTACTTTTTAACACCCACTCCCTGCCGCTGCCCCGGCCACCCCAGCTTCTTCTAAAGGCACAATTAAGTTGGAGAAACACTGAGTTACAGCAGAGGAGTATGTCACCAAGCAAAGAACCTTAACCTAAGGGTTTGGGACCTGATGTCTGGACATCTGCCTGCGAATTCTGGGCGCTTAAGAGACTTGCTTAATGAACTGACGCAGACATCTATGTCTCACCACACAGGTGTGTTCCTGGCAGTGAGAACTGTATCTGGTGGAAGCACTGAAGATATCCTGGAACCCAGCAAAACAAAATCAGTATGACCAATGCCATGCGATGCAGGCAAAGATCACGGACCAGGAATCAGCACACATGGGATCCTGCTCTGGCTGTGTCCTTATCAAAGTCTCAGCCTGGGCCATGCTTTCCATCTGGGCCTCAGTTTCCACATCTGTAAAATGAAAGGATTGGAATAGGTCTGTGGTTTTCGTACTATTTTCCTCGGAGACAAGGAAAATCAAGGGGCAAGAAGGAGGCTGGGAGGGCAAGGGTCAAGGTCTGCCAAGTCCACTTCAACCAAAGATGCTCAGCTATTCTCTTTTTATACATCACACTTCCACAAAAAAGGTTGTTTTTGAAAAAAAGAGGTCTGCTGCTAAAAAAATGGATAAAAATAAACTATTGGACTAGATGATGTGGGAGACCCTTTCTTGCACTACGGTTGTAAGGAAACGTTTAGTGGGTTCTAGTTGGTTTACCTGAGAAAATACATCGTCTTCTCTTCAAAACAGAGGATTAGGAAAGACAACACCAGCCACTTTGCATGTCAGATCATCTCACAAAATGTTAATTTAACATTTGCAATTTAAAAATAAGCCAAGGAGATAGAAGTTCCATTTCTCCCACAAGAATGCATATACACTTTAGAATGTTTCTATCAAAGAGAAGTTTGGAATTTTCCAACCCCAAGATATTTTATGAATAGTTAAAGATAATAGATGAATTCATAACACAGCTAGGATTTTCCTCAAAGGAAAACAGCGGGGGTTGATGAAGTCTGAAGAGTTTGAGTGAGCTGACATTAATGGCTAATATTGGGTTTTGAAATATATGTGTATTTTAATTTTCAGTGTAGGCTATATTCCACATTAATAATGGACAATCTGGAGTTGATTGCTTTTTGAAAATATCTGCTTAATACTGTTTTTTTTTTATCACTCGGGCTGAAGAACAGAGCTGTGGCCAGCAGATGAGAAAGGCTTGGGCTAAATTCCATCTGTCCACGGGTGAATCCAGAGACCCAGGCAAAGTCCGCCATTCTTTTCCTGCCTCACCTTTACCAACTGAAAAACAGAGACGATATCTGTAGCTGAGTAAACCCTCTTTTGTCTCAGGGAGTTGTGTTTCTTTAAAGTTCACGAGTGTATCAGTCTGCTAGGGTTGCCGTGACAAAGGACCACAGACTGAGTGGCTTAAAGAACAGAGCTTTACTTTCTCATAGTTCTGTGCAGGTGAGAGCACAGAGATCAAGGCACAGGCGTGGCTGCTTTTTCTTAAGACCTCTCTTCTTGGCTCGCGGATGGCCTCTCTCAGGGAGAGTTCCTGTGACGTCTCTCTGTCCTAGTCACCTCTTCTTGTAAAGACATCAATCACTTTGGAACAGGGCACAGGCCAATGACCCTATTTTAACTCAGTAACTGTCTTTAAAGACCCATTCCAAATACAGTTACCTTCTGAGGTCCTGAGTGTTGGGGCTTCAAATCCTAGCCATGTTGCAAATTCATCTATTATCTTTAAGTAGTCATAAAATATCTTGGGGTTGGAAATGCCCAAACTTCTCTTTGATAGAAACATCTAAAGTTTACATGAATTTTAGGGGGACACAATTCAGCCCCTAACAGTGGGTATCTGTGAGTGAAGAAATTTGAGTGGAGCTAAAAGAATTACTAAACATTTCATTGTTATTATTACTGTTATAATTATGACTTAGGATGCATTTTGCCCTAAATGACTCAGTTCTAATCCAGCCATCTGGAATGCTAATCTCCAAGGTTTCTGGAACAGAACCGGCCGATTCTGGGCCACACCTGGTGTTCAGAGCATGTCAATGCCTCCCTTCTAAGCGGAGTCCTGGTCCTGAGAGCGTGCTGACCTGGCCCTCCAAATGGCTGGTTTGTAAATTCTCTACGCGCTGATGTCATTATTTGTGTCCATTCAGCATAAGGTATGGGTGATGAGATCATCTAAATTTTATTTGGGGGGAGGGGGAGGCCATTAAATTCTTTTTGAAGACATCAAATAAATAATAATAGCTTTGCCAGAATAAGAGTTTTAACGGTGGGACAGTGCGTCACATTTTGATTTATACGGGAAGAATAAAAATAGCCCAACAACAATGGGAAATTATGAGAAGTGCCTAGTGAGCGTCAGGGAAAGCCCAGTGGGGCTGTAAAGGGAAGTCAGCGCATATCCAGAGGCCACCTTCCGCTGGCATCTGCACGTGCCTATCTTCCTGGGGCCGGCACCTCCTGGTGCTTGATCAATACTAGGTAATTGATTGATAGAAAAAGATAAGCTGAACACAGAGCTGCAAACCAAGACTCTTTGCTTTGAATATTTAAAGACGTCTGAATATAAACCTTCCTGTGTCACAACAGCTTAACTTTGGAGCAGGATAGAGAAGACCTGGAGCTCGGAAGCGGGTCCGGGCGTGTTGGGTCTGGTCCTCAGAGGAGGGGATGCTGACTGGGCTGCTGGCAGCCAAGGAGCTTGGAGGAGGGAGCCCAGGGCGCTGGGAATCAGCAGAGCGCTGCCCTGCTGCTGCTGGTCCTTCTGAGAGGCAGGAAGATGCGTTCTGGGAGGGCAGAGCCCACCGCCGCGGTGGAGGTGAGGAGCCGATGCTAGGTCATCGGAGCAAGTCCTCTTCTTCCTCCCGCCTTCCAGTCTCCTTCTCATACTCCTTGTGGTTAGACCCTTCCGTCGAGTCATGTGGGAAAGGAGTAACACATCTGCAGCCCCCGGCACCAGCGTCGCAGAGCAGAGTTTGGAGGCTGGTTTTGGCATCTGGAGACGGCCACTTAGTAGTCAGCACCAAGGACTACAGCCCGAGGTCCCACCCTCCCATCTGTCAGAATAATCGGGGGAGGGATCAAATCTCAGCCTATTTATAGCCCATTGGGGATTAGACCCATTGGGCAGTGCTGGGTTAGGGGCTTCACTGTCAGCAAAAAGAGATGAGCTAGTGTTGTGGGGAGAGGATGCTGTGTGAGGAGGAAGGGGGACACGGTGGACGCCATGAGATGAGGGGACAGAAAGAACGCAGTGTTTGAACGTGTGCGCTGGAGATCAACTGCCAGAGCTAAAGGCAGGTGCCAGCCATGAAAGCTCCCCTGACCTGGGGCGAGCGACAGCCTTGCTGAGCTGCTGGGGCTGCCGTGAGGCTTAAATGAGATAATGTGGGTAAAGTGCTTAGCCCAGCACTTGTTACCGGGGTAAGCATTCAGTTAGTGTTAGTCCCAATTATCGGAAAATTCGTGGAACTCTTTCACTGCTCTTCCCATGATTGTGATGACTGTGTGCACACATGATGACTCGTTTCCTCATTCTGACAGCTCTGTGATGCCCAAATTCCACATCGGATGCAATTTGATCTGGCCAGCTAGAGAATTCAAAGCTGATGGGGAAAATGGGTCTACCCAGGGTCATTTCATCCTGGAAGACTGTCTCCTATTCTAATAAACAGCATGGCTCTGGCCCATGTGACAAAGACAGCTCCTCTGGTATCTGGGAGCTTAATTTTCTGTGTGGTTGGAATCAATACAACTGTCCTTTACTTATGAAAAGTAGTGTTACAGCAGTCATCGCTCAGGACCTTATTACTACTCTTGGTGACGCTGGGCATCTAATCAAACATGCCATTACACATGGGCTGGCTTTATGGCTTGCCTCGGAGGCACCTGTCTCCAAGACAAGGTGGTGTTTTTAAGTCACTCCAGGGCCAGGGATGCCACCCATGGGACTGGCACAATAAAAGCCACCTTGTACTGTGAGCAAACTGTCAACATTTATCTCCTGGTCTCAGGACTTAGGTACCATTCCTGTCCTCCATATCCAGCTGCTGTTCTTGAACTTCAAGTTTTACCTTCGGCCTGAACAGTTGGCAACTCCCTCGTGTTACCTGCTGTTTTGCCTCAGGTCTGATGCTCTCATCCCTGACCCGTGCTCTGCCTGGGTCAGTTAGTGTGTGTACGTACCTGGGCAGGTACCAGGATGGAGATGATCTTCCTTGTTTATTTGAAGGTACCTAACATCTCATCATTAAAGATACATTGCTTTAGCCCAAGGTATAGAGCTTGGGATGTGAAGAGTTTTCACTTGGAGAGGGGAAAGTTTTTCCTGATGAAGTTATTTGGGAAATATTGAGTTAAACATGGTGAAACAGGTTCCCTTACCCCAGGTCTCCTCTGAGCTGTTAAGATGTTGACGTTAACTGTGACCCTGCAAGAGAGAAATTATGAAGAAGTTTCTCAGTATTATGTGCGCACCAACTCATTTAGTGAAGGAGTAGCGCTTGGGACTCGGAAAGGATTGCTGGGTTAGCCATTAACTCTTTGTTGTGACCTCTCTCTCTCTCCCCCTCTCTGCCTCTGTCTCTTGATCTAGGTGTCTTCTTTCTAGACAAAAGTACTTCTGGAAGGACTATATATCAAATCACAATCACTTAAAGAGAATTTGCCCGGTTAGTTTCCAAGCACTGTGGGTTTTTCCTGTGCAAAGACCCTCATCACTGTCTCTTCTGTTCTATCTCATCCCGGCCGTCTGCCTGGGCTTGGTTGCATGAAGGAGGTGGATTGGAAGGGACTGATGTGGGAGACTTGGCTCCTAAGCCACCTCAACTCTCCAACCTTCTGTTTTATTTCTTATTGTGTTTCCTCAGTTACCAAAGCTTCTGACTTTTCTGTCCCTCTCCTGCGTCCTCCGGCCCATGCAGGGTGACGCGAGGGTGGGCTCCTCTGGCTTGCTGCCTGGTCTCCCCTTCCTCATCCCCTTCCTTTCTCAGGCCCAGTTGCATAGTTACTGATTTGGTTTAGATGAAGAGAATAGCACATTGGTGATGCGGAGGTCCTTGTGCTGATCCACCCTGGCTTCGTTATTCAGGAGGGAAAACGAGGGGCGACATTCCACCTGAGAGGCTCCTGACTCCAAGGTCAGCACTTCTCCCTGAACTCAGCTGCCCCCAGGACTGTATTTGTCATGTCTTTTTATTCTGTACTTTTGATGCTTTGATGTTTGGGGCCTTGATGACCCAGAGAGACTGCCTCTCCCGGGGCAAGCTGATTCCTAGGGATAGCAGGAAACTCACCTGTCTTACAATGTGCCTTGTAAACCACCCAGTCCAGAGCCCGCAGACCAGCCACCTGCTAGATCTGACTCTTACACTCTGGGCCACTATACACATGTCTTACTATCCCATGGCCAGGTCCCAGGCAACCAGGGACACTCCTGTGCCCCAGATCTTGCTGATATGGTTCCAACAGCCGATCTTAAGCTGGATTCCCTTCCTCTCCCATTCTTCCTGTGGAAGCCACAGTAAAGGTTGCAGCCCCAGAGTCCCTCCTTCCTCCTGCCTGGACATCCTGCTGCTTCCCCGTGTGGCCCCCTTGACATGGTTCTCCCCCTCCTCTTGGGATCTCTGAGTTTAACAAACTTTTTTTTTTCAATGGCAGTTGTTTCTTGATATGTTGGTCCCACGATGCTTGAATAATTAAAAAACCCTACATTTTAAAACAGGACTTGGTCCAGGGAATTGGCTGCAGCTTTTGGAAGGACACAGAAGCCCTCTGAGGTTTGGGCACAAGGAGGCCCTGGAGAAGGCTCTCGTGGTGGCAGAAAATTGCTGAGTGAGCGAGCCTAGTATTTCTCACCCTTGGAGGCTGACTCCCTGAGGGAGGCCCTGGCATCACCACTCCCAGCCCAGAGGACCACTGTCTCTCCGGTCCAACACTGCCGAAGCCACATCCCTTTCCCTCGTGTGCTTTGGCTCAAGCCAGACAAGCTGAGATTTTCAAAGGGAAATGACTTCAAAAATAAGGGAAATCAAAAAGAAAACACACCAAGAAAAAAACCTACAAAACCCTCACGAACACACACATATGAACAAAAAATGAAAAAGTGAAAAAAAATAAAAAAGAAAGAAGGAAGGAAGGAGGGAGGGAAGGACGGAAGGAAAGAAAAGAAAAGAAAGAAGGAGAAATCCTAAGGACGCTCGACTTCAAAGCTCTGGGCTGCAGCCACCCTGGCCGCGCTCCATCTGGTCCTTTCAATCCACGAGAGATGCGCTAGTTGTTTCCAGATGACAGTGAACCCCACCAAGGGCCTCGTGCTCCTGCCCTCCCCTCCACCCCCAGCTACATTACTGATTAAAAAAACCAGCCTCATTATTGGGTCCATTTGGCAGGCACTTCGCCCTCTTTGGATGGATTCCAAGGCAAATGAACGCTGCACTCAGATATTTCTTTGGAACCTAACTAATCTGTTCAGCTTGACCACGGACTTCGCTCTCAGGCCATGCTCCTTCCCGCGGTCCTGGAACCCCGGGACCCTCCCGGCTTCACCTGCCTCCAGCTGCTGCTCCCCACCCTCCAGCTCCCTGACCTCCAGGTCTCCATGGCTCCCGATCTTTTAGCCCTGCCTCTTTGTAGGCCTTCTCTTCTGGTTCTCTTGGACATGACAACCCAGTTCTTGCCTGTCTAACTCTGGCCCGTGACCTTGACACTCTGGAAGACCCTGCCATAGAAAATTGTCCCCAGACTTCAGTCCAGGCTCCCAGGAAACCACTGAACAGAGCCTCGAACTTCTGATGACCTGGAAGGTATGGTGTACAAACACTATGTTATTAAAAACTATTTACCAAGTCCCTGGAATAATAAACAAACCACATTCCTCCAGTTTAAAGGAAAAAAAAAGATCAAAATAGGTTAGAAAGTGTAGAAAGGATGGAGGGACACTTACAAAGACAGAACAAGGCCCTTTGAGGTTATGTGACTTTATTCATAACTGTAACAAATAACATTTTTCCCATAAGCGAATACTTATTCAGCATCACCACTGTGTTGGGTACCACGAGTTCTAGGCCCTGGGGTATATTAGTAGATAAAACAGACAAAAATCTCCGTCCTCATGGGGTTTCCACTCCAGTTGGGGGGGAGACAGATGCTAAACATAATAAATTAACAAGTCGATTAGTACGTGGGAAAGATGGTAGGTGCTGTTGAGAATGGAGGGGGCAGGTCAGGGTGCTAGAGCACGCCAGGGAGCCGTGCAAGCTAGGCTCCTAGAGAGGGTGTTCAGGGAAGGTGACATTTGAGTGAAGACTTAAGGGAAGTCGGTGGGGAGGATCCATGCAGATACTGGGGGGTAGTGTTCCAGGCAGATGGTCGAGAGTGGCCAGTGCAAAGGCCCTGAGGCATTCATTGGTAGCAAGGAAGCCACTGTGGCTGCAACAGAGTGAGTGAGGGGAGAGCAATCAAGAAGGGGTGGGAGGGGTCTCAGGTCATGGGGTCCCAGGTCACATGGGTGTTAGGCATTGTAAGACCTTTGGGATTTACTCTGAGTGAAACCGCGAGTCATGGCCAGATTTTGAACAGACAAATGATATAATATGACTTACCTTTTGAAAAAATTTCACCTTTTACTTATTGAACCCTTAGGATAGTGCCAGGAACTGTGCAAATTACTCTATACGCAGTCTCTTCCAATCTTCCCAGAAGCTTTTAGTGAAAGAGTCTATTATTATAATAATCTCAATTTTAAGAAGTGAGGAAACTGACACTAGAGGGACTAAGAAGCATGCCCTAAGACAGCTAAGAAGTGAAGGGGGCTGGTGTGAACCACAACTTTCCTAACTCTGAAGTTACAGCTTGCAACCACTTCCTGGTGCCTTAGGGAGGCTGGAGAGGCACTTCCTCCAAGTAGAACCCATTAGACTTCTGCCTGCCCTGCCCCCCGGGTTTGGTCAGATTCTGGAGAGCACAACGCCTGAAGTGAAAATGGGACCCAGCCTCAGTTCTCTTTATTCGTCTTTGCATGTAGGGCATTTCACCCCTGCTTGGCTGAATTTAAATCTTTCTCCTTCACACGTAACCCGTTGTGGTTCAAAGCTCATACTCATGAGCTCAAGCCCATGAAGTCGGTGCACTGTGAAGGCACTGATTGAAGCTAAGCATATGAACATTGCTTAATAAAATGCTCCTTCATCCTCAAAAAGCTAAAAATAGACTTACCATATGATCCAGCAATCCATTCCTGGGCATATATTCTTAGGAAACTCTAATTCGAAAAGATATATGCACCCTAGTGTTCATAGCAGCACTATTTACAATAGCTAAGACATGGAAACAACCCGAACGTCCAACAGCAGATGACTGGATAAATTAGTGGTATATTTATACAATGGAATACTACTCAGCCATAGAAAGAACAAAATAATGTCATTTGCAGCAACATGGATGGACCTGAAGATCATCATTCTAAATGAAGTAAGCCAGAAAGAGAACGAAAAATACCATAAGATATCACTCTTATGCGGTATCTAAAAAAAAAGGACACAAATAAACTTATTTACAAAACAGAATCAGACTCACAGACATAGTAAAGAGACTTGTGGTTACCAGGGGAAAAAGGAGGTGGGAAGGGATAAATTGGGAGTTTGAGATTTGCAGATACTACCTATTATATATAAAATAAACAATAAGTTTCATCTGTACAGCACAAGGAACTATGTTCAAAATCTTACAGTAACCTATAATGAAAAAGAATATGAAAGGAAAATATGTATGTGCATATATGACTGAAACTTATGCTGTACACCAGAAGTTGACCCAACATTGTAAAACTGACTGTGTTTCAGATAAATAAATAAATAAATAAAATGCCCCTTCAATCCTACAGGTCAACATAGTAGGGCCCCTGAGCAAATACAGTCCCATCTCCCATCCTGTTCTTTTCTGCCCAACACAGCTTGGCAGGGAGCACCTCCTTGGCACCCCAGAAAGAAAAGCAGATCATCTATCTCTGGGTACCCCCTAGATTCTAATAGCACCCCAGCATCCTTCTCCAAGTGGTTTAAATTGCTTAAAATCTAAAACACCATCTACGGAGCAATGCTCGGCCTATAGATAGCCATTTATGTGCCTGTGAGGTGAGTGTGTAAGCAAGGGATGGGAGAGTTGATATAAAGGGTTAGGATTTTTTTTAAAAAGCAGTTGTGTTGGGGTGGGTGTGGTGAGGAGCTGTCTGAAAGAGCTGGGACAAACCCAAAGGGCTTCATTTTTCAGCCTCCTCCGATGAGCAACTCTGTGACCCAAGACTTTTAAGCAACTACAGGAGCCAAAGCTTTAAAATGTTACTATTTAAAGTGCTTACGCACCCGTGATATTGTGATTTATGATAAGATATATGGATTTGATCTTTGTTCCCATTTCTGGCACAAAGCTCCTAAAACCGTTGGAATTTCTTAAGCGAGGAAAGTAATTAAGATGCCTTTTGTTATGTTAATGAATTTTGGAAAGCACCCAGGTAACCTAAGAATGGGAGCTGGATGCCAAGGTACCCAACTGCGTAATTAGAGGTTTGGACCTTTCAGTCCCTCCTGGACCTTTGAGGAAGAAAGTGGGGCTGGAGATCGAATCAGTCACCAAAGGACAATGATTCAATCAATCATGACTATGTACTGAAGACTCCATACAAACCCAGAAGTATGGGATCTGAGAGCTTCTGGGTTGATGAACACATGGGAATTCAGGGAGAGTGGCACCCCTTGAGATGGCACAGAGATTCCTTACCCTTTCCCATACCGCATCCTAAGGCTCTCTTCCATCTGTCTGTTCCTGAGTGATATCCTTTCATAATAAACCAGTGACTGAGTAAGTAAAATGTTTCTTGGAGTTCTATGAGCGGCTCTAGCAAATTAGTCAAAGCCAAAGAGGGAGTCATTGGAACCTCTGGTCTGTGGCTGACCAGTCAGAAACACAAGGGACAACCTGGACTTGGGATTGGTGTCTGAAGTGGGAGAGAGGCAGGTTGCAGGACCGAGCCCTTAACCTGTGGGCTCTGATGCCATCTCTGGGTAGATGGTGTCACCATTGAGTTGAATTATAAAGGACACCTAACTGTGTCCTGAGCATTACTTAGTGTGTTAAAAACACACACACTGGAACATGGTGCAGAGTTATAGCCCCTCATGAGGATGGGAAGACTTGGGAGTGTGGAGAGGGCAGGAGAAACTACTGATGGCCCATCAGGCTCGGGTGAGACTCTTCCCAGGGTCATTCAAGCAAGAGAAGGTGGACTTCTCCCAGGGAGAAGGGCAGAGCCCCTTCCTGGTGTGGGAGTCTGAAGGAGAGGCCATGGCACCAGGGACCATTGAGGGACTCTAAAGGAGCAGCAGGATGCTTCTGTAGATGGTTCTGGGTTATGTGTGACCTTGATCTTCACCTGGGCTTTATCTGGAGCCTCTGATTCTTGATAGTCTCAGTTGGGCTGTTGTCCAGTCTGGCCAGTGTGTGAGCAGCTTCTGTCTACACCGGCACACTTCTTAGTGTCTACACTGCCTTGAAAAGTGGAACAAACCTGGACCCAATGACTATTTTATTTGCCGCTGCATGTTTCAGAGGCAGAAGGTCATGAGGGCTTGAGAGGATGTAAGTGCAGCTGGAGAAAATCAGATTCCTGGAGTGAAAAAAGCAGAGGGACCTGGTTCCTGGGGTAAGTAGGGGTAGGGATGTTGACTGTGACCCCAGATGTTGTCACTTGCGTGAATTCAAGAATCACTGAGGTAAATGTTCATAGCAGCACTATTTACAATAGCCAAGACATGTAAACAACCTAAATGCCCATTGACAGATGACTGGATAAAGAAGTTGTGGTATATTTATACAATGGAGTATTACTGAGCCATAAAAAGGATGAAATAATGCTCTTTGTAGCAACATGGATGAACTTTGAAATGATTTTATTAAGTGAAGTTAAGTCAGGCAGAGAAAGTTAAATATCATATGATATCACTTACATTTGGAACCTTAAAAAAAAGATACAAATTTTATTTACAAACTAGAAATGGACTGATGGACATAGAAAACAAACTATGGTTACCAAAGGGGAAAAGGGTGAGGGGAGGGATTAATTAGGAGTTTGGGATTAACAGATACACATTACTATATATCAAATAGATAAACAACAAGGACCTACTGTATAGCACAGGAAACAATATTCAATTTCTTGTGATGGGATATAATGGAAAAAAATCTGAAAATATATGTGTATATATATGTATGTATATGTATAATTGAATCACTTTGCTGTACACCTGAAACTAACATTGTAAATCAACTATACTTCAATAAAAAGAAAAGAAAAGAAAAAAAGAAAAAAAAAAAAGAATCACTGGGGCAAAAATCAGTCAGAACCCAGTACAACCAGTTCCTTCAAAATAGATGATACTTAGACCATTCTCTCCTTTACTCAGTAATTTCATTTATTTGGCATGTTGATCCATCAGGAACTAGGAATGGCAGCAATACAATCTGGTTTCTGCCTTCAAGGAGTTTGCCATTCAGAGCAGTGTTGCTCAGTGCACCTTTGTGAGGTGTGGAAATGTTCCCTCATTCTGCACTATCTAATATGGTAACCACCAGCCACACGTGGCTATTGAGCACTTGATAGATAGCTAGG
Source organism: Camelus ferus (assembly GCF_009834535.1). Lineage (NCBI taxonomy): Eukaryota > Metazoa > Chordata > Mammalia > Artiodactyla > Camelidae > Camelus > Camelus ferus. Next base: position 108,347,273 of record NC_045697.1, on the reverse strand, counting down.
GCCACTGGGGCACTGAATTTTAAATTTTGTTCAGTTTTAATTAATTAAAATTAAAATTTAAGTGGCCACACGTGGTGAGCAGCTGCTGTATTGGACAGTGTTGGTTTAGAGGACAAATCAACTAGGATGCTTTTGGCTGTAAATCACACAAGGCACAGCTCAGAATCGACAAGAAGTCTAAAGATGTGGTGGTCTTTGGGTTGAGGCAATACAAATGTCATCAAGGATTCAGATTCTTTCCATCTTTCCTTTGTGCCTTCCTCAGCATGTTGACTTTGTGCTCTGTTTTCTCCCTCATGGTCACAAGATGGCTGCCACATCCCTGCCCACAACAGCATCTGTTTGAGAGTGTTCTTCCTCTGTTTCTCTTGCTAAGAAGCCCCCACTACCCCTGCCCCAGCATTTCCCCTCCGGTCTCATTGAGATTTACCTTTCATGTTGGTTCTACACTGGATACAGGACCCAGTGGCCATCACTGGATAGAGACAGCAAGGTTCACCCCCTGAGGCACACAGCTGGGCTGCTGATACTAAGCAGGGGTAGAAAGTGCTGTCGGTAGATAACCTCCAGGTCTGGAGGTTGAATCAGTACTGGCTCAGGGGAGATTCCACCATGAACGCAATTCTAACACACACAGGCAATAAAGGGCTCTAATTGAGGTGTGATGGAAGGGCTATGGGAGCACAGAGGAGGGCGTGGTTATGTCTTCCCAGGAGAGTTAAAGAAAGTGTCATAGAAAAGATAACTTTCCAAATGAGCCTTGAAAAATAAGATTAAAAATAGTGCTTTAACATAAGCATGGTCTAGCAAAGCTCTGCCAGTAGGTGAGTGGGTGTTCCCCGCTTCTCTGGGACGTGCAAAGTTCTTCAGAGAAATGACTGTATCATCTCTGTGGCTTTCTCAAGTTCTGCTTCTTCTCACTTTCTTTTTTTCTTTAAAGAGATAGAGAGGAGGTCTGTTGAGCCAGCAGCAAAACACATCCCTAATTTCTTGCTTCGTGTTGTCACTAACTGTTCGTCTATTCACCCACCACTCCACACACTCCACCCTTCTCTGATTCAACTTCCTTCTCTTGGAAGATCAGAGATGGAGGGAAACTGGCAAGTGAGAGGCAGGGTCTAGGGTAAGCATGTGGTCTGAGACTTGCATACACACACATCCTCAGGAGGCCCCCGGGGAAGGACATCTCTAGTCCCAAAAGGCAGCCGTGGCTACTAGTGGATATAATGAGGCCACAGAGATGTCTCTCAGTTATAAAGCGGGATGGATTTTTTTAAGAGTCTGGCAGGTGGTAGAAAAAGAAAACCATCAGCCGTAACAACAACAAAGACGGTGTCTGCCCCAAGTACTCTCTCATCATTGTCGTCTTGAAGATGATTCTACTCCATTACCGGTTGGGGGCTGAGCCGTCTCTGCCCGCCAGACCCGGGGCTCATCCACATCCTCTCCGGGGAAACCAGCCAAGGATGTGGCTCCATTCTTGCTTCCAATCTGTTATCCCCCGAGTCCTGTCATACCTTGAGTTGGGAGCTGAGGGATTTCCATTCCATTTAGTGAGACATTAAAGAGTAAAAGGGGTCCAGAAATGTCATCTATATAATTTAAGACATTTTCCCCCTTAGGTACAAATGTGGGTGCACATCTGTGCATGCTCACACACCCAGAATCGGACTACCACGGGCTGTCAGAGGATTGCTTCTGTCAGCTATCCTTTCTCTCTATTCGCTAAATTTTGCTGAGAAACATGGATGACTGAGAAAGAAGAGTTAAGTGGTTTGATGTTGAGGAATAGAGTGTGAGGGAAGCTATTATGCCAACAAAATGTTGAGAGTCTTCTAATTTTTAGCCAATTGTTTAAAAGACGACAGATGGTAATGTTTATGAGATGTATAATTCAAGGCAAATCTGTCCAGATAGAGAGGATAAAGCATCTTTAACTTGGCTAACAAATGTTGAGCTGCATTCAGATAAATAAAACCAACCGAACCCAAGGCACATAATTGCAATGCTGGAAAGATAGAAAACAATCTTTTTTTTAAATAAAAGAATTATATGTAACAGAATAAAGGGTTGGGCTATTTCTGTCTTTCCCTGCTGATCAGTTATCTTATCAGTCACAGGTGAAGGCAGGTTGCATCTCCAAACCTTGAATATTTAACATTCGGCTACTCTTTCCAAGGTCATGCGGCACACCAGTTTTTCAGTCCTCCCAACTTTTTGTTTTGAGCCAAATAACATGATCTTGGCTTCATTAATATTTAAGAGTAATTTAGACTGTGCCAGATGATCTTAAAGCTCATTTAAATCAGCTTGAAGATAATATTAAGCTTTCTCCCAGCATAATCTCCTACCATAAATGATAGTGTCATCTGCATATAAATGATGGGCTGAGGATGATAATGAACAGCAGAGATAATCAATATAGAATGACAATGGCACTGGATTTCAGATAAATCTTTCAAGGACCCATTATTCTGCTTTCAGAGTTAAAGATGCATTGTTTTTTGTCCAAATCTTCTAAAGAAAACACAAAAGATTTTCATGAAATGAATCTTCTGTGCTGTTTAGGAGGGGGATGTCCACAAATTACACAAGTATTGTTTTGCAAATGCAATAATTAGAGTTCACGCAGATCATTACTTTATTGGATTGAACAACCGTCTCTTGGCAATTGTTGCTCCTCCTCTTCTTTCTCCCCCTCCTCCCACTTCCTCCCACTCAGCCCTGGTCTTCCTACATGGCACTCACTGTGGTGGCACCTGCTGGTCTGCTCTGGAACGGTACCCATAGTCCTTGGAGTGGGACTGCCCTCCTGGAACCAAGGAGCCCTTTGACAGTGAAGGAGGAGATGTTACAGGGACACTGGCACTGGCTTCCCTCCTTGGGGTAAACTGCATTCTTGGTGGCTCTGCACAAAGCCTGGATGTTCCCACCTGAACATAGGGTCTCCTGGAGATAGTTTAAAAAGCTCATGTCACGTGGCAGAGAGTCAGTGGTTAAAAAACGTTTTCTGAAAGAGTCAGAACAGAGGGCAGAGCCTGGGCACGTTGGCAGCAGTGAGAGTTGGTGAGCATGGGCTCAGTCAGAGGTCAGAACTGGGGGGAAGCACACCCCAAAGTCCGCTCTGTGGTTACTGACCTTCACCACGCAACATGAGGAAATCTCCAACTGGATTTAAGAAGTAGACATGGCTGACTTACCTTATAATGATCAGTAAATGGTTAACTTATAATGATCAGGCAAGTGTGAGTCTCATGATCCGAAGCTCTTCTCCCTAAGTGTTAGCCATGGTTCTCCAACAAGGACTCAGGTGGACAAGGTGGACCTGGTCATCACCTGGGCCCCAAATTGTCACCTGCTGCTCCCAGTGGGAAAAATGATCTCCTTTAATCCTTGTACCTAGCCTCTGAGGTAGACGCCACTTTTACCCCCGTTGTACAGATGAGGAAACTGAGGCAGAGTTGAGGTCAACAGGACTTAAAAAAACAGGAATTTGAAAAAGATTTGGATGCCAGAGCCTGAGCCCTCACCCACAGCACTCCCCTGCCTTGCCATTTTCAAATAAGCCTGTTTGATTAGAGTTGATTTAAGAGATCTATCAGGGATCGCTGAGAGCAGAAATTTGTCCTTCTGGATCCCTGGGTCTCTTCGCTGATGCTGAGATATGGACACCTGCAGCTTTACTTACTGAGTAGGGGGAAAGAGAGTCTCCAAATTCAATATCTCCCTGGGAGAGGGGTTGGTTGGGGGGAACACGTACTGGCCCCTCGGTGGGGATTATGCTTCTGCTACTGAGAAGCAAGATTCCTCCTCTTCTTGTCTCATAATCTCAGGCGTCTGTCACCTGAGCGCCTGCGTCTCATTCTGCATACTGAGTATCCGTGGATTATTGATTCATCTGACACTGAAAAATGCCCGGTGCTAACAGGAACAAGGGTCTCTCAGTCTGATCTCTCCTACCATATTTTCTTTATTGCCTCTGCTCTGACTTTATTGAAAAAAAAAATCCCATTACAAAAACATGAATAGTTAGTTCTTGAATGTCCTGGGCACACCTTTCAAAGAAGAACTCATCAAACTCTGTCCGGACGCTGGCAGGGGAAAACAAGCCCACGTGAGAGATGAAATGCTTGAATTTGGATGATGGGGGTTGCCAGTCAGAGGGGGTGGGGCGCTGGCGGAACAGTTCACAACACACCTGAGGTGCTTACCTTGGCCGCATAGTGCGCACCTGAGAGATCTGAAGCCTCCCAAAGCCCAGGTCACCCCCAGAATTATTAAAGCAGAGTCTTAGGGAGAGGAATCCTAACAGAACATCTTTTAAAAGTTACCATGTGACTGCACTGTAGACTTATTGCCATGAAGCAATTTTTTTTTTTAAAGAAAAGACTTGTGTGACCCCAGCCCAGTCCTTTTGTGTAAGTGCAGGGTGAGCTTGTATCAGAATATGGTCCTGTCAGCCAGCTCACACGTGAACACCCAGAGTAGGATCTGTGAGTCCTCTACTTCAGGTTTCAGCAATGTCTGATATTCACGGTGCGTTAGTTATCTGTGGCTGCCGAACAAATTACCCCATACTTAGTGACTTAAAACAGCCAACATTTGTTATCTCATAGTTCCTGTGAGTCAGGAATGTGGGAGCAGCTTAGCCGGGTGGTTCTGACTTACAGTTTCCTATGAGGTTGTGGCCAAGATGTAGGCTGGGTCTGGAGGATCCTGTTGCAAGATGACTCCCTCACATGGCTGTAGGCGGGCGGCCTCAGTTCCTCGCTACGTGGGCTTCCCGGCAGGCTGCTGGAGCATCCTCCTAGCGGGCTAGCTGGCTTCCTTTTGAGGGCATGCTCCCAGAGCAAGAACCAAGAGAAAGCCACCATGCTTTTTTTTTTTTTTAACAGAAGAAAAATTTAAAATCTATTTTAATATATAGTGGTTATCATTTGCAAATCTCAAACTCCAAATTTATCCCTTCCCACTCCCTTTCACCTGGTAACCATAAGATTGTTTACTACATCTATGAGTCTGTTATTGTTTTGTAGGTGAGTCCATTAGTGGCCTCTTTTTCCTTTTTTTTAAGATTCTACATATGAGTGATATCATATGGTGTTTTTCTTTCTTTTTCTGGCTTACTTCACTTAGAATGACGATCTCTAGGTCCATCCATTTTGCTGCAAATGGCATTATTTTATTCTTTTTTTTTTTTTTATCGCTGAGTTCATTGTATAAATATATACCACAACTAAGAAGTTGTGGTTTATCTTTATCCAGTCATCTGTCAATGGACATCTAGGCTGTTTCTATGTCTTGGCTATTGTATATAGTGCTGCTATGAACATTGGGGTGCATGTATCTTTTTGAATTAGAGTTCCCTCCTTATATATGCCCAGGAGTGAGATTGCTGGATCATATGGTAAGTCTATTTTTAGTTTTTTGAGGAATCTCCACACTATTTTCCATAATGTCTGCACCAAACACCATGCCTTTTATGTCTTAATCTCAAATGTCTTATACCATCACTTCCTCCACATTCCATTTGTAGAATTACATCACTAAATATAGCCTACGGTTAAGGACAGGGAAATTAGATTCCACCTTTTGAAGAGAGAGAGAGAACAAAGAATTCATGGCCATATTTTAAAGTCATCATAGTGGATATTGGAGATTATTCACCTTCTTCATCTTATTCATCTTTTTTCCCAGATGGAAGCATTAATCCTGGATTCCAGAGGTGCATCATGAAGCCAGATGCACAGCCGGAAAAGGCAGTGTCCCCTGGGCCCTCTTCCTTCCTTCTCCCTTCTCACTCTTTCATTCTGGTCCTTGACTCATATGCCCTGACAACCCCATGGTTACCTGTCCAGCTTCTATTTTCTCCTGTCTGGCCTCAGTGTGTATTGTCAGTCTTCGTTCAGAGTGGTTCTGCTGTGGGGGGTTGACCTGGGGTTAGGGATGCTTTGGACCAGGAGGGAGGAGGAAGTAAGAGACGAGAGGCCCTCCATGTGGTCTGGTCCCACACTCAGCCCTTTTCCTCCGTGAATCATAATCTCTTGGGAGCACATCTCCTATTATGCTAATGGAGTGTTTGTCTTATTGCCAGATTTGAATGACGTAAGACAAGGTCTGGCTTTGAGCTCTTGGAAATCGGAATTAAGCAGGAGGGAAGGATCTTGTCTATCACATTGGAAACCTGGATTTTAAATTAATTATACATCATTAGCATAATTTAATTACACTTAGGACAGAAGTTTTCAAAGTGTGTTCTAAGGAACCTCAGATTCTGTGAAGCTCTTTGGGGAATTTTGCAAATGTTTTATTGAAAAATTTTGAATGCTGTATGTTTTTCATTGTAAACAAATAATATATTATACACAACTTTTAACAATCAGCACATTGGTCTGTGCCTGCCAACCTAACTTTTGAGTGTGGGAGCCCAGATATTGGAATAAAGCTTTTCCTGCTATCACTGTTAACTGAAAAGTGTCTTGAGTTTGCAAAGCAAATAGTTTTTGTCAAAAACTGTTACCATTTGCCACCCCTCAAGTGTGGAAATCGGCCTTTCCTAGCTATTATACAATCAAAACAAAATGCTAAAATAAATTGGGTGCTTAGACTCATACGACTTCAATTTATAACCCTCACTTCCCATTTCAAACGATGTGTTGCAAAGATTCTTCATTATCTTTTTGATTGACTTCTAATAAATAAAAGCTATGAATGAAAGCCTATAAAACAGATGTTTAATAATAATTTGCCAATTTTAATCTGTTTTATACACCAGTATATCAGAAGGCTTGCTGTTGCAAATTACAGAAAACCCAACTCAAAATGGCTTAAGCAATAACAGGATTTGTCTTCTTACATAAAAAGAAACTCCAGGGTTGGTGGGTTTGATGGTTCAGCGACATCGTGGAGGACCCAGGTTTCTCCCATTTTCTGTTTTACCTTCCTCGGGATGCTGACTTTGGGCTAACTCCCTTCAAAATAGCAAGATTGTTGCTATAGTTTCAAGCATCCCAGGCACAAGTGGAAATGTCCAATGGGAGGAAAGGGCAGAGAGTCTCTTCTTAGGAGCCGGTAATTTTTCCCGGAAGCCCCTGAGCAGGCCTCCCCTGGCATTTCATTGCCCAGAAACTGTCTAAACCAGTCACAACAAGAAGAAGGCCCACCCTAACTGGCCTTGTCAGAATCACGGACCCTAACACAAAGCTGGGCTCAGCCAGCATGACCATATCATGAAAGATGGTTGGGACTCTACGAACAGTGTCTACTAGGATTTGGGTTTCTCATAGGAATCATTTGATAAAACTGAAAAAAAAAAATTGGTTGGGAAAGCTGGGAGCTTTGAGAACTTTTCCCGGGCCCATCTTGGGGCTATTTTTGCCAAAGGTCAGTTTTGCTGTTACTGCCTGAGTCTTGCTGGGAGGGAAGGGAGAGCCCCCATCCACATTAAGCTCAGGGCTAAACTCCAGCACTCCAACACTGCTTGACATCTATGGGGAAGGTGACAGCTTACAAGATGCTTTCATGTATATCGACCCAGCTAATCTCCAAAGGACGATGCAGCCTAAGCACTCCCAAACCTAGGTGACCATCCTGTCATCCCCATCACCGGGGGAGCATCTTGAACTAGAGTTGCAGGGCTCACCTTGGACCCAGTGAACCAGAACATCCCAAGGTAGGGCCTGGGAATTCATTTGTCTCAAAAAGCCCTTACAGGAAACTGCGAGGGGTTGGACACTGCTGGAGAGTTGGTGCAGCTGGACAGGAGGCTGCAGATGTGGGCAGGGGGCAGGTGAGGCCGGGACTGCAAGTTTAGGACTTCGACTTGGCCTGTAGACCCAACAGGAAGAGAAGAGAGAGGGAATCTTCTCAATTGAAACTTTTTCCACTCCAGATTCCTCATCATCGTTTCTCTAGGGAAGTTTTTCTTTATAATTTTACAGCTATTTTTTCCAGGTTTATGTTTCCATACTAACCCCACCAGTCATGTCAGTAGGTCCTTTCCATCTACCAGACGCTCAGGCATAATGAGGCGTCTAGAGGCACAGGTTGGTGAAGATGTAAAATTTGTCTTTTCTGTTTTCCTCCATCCTATTTGCAGCTCCTGGTGGTTTCAAAGATACTTAGGATTCCAGCGTTGAAGGCGGGAGCCTCCCTCTGTGCCTGCGCTGGGCCCCTCTCTAGCTGCCCTTTTGTTTGCTCATGTGCTGGAAGCTCCATTGAAGTGAGTGACAGCTGTGCAGGTGGAGATGCTGAGCGGGAGTTCAGGTGCTGGGGAGGAGACTGGCTCCCTTGGGAAGAAGCATAGCTCAGAGACCAAACGCCTTAGATGCAGAGAAGCATGAAAAAGAAATCAGACCGGGGAGGGCAGCCTGTAGAGAGAAGGAGCTGTGGCTGCCTGTGAAGGGCCCCTGGGATGCAGGGTTTGGGGAGGTGAGGTCCCAGGGGCCTCCTACCTCCTCTACATCTATCGTGTCTGCATTTTCCATTAAGAGATGTCGCTGTGGCATTGGTGATAATGATGCTGCAGACTCTCAGGCACAGTCCTGCTCAATGTAGACCCCAGAGCTGACCTAATTAGAGTGTGGGATTAGGGCAAAGGCTTATTGGTTAAGCAGACATTGGTGCTCAAGGAGATGAAACATTCCATCTAGAATCCTTCCTTCCACTGGCCGTGAGTCCAGCAATATTATAGGTATTAAACATATTTGCTATAATTTATAGAGCAGCTGTTCATAGTCAGGCACTGTGCTAGGCACCTCATACACATTATTTACTTAAATCCCTACACTAAGCCCTGCAAGGAAGTTATTATGATCCACATTCTACAGAGGAGAAAACAGAAGCTCAAAGAAACAGAGCAGCTTCCCCAGGACCAGGTACTTACCGAGTAGAGCTGTTGGAAATTGAACTTCAGTGTGTCCAGCTTGTAACCCAGTTCTTTTTCTTCCCTGGCAGACCACCCACCCCTTCCCTGGGCCCTGATCTGTTAGACACCCCAGCCAGCACCCCCGGCACCCACGTCTTCTTTTGGTGTCCTGCTCTGAGTGTTGCCTGCCCCTGCATCCCAGCCTCCTAACAGGCTGTAAAACACGACATTAGGTGATAAAGAATTTAGGTATAGCAGTTGTATTTTCAGAATAGAAACAAAAAGATCACAAAACAGTCTGGGCATTGTCTTATGAACCTGGAAGATTCCAGCGGGGTCAGCAGTACTGAGCAGGGTCGCACCACCTCCCGCTTTCCAAATCTCCCTGCCTGACCCCCTGTATGCATCGTTGACCTCCAAGCTCTTTCTCAAAGTGGTCCTAAGCAACCTCATGGTCAAGGAGACAATTTCAAGATGAAAGTTCTTTTGGGAAAGGCAACTGTGACAAATTGAAAGGGTGGAGGAAATACTAGCACAGACGAGAGAGGGGAGAAAGTCTGCAGGAAAATAAGCAAAAGGAATCTATGTTTGTCACCCCTGGACCAGCAGAACACCGATTTGTTTCCTATAAAAAGAGATGTGTTATTTTTTCCCTCCTCTCTTGGCAAATAATGACAAAGAAAAATGGTTGCAGAGTTTACTGAAATCGAATAGTCTGTGGGGGGATTCCGAGTGAATGAAATGTGTTCTTACATATCTTATCATGTTCCCCACCAACTTGTTTTTATTTCAAATTGCCCACAACAGGTGCCTGAGTCTGGGCAAAGTATAATATCGTACCTTGCAACAGCTGTGAGTGGAGTGCACAGAGAAATAGTCAAAAAAAGGTTACACCACGTGATGGGTCTCATAAGGCTTGGAGCAGCTCTAGAATTTAAAACATTTACTTGTCCTGGGGTTAAATTGGGCCCCAGTGATATGCATTCTGTAACTTAATATGAAAGGCTGCTGGTGGATGGGTTGGTACCGTGGCTGCCGGAGCTGGCGGTGGACACCTGTAGGAGCACGTGCACCCTGAGAGGACCCAGTTGTTCAATTACAGCCTCCTCGAGATGAGGTCTCCTCAGTGTGCCAGTGGGCTCTCCCCCACACCTGGGCTAGACTCTGCATGGTTTCATGCAGTGTCACCTACGCCTCAGACACTTCTCCAGCTGCAGCCCAAATAGAATAAACTACAGTTGCAGAAAACATTTCCAGTGCCCAATTCCCACTCTTTTTTCTCCAACTTAAGAAAGCATATATGAATGTAAACGAGTGATGTTGGTGACATCAAATCTGTTTAATTTGATACAAAAAAAATTAAATTTCTAAACATCAATTCTTTATCTGTGACAGGCTCATAGAAGCACCACCTACAGTTAATGCTGGTACCATATGAACCAGGACTGCAGCTGGGAATCACTGATTAAGAGGACAGTCTTAATTTGATAAAATATGTCAGAGTCACAGAGAACATAATACACTTTTCTCCAGGTATTTTTATACTTATGATTTGAAACAGAACAGAATGTTTTCAGAGGGCAGAAGGCTAACCATGCGTATGGGTCAGGATTCTGAGTTGCAAGCGACAGAAACAGATTCTGGCTGATGTAAGCAGAAAAGGAAACTATGAAAGGAATGATGCTTAGCCCACAGGGTTGCCGAGGAACCACAGGACCTGTGCCTTCAGAATGATATCTCCAATCCCTGCAGAGCTTGCCTGGCCAGGGCCCTGATGCTGCTCAGCCCTCGATGAGGTGGCCGGTCCCATCCACACCACCAGCAGGAGCACGGCCAGCCTGGCAACTCCAGCCTTCTGCAAACCTTGCCACTACCAGAGGGCGATGAGGCAGCCCCAGATGACTGGCCAAGTGGAGAGTGTGGGTTATAATCCCAGAAAGTGTTTTAGAGTCAACGTATAAGGAGGGAAATCAGTGGATAAACTTAATTCTGATATTTTGCTAGACGTGGGCAAGGCCACCATGCTTCTTTTTCACATCTCTATCCCCAGGCCCTAGCATGTCACCCAGCACTTAGAAAGAGATCAATAAGCATTTCTGGAAATGAAGTAAAATTGAGTTTTAAATTTAGAGGCACCCTTTCCAGGGGCCAACTGCCAGTCACTATAGCAAATTAGTTCTAGTAAATCAAAGTAAATTAGGAAGACAATCCAAAATAGACTGTTTAAGCCCAGTGGTTCCATTCACTTACTTACAGTGGCGTCGCCCTTAGACCTACCGGTTAGTGGTCAGTTTGTTTGTTTTTATGTGCAATGAAGGCTTTACTTTTTCTAGCCATGGCTGTGGGCCTGTGCTTGTCCATCCAAGTGAGCATGTGGACTGAAGATTATTTTGCTCTTAAACAATGAAACTATCACCAACCTTCATCTGGAGGCCAGAGAATTTCCCCGAGTATCTGCTTCTGTTTCATGAGACTTCTCTCTTTGATGGGAGAGGAAAAGGAGTGGAGGATCTTTCCTCGTGGACAAAAAAAAATTTTTCAAAGGCCTGTTTGCAGCGTGTGGACCATTACGTGGTCCGTACATCACACTCCTGTTGAATTATCCAGATGCTTTGCCTCATTTGTTTCTTCCAGGTCCTTTGCAAAATTCCCACATACAGGACTGGAGAGTGGAGGGCACCAAAGATGGTTCCTGAAGCGGATTCAGCAAGACGGTCATTATTAACACAGTTAGAGTCTGGGCTGGGCTGTAGGATGGCAGTGGGGATTATTTTCCATAGTATGGAATGCTAAAATTTTTAAACTGATTCTGGATGAATCATACATTTTTGTACTTTTGATTCAGAAAAATGTCTTTGAAAGTTTAAAGGTCCAAAATCTCAAGATCATTGGTTAGGAGACCAGAGAAGTGCTTAAAAAGGATCATGAACTAGATTCTATCTGTTTTAATTTCAAGTGGAGTGAAGTATAAATGTGCTCATTCTCTACCCTAAAGAGCTATTTTCTTGGGGTGAGAGGATTGCTTTTTAGTATGTATGTATGTGTGTGTGGTAAGTTTCCCTACATTTAATCTCTCCCTCATTGATGTAGAAATTATTTCTTTAATAGTTTGTATTCTTCAGTTTTGAAAACCATAACGTCTTGATTCCAGTTATGTTTAAAGCACGTAATATGTGAATTAAAAATTACCTCTGAATGGGATAATTATTGGTTATTGAATTTTTCCTTTTCTATAGTTTCCAGTTTTTTCAGTAATGAGCATTATTGCTTTCATGATAAGAAAAAAAATTCATATTACAGTCATTTTTTTTGCTATATTACCTTCTTGCATACTTAAGAATTCCCATTCTGCAAAATCATGCACCTAAAATAATAGAGTTTATGGGGAAAATAAGATTGGAACAGCTCACTCAAACCAATGAAAATTTGAAAACAGATTATTCATAAAAATCAATAGAAATCCTAATAAAAAAAGTGGCATAGGGAATGTTAGCTATCTTGATTGTGGTGGTGGTTTCATAGGTGTATACATCTATCAAAATTCATCAAAATACATCTGAAATATGTGTAGTTTACTGTATAGAAATTATACCACAATAAAATTATTTTAAAATTAAAAAAAATTGTAGCATAAGTAAGTATATGAAGCCTGGAGATCATATACTTTCTCTTTCACAGTATGTGTCTTGAAGGGTATTGGTTTCTGAGAGAGAATATTTTCATCAATATTAAAATTTGGATTTGGGGTATAGCTTTCTTCATTAATTCATTGTTTTGACATAGAGCATAATATACTGGCAGCTTTTTTATCTTCACCTTCAGTCTGCTCAGAATAGCTTAAGAGAGTGGAGACACAGGGTACCAGAAGTAACTTCAGAATGCTCACATGCCAGGGGAAATTGCGTAAGAACCAACACTAGGTCTGCATTATAATGACCACATCCCCTGCTTGCTTGTTGATCGCTTGTGAGCTAATTTGTATGAAAGAAACAAGCATGGCCGCAGAAGAGATTGTTTAAAAATCTAGGCTCGGTAATTGCAGTGCTGAGACTGTAGAAAGCTGGAAAGAGTGACAAGAAGAAAAATCTGGATAAACTAAAAAATTAAAACTTTTCTTGAACCATGGGAGAGCGGAGGTTTCAGAGCAAACAAAAAGCCTAAAATCTGAGGAAAGATGGACTTCTTCCCTAAAAAGATGAGCATGAACACTGGCTCACCTATGACAGAGCACTGAAAGAAGAGATCTCACATGCTGTCTTCATGGGTAAGAAGAATTTAGCTATGGTTTTAATGAATTGCCAAAAGTGAGGTGGGCTAGTGTGAGACTATATCACCCAGGGAGCTGCACACACTAGGGACATTGCATCCACATCTCCTTGAACTTCTCTGGGTGCTTGTCTCCTGGGTAAGACTCAGGGCAGGGTGGCACACCTGAGAGAGCAGGCCTGGAGGAAAGAGCAGGAAGGCACAAAGCCTTCTCTCCCACAGAGCAAAAGCCTTGAGCTCCTGAAGGTGAGCAGCAAACCTTGACACCCCCAGGACACTGGGAAAGGGTGAGAGGAAACAATTCTACAAACCCCCAAACTGAAACCCAAAACATGGGGCCTGCCTAAGGCAAAGGCTGAGCCGCCAGCCCCATCCATCTTCCACCACCAGGGTAGCAAACCTCAAGTAACAATTAACAGTTATCTTCTTCTCGATGAGAGGCAAAAGCAAGGAAAGAGACCCTCTTTGAGGCACAGGCACATGAAGGAAGCTGAAAAGTGAGGATAGAGTACTTGATACCCTCAGCATAAGGCAAAGTGAGGCCAGAGTTTCTCAGCTGTGGCACTACTGACATTTTGGGCCACATAATTCTTGGTTATGGGGGAGCAGTCCTGTGCATTGTAGAATATTTAGTAGCATCCCTAGCCTCTGCCCACTAGATTCCAGTATCATCCAGCTCCTCCAGTTGTGACAGTCAAAAATATCTCCAGATACACACATTATAATACTTCCTCTGGAGGCAAAATAACTCCTTGTTGAGAGTCACTGCATTAGAGAAATTTGAAGCTAGCTGTGTACTGAAGGTGATCATAAGCATACTAAAACTCAAACTCACATTAACTTCTGACTAGATTGACTCAACCTCACACTGAAGGCCCGGAAGAAAAGGCATACCCATTTCCAGACTTAAACAGTATTTACTTCAGTCTCTATTATTCTATGCATGATGTCTAGCACTCAACAAAAAATCATGAGACAGACAAAAAAGCAAGAAAAATCAGCTCATTGTTAAGAGCCAAAGTTATCAACAGAATCAAACTCAGAGCCTGAGAGACAACCTGGATTTTGTTACTATCACAGGAAATAACTATGATTGATATTTAAAAGTTTTAGGGGACTAACGAACAACATGCATGAACAGATGGAGAATTTCTGTAGAGAGATGAAAACTATAAGAAAGGGTCCAATGAAAATAACAAAAATAAAAAACAAGGTAACAAAAATGAAGAAAGCCTTTGAGGACACACAAATATAACTAACACAGCTGAGGATCAGCTGAGGAACTTGAAAACAGGTCAAAGGAAATTACACAAACTGAAAATATCAAAAGAAAAAAAATGAGAGAAACAATAGAACCATGGGTCAGTATAAAATGGCCTAATATACAGGTAATTCAAATCTAACAGGATAAGAAAGAAAACAGGGCAGAAGGACTATTTGAAGAAAGAATGGCATAGAGTTTTTCAAAAGTAAAGGAAAACATCAATGGACAAATGTAAGAAGCTCAGAGTATCTCAAGCAGGAAAAACAAAAGAAGGAGGAGGAAGAAGGGGGGAAGGAGGAGGTAAAAAGGAGGAAGGGGAGGAACAATACTCCTGACACATCATATGCAAACATCTGAAAATCAAATATAAAGAAAAAGATAATAATTACAACCACCTTCTATTCCAAAATGACACATTCAGAAGACAGTGGAATGAAAATTTTGAAGTATTGAAAGAAAAAAAACCCAGTCAATCCAGAATTCTATACCTGGAGAAAATATCTTTCAAAATGAATATGAAATAAACACTTACTTAGACAAGCAAAAGCTGAGAGAATTCATTACCAGCAACTCTGCACCTCAAGAAATATTAAAGGACACTCTTCTGGAAGAAGAAATATGATATCCAACAGAAACTTAGATTTACTTCCTCAAATGAGAGATCTCTGGAAATGGTTAAAATGAAGTGAAGATAAGAATACTTTTTTCTTAGTTTTAATCATTCTCTAAAACAAAAGATAATTAACACTTTAAAACAGACATAGTAGAAATACATTGTGGATTTATTGCATCTGTAAAAATATGACAAAAATAGAACAAAAGATGGGAGGGAGGAGATGGAAGTTTGCTGCTATAAGGTCCTTACACTATACATGAAGTCTTATTATTCGAAGGTAGAATGTAATTAATTAAAGAATGTATTGTAAACCTAAGGGCACTACAAAACATTTTGAACATAGGTTTAAATAATAAGCCAGTACTAGAGATAAAATTGAATGAAAAATATTCAATCTAAAAGCAGGCAAAAAGAGGAATAAAGAGACAACATATGGAACAAGTAAAAAACAAGTATCAAAATGACACACTGAAGTTCAAACATATCAATATCGATTAAAAGACAGAAATTTTTGAATTGGATAGAAAAACAAGATCCAACTAGATGCTTTTTACAGGAAACCCAATTTAAATATGAATATTTAGGAAGGTTAAAAGTAAAAGAATAGAAAAGGACATATCATGTAAATGCTAATTGAAAGAAAGCTAAGGTGACTATAATAATATCAGATAAAGTAGACTTTAGAACAAGAAACATTACCAGAATTACAAACGGATGTAACATAATAATAAAGGGGTTGATTCATCAAGAAAACATAATAATCCTAAAGAGTTAAGTACCTTACAACAGTACCTTGAAATATAGGAAGTGAAAGCTGATAGAAATAAACAGAGAAAAGATAAATCCAAAGTTACAATTAGGGATTTTAACTTTCCTATCTCAGTAACAGGTAGAACAAATGGACAGAAAAATAAATAAAAAGATAGAAGATTTAACACTATCAACCAACTTAACCTAATTGACATTCACAGAACACTCCATCTAATAGTAGAATATACATTCTCTTTTTGAGTGCCCGTGGACATTCACAAGATAGATCATACTCTGAGCCATAAAGTAAATCGTAAGAAATTTAAATGAATTGAAATAATATAAAGTATGTTCTCTGACTAGATTTCTAGTTCAATAAAATTGAACTAGAAATCAACAGCAGAAAGATATCTGGAAAAGTCACAAATATTTAGAAATTAAACAATGTAATGTTATTTAACCTATGATCAAAGTCAAAAGGGAAATTAGAAAACAGTTTGAATGGAATGAAAACAACATATCAAAATTTGTGAGGTAGAGCTGAAACAGTGCTTAGAAGGAATATATAGCTGTAAACACCTAATAAGAAAAGAAGATCTATAAGTCAATCAAGTCAATCTAAGCTTTCACATTAAGAAACTATAAAAAGAACAAAATAAACCTAAAATAAGCAGAAAAAGGAAATAATAAGAAAGGAGCAGAAATCAATAGCATTGCAAACAGGAAAACAATACAGACAAGCAATGAGACAAAAAGTTGGTTCTTTAAAATCAATAAAGCTGGTAAGACTTTACCCAGATTTAGTAAAGAAAAAAGCCTCAAATACCAATATAAGAAATGAAATAGGAAACACTACAAATTATATAGACAGTGAAAGGCTAATTAGGGAATACTATGAAAAACTTTATGTCCATAAATTCAACAACTTGGATGAAAGGGAAAATTTGTCAAAAGGTGTATTTAAGAAGTCATAGATAACTGGAATCATCATATATTTTATTAAAGAAATAATTTATAACTAAAAGCCTTTCTATAAGGAAACATCAAACCTAAGATGGCTTTACTGCAAAATTCAACCAGATGATTTTGGTAAAAAGTAACACCAATAGTACACAAACTTTTTTAGAAAATAGAAGAGAACAACCATTTCTTAACTCCTTTTATGAAGCTAGCATTACCTGATACCAAAACCATGCAAAGATATTGCATGCTAAGAAAACTAAAAACCAATATCTCTCATGAATATAAATGCAAAATTTATCAACTGAATATTAGAAAATTGAATCCAGCAATATATGAAAAGGATAATACATCACATATTAAGTGGGATTTATCCCAGGAATGAAATCAACACTTTAAAATTTTTTCAGTGTAGTTTACCACATAAAGATTAAAGAAGAAAAATTATATGACCACCTCAATAGATACAGAAAAAGTATTTGATGAAATTCAAAGTTTGTTCATGATCCATCTGTATCGATCTATCTGTCTATTGATCTATTCTCAGAAAACTAAGAATAGACTCCTCAATCTGATAAAGGGCATCTACAAAAAACCTACAGCTAACATCACACTTGATATGTGACCAAATAATTTCCCCTTAAGACTGAGAACAAGGTAAGGATATCCATTCTCACCACTTGTATTCAGAATTGTCCTGGAAGTCCTAGACAGTGCAATAAGGCAAGAAAAAGAAATAAAAGACATACAGGTTAGAAAGGAAGAAATAACTCTCTCCACTTGTAAGTATCATAATAGTCCATACAGAAAATCCCAAAGAATTTACAAAACAGCTACTAGAATTAATAAGTGAGGTCAGCAAGGATAAAGATTATAATATCAATATACCAAAAGCAATTGTATTTCTATACACTAGCAATGAATATTTGTAAATTGGAATTAAATATACCATTTAAAATAAAGTACCATTTACAACAGCACTTAAAAGCATTATGTAAGCTAACATCTAACAAAATATGTGCAAGATCTATATTCTAAACTATAAAACTTTGATGAAAGAACTAAGACCTAACTAAACGGAGAGTTATACTATGCTTATGGGTTGGAAGTTTCAATATTGTTAAGATGTTAATTTCCCCCAAACTGATCTATAGATTCAATGCAATCCCAAGTAAAATCCCAGCAAGATTTTTAGTAGAAATCAACAAGCAGAAATCTAAAATGTATATGGAAACTATAATAGCCCAGCTAATTAAAAAAAACAGTTTGAGAAGCTGTGCTACTTATTTCAAGGCTTGTTCTAAAGCTACAACAATCAAGATGTTCTTGTATTGGTGAAAGGATAAACACAGAGATCAACTGAACAGCATAGAGAGACTAAAAATAGAACCACACGTATATCTTGGGTTGATTTCAACAAAATGACAAAGGTAGTCCAATGGAGAAAGGATGCCTTTCAATGAATAATGCTGGAAAGAATTAGATACCTATATAACAACAACAACAATAACAACAATAATAATAATTGCCATAATAATAACATTGACCCATAATTCTATAAAACTTCTAGAAGAAAACATAGGAGAAAAATCTTTGTGATCTTGAGTTAAACAATGAATTCTCAGATACGAAAACCAAAAAAAAAAAAAAATGATAAGTTGAACTTCATCAAAATTGAAAACTTTACTCTTTGGAAGATAGTGCTATGATAATTAAAAAACAAAAATCCCACAGACTGGGAGAAAATATTTGCTAAGCACATATCTGATAAATAGCTTATATGCAGAATATGTAGATGTTAGAACGTAGATGTCAACTAGACTTCTTGCCGTTACTGTTTCACGTTATATACATATATCAGATCATTACATTGTGCACCTGAAACTAATATAATGTTCTATGTCAATTATATCTCAATCAAAAAAGGAATATACAGAATTCTCACAACACAATTGTAGGAACACAAACAACTTCATAAAATGTGAGCAAAAAGTTTAATAGACATGTCACCAAAGAAGCTATTTGATGGCCAATAAGCATGTAAAAAGATACACAATATTGTTGGTAATCATGGAAATGCAAATTAAAATCATAGTAAGCTACAACTATCTATTAGATATCTATTAGAACGGCTGAAAGAAAAGAAAATCTGAAAATGATAAGTGCTGTTATGCTCTGGAATAGCTGGAATTCTCCACACACCTCACAGGAGTGAAATGGTACAGATATTTTGGAAAACAGTTTGGTGGCTTCTGTCAAGTTGAACATATACTTACTACAGGGCCCAACAATCTCACCCCTAGGAATTAATCAGAGAAAAATAAAAACTCGAGGTCACACAAAAATCAGCATTTGGATGTTTATAGCAGCTTCATTAATAATCACCAAAAAATTAGAAATAACCCAATGTCCTTCAACATTTATTTAATAGCTAAATAAACCGTGGTACATTCACACACTGGAATACTTCCCAGCGATACAAAGGAACAAGCTGCGGATATGTGCAGCTCGTATTTATCTGAAGTGAATTCTGCTAAGTGAAAGAAGATTCAAAAGGCTACATACTGTGTGATTCCAACTCCATGACATTCTGAAAAAGGCAAAACTATGGAGATATACCAGATCGGTGGTGGTCAGGAGCCAGGGTTGACCCATCAGAGTTGACTAGGAAGGGGCCTGAGGGAACTTTGTGGGATGATGGGAACATTTTCTATCATTTTTTTAAGAGGAGGTACTGGGGATTGAACCCAGGACCTTGTGCATGCTAAGCATGTGCCCTGCAACTGAGCTCTTTATTATACTCTCCCCATTTTCTATCTTGATTGCGGTGACAGTTACACGGCCCAATGCATTTGTTAAAACTGATAGAGCGGGCCATTAAAAAAAAAAAGATGAATTCCCTATGTATAAATTATTTCCCAATAAAATGTAAATCTAAAAGAAATCTAAAATGTTTATAGTAGAAAGTGAAAAATCAAACTAGTTCCCCAAGTAATCTCATGGCTACAGCTGATGAAGATTGTGTGCTGTTTTCTGTGTAGGAAAATGTTTAGGATCCAAAGGGCTCAGGGTCAGGTAACGTCTCTGTGGAGCAGACACTGGACGGGCTTCTCAGGGGTGGGCAGGGTTCTGGGCCCAGCCCTGCTCCCCTCACTAATGCCTGCAAGTTGCCTTCTGACCAGCGCCAGGTGGGAGCTGAGTTCCCTCCGCACCTGCTCCCGTGGTACCCTGGGTACGAGGGATTCAGAGCAGCATCCCTGACGCAAACTTTCAATGCAAGAGAAAGGGCCCCAAAGCTGCCAGAAGTGTGTTTTGATCATCGTAAACTGTTCTGCAGCCTGTGCTTTCAGGGACCCAGGCCAGGAGTTAAGACCCCTGTTGTTAACAGTCACTTTATCCTCTCCGCCCACTCCGCGGGGCCTGGCAGGAAGGCCATCGGAGCGCGGGCAACAGATGCACGTGGGCTGCTGAGCGGGGGCGAGCAGGGAGGAGTAGAGCAGTGGAAAGGCCGGTCTGCCCACAACACTGAGTTTCCCTGCTTCCTCGGGGTTAAGCATAATCTTGCCTGCTCCCCAAAGCCCCTTTTCCTTTGCATTTATAAACCTTTCCTCATGCGCTGATTCCATTTATCTGCCAGGTAACTAGCTAGAACTGAAAGCGAGACTTGCAGTTTGAAGGCCTATCCCTTGAGAAACTGCGTACTGGCGCTGCCGAGGTTCTGGGAGAGTGGCAATGAGGAGGGTAAGAAAGATGCAGCCGTTGCAGATGGAAAGAAGGGAGAGTCACAGCTGAAGACCTGAACTGGTGCTTCTGTCTCTGTAACGGATAATCCTTCCAACTGCCCCTAAGCCTTGACCTGGCTAAAATAATTTGGCCCTTTCCAGCCACCCTTCAAAATGTCTGGCCGGGACAGCTTGATGAGACAGAGGGGAAGGGGTCCTTGAAGAATGCACACTGCAGGAATAGGTGCGTGTTTAAAGCCTCTCTGGTCCTCCACTTCCCGGTCAGATGACAGAGCAAAAGCTTGCCGAGCTTTCTCCAGCAGAAACCTGTTGGCAAGGCAAAGATCACCTGGCCCCCGGCCAAGCCGGGCAGAGATGCTGCGCGGCGAAGACAAGCCGGTGAGCGTTTGTGCCGGCTCTGGTACCTGGAACAAAATATGCTGAGCTGCAAATTATGGCTTTCAGATGTCACCACTGCCATCTGACATGGCGTTTCAGCTGTTCACGTCTTCATCACTGTGCTGTAGCTCCCACTTAGGCTGTTACCGTGTGTGCGACACATTTATGGGTTCCCATGCACCCTGAGCAACAATGCTCACCGAGGAGTGTCAGGCAGATCGCCAGGACTCTTAAGGTGCAGAAGCTCTGCGTCTGTCACTTGCTTTGGGGGTGTCTGTGTGTGTTCATGTGCATGTATGTGCATGCATACGTGTGCGCATGCACGTGTATTAGTGTGTGCGCATGTGTGCGTGCGTGTGTGTGAGTGTATGTCCCTCCTCCAGGCCCCATGGTGTAACAGCTGAAAGGGATAGGACTCCCAGCTACAGGAACTTGTTCCCTGCGTGGTTTTCTCATCTCCCTTCGCTTCCGACAGGCCTCCGTCCTGGCCCATCTGCCGGATACTTGCTCTCGCCCTCTGTGCTCCTCTTTGAGGTGGTAACTAACCAACACAGTAATGCCCTTGTGGCTCCCTTTCCAGCCTCTCAGCCTCTCTCAGATTAATGGAACAGAAACATGTGCTTGCATCTGATGCCAGTAATCATATCCTGAGTGACCACAGAGAGGGAGATTAAGCAGAAGCACAGGCCCGGCCCTGGGGGACACGGTGACAGGAAGAAAGTGTTTCTTGACAGCAGAGGCTCTGGCTCCCTCTCCCCTGCCCCCTCCTCCTTTCCCAGTCTTGTTAAGTCCTTTGAATATTTTCTATAAAATTAATTAAAGTCTGTCCAGCAATGGTCCCAGTCACTTCAGAACCAGGTTTTGATCTGCTTTTTTTGATTTGCCCTCATGGATGTGAGCGGAACGTATTTCCATACTCCTGCCTTTGATGTAGACCCTGTGCTAATCTACTTTGGACATGTATTTTCAAACAGTGGAAAGTCAACAAGTGTATGGTTATCTAGCCTGATGATTTAATTCCACAAATACCAACTGTGAGCAAATTACTCTTCTGGTAGGACAAAAGCCACCCCCTCGAGGGGCACTAGTCGGGGTAATGAAGCAAGTACTCAAGATGCTGTGATGTGAGGGCATGTGTGACGAGGGTGGTGAGAGAAACACAGTGAACCCAAGAAGCACAGGGAAGGGAAAGCTTTTCTGGCCGGAGAAACCAAGGGAGGCTTCAGGGAAGAAGTGGCATTTGAGATGAGCCTGGAAGGAAAGGTAGGATTTTGATGAATGCAAATAAAAGGAAAGGTTCAGCTTGAACAAAAGCCCAGTGATCAGAAAGCACAAAGTATTCAGAGATGAGTGGGAAATCGAGTTAAAGAGCAAAAATGTATGCTAAAGGGAAAGTGATGAGAAGTGGCTCTGGACAGCCTTGAATTATGAAGCGTGTCATGCCCAGCTGAGGAGTTAGGCAGAAATACAGCAACAGCAGTGGGAGCCATGGAAGGTTTTAGAGCAGGGGGGTGATAAGATTCTGCCTTCTTGATTGCACTTTAAGAAGAGTACCCTTGAAGATGCACAAAATGTAGATTGTGGGGAGAGGGTAGAAATGGATCATGGAGGAGGTTTGGAAAGGAGGTGAAAATAAGCACTTGATGGTTCTGGAAAGAGACATGGCAAAGAGAAGTCTGACAACTGGTTGGATTTGGGAGGTGAGGCCATTTGTCTCAGAGACAAGTGACACTGAGATTGAAGAGTAGATTCTGGAGGGGTGTCATTGAGAGGGGGGTACTGATGGAGGAACAGATTTCGAGCAGCAAATGACCAGTTAAGTCTGGGATACTTCGACATTCAGGGGAGGCGAGACATCTGTCGGGGAGATGGTATCATTGCAGGTGTTGACAGGAGAGACTGGATGCGAGGACCATCTGCATGGAGGTGCCGGGTGAAGCCCCAGAGGAGGAGAGGTAGCTAAGCTCAGATCCCTGGGGATGTGGGCACATAATGAAGATGGGAAATGAGGAGAGGTTCCTTTCCCAGAAGCCAAGAGATTTCCTGTCAAATACTGAACCTGCCAAGGATCAGGACTGGGTCAAGGCTACCGAGGAGGAGGTTCCCGGGTCCTCCCTGAGGCTCCATCGGGAGGAGAGGGAGGTGGGGCGGAAGGCGGATCAGAAACCGGTGAAGGGTGAGTGGGTGCTGAGGAAGTGTAGGCACAAGTGTATTTCCTGGAGAGCTTTTAAAAACAGGACGGAGCACCTCGTTTGGGGATGGGGAAAGGGCCTCCTGTCTGGGATCCAGGAGATGGACTCTGGAGGAGCCCAGTGCTGAGATCTCTGTGGGTGTTTGTAATATGACTTCCCTCTGAAGTCAGAAACCCTGCTGTGTGTGCTCTCTGGCGGAGCGGAGCAGCAGGTTGGTTGTGCGTCCGGAAGCATCCTCCATCCGAAACCAGGCCCTCCTCCAACAGGGCCCAGCCTGGCTTACCCAGAGGGCCGAGCGTGAACTTGGCAGCTTCCAGATTGTTCCTGAGCCTGCTTCTAGGGACCAGCCTGGGGTGACAAGGAAACATTGTTTTCCGGGACCCCGGTAGAGGTGCACGAAGAATAAGCAAAAAGGTGTGTCAGTTTCCAGAGGCCCGTTTCTGTTCCTCAGAAGAAAACATAGTCTTTCTTTCTGAAGACAGACTTGAGGTTCATTGATTTTTCCTCAGGAGAGGCTGCCAAAGAGAAAACTCCTCAGAGGTGATGCGATGGTGCCCTAGGGAGGCCTGATCATCCTGGCTTGGGGAGGGCAGGAACTCGCCCGCCTGCCATGGGAATCTCTCCCTGGACCAGCCCAGCCCCACCGCCCCAGATGGCCCTCCCCGACCCCCGGGTCGGCCCAGCCTCCAAGATGCTGCTAGATCTGCCTGTGTGTGGTTTAAAAACACAGCCTGGTTTTGACCAGCTCCGACCAGGAGAAGCTTCCAAAGTCCAAATTTGGGGCACGTGGATAACTCGCTTGTTCCCAGGGGAGGCTGGAGAATCTCCATCACCGTTCTGGGAATGAGGCCACTTCCACGGGCCCACGCTGCAGCTCTTTAGGGACAGTGGCTGCCTTGCCGCAGCCAGTGCCTCTTTCAATCTGGAGGAATTCTCCCACGTGTGTATCTCAGAGGGTCTCAAGGTACCGCCTCCCTCTATGAAAGCCAGTGCTGGGGTGGGGGGAAGCGGAGCTGAGCCGATGACTCAGGCTCAGTCAGTCACAGGAGACTGAATCTTGCAGGAGAGGCAGAAAGAAACGGGTGCAGTTTATAAATTATTGGCAGTTACTGAAAGCCTAGAGGTGGCAGCATCGAGTGTCCAGGGGAGTGACACCTAATCTCAGTGTCCCAGCCTCTTCCCATCATGACCTTGGCTCTGGTTCCCATTTCCCGGCCACCCATGCTCTCTGTAGGTTTCATGGGCCTGCCTCGGCCCTCTAGCCTTTCTGTCTCCCAGTGAATTGGCTTTTCACCCGAGTTAGTCAAGACTGAATTTCTGTTGCTTGAAATCAAAAACCTTGGCACAAATTGGAACAGCTAAGAGATAGTCAGAACCCCAGAAATGGACTCCACTGGACCTGAGAGGGAAACACTCCTCCTGCCAGGAACTCAGAATGTTACCCTTTTAGTAGGAGAGAATAAACAAGTAAACAAATGTTTATCCATAAACATACACCTATGTATGTATATCAGACAGAGAGAAGAGAAAAATAAAGTACCACGAGAAGCAGAAGGTTGAATGGGCTCTGTTTCAGATGGTGTGGTCAGGGAAGGCTGCTTGGAGGAGGCAGTGCCCAGCAGAGGTCTGAATGCAGTGAGAGAGCTGCCGTGTGGGATGCCCAGGAGAAAAGCCTTCTAGTCAAGGGAACTCCAAGTACAAAGAGCCTGAGCCAAAAGAAAATGTGTCATAGCTTCCTGAGAGCTGGGATTCTGTCTGTTTTAGTCACTGCTGCGCCCACTGTTCAGGAACATTTGGAGGCTCATAAATATTTGTTAGTGAATGAGAGAAGGAGCGAGTGTTTGACTGGCAGTCGGTCTGATCGCAGCCCTTCCCAGTGTGCCTCCCGCGGGGAGTGGGAGCAGGCAGATCAGAAGAGACAGTCAGGACTGACTCTAGGACGAGGTCACCTGGCTGGAACGGGTAAGTTGCTTTAGTCAACTCTGGATGTCGGAGGATTAAATGACTTATTGTCTGTAAGGTCCTTAGCACTATGGCCACAGAGTGCGCTCGTTGGCTATTATTAATTTTACCACTCTTCCCAATTGATAATAAACTATAAACCTATATGTCTGTGCCCCCTTGGAATTGACCTAATGTTTCTTTGTACTGAATTTATAAGTGACCCCATCAAATATTCATGTTATTTATCTGTCAAGGAATACAGGCAGCGTCGTTCACAATACTATCGGCATATTGTTTACCTAGAACATCAAACCCCTTCCTGTGATGCTTGAAGGGGAGGGTGGCGTGTAGTCCCTCAGGCACTTGTTAATTCCCTTAATAGAAGGAAACCAGAACCCAGCACAGAGCTTCTACAGTGAGGGACCTGCCTGCTTCCCCATGTCCTTTCTTTTTGCCCCGTTCATTAAATTAGGGACGCAGATTGGGGCTGTAATTCTGGGAGAGGAGCTTCATAGGTTCACAGCCCCAGCTCTGGGTTCACCCTCCTCCCCCCAGCCTCCTTCTCTTGCCCTCAGGTCCTAATGGCCCTGGCATCTCATTTGCAACCATGTCCTGCCTATGACCTTCTCTTGGCCGGGTGGAACTATTCCCCAAAGAGATAACCCCACACAGAGCCTTCGATCACCATCCACTGTTGTTTACCATACATCTGGCCAGAGGAAAATGAGGTCAAACGAAACAAAACTCCAAGGCAGCGGCCATCACCTCACTTCCCTTTGTTAGATGCCCCGTTGACCCTCAAGTGAACTGACTCAGATGCTTCCTCCTATCTTGACAACAGGTCAGTTTTCATTGCTCAAGAGGTGTGACCTTTCACAGTCGTGGTCTCCAGGGCAGGCGCGGTGGGGCTGCTTCTCCCTCCCAGGGTCTCCTCCAACCCAGGCAGCTCTTACCACGTCTCCAGGCTAAGGCAGTGCTTTTAGACACCGCATCATAGATTAATTAGCAGGTTCTCCCCAAATTAGGACTCTATATGCATTGCATGTGGGCACTTAAATTGGTGTAATAGCCTTAGGGAGGGCTATTTGGCAATATATATCAAAAGCCTTAAAAATGTAGATTTCCCCAGACTCAGTAATTCCCCCCCTGGGAGTTTATCCTGAGAAAATAATCAGAGACGCAGCCAAAAAAAGTGTATGTATAAGGATGTTTACTGCAGTGCTAGTTATAACGGTAAAAAAAAAAAGTCAGAGAGAATCCATAGGGACTGTGTTAAATAATTTATGGTACTTTCTTACAGAGGAATACCAGGCAGCTGTTTTTAAAAGTGTACTTAGAGCAGATATGATGATGCGAATCATGGATGTTTTCCTTTCACCCTCCAGATCACTCTGCATCACTCAGGTTTCCTGCCCTTGACCTCCCTCTGGGTTTGTCCTGGTCGGGGACAGTGGGGGTGGAGACACAGCAGGAGGAGTGAGCAGGCAGGTTTTTGACTCCTGGTCTGCTTCTCTACTTAAGACGGTGTTGGGCACATCTCCCCTCCCTCTCCCACTCTCTCCTCTCTGGTTCTGTGCCCCCCACTCCAACCCTGCAGGCTGAGCAGGGGACCTCTTCCAGGTGCTCTGTCTGGATCAGCACCCCTCCTGGTCCCTTCCCTCATCCTCAGGAGGTTAGAGGGAAACCTGTTTCCTGGAGTACCCTAAATGATGCAGTGCAGAAACGAAAAATGCTCCCAGTGTGAGGTTAAGTGGCTGAATCTGACCAGAAAGTGGTACAATCCCAACTCTGTACATAAATAAATATGTTCAGAAAAGAGAAACGTGTTCCTAGGGAGGAAGAAAGGACTGGAAAGATATATACCAAATGATTAAGCATCCTTGCCTCTGGGTTGTGAGACTGTAGGTGATTTTTCTGGTCTTACTTATACAGTTCTGGATTTTGCACATTCTTGAAAGTAAAAAAAAAAATAAAATTAATCTGCATTTTCCAACAAAACTGAAATAAAGTAGAAGAATTAACTACTCGCTAACAGTGTCATGGCAGATTCGTCAGCCACAAGTATCCATCTCCACAAGTAGAGAGGAGAGCTTAAGCAAATGCATGATACTGTAATTGAAAAGGAAATAGAAATATCTCAGGATGAACTGTAACGAGGGCTTGACTGTTCTCCATCCCACCTTGTCTGAGGCTGAGATTCCGCCCTATGCCTTGGTCCTGGTTAAAATAAGTCTAGTTGAGGTTGGAAGCTTTCCTAGCTGCTCTTGGTCTGGCTCTGGCCTTGACCCTGCCTCCAGTTCTGCTTGGGGGTGGCAGGGGGACGGGGAGCCAGCTGACAGATGAGGCTACAGCAAGTTGATACTTTGGCACCTTCCAAAGTGTGTCCTTAACTTTTGTCCTACATTCAATTACTGGGGATAAAGAAATTCTGATGATTTATTAGTAAAATTCAGATGCCTCTCAGCTCAAAGTAAGGGATGTATTACAAACACGAAACACAACATTACATTTTGGCTTATTTGAGATGGTTTTTCTTTCTCCATTTCTCCAGCACGTCTAACTAAAGGGAGTTTAGATGCTTGTCCACTTAAGATAGAAGTAAGACATACAGGGATATGGTAACAAAGATGTTCAACATTTTCAAGAGGCAGTTTTTTGCTTTTCTTTGGAGGGGAGTATTGGTAGACTGGGAATTTCATATGGGCAATACTTTTCAGTAATGCTTGGCTTTGTTCAGATTTCTTTTGTAGTTTCTAAATCAGATGATCTCTTTAGAAACCTACTATGGGGTCTACATCTTTAAGAGGGTAAAATGAATTGCTTGTACATAACAAATGCCCCTTATGCAGGACTGACTTTCACAGTTTCAGCTGGCAGAGGCTGCATCTTGTGGAAACAGTCAGCTGGCTGGTCTCAGCGAGAGGTCCAGACTCAACAAGCATCAGGCAACTTGCTCAAGCTCGTTACAAAAAATAAGAAATAGCTAATCCTCATATAGTGACTGCTGTGTGCCAGGCTGGGTTCTAGGTGTGTCACGTGTGCTCACTTAATCCTCAAAACTGGTACTACTGCAATCCCCATTTTATAGATGAGGAAAGAGGAACCCGGAGAGGTGAAGTAACTTGCCTAAAGTCACATGTGAGTAAGTAGCCGAATCAGGATTTGAACCCAGGCAGGCTGTCTCCAGACTCCAGGCTCTAAAGGCACCAAACCTTTCTGCACCTTTCAAGAGTGTATTTGAGGTTTCACTCAGGATAAGCTACACTTTGACGGGAGCTTGCATTTTGCCAATTATATCAGGAGTCATGCGTGGAGTTCTCAGCTAACTGGCTCCACGTTTCTGATGGATTCCCATGATCTTTCAGTGCCCTTCGGAGATTGGTAACTGGGACAGCTGCCCAGCTCCAAAATCTGGCCCCAAAGCCAGCTCCGCTGGCCATCCAAGTGTCCCTGATCATGGCCTGTCAGAGAGGAAACATCAGACGCCATCTCTCAGTCTCAGAGCCCAGAAAAGCTGCATCCCGTGGTCCCACTAGCTTTAGTGCCTGAACACACTCTGCCTCCCGATTGGCTGCAAGAGAAAATAGTGTCTGAATCTTTTGGGCATCCTTTGTGAGGCCTGGTTGCCTCCCGATCAGGAAGAGGTTACTCCAGCAACCCAAGTGCCGCATACTCCCTCCCAACTCCAGAGGTGAAGGTGTTCACTAATTACCTTCATCTGCAAAGACCATGTTTCTCTGAGCACCGTGCCCTCAGCAGGACTTTTCAGAAACCTGCCACAGGTTAAAAAGCAGCCCTGCTTTTAATTTATTAAAAGACTTGGCATTTTTTCCCCCCACTGAGCATTTTAAAATGCAATTAGGCAAAATGGAATAATAATCAGGCAAAAATACTACAGACTTTTCACATAGGTGGCCGTCTTTCTCGTGTTCCTCTCCATTGCTGAGCCTTTCTGCTGGGACAATGTGCCTCATGTTGCTGGCTCCTCCCCCACCCCCCTGGTCCTGCAGACCCGGCTCTCGGGGATCAGCCGCTGGACCCTCACACAACCCCTGCTAGATAGCAGGGCCTCATCACCCCTACAATGGGTGCGGGTGATGATCTGTCTCCTCGTTTGGGATGTATTTTTCTTATCAAATTCTCAAGATCAGGCTGAGCATGTGTGTTTTTATTTTTATTTATTTTTATTTTTTAATTTTTAAAAATAAAAAAAATTATTGAAGTAGTAGTTGATGGACAATGTTAGTTTCAGGTGTACAGCAAAGTGACTCCGTTATATGGGTACATACATATGTATTTTCTTTTCAGATTCTTTTCCATTATATGTTATTATAAGAAACTGAATATAGTTCCCTGTGCTATACAGTAGGTCCTTGTTATTTATTATTTTATATATAGTAACGTGTGCGTGCTAATCGCCAAAAAGTTCCTTAGGTATCAGTGTGCACAGCCAAGGTTGAGAGCTGCTATAAACCCCAGGAAGCAGACACACACCTGCCTTTCCCCTGAGTGCATCCCTGGCACCCACGCTGTGTCTGGAACTTGGAAGTTTCTGATGGGCACGAACTGACGAATGAATGCATAAATGAAATTTCACGAGACACCTTACAGGTTTTTATGAAAAGAACAAGGAGCAATCCCACCTCACTCAGCAATGACAGCGGAGCAAGGAAACGGAAAGTGAGGGGATGTCAGGGAACTCGCACCATCAAGCACATACAGTGCGCAGGGATTTCGTGATGTAATAACACACTCGGCTCGAGGAGAAACCTCATACCTGTCAAGTAGTCACTATTGGCTCCTTCCCACCGGCATAACCGGAATAGAGGGACACGTGGCTGACTTCGCTGGAAAGGGCAGAATGCCTATGGCGCTGACATCTTTGTGGGAAATCTAAGAGGGGAAGGTATGAGGAGTCTGGATTGCGTCACACCTCCCCAGACCCGACCCTGGGCCGCGTCAGGAGCCCGTCACATGCGCTTAGAGTCGTCCCTGCGCACAGCTGAGCGCGCTTGTCTTACTAAATGCGAGACCGCCCCTCTGGGCCGGGAGGTCCTTGGGTAGAGGGTCTGTCTCCACGGCGCTGGCCGCTGTGTCCCCGAGGTCCGGCCTAAGAGGTGCTTTACAAGTGCTGGTGGGATCCATCCAGCCCACAGGCAATGTAGATTTCAGTAATTAAAACTGTTTTCCAACACTGGGATTTGTCAACAGGAGAACAAGGAGTCCAAAGAGCTCTGTGAGCCTCAGAAGGGGAGCTATTCACATTTTACCAGCTTCTAACTGTCCTACCCACCCCCTCAAGCCAAGCCCCTTTCCTGTGATTTAATGGGCAACTAATCAAATGCACGCTTGTCCTCTAAAAAGAAACCAGCAAAACTTGAAAAGGCTTGCAATGAAGTCCTTATTCAATCAGGGGTCCTCATGGAAGAAACCAGATTTGCATATTGGCTAGATTAAATTTCCATTCAATTCTCTTTTCCTTCCGGCTCCCTCCTTCCTTCCTAATTGTTGCCCTCCACGTGTGCACCGTATCCAAGGTGGGATGACCTTCTCTGTCATGTGTAGCAGGCACCAGATTGAGGGCTCCAAGTTCAATGTTTAAAACATTGAAAGATAAATGATCACCTGGGCAGTGTGTTTGGATTTCAAGCCTCCTGGGGTTTGGCTGGACACTAGGGGCCACCTGGTTGCTCTCTCTGGCCTATGAGAAAAGTCTGGGGCATTTGGGCCTGCAAATAAGACTCTCGTCCAGCTACACTGGTACTAATGCCCATATCAACCTTATTTAGCCACAAACAAGGTGTGCTTCCCACACCGAGCCTTGCTCACATCTGCAGCTCACAGCGCTACTGCGGCGCTGCAGCCTCTCTAAGCTAGGGTCTTGGCACTCAGCCGGCTGATGGTTCCAATGTGCCTGGGATAAGGGAGACGCTCGGAGTTGACTTCCTGGTTTTTTATTTCCGAGGAGGGAGTGTCTGAACTCTCTCTTGCAGTGACTGTCATTCTTTCATTGCTTGACAGACGTTCGCTGACCATCCCACGTGTGCCAGGCAGAGTGCAGGGTGCAGAGTCTACTGAGAGGCTGCCCCACTTCATGCCCAGGAACAAACAAAGCCCAGGCAATTGTGATCATGCCCAGAAGGCAGATGCAGGTCTCACCAGAAAGATCACAGACTTAAAAATAATCCATAATCATGCAAACCTTTGAGTCCACAGCACAGTTCAAAACTGTCTTCTAAGGTGACCTTGAGGTCCCACAGAGTCATCTTCAGATGGTTGCCCAGAAGCCCCTGTTAGGTAGTTAGATAAATGGGGCCACCAGGCAAATAAGGTGGAGGAGAAGGAGGATGGTCCAGGAGATGGAGGTATGCCTGCCTTCAGCATAAAGGAGCTTTACTTCCTCTAAATGAGTGCCAGCAAGAAACTGGTTAGAACCTGACAGCCACAACTGTGCTGTAGCAACAAGGACCTAACCGGACATGATCCAGTGCTCATTGTAATATAATTAGCACTCGGTTTAGCCCCCAACTCCATGGGTTTTTCTGTGTGCATCATGGGTAAGGACATGTGCAAAAGAGGATGAGCATGACTGAGCACTCCAGGGGCAAGAGCTGTCAATCAATCAAGAGACCACCTCTAAGCGAGGATATAAGAGAAGGGGCAAACAAAGACCACTGCTCTCTGCCCTTGGATCAGCCCACTTCTTGTTCTTGGAGCTGTATTTTCCCTTTGCTAATAAAACTTTTAAAATCTTTTGCTACACAACTCTTCTGTCTCCTGTCTGAATTCTTATCTTTCAGGCAAGACAAGAACTGGAGTCTTTTCCCTTCCCCTCTTTGGGATAACAGCCTCCTTCTTTCTGGCCTGGTCCTCTTTTTTCTTTCCTGGCCCTCTGCTTACCCCCAGGCCAGAGCCCTATGGAGGCTGTTCTTGCTGGCCTGGCTGTTGGCTCCTCATGAGGGTAGGGCCTTAACCTTCCCCGCAGTCAGAGGCAGGGACCATCCCTCAGCCGGGGAGCATCCAGGAGACACACCAACTTGCCTCCTTGCTGACACTTCCTCTCACCTCCTTCACCTTGACTCAGTGATGTGCTGAATGAAGGGCCACCCTCCTCCCCTAGGGATGAGGGGAATAGACACGGAGGATGAACAAGGGGGGACCGGGGTAGGGCTGCCAGGAAAACACAGGGATATTTTATCCCAAATATTTGGCATGTACTTACACTAAAAAAACCCATCTGTCATTCATCTGAAACTCAAATTGGACTGAGCATCCTGAATTCTTATTTGCTAAATCGGGCAACTGGACCAGGAAGGCCATGGCCATTTAGAAAGCAGCCTCCTTACTTCCTGCCACCACCGATCACCCTGATTCAGCTGGAAGGTGCTCTTCAAAAGAGGAAACGCCCCTTGAAAAAGTAATTATTTGGGACCTCCGTTTGTTGAGTAAACGTTACCCAGGCAAAGCCATGATGGAAGGAAGGGCTCGGCCTCCCTCTTGTCGATCCATTAGCATGGCTGATTGTTTATGATGAGACAGGACCACTTTTTCTTCCCCCAGTGGACTAGGGTTTTCCCAAGGGTATTAGTTTGCTAGGGCTGCCATAGCAAGTACCACAAACTGGAAGTCTTGACAGAAAGGTATTTTCTCACAGGTCTGGAGCCTAGAAGTCTGAGATCACGATGTTGCCGGGGTTGATTCCTTCTGCAGTCTGTGAGGGGTAATCTGTCCCACGCCATCCCCTAGCTTCTGGTGTTTGCTGGGAATCTCTGGCAGTCTTAGCTGTGGAAGCATCACCGCCACCTCTGCCTTCATCCTCACGTGGCATTCTCCATCTGTGTGTCTCTGTGTACAAATTTCCCCTTTGCATGAGGACACCAGTCATACTGGATTAGGGTCTATGCTAAAGACCTCATTTTAACTTGATCACCTCTGTAAAAACCCTCTGTCCAAACAAGCTCACATTCTGAAGTACCAAGAGTTAGGACTCCAACATCGCTTTTGGGGAAAAGGGGACCTCAGTCACCACATAACACATAGCCTTCACGTTGTGCATATCTGCATTTGCTGGGAGTCAGTGGTTTGCCTCCTGGCCGGCTTTGGGTTGATAATGATTTAAGGCCTCGGAGTAACTGAAGATAAACTGCTTGTCACCGCCCACTCTGTGTTCCGGGAGATTGCATTGCTGTGGGAGGCGGCCCCAGCCTTGCCCTGCGAAGGGCTCTTCCATTATGTTAAGAGCGGGTGATGATAGCCGCCATTAATATCCAGCCCTTTGGCCTCCCATTCCCTCAGCCCGAAGCACGTCCCTCTGAGCCTCCGGAGGTAACCTCAGGACTCTTTTCCCTGAGAGACCTCTGCAAGGATTTGCCTGCCGCAGGGGAGCGGGTCGGTGATGATTTGCTTACAGTGTGTTGGAGGAGAGGAATGTGGGAGGGAGAAAGGGGGCCTTTCTTCCAGATCTTCCGCCTCCCCTTTCCAATCCAATATCAGAGTTAAGTCTCTGCCCGCTTCGCCCCCTCCATGCAGATGCTGGGAGAGCAAGAGAAAATCCCTTGTCAGCTGGGGCCTGCAATTCTCACTTATTTCTTATGAAATGATATGGTTTTCTCCAAGGAGCCATCTAGCCTGCTCACCTGGGTGCTGTCCATCACTGGGGAAATGAAGGAGGACCCACTCTGATGCCTTGGGCTGGCTATTTTTTTTAATGGCTCTCAGTGTCTGTATCACCAGGGAGATTTTTTTTTTTTGAAGCCTCTCCAGGAAATTTCATTCTAAGAACAGCCTGCTAATTTGAGCTCCTTCAGGACTAACTGGTATGATGAAGCTGGCATGATATCCAAAAAACAGTGGCACCAGGGCAGCGGAAAGTCCTGTCTCTGTCCGCCCGGGCCGCTGTGACATAGTAGCGCAGGCCGGGGGCCTTGAACAACAGAGGTTTATTTTCTCACTGTTCTGGAGGCCAGCAGTTTAAGATCAAGGTGCTGGCAGGGTTGGTTTCTTCTGAAGCCTCTCTCCTTGGCTGTGGGTGGCTGCCTCCTCATTCCGTCCTCACAGTCTTCCCTCCTGTTTGTGACTCTGTCCCAATCTCCTCTATCGACTGAAAAAAAAAAAGCACAACCTAAAAACTGAGACTTCTGTTTTACTTGGCAGATGTGCTGAGGACTTAAGTCCAGGAGGCAGCCTCTCAGACAGCTCGGAGGGACTGCTCCAAAGAGGCAGGGGAGGAGCCAGGACACATGGGAGTTTTTGCAACAAAGACCAGGTAGTTGGAACATGAAAAGATTACTGTCATTCTAAGTGAAATAAGCCAGAATAGAAAAAGAAAAATACCACATGATATCACTTACATATGGAATCTAAAAAAGAAAAGACACAAATGAACTTATTTACAAAACAGAAACAGACTCACAGACAAAATCATGGTGACCAGGGAGGGGAAGATGGGTGGGAAAGGATAAATTGGGAGTCTGAGATTTGCAGATACTGACTGGTGTATATAAAATGGATAAATAACAGGTTTGTACTGTGAGGCACGGGCAACTACATTCACTGTCTTGTGGCGGCCTGTAATGACAAGGAATTTAGTACTTTTCTGTGTAGGGGAAGATGCAAAAGTCTGGACTCACTGAAATCATTTCTTTGAACCGCACTTAGCTGGCTAGGGCCAGTCTCCTGCTTTCTTCCATCCCGAGTCCCCTCGGGGTACACAGTCGGGGTGGCTGCAGTGGCTGATGGCTTGATGGCTGCCACATCCTTGTTTACTGGTACGGCAGGTGACATTCTTTGTCCACACCTCCTCTTATAAAAACACCAGCCATGTCGGGTTAGAGCCTCCCACGCGACCTCATTTTACCTGCAGTATATCTGTAAAGACCGTGTCTCCAAATACAGATTCCGAGATGACAGGGGTTAGGACTTCAGCATAGAGACTTGGGAGGACACGACTCAGCCTACAACAGAGCTGCGTATGAGACTCAGGGCAGACTTGGATGTGACTCTGCCTCTGGGTGAGTGACTTGGGGGACTGCATCCATCGGAGGTTTTTGGTTGTCAGCCACAGAAGCAACTCAGGCTCGCTTGAGCAACACAGAAATTGAATGAGATGCTTTTGAGAGCACAGTGACCTGATGGGAAAAGGCTGGAGAGCCAGGCAGTCACCCTGGCACCGTGGAGGGTGAGAGGCAGGGCCCAGGGACTGTGCTGGGGTGGGAACACCCCCATCAGGGTGAGGCAGCCAAGGCGGGCTGAGTCCCGCAGAACAGCTCCCCTGCCAGGTGCACTGCTGCGCCGGGGCAGGAGGAGGAGGAAACCAGATCTTTGGCTTCAGGGATGGGAGTCGGGGACCAGGGCTCACACGCCAAGTTGGAGGGAGTGAGTCCACAAGAGAAAATCAGCAGCTGTCAAGAGAGGGAATGGATGCTGGGAGGTCAAAACAATACAAACTTCTATCCCATCACTTCCTTGCTTGAAAAAAAAGGGGCTGCATTAGAACATCTATATGCTCCTTTTTTATTCCCCGGGGGTGGGAGGGGGTAATTAGGTTTGTTTATTTACTTTTAATGGAGGTGCTGGGGATTGAACCCAGGCCCTCATGCACG
This sequence comes from Camelus ferus, assembly GCF_009834535.1. NCBI lineage: Eukaryota > Metazoa > Chordata > Mammalia > Artiodactyla > Camelidae > Camelus > Camelus ferus. Next base: position 108,311,693 of record NC_045697.1, on the reverse strand, counting down.
CTAGGCACACACTCTACCACTGAGCTATACCCTCCCCCTGTACACTCTGCCTTCATTAAACATTTACTAAAGCTTCTGCCACTCCTTTCTTGAGTTCTTCTCTTTCCTTTGTGAGGTGGGTGTTGATACTTCCACTCCTGGCTCTCTGTTGCCTGTGGAGCCGCACTGGCCTTTGACTGCTCCCTGGCGTCTCCCCCAGTGGCGGCGCTGGCTTTTGTTTGTTCAGGAAGGTCACCAGGCTGATACGGCTATAAAAAAGTAAGTGAGTGGCTTTCTGCTTTGGATCAGTTTATTAACGCCTTCTCTGTGATTTGTGCTGGTAGTAAATATTATATTCATTATGAACAATCATTCAACTGGCCATTCCTTCTCAGGTCCTCAGCTACCTTGTCTACAAAACAAGAGGGGTGGAGTAAATGATTATTAAGGTCTCTTTCAGCTTGAGCCCTGTTGGAGTCCATGAAAATTAAACTCCTCAGGGTAGGTAGGCTATGGGGAGGGGGGGCTGTGAGGAATCCCCCAAGAACTTGGAAATGGGAAATGTAATTTCCCTCTGAGAGAAGAATTAGGAAGCCAGCCGGTACCAGATCAAAGGAGATATATTCCAAGTCTCCTTACATGGACGGGATGGATTTCAGACCAGGGCGGTCTGGATTGACAGTAGGAACATCCCCAGGGACAGAATAGCACGGAGCACCACGGGCATGGAGAAAAAGGAGCTGAGGATGTGAGTGCATGAAGATTTGTTCCAGATTTGGCCCAGACGAGGCTGGGGGTTGGGGGGCGGGGCCTCCACACATTAGAAGACTCTGGGCTTTGTCTCTGTGGGGGACAAGGGGAAGGGCTTTAGGTCATTAGCACTGGACCCCTAAGCAGGGATGAGAGTCCACATCGTGAACAACCCATGTGGCACAAGCATCAACCAAACAAGAAAGGCTTCAGCTACAGCTGGAACAGGGACCTAGGATCCCCACCACGCCCAGCATTTATTCTCCAGTGGCTGGGGCATCTGTGGAGTCTCTGTTGTGGGAAGGGCTGTGAGTGGGAGCATATGAGAGCCTCAGGGCAAAAGTTATTTATCAATCCGCTCAGAATTATTTTAATACTTTAATAACTTACATGTTTGAATCATTCAATTCATTCTCTCTCTCTCTGATTTCAATTCAACAAGGAACCCCTTGGTTTGAATGTCATTTCCCATGTGTGTGTTTCTACCTGCAGGGAAAGAATGGGTATGACTGGTGACATGAGTATAAGATGAATGCATTTTTCAAGGTAAACACAGAAATTTTCTGTTGTAGCCATCTCTTGGGAGCCAGATCAAATTGATCATGTGAATCCATCTGGATGAGAGAAATCCACTCTTGGCTTGCTGACAAAGTCAACTGTCTCAGTTGAAAAACAAACAAACAACGCAATTAAAAATGAGCAGAAAATCCGAGTAGACATTTTTCCAAAGAAGACATACAGATGGCCAACAGGCACATGGAAAGATACTCAACATCACTATTTTTTTTTAAAAGACACATTTATTCAGCATCATGATCAGAATATTATGTTTAGCAATCAACAGTATGGGTGCAAAAAATCATCAGATAAATGCAAATCAAAGCCACAGTGAGATACCACCTCACATTGGTCAGAATGGCTATCATCAAAAAGGCCACAAATAACAAATGCTGGTGAGGATGTGGAGAAAAGAGAATCTTAGTACACTGTTAATGGGAGGTAAATTGGTGCAGCCACTGTGGAAAACAGTAGGGAGGCACCTCAAGAAACTAAAAATAGAACTACCATATGCCCCAGCACTTCCACTCCTGGGTTTATATCTGGAGAAAATGAAAACATTACTTTGGAAAGACACATGCACCCCAACATTCATAGCAGTGTTATTTACAATTGCCAAGCTATGGAAGCCACCTAAGTGTCCATCAACAGACAGATGGATAAAGAAGATGTAGTATGTATACACAATGGAATACTACTCAGCCATAAAGAAGTGTGCATCTTTGCCATTAGCAGTAATATGCATGGACCTGACTGATACTGTACTAAGTGAAGTAACTCAGAGAAAAACGAATACTGTATATTATCACTTCCGTGTGGAATCTGAAAAATAAACGAATGAATATAACAATACAGAAACAGACTCACAGATGTAGAGAGCAAACTAGTGGAAGCAGGGAGGGCAAGATAGGGGTAGGGGATTAAGAGGTACAAACTACTATGTACAAAATAAATAAGCTATTATGATATATTGCAAAGCACAGGGAATATAGCCACTATTTTGTAATAACTCTAAATAGAGTATAATCTATAAAAATATTGAATCACTTTGTTGTACACTTGAAACTAATATAATATTATAAATCAACTATACCTCAATTAAAAAAAAACCCCAAACTTGCCCCATGGACCTACCTCTTGGAAATAGCCAGGCAGCTCCTCTTTCAAACTTAAAATCAGAGATTCTCATTATTTTCCCCCAGGGTCTCTAGATGAATTTCCACAACATGTAAAAATTCAACTGTAAACAGGTAAACATGATGCAGTGGTCTTCTGTGTGTGTGTGTGTGTTATTTCAGCAACACTAAATTTATTTTCAGGTGAAGTCTCACCAGGGTCTCCAAGCTCCAGGTAAGTATATCCACATGCCGGCATCTCTATCTGGGTGACAGTAGGCCCCTTAAACTTGAGATGTCTAAATAGAATTGCCAATGTCCTCCTCTCCTCTACACCTGCTCCTCTATTCCTGTTCAGGCCCCCAAACCTAAAATCAGTCTCGGGTTCTCTCTTCTCAAACTCCTGCTTCCACCTACAAACTAGATTGAGAAGCCCATCACTTCCAAGCCAGGGTCCCCACACCTGAAACCTTGCTCCCAGCCCCCACCCCTCTTACCTGGAAGTATTACTGCCTTAGCCTTGGCCTTGGCCTTGTAATAGGTCTTCCTGCTTCCACTTCTGTTTCTGTGAAGTCATATGTTGAAACATGTGGCTGGATCATGATTTCTCCCTGTTCAGGGCTCCAACATTCCCCATCATCCTCGGAGGAAAATTCATACTCTTTTCTGGGGTCCGCCATCTGGTTTTCTGGCCCCTTGAGGACTGAACCACTCTCCACCCCCACTCTTTTGGCTCCAAACCCACTGGACTTACTGGCGTTCTTCAAATGTGCCAAGCTTGTTCTCTGCTTTGCCTTCTCCGTGGCCCCTGCTTAGAATCATGGGTACCCTTGACTTTGGACAGCTCACTTCCTCACGCCAATCACGCCATTGGCCAAGTGACCCCTCAGGGAGGTTACCCTCCCCAGCTGCCTCACTCCTGCTCTCCGGAACCTCGGTGAGCACTGTGGAGTGGATGTTGTGCGGTGCCACCAGCACCCCGTTCAGGACTGAGAGGCACACGTTGCCTTGGCCGCTGGGAGTGTCAGCTGCCGACAGCTCACACCTGAGGCACTTGCCAGGCATCAGCCAAGGAAACTGCCTCACCCACATTTTACGCCCACTCTCTGGAGAAGCCTGTATCCAGTGGCTCCTCACGTGGGGGTACAACTGCTCAGTCCCCTGGTCTCAGCTGAGCCCACTCTGCTTACTGGCCCAAGCTCCAGAGCCCCCCACACCCGAAGGACCGGGTGAGGTTTCTGCTGCAAGGGCATCACAGTTCAGCTTCTCTCTCTGCCCACCCTGCACCCCCACGCCTCACACAAGTCATTTCTGAGAGCACTCCCCCAAGACCTCCTGCAAATCTCCGCCTCGGAGTCCACTTCCTATAGAACCTGACCTAAAGGCCACTACCTAGAACTCTGTGTTTGTTAACTTCCTTGTTTCTTTCCTTTTTGTCCAACTGAGATTTAAGTTCCATAAGGGCCAGGACATTGTCTGTCTCTTTCGCCTCTGTATCCTACCCAGATGCTTAGCAACGTGCCTGACATTCAATACAAGTTCAGTAAATACTGAATGAGTGAATGGACATGACTGCAGTATATATAATAGAAAAAAGTGAAACTGCCTTTTTGAAGTTGGGGGGTTGAGGGGAAAGAATGGAAAGTGCTGCCCCCTGCCACTCCCATCACCCCATCACTTGAGAAGGACCTGAGGCACCTCACAGTCACTTAGGGCAGAGCTGATTTGGGAATCAGACAGTGGAGGTTCACGGCATTGCTCCACCACCAAGAAGCCCTTCAATTTGTCTCCTCGAGTCAAGACTTGGCCGTGCAGGGACTTTGGCTCACACAGCTGGGAGGAGGAGCCCACACTGTGCTCTGGGGAAAGAAACAGGGAGCGTGGGAAAAACAGAAGCGGCCCCAACTCCCTGATGCCGGAGAGAAATCCTAGGGATGTGGAAAAGACCCTAGGAGGTGGAGTGCCCCCAGTGAGCTTTGGGGCTGGAGGGCTGACCTCAGACTCTAGAACCCCAAGTCAGGGGTCCCCTTTTCACAATGGTGCCCAGAAGGGAGACTACTTGGGACCTTCTACGGGGTTAATCCTTTGTTTCCCTAGAATGCCCAGGAAGCCATGGACCCTGGTCACACCGGGACCCTGGTGACACCAGGACCCTGGTGACGATGCATTTTCTCCTGAGCCTTTACAGTAAGTCTCTTTCTCTCTTTCCAGTATTGGAATTCCCTGGAATGTTCAAGACGTAATCACCAGAAGGACGTAAAGGCTATTTCTAGGGCAAAGAAGGTGACGGAGATGGTTTCATGCATGTCTACATTGCCTGTCTGTTCCCTCTTGGTCCTTTCCCCATTACTTCCACGTCTGATTTTCTCCATTCTAATATGTATTTTGGACAGAGACAAGGACAAACTTTAGAGCTCCTGACTTTTCACCTGGGCAGAAACACTCTGAGTTGGGACTGGATCTCACTGGGAAACCTTCCCCCTGAAACCAGGAGGGGTATGTGGCCAGGTGGGCTGGCAGATTCCTGCCAGGTGAGGCCCCCTGGGTCCCCCAAGAGGGTAAGCCAAGCCCTGCTCGCACCAGCCCGAAAGGAGAGGACCTCCCAGGGCGGCCTCGGGCAGAACTGGCTGTTGGAGGAGCTGTAGCTTGAATTTTACTTCCTCCAGATGAGCCAGAACAAATTCTGCTCCCCAGTCCCTAGGAAGAGATCCCAGGATTATCCAGCCATTTTTCCTCCCCTGAAGTCTTTTCATAGAGCAAATAGGACAGTTACCCAGAGACAACCCAGCAAATGTCCAGCAGACTTTGAGACACTCTGGAAACATCCCCTGGGCCTGGGCTGGCTCATTGCTCACTGAGAGGACCAGGCCCAGCTCCCTCTGCAGGTTGATGCTGGCCTGGAGGCAGGAGTGTCCATGAAGGATGCAGAGCAACAGTGGCTGAGCTCAACGGAGGGCATCAGTGCCCGGGAGCCAGCCAGAGAGCACAGATCCCTTCCCTGGCACCATGGAGGCCACACACCCAGCCTAGGGGAACCCTCTGAGGATCTCAGGGCCACACACCACCGGCCTAAGTACAGGCAGTGCCGGACACCCGTCTTAGCAAATGATGAGCAAACATCCTTGTCGGAAAGAGATCATGCCTTGTGACCGCAGGGCTCAGTCTCATCACTGTTCTAAAGAACAAATCCATTACTGGCACATAATGTCCTCATCAGGATCAGGACAGGCCCCAGGCTCCATTCCTGGCCCGACACTTAGTTTGGTGACTTTGTAATGTTGAACAAATCCGCCCACTTTTTAAAAATTAAAAATAATGTTTTTAAGACTTAGGATTTAGAATCTGCATTTATTCAAAATAGTATAACAATGGCAGTTACTACCATTATTCTGGGATGCCCTTGAAGGGCCAGGCACTGTTCTAGGAGCTAGAAAAATAGTGGTCAGCAAGCAGACAAATGTGTACTCTTCACTCTTCATGGAGCTTGTAGTTAATAATCTTCGGATGGGGAATACTGTCTCCATTCTACACCCCAGGTCATTAAATTTTGCGAACTTCACTTATGGCATGTGAAGTACTTGCTATGATGTGTCTGTTACTAAGTCATTGTCTCTTAGCTCAGTCCCCACCTTGGTATGAGACTTGTGATGCTGGAGCAGGACTCAAGTTTATTTTGCCTTTGCCAGTTGCTTCTGGTAGGTTCTACCAATAGGGGGCACTAGAGAGAGAGAGCTGGGAGCTGGATCAGAAGAGAAGAGACTTGCAGCCTCATGGGGGATTTCTGAGGGTTTTCTTGCTGCTTCTGTTCAGTGGTTGCTATTTGTTCTTGTAGCAGCGGCGGGAGTCCAGTTTGTGTATTTCCCAATGCATGCAGAAGCAGCCTCAGGGCACTCCTTCTGAGACTCGAGCGCCAGGGGAGCAGCGCCTCCTTTTCCGTGATTGGAGCCCCAGCTCGGCAGAGACTTTCCTCCAAATGTCTAGTCCTAATTCTGACTCTCTGTTCCCCCAGGCCAGAGGGGTAGTCTCTTCCTAAAGTTGCTACCTTCAGGATGCCTTAGTGTTCTTTTACTATTCTTTCCATTTTCTAGTTAACAATTCTTCATTTGAAAGCCTCCCAGTCACAATAACTGGTGTGGTTCCTGTTTCCAGACCAGACCTTGCCATATGCACTGTGGTCGCTCAGCTGAGAAGGTAACAGAGTCCAAGCTCAGATGCTGGTCCTACTGACTCCAAGCAACTGCTCCACCTGCCGATGATGCCTGGCTGCAGGTCTGTAGAGGGAGGGGTGAGTAACCTCTGACCACCGAGCCCCCTAAGAAGACCTGGCTCACCCTTCATGACAGAGAAGGAAGACTGCGTCCAGGTGGTCACTCTCCAGGGAATGGGTACTCTCTGCTGAAAAAAATGATGACAGTCTGCAACTTTCTCTTTGCCTAGACATGCCTCTTCTGAGGGCAGCTGGTGGCACCCTACACAGTGCTACCCACAGCCATCTTCTTGCTTCTTTCCTGTCGATGAGTCCTAGGATTTAGGTCAGGTCTCTTGGTTCTGGGCAAAGTAGACTCACTCCCCAAGCCCAGGGAATGAATCATGATTGGTCTAAGCCAACCACGGTTGTCTCTCTCCCCTTTGCCGATGATTGAGCATGTGACTTGGTTCTAGCCAACGACACAGAAAGACAGAAAGAAATGAGACAGAAAGGGAAATCTAAGGGGGTTTCCCTTCCGTGAGGGGCAAGTTACCACCCTATCCTGTCCCTTCTTGCTTGGAGCTCCAGCAGCCATTTTGGGACCAGGAGGCAACACTATTAAGAATGAAAAGCAAACAGCTAAGGGCAGCAAAGCCAAGAATTAGAGATTCCCCATGGCACTCCACAGTCCCGGATTCTCCTTTTGCATGGGAATGACTAAGTGTTTCGGTTGCTTATGCTGCTAGTAGTCGCTGGGTTTTCTGCTGTTGCAACCAAAGGCATTCCCGCTGATACAAAATAACCATTCCTAAACCACAGTCACAGCCACCCCATCAGTGCCTGCTCAACCCTCGCCCTTTTCTGGGGTGGCTGCTGCGTTCTGCACCCCAGAAAAAGCAGTCCCTGTCCCAACAGTGGTGGCCACTGGTTGCCCGGCAGTGGTGACCCCGGTAACCCGCACCCCCATACACACACTGTGCTGTCTGAAGCTGGGCATCCGGCACAGCTCTCAGAGCAGAAGGGCGTATAAATAAAATGCCTTAGGCTTTGTGGGCAAGTCAATATTTATTCAGCCCAGCAGAGCAGTGTTGGAGACAGGAAGGCACGAGGAGACTGTAAAACGTCTTCTGTGCTGAAGTTCAAAATTGCACTGGAGGGAAGGGGTTTCTGTGCACTCTCTCAGCCAAACAATCCAAGGCACAGCTGAGCTTTGGAGCTCCTGGGAAGGAAAGAAGGCTGGGTCAATCTGATGAACTAGGACAAGGACAGAGCAGAAATGAGGCCAGGCCAGTGGACACGTGGCAACAGCCAAGCTCTGGACACAGCTGTCACCTGTGGTCTCCAACATAGACCATCTCTGTGTCTCCAGGGACCGCTCATCCCTCTTGGCTTAGAGGATCCCATGGGAGAACCCACTCTACGTGCGGCAATTGTGGGGTTGGGGTCATGATCAAGTCCTTTGGAGGGGTGTTTGCGGGAGTCTGATGGAAAGCTCACTCCCGCAGACGTCTTGGACCCCCTGACCCCCCTTCTCCCTGCCATGTCACATTTCCTGCGTTCCATTGATTTTGCACTTTTGTGCTCTCGTCTGCACTGTTGCATCCTTCCTTGTCTTCCCATTTTTCATCTCTCTCCCTCTTCCCCAGCCTTCACACAGCCATCTGTTATTTCCTTCAGGCAAGATGGACGAGTCTCCTCTCTCCTCAGAACTTTCAAATCTCCCCCTGGACCACTGAATCAGTCCCCAAATCTGTTGTGTGATATATTAAAGCCTCTCCTCTCTGCCCTCAAGTGTTTAGCCTCATCTTGCTCTCTCCTTCATATGTATACAGTGTATGCTCAACGGAGATGATTCTCCCAACTGTGGTCTTTCTTTTCTTTTCTTTTTTTAATGGAGGTACTGGGGATTGAACCCAGGACCTTGTGCATGCTAAGCACACACTCTACCACTGAGCTATACCTCCACCCCTGCTCCACGACTTTTCTTAGTCTATTCTCTCTTCCAGTGATGCCGTCTCTCTTCACCACCAGGAAGAATCTCATCGAATCCATCGGGGTCATCTTACATGCCTCCTCCGTTTCCTTCAATCTCTGCTATTCTCACTGGGAGAGAGCTTTCTTGCATTTGGATCCTTGTAACCATTTATCTTCATTGCACTAGAATGATTTCCTATTTCGTGGATGATTTTTTTCCCCTTTCTCTTACAGTGGTTCTCAACCCGGGGCTCATTCCCCATCTCTACCCCAGGTGTATTTGGCAAAGTCTGAAGACTTTCTTGGTTGTCACCCTAGAAGGGTGCTACTGGCATCTGGGGGTAGAGGCCAGGGGCACTGCCATAAACATCCCACCACACATGGGGCAGCCCCCCACGATACAGGATCATCCAGCCAATGTTGAGACACACTGCGTTAGATTATAAGCTTCCTGAAAGGGGGAACCATACTTCCTATTCTTTTTATTCTCCAGAGTAGCCAGCTTTGAAACAGAGTCTTGTTCAATTATTTTAAATGAAGGCAATCAATATTTAATATACATTTGCATATCTCATTTTGAGTCCAGGTGTATGTGCCTACTGCCCAAAGGTGATCCCTTGCCGGCATTTCCCACTTACTATTCCTGTGAGCACGTAGTCGCGGGTGGCCACGGTGCCCCTTCATCACTGATGCTCTCTGAGTCTCTCCCTGCATTGCAGGACCCCACAGAGCAAAGTCCCAGCCGATGTTCCCTCCGCTCCTTGGAGAAGCTCCTTCACTAAGCTGTGCTTTAATCTCTTGCCTTCCGTTTTCAGAGAGGGTCAGTGAAAGAGGGGCTCTATTGAGCGGTGATCTAACTCTTCTGCAGAAGTTCAGTGAGCACCGTTTCATACGCTCGCTGCACTGGAAGATGACTTTAATGCAGCCCCTTCGGTTTATAGATGACAAGAGTAACTTTCTCCGGGTTATTCAATGTCCTTTATCCAAGGACCTACTTGATGAATTCTTACCTAAGTTTAATTCCAGGAAAACATTTTGCCTTGGTAGATGACTATGTATGCTATATATTGTCAAGGAAATAAAACTCTATGCAACCCAATATGCTTCTCTTTTTTGGCTTAGCTGTCAGAAAAGCTAGAACCAAGTTCAATACCCAAGTGTTAGAATCTGCTCAGCTCAGGTGTCTGAAAACATCTATTTCTTTTGCTTTTCTTCAGCCGGAAGGAGGGTTATCCTTAAATGCCTTCTCTTGCACAGTGCCTTAATCTCTATGCCGCCTCCAGTCTTTGGGAAGTAAGTAGAATACAGATCTTCACTTAGAGAAACAAAAACTTTTCCATGTTATTCCGAGCCATCGTCTGCAGTTGGGTGCAGAGGACCAGGGCTCTGGGGTGTGGGCTGCCTGGGTTAGAATTCCAGCTCTGTCCTTACCATCTGTGTATCCTTGGGCTTAACCACTCTTGGAATAAGAAGAGCTATCGCATAGGGCTGTTGAAAGGATCATATAAGAAATGATACATCAAAGCAGGCACCTTCCTATGTCTGGCCCGGAATGGGTGCTTTATACGTACATTTCTGCTTCGATGTCCAGCCTTGGTGATAAAGTCCAGCTTTGTATTCACTCTCACTAGTGTCTGTATCAGCCCCTCTTCAGTAATACTAACAATTTTACACTTTAAAGGCGGTTCTTAGAGCCACTATTTACCTTCCCCTTTAAAGCGAAGGTCCCTGATATAAAGTAAAATCTCTCCGTTCCTGCGATTGTAAAGTTATGTAGCCAACAGCACGACACTCCGCTCAGGATCCTTTAATTGGCCGTGCGGTTGCTATTTTCAGTGCTCGCCACGGTTTGTTTTTCTGCCAAGGGACAAGGCTTATGGTTGGCCTGGAGGTTTCATGTTGTAAGTAGAAGGAATATGGCCCAAAAAGGCCACTTGTTCTTCTTGCCTTAGGATGGGATGAATTTAGAAATCAATGAAGAATACCAAATATTCTACATGTCTTTTCCATTAACCAGTTTCCCATTTGTGTAGGAGCTCGGAGACCCTGAAAAAGTTTTAAAAAACAGTACAATCCCTTTGGGGGGAAAAAAAAAGCTTCAATTTTTAGAGGAGTTTGATTCTCACAACTTTCAATGAAGAGAGTGAAGGAACGGAGGCTCCCAGAGATGCCAGGGTCTGTCCTGATCCCAGGGCTGCAGGTAAACGCCTCCGGGTTGGGCGGGGCTGCTGCAGTCTTCATGTGACCACGTGGCACTCTTGTCCCACGCTCCTGAAACGACTAAGACTAAGACCCAATTCCAGAGATGCTTACATTCTTTACTGAGTCGAGAGGAAGGGACTTGGGATGAAAGTTGGTAAACCTTCCAGAGCTGTGTCATCCAACATGGTAATCCCCGGCCACATGTGCCGCTTTAAATGGAAATTTGTGTTAGATACAAGGAAAGAAGATTACACATCCAGTTCCTTGGTTTCACCAGCCACATTTCAAAGGCTCAGTAGCTGCGTGTGGCTAGTGGTGCCCATCACGGGCAGCCCAGAGGCAGGTGGTTTTATCACCACAGGAAGAGCCATTCAACATTTGTTCTAGAGCCATTTTCTACTCACGTGGGGATTGATGTAACACAGAGGCAGAAGGCACATCAACTCTTTATTGAAAACAAAGTATGTTCTTTCCAAAGGAGGGACTTTGCAACAGGGCGTCTCGGTGGTGCCCCCCCACCCCAAGCCCAGGTCTACCTGTTTGGGCGTCTGCGTGCTTTGCGCTAGGGATCTCCCACGCTGTTGGTTGCAGAGAGCTCCAGGCAGCAGGGAGCCCTGGGAGCGGTCGGCAGCTGTCCTTCACTCCACATGGAAGTGTGCATTCAGGGATGTGACTTACTCAGTCGCCCCGGGACGATCTCAAAACCCTCAAGGAAATGTTGCCCTGAAACCATGTACTTTCTCGAATGGAGGTCACCTTCCAGCACGGCCCCTGGAAAGAAGCCCCAGTATCCACCCCAAACAGAAAGAGCGAGGGATCTTTCGGTGTCTGAAAGGCCCAACTTGCTCTATGTTTGCTCCTTTTTGTATACTGATTTAGAGAAATTAAAGTGTCCAGCTGGGCTGTTAGGTGCTTACGTCATTTCTACCCTCCCAGGGAGGGCTCTCCTTTATCTATCTCGGTGCATATAAACATACAAACAAAATGCTCTCGCTGTTGTCTCCTGTGTGTCCCTGAATCCAGCTGACCTTGACTTTCCTTAATTCTCTGCTTCTCTGGAGGCTTTGGCACGGGCACAGATCCCTCCCTGAAGCACCCGCATGGTGCCTTTGAAGCTCAGAACAATCTTTTTTCCTGGTCCCAAAATAGTGCCTCTGTGATTACCCCTGATGCCCTGTCGTCATTATCCCAGGTTTCTGGCTCTGCTTCTTATCCAGATAGCGTCTGGCACATGGAACATTGTGTCTTTTTTGCCCCTAATTTCACACTTTTCCCTGTGTTCTTTGCTAATAATAACCAGACCATCACCTTCCATTGGCCCTTACCATGTGCCAGAAACAGTGGTGAGTGCTTTATAGGTGCCATCTAAATTTAATCTTACCACCCCCACAGCCACCATCATCCCAAGCCATTGAAAATCTTCCTAATAGGTCTGCTTTCTTCTGTCCTTGCCCCCTTGAGCCTACTCTTAACCAGCAACCAGAGAGATCCTTTAAGATATAGGATTATGTTATTCCTCACTGCTCTCTTCTCATTCAAAGTCTCTATACAGTAATACCCTAAGCTGCCCCCACACCCCGTGTCACTGCTTGAGCTATCTCCTGTCACTTAGCCCTCCTGGCTCTGATCCAGCCACACTGGCCTCAGGACCTTTGCATGTGCTGTCCTCTCTGCCAAGTAGCCACATGGCTTGCTCCCTCACCTCCTTCAGGTCTCTCTTTTTTAAAATTTTTATTTTATTTTGAGGGGGGAAGTAATTATGTTTTTATTTATTTACTTATTTATAACAGGGGTAATGGGGATTGAACCTGGGACCTCGTGCATGCTAAACATGCACTCTACGACTGAGCTATACCCTCCCCACCTCAAGTCTTTCTTTATTCAAGTATCACTTTCCCAGTAAGGGCTTCCCTGGCCACCCTATTTAAACTCATACTCACATTTTTTTTTCAATCTCCATCACACTTGCCACTATTAACATGTCATATACTTTATTTGTTTATTTGTTTATTGTCAGTCTTCCCCAACAATGAATCTAAGCTCCATGAAAATGGGGATTTTGGTCTGTTTGTTTCCTGGCATAGTCCCAGCCACTAGCACAGTGCCTGGCACATAATAAGGTGCTCAACAGGTATTTTTTGAATAAGTGGATGAATTCTCATATATCCTTAGATTGTGGTTAATTCCTGTTTTACAGGTGGGGTAACAGAAGGTTAAGAAATCTGCCTGAGATCACACATCTGGTCCCTCATGTGCTTCACCCCATCATGGGCTCCCCCTCATGACAGTGACTGACATTCTGTCCGTACCCTCTGAAGGGTCCCTCCAATCACAATGCTGCACTGGCCACAGCCCACTGTGTCTTCAGGCAGAGGATTTCCAGAGCGTGCCAGCCTCTACCAGAGCAAGATCAATTGATTACTAAGATGCCAGACTATCAATAGGCAGAACTTCTAGAAATGGCAGCATCTACTTCCCATCTGGGCCAGAAAAGCTCGAAAATACAGCTTCTGCATAGACCCTGGGCGCAAGCCTGATGCATTCCTGGGTAGCTGGAGAGCAGGGTACGCTACGTCTCTGCCCGACAGAGCTGGGGGTATGAGTTCAACCTGTTATTTTGACTTAGCGTGGCGGCTGAAGATTCCAACAAATAAAGACTGGGCTTTTAGCAAAATTCTCATTGTTATGGTCAAGAGGTTAAGTTTTCAACTGAATTTTAATGAAGAGATATAGAAGAGAAAGAAAAATGTTTTAAGTGTTAGCTAATGATCAGATACAAAAACAACAAAATAACCTTTTCTTTTTAAAAGACTGAGTTTGGAGCTACTGGTACCTTTTTTTTTTTTTTTTTTTTTAGTTTTTAAAAATTGTGATTAAAGTATACATTATATAAAATTTACCATCTTAACCATTTTTAAGTGTACAGTTCAGTAGTGTCGAGTATATACATATTGTGCAACAGATCTCCAGAACAGGTTCATTTTGTAAAACTGAAACTTTGTACCCACTAAACAACTCTCTATTCTCCCCTCCCCCAAGTCCCTGGTAACCATCATCCTACTTTCAGTTTCTAGGAATCTGATTAATCTAGATGTCTCGAAAAGTGGAATCATGCAGTATTAGCCTTTTTACGTCTGCCTTACCTCGCTCAGCATCATCTCCTCAAGGTTTGTCCATGTTGCCAAATGGACACACTCTTCGAGTCCCACTTCTGCATATGCTTCATCCAACTGGGCTGAGTATAAAGTCCAGAGGCTATTTTTAGAGATGCTTAATTTTTTTCATAAGCATTTTGTCTGCATTTATGATATGGAGAAAAGAATGCTTTGTTTATAACCACCCTTTTTCAAGCAGCGAGGCTCACCGCAGAGCGGTACTTTTCCATTTAATTATCCTTTTTCCATTAAAATCAAATCATTTATTGAAACGATTAATCACCAATAAATAGAGAACAGTATTTAAATAAGGCGTGCAGTGCCCTACCTGTTTTAGAGTTGTGTCCTCAGGACACAAATTGTCCTCAGGAGTCCTGAGTGCTCAGAGATGCACCAGGGTTCGCTGGGGGACTGGGTGGGTTAAACGCCCACCTCACCCCACCCTGCTATGATCAGAGCAGCTCCAGTTGTGTGCCCCACACTGTGGGCTCCTGCATAATATTTTATTGGAATAAAAAGTTGCCATAGTGTGGTGTCATTAGTGCTGTCCATGGAATGTTCTGGTTCTCCCTGCTCCCAAGGAGAGTTGTACTTCCTGAATTGCTGATGGTCGGGTAGAGCTGTGAGACTGATTCTGGCCAATGATTCTGGTCTGGAGCATTTAATTCCCGATGCAGGACCCTCCAGATCACCCCCGCCCCTGCCTTTTCCCTTTGCTGTGGTGTTGTGGACTGCATGCTTGTATCCTCCCCAAATTTATATTGAATCCCTAACCCTCAGTGTGATGATATTTGGAGATGGGACCCATGGGAGACAATTCGATCATGAAGGCGGAGTCATCATGACGGAAGTGATGCTGTTATGAGAAGAGACAAGAGGAAGCAGCCTTCCCTCTGCTCTAGGCCATGTGAGGACACAGCAATAAGACAGCATCTATGAGCCAGGAAGAAGGCCTTCATCAGACACTGGGCATGTCAGCACCTTGGTCTTGAACTTTCCCAGCCTCCAGAACTGTGAGAAATGAAAATTTGTTGTTTGAAGCCACTGAAATATGGGGGTTGCTTTGTCACTGCAGCATAACCCAGCCTATGCTAACCGATACACGTAGTTTTGAAAAGTGTGAAAGCACCATTTGGGGGATGTAGAAAAGCTCATGCAGATTCAGCACCTCTTCACTAATCTTTAACACTTCTGGATTCTGCTTAATCCAGTCTTGTTTTCTGTGGCCTCGGGTTGGACTAGGGTTTATTTATCTTTTCTTCCTCTTTGATACTCACCCTCCACATTTGACTGGGAGTCTAGAAATTTCAGGATTTCACCAAATAGTTCACTTTTGTAGCTTTTCTGCTACTGCAGATTTTAACTTTTTTCGGGAAAGGCATCCCTTGATTGCCACGGGTTTTCTCATTCAGCAAGTGCTGCTGTGTAATACCTCTTCGTAGCTCTCAACTTCCATCACCTCTGTTTACACGAGGGGAACAGTTACATGTCCATTTCTTCCAGCTGAGCCATACTGAGAGACAGACAGAGAGAAAGGAAAGGAAAATGAGGAGGAAAAGGAGGTAAGTGAGAAAAGGAGACCAGAAGTATTTTTGGCAGCTGGGCTGTGTTGCTGGCCTCCTTTTGTACCCATGGGCTCCTGAGTTAGTGTGGTTCTCCTCCATCAGAATCACGCCGTGGGTTTGTCAAAAATGCAGGATATGGTTCAGCCCCCACTGGGAACATCAGGGTGATGTGCACATACACCGAAGTTTGACAAACACTGTTAAAAATCATTCTGATCCCCTCCGGCTGGCCATGTATACAGCATCAAAAACATCCTTTTCTTTGCTCTATTGGACAATGCCATTTTTTCCAGCCCAGTCTCAGTAACCAAATTACTTTCTGTTTTAAAAAAAACTCTTGCAGTCACTAAATTCTCAGCCCACTTCGGATCTCAGCCTATCTAATATATAGCTAAACGGAATATACTGATATTTTGAAATGGAGAAAAAAATATGATATGCTTACTTTTTGTGCACTTATTTTTATTTACTTGAAGTGGTTGCATTCGTAATTTAAAGACACATACACAAATAAGTAAAGAGAATCCCAGAAACTGATTGCAGTGAAACCAAGAGAACATGAGACAACCAGGTCCTGGGTCCCCAGGGGTAACACAGAAGCACGACATTGGTAAGTGACATTGGTCATCAATTACATGTCCCAAACTTGATATGTATTATCTCATGTAACCCTCGTAACCGCTCTTTCAGGGAGGAATTATTGTGCTTATTTTACATACAGAAGGTCTAGACTCAGAGAGGTAAAGTCACTTGCCCAAGGCCACACAGCTGGTAAGCAGCAGAACATATGACTGATGCCTACAGCCACTGGCCTTCAAAATCCGTATCCTCTACACCCAGCCATTTGCCTTCTGAAGGACTACCTGAGACCTCTGAGGAGGCACGGGGACAGTGCAGGGAAAATTCAGGCAGAATGGGAAAAATGTCCCAGAGGGTATGTCCACCTAGACCAAATCATCCACTGACCACGGGCTCCAGCATGAAAAATATGGAAAGACTGCATTGCAGACTAGCAACTCCTTTGAAGAGAATTTGCCTGGTCAGGGGGAAAAAGCCACTTCAAATATGGATGTGATTTCATTTGATCAAAGTAGGTCAGCGGAACTGGGCAGAGAGAGAGGAGCTGCGTTGGACTGAGGAAATCAAAGTAAGAAGGAAAGAACACAATGATGCTACAGTGTTTCTGTTCACCTGGCTAATATGATTCTCCATTCAGGAAGGGACATTTACAGTTTCTGTAGGAAATGTCACCAAGACAGGCTGGCTGACAGAGACCATCCTAGAAATAACTGCCTGCATGGAAAGGAATTCTATATGCGGTTGCATTTCTAATTCTATTCCTGCAGGACTGCGATGGGAAGAAAAGAAGGGTCACGATCAGTATTAATCGAAGGTGCACATTCGGGTGTGTCCCCCTTCTCCACGTGGAAAGGCACCGGACTTTCCATAACCAGCGCTTGATCTATGTATCTGCCCAACCAGGCTCGCCCAGAACTTTGGTCAATATTCCTTTATTTAGATTTTAATTTCGTTGGGTGTACAATCCCCCTCTCTGTCTTTATTTTCTTCAGCAAGTTGCATGCTGTGGGAACATGATAAATGCTTATTAATAAATGTGATATTCCTTGGTTGTGAGTTTTCTATCCTTATGATGAATTGTCATGGGAGGGGAAATGCTTTGCAATAGTATGCATCAACTTTTTAATGAAAACTACTATAGCGAGTGTCAGCAAAGAGCTATTCCAACGTAAGTTATTAGGACACCTTCACGTTACTTTTTAGGGATGATGTATCTTTGTGTCGAGGGGCTTGCGTGCACCGGGGCTCCCGGAGCAGGCTGAATCATCACCTAAATGTCTGGCTACTTGGCATGCAGGGGGTACCGCCCTCCGCTTCAAAAGCTGCTCCTGGCGTGGTTGCTTTTTGCCGACTGAGTCATGTAGATCGCTGCGATTCATCGCGACTCTTTACGCTTTAATCATCCTCTCACGGTTAATACAATGGTAATTGGTGTCACTTAATCTACTGTGCTGTTTAATGCCCTGAGACTTCTGGGGATTTCACACAAGTCACCCAAACCTAACCTCCACTATTTATTTACTCCGTGAAAGAAAAATGTCCCTTTTCCTCAGGCATCCCAGCTTTTTAAAGAAGCGAGCTGAAGTAGAATCCATCCTATGGGGTGTGTCCCAAACTGGAGGGGGGTTTTGCCTGCCTGAATTCTTCTGAACCCCATGGCTTTTGCCCCTTTCCCTAGGAATTCTTGAAGTCACTGAGTTAATTTACCTATGGGCTTTCCTTTGCTAATTTTCCATCGTCCCAGACTCCTAAGTGCTTAAGGGCTGAGACAAGCCAAGCACAGAGGTGAGGGGAGTTCCTTCCTAAATGGGGCACTCCTGGGACCCCACTTCGGGAAGCACAAACACACACAATAGCACAATGCTTAGACTTTGCCAACAGCAACAACAAAAACCTCAGCAACGCAAGGAGAGGGTATGGATAAAGGAAACCAGATTCCTCAGCTCTGATGCGTTCCTAAACTGCGCACCCTTGAGCTCGGTCTGCCTCTCAAGCCCTCATCACTCCCGAGGCACAAAAATGTCAGTGCGGCACCTTATGAAAACCAATACCATGTGTATCCCGCTCCTGGGGAAACAAATGACCATAGCAGAATGGGAGAAATAAAGTCGCCAAGCACATAAATAACCACTATGTGCATCTCTGCATGGCTGCAGGGTATTGGATCCAGAACCTGACAAAACATTAGAAAGATTTGTCAGTGGTTGTGGCTGTCGAGGTGGGGCCCAGCAAACAACATATCTCTGGTGTTTTCAAATTTATTTTATTTTTGTCAGAATGGAGTACCTAACCTTGATCTTTGCTTTCCTGAATGGAAAAGAAACAAGATTCCAGTGGGCGTCCGTACAGTCCTAGTTACAGAGAGGATGCCAGAGGGGACGAGATGGGTCCAGGTCCTGGTAAAATCGTTGCCTCTGAAGGCACCATTTTTGGGATGGGGACCTGGGAGAAAGGGGTGGGAAGGGCAGGCCTGGATCTCAGCTTCCTGTGTAGAATTGCAGTGCATACAAAGAACAAATGGAAAACCAGGAGCGTTAGGGGTGGGAGCTGGGACAGGGCAAAAGCTGGCTCTCTCTTGAGCAAAGGTGGATTATTTCTTCCCTTGATCAATCAGATTGTTTGCGCTTCTCCTTTGGCTCATTTCCTGCCTTTCTTACTTTCCCTGATCATGAACATCAACCAGGAACGGTCAACCTCCAGCCCACCTGTCCCCATTTTAACCTCTGACTGCCAGGGCGGAGCCCCCTCATGGATTGTGGTGCTCGGTTCCCCCTGAGCTCACACGTGGTCTCAGAGCATTTCTCTCCACACCCTCCAGCAACCTTTCAGCAATAGTGGAAGCTGTTTTTCAGGATGGAACTTATGATCCATGCTGAGTAGACCCCGGACAGCCTAGCCACCATTTCTCTCTAGTTCACCACACATCATAGATGCTCAAAAAACACTTAATGAGTGAGTGAAGGGTCATAACTAATAATAGAAGCACGGTAGATTCAACTGGATTACAAATAACCTTGGAGGATGGAAGATGAGATTCTAAGAAAATATTTCTGAATTCTTGAAGTGCTTTACTTCATCTGTTCCATTCTTCGCCTCATTTTTAGCAAAAGCATAACTAGCTGTAGTTAGAAAATAAGTCAACAGCCCACGTATATGTTAATATTCTGAGAAACCAACAAGATAAAGTTTTTAGAAATTATATGAGACTAGTTAATGTCAATTAAAATAACATTTTTAGTAACATTAAAGGTATACCTGTTCATTAGAGAAAATCTGAAAAATTAAGTAAAAGAAATTTTAAAATCACAAATGGTTCTACCCTCAACACATACTATCATGATTTTTGATATATAAAATTGCCAGTCATTTTTGGGAATATGCAAATATGTCTTTAAAATGATTTCTTTCCCCTTCCTTCCTTCCTTCTTTTCTTTTCTTTCTTTCTTTTCTGTCTCTACTTAGTCAAAATTAATATCATTCAATGCAGTTGTATAACCCACATTTTTTCACTTAATACATGCTGAGCATCTCTTCAGATAAATGTCTACAATTTCGTGCTCAGAAATGAAATTCTAGTTTTCCATCAGAATGTAATTTTCTCTTTGGGGTCAAATGCTGAATAGCAACAAACCAACATCTTTCAGAAAATGCTTTCACATAAGGCATTTGAAAAAGAACGATCAACTCTTTCTCATCTTTCCCCCTCCCTCCCCTCCCCTCCCCAAATAACAAAGAAGTTAAAAATTTCTGCTGCCGTTGAGATGACTTTTAAATATCGACAGTTCTGTTGGTAGGAACTTTGTGGTTGTGTAAAACAAGGAGGCTTTCCACTGTTCTGTGAAGGAAATGAATGCACATCTTTCTTGGAAGCCTTTTCTAAACTGGAAAGATCTTGAAGGAGAACAGCAGAAAAGAGTGTCCTTTCACCACGGGAGAAGCAGCAACTTGGGGTACACCGGCTTCTCAGGATAGAAGTTGGCCCTGGATTCTAGAAAGGCCGCCCCTAACCATGGAGGAGGCCTGAATTGGTGTCACCCGGGAATCTCCCAAAACAGACCTGGACCCGCAGAGTCTCTGTGTTTTCTGCAGCAGAGTTGACACAGTCTGAGCCAGGATCAACCTCCCTGCAGGTGACAAGAGCCATCAGATCTAAAAATCTTAGACTGCAGCTTCAGTAAGGCAGGAGAGAGCAAAGGAGACATTGACGGATTTTACGGAGAAGGTGCTCCCTGGAAACCAGAACTAACAAATGTCCATGGGCTGATTCCATTCTCCGCCGTTGAGCAGAGCACTGAAGCCTGAGGACACGGAATGTGAAAAAGTAGGACCAGAACCGGTGCTCCCTTTAGCTGATGAGTTCTCCTTCAAAGCCTCACCAGAGTGCAGACAGAAGGCCAAGGTCTGCCTTTAATGCTTTGCTTGTCCTGCCTGTTTGCTTACACAAAGGCTCTGCATGTCACATCTGAGATGAGCTCTTTGATGCCCCTGCCTCCAGGGAGGGCCACACCTAACTCATCAGCCCCTAAGGCAGCTGCCTCCCTCCTTGCTCCATGACCACCCAGGAAGGAAACCTTTCCAGTGGCTCATGACCTGGGTAGGTCATTGCCCTAATCCCTTCTGCTACTGAAAAATTGGTCTCTGGCTTTATCTTCAGTGTAAGGAATCTTTGCAAAACTTTTCCTTGGTACCATCAACTCAAGCACCCTTGTCTTGGCAAGGGCTTGCTTCACGGCTGGTAACACTAACCTACTCAAGCTAGGTGAAGACAAAAATTTAATACAGAGGTATCTCACAGAATGCAAGGGCAGAAATGCAGCTGGGTCTCATGAAACCCTGGAATTTGTAACTAGAAAGTTATAAACGGATTTGATGTGAGTAACCAGAACAAACAAATGAAGAAAACAACAACAAACCAGCAAAACAATGACAACAAATAAAAAGACCAGTAATATTGCCTTAAACAATTAAAAGGCTATTTTTCTCATGAAATAATTTCAAAAGGAGGCCGTCATCACATCATTAGGAATGGAGAGATGGGATTTTTGTCCTCATGGTTGCAAAGTAGCTGCTGGCCAGCCAAGCATCGTGTTTGTGTCCCAGTCTGAAAGAAGAAGGAGGGATAATGGGGCAGAAGGTTTAAAGTGAAAAGGAGTATCAAACACATGTAACCTTTTGGAAAGCTCTCCTAGAGTTTCCATCCAATGACTTCTTGCTGGCCAGAATGTAGTCACATGGTCACTTGAAAGAAAGGTCAGCTGAAAGAAAGATGAGGAAGCTATTTTTTTTCTTTAAGTAGACATATTGCTACCTAGAGTACAATCTGATATCTGCTGGTGAAGAAAAAAAGAGGAAGAAATATTAGGTAGCAGTTATCTCCTGCTGAACCACAAATTACCCCCAAACCTCGCATAAGGTAAAACAATGGTCACTTTATTTTTTCACGACTTTGTGGGTCAGGGCTTAGATGGATGGTCTGTCTCTGTTCTACGACGTCTGAGGCTTCAGCTGGAATGTCTCAAACACGGGCAGGCTAGTGTGGCCAGGCTCTCCCTTCTCTTGGAATCAGGTGGGGTGGCTGGACTGGGGCTGGGATCCCACACAGCCTCACACACATGTCTGGGGCCCTTCAGTTCCCCTTCACAAACCAAATTTTATGGTCTTTTATCACTCAGTAACTTCACCCACACATCTTTACATGGTGATTTGCTTCCCAGGGGATGGAAACAGAAACAGCAAGGCCTCTGAAGGCCTGTCCTGGAAGTCAAAGAGCATCCCTCTCAATGCATGTTACAGGTCAAAGCGAGTCAGAGGGCCAGTTGGACTTCAAAGGGAAGGCAAAGAGACCCCAACTCCTGAAGGGGAGGGTGACACATGCGCACAAGGTGGGAGGACTTGCTGACATCTTTGCTGAGAATCTGCTGGGATGATCATCGGCGCTGAGGCTGCTCTCTCCTCCTCTCTGTCCACCTGGCACTGTGCCTCTGCTTCTATCTACAGATCTGCTTATTCTTTCTCAGCTTTCTCTCTCTGAGAGCCCAGCTTGAACTTAGCTGCCCCAGAATGGGGCCATGAGCCCTGCAGTCCGCTTACCTCGGTGAATTCTGAATCTAGAGACAACTAACTGAAATTGCTGAATCCCTGTATCTCTAATAGCGTAGGGGCAGGTGAAAAATCACTAGGCAGTCGTTTCCGCTAAATCAGGGATTGCAGTCCCTTTAAGTATTTCATAAATGTTTTTCTGTAGCTCACTTGTGAACTAACCTTCAAGGAAAAGGCACCACCCTATAGTAGGTGTTCAACAGCATGTGTGAAAGTGGAGGACGCTGAATGGTGGCATAAAACCATCGGGAGAGCTTTTAAGAAGTAGTTGGTGAAAGTACAGTTTGTATTTTTATTTTTAAAGCCCTAAATCAAAAGAAAAGCTAATTTCCATCAGATTGCATTGTTATCTAATGGGTGAGAGGAGTGATTTTTTTTTTTTTTTTTAAATCTTGGTACCTCCATACACACACGCGCACACACACACCTCCATGGTCTAGATCCATTCATTTACAGATGAGGCTCCTATTACCAGTTAAAGCATGTTTCCCTAAATAGCCAAAGCCAAGCATCAGAGAGACCATTTGCCCTGACCAAGTGATGGCACTTGTGTGTGTGGCTCATCACCAGCTTTACGAAAATGTTGTACAGATGTCCTCCTGGTTGAAAGACAGGTGACAGAGATCTAGGCATCTCCCTAAGTTTGAAAACAACTGAAGTAGGAGTTCTTAATCAAAGTTCAAGGAACGTGTAAGCCCCCTGAAATCATACACAAATTTTAGCACATGTGTTCATTTCTCTGCAGTTGGCATCATCAGATTCCCAAAGGGGCCTATGAACAACCTCAACAGCACCACCCCCTGCTCCTGTCCACTATCCACCAGCACCAAAAGCCAAGACCTATTTCAGAATGAAAATATACCCCGGGGGTGTGATGACTGAATGATAGCACAAGATTTATTGCGGTCACTTTTTTCATAAGGGTCTGCTTGTGTGGAGTACTTATTTCTGGTACAGGAGGGACAGATGTAAAAACAGTCACCATCAAAAAGGGCAGCGCAAAGGGATCTAGAGCCCAGGGAAAGCACGAGGCCAGGACTGATGGCTGAACGTTCTTTTGCTGTTGACACAGAGAGGAGTGGTACAGCCTTTTAAGCTTGATAACTGTGGCAAAGCATGTCTGCTTCACTGCCTCACTGGTGGTGGATAGAGAGGTCTCAACCAGGAGCCCGCCAGCCCTGCCTTATCCTTGATGCATTTGGGCTCAGCAGGTTAGTCTCCAGGCGGGACCCCAAAGTCTCACTGGGCCATTGGGCCCTCCTGTGTCCCAGGGTGGGGTATGTGAGAAGCAGTGGGTTGCTGGACTGTGCCAAGGGCCTTCCTCCAGCCCCAGTGTCTCCACTTCCCTCTCTGCCAAGTGTGACTGGGACAAATGCCCTAATATAAGCAAACTGGACAAGCCCCACCGGTAGCCACAGGCTGCCTCTCCCCACTAAGCCTTCTGCTTAAGGTATGTTTATGCTATTCTCAGAGCTCAGATTCCGGTGAGAGATCTGGCTCTCTGCTGGGTGTCCCTCGACCTGCAATGTCAATGCTTCTGCAGCTTTATGCTCCACATTGGAGTTTGGATCAGATTTACCAAGCATCTCCAGCAAAGACCCATGAAGCAACCTACCAGAAGGGATGCACCTGGGGAGGGCAAATGGCAAGAGGAAACTCAAAGAGAATTTGGTTTCTTCCTCCAACCACATGCCCTCCTGTCCCTTTCACTAAGGCTGGTCTTGGAGAACTAATTTCTGCTAAGTAAATAGCAACAGGGACATCAATTTCCTGTCGTCCGCGGCGGCAGCTTCGACAGATCCCGTCCTTCATTCAAACATGTGAATGCTTCGCCTAAATTGCACACTTCTCATTTAGCATGCCTGGAAAGCCCGCTCTGTCACAGGCTCACAATCACGAGCAGACTGTGCAAGCTGAGGATGGCATCGCATGGAGCGGCTCCGCGCAGGCGCGTCCAAGCCGCGAAAGGAGACACGTCAGCGTGCTCAGCTTACTCCAGGGAGAGAGATCAGCTTTAGAAATGAGGCTTTGAAAATCTGAGTGTTGAGGAACACATTTAGAAACTTGCATGAATTCATCTTAGAAAATTATTATTATTATTATTATTTTAAATGCATAGAGTTTCTGGAAAGGACCGAAAGTTAGCCACATACCCCTTCTAAAGGTGAGACCTTCAGCTCTGGCGTGGTCTGAAGTTTTCAGTTGACTTCCTAGCTGTCCCCAGGAAATGTGAAGGAAGCCCCAGCAAGCCACCTGCCTCTCTGAGGCCCATGTGGCTCAGTGGGAGCAAACATTTCTGTCGCTCTAAACCTCCGTGTACATCCCTGTAGGTGGCGCTTTCAGCAGCCCTCTGCGGCAGGTATTAAGAGCTGCATCTTCTGATGCAGAAACTGAGGCTCAGAGAAACTGGGATACTTGCCCAAAGCCACATAGCTAGGAAAGGGCAGAGCCCGGTGTGTTTGCAGGTCTTCTGAACTGAGTGAAGAATACAGTTCCCTCCACCCCATGGCAGCCCCACTCCCAGTTACCTAAATCTGGAATCCAGCCTTTTCCAAGAAGACTTAAGGCTTTGAATACTAGGATCGGAGCTTATTTCGTTCCCCACTGTCTCTTCCTTTGGCCTTGACTGGATGCATCTTATTCTTTAGTCTCTTGGCCGGGAGAGGAAATAGACAGTGATGAGAGTGTTCCGAGACTTAATTAACTACTGTCTTTAACATTCCGGCTGCCCTGGGCAAAGATTCTGTGCTACAGAATTCTCAGAACATTCTAGGGACAGACTCTAGCTTTTCAATTGCAAAAATCCTTTATTAAAAGCAAGGCGGGTGATGGATGGAGAGGTCTCCTCCTCCTTTGCAGCTAGGCAGGGAGGAAAGATGGAAGAGCAGAGAGCAGACCCTGCGGGAGGGAAGCTCCCTGCGAAGGTGAGCCGTGAGCTCCCAGCGCCCAGGCACCTGCAAGGAGGGGTGACTCCGCGGAGCCGCTCTGCTCAGGCTCCGTTTCGCAAGGAGATGTATTCCTGGCGGCGCCACGTGACTGGTGGGTGACCTTGTTCGGGAGGCTTGTTTCCTCGTTGTGCAACAACATCGCGCCGGCTGGGGAGCACCACCCACTGAGATTTGATGTCTCAGCCTCCGCGATAAACAAGGCTAAACGAATTAGCCAGGA
This sequence comes from Camelus ferus, assembly GCF_009834535.1. Taxonomy (NCBI): domain Eukaryota; kingdom Metazoa; phylum Chordata; class Mammalia; order Artiodactyla; family Camelidae; genus Camelus; species Camelus ferus. The sequence continues at coordinate 108,286,360 of NC_045697.1, read as the reverse complement.
AAAAAAATTAATTGATTTTTATAGAGAGAATGTTTTGCTTATCTCGTCTTGGTTAACAAAACGGAGACAATTCCGGAGCTGTCCTGGGCTTTGTTTTCCCCTTATTTTTCACAAATCGCCCACAATACGCTCAGCTGAGAGATGTCCCGGCAGGGCTTGTACTGCAGATCACATCCGGAGCCTGCCTTTTTCAAGACCTCCGTGGAGGATGCTTTTTATTCGCCACTGAAGCCTGGGGATTACTTTGATACACTGGCCACTTGGCTTAACATCCTTTCTAACCAGAATCTTAATCCTGAATCACTGATTAATAAGAGTGGGGTGAAGGAGCCGGGGGGGAGCTGAGTGGTCACCGGGGTCAGGTCCCATATATCATGTGCAGGCTTAAGGGACATCCTTGAGCACTGAAAATGTGCCCTCAGATCTCTGGCTAGGGCGAGCACTGCCTCCAGAGGAGTGAGAGCAGGAGAGGGCGACTTCAGGGTGGCTGTTTCTGCCCAGCCGAAATTGCCTAAGGAAGGTGAAATTTTCATATGATGAGGTTGAAAATGGCAAGTTTCCTGTTTCTGTTTATTCAGCCCAACAGTCTGGTCTGAACATGCAGGGGCCCTGAGATGTGCTGGCTGGCTGTATCATCAACTGTCTGTGATGATTCTGCCCCAACCACACGGACCACAGGTCCCTGTGCTAGAGAGGGTCAGGGAGGACCGCTGCCCGGATCCAGGGCTGCTCAGCTGGGGGCCAGTGCTCAGGGAGGACTTTCCTCATTTAGCCACTGAAAGAGGTGGTTGACCCACTGCAGAAGGTGAAGCTGAGGGAGAGAGAGAGAGGGAGAGACAGAGGGAGACTTGGAGCAGAACTGCTTGAAATTTTGCAGGCCGTGGGACTCTAGAAAATTCCAGCTCAGTGGCCACGTGTGATTGCTTTTATGATTGGGTCCAAGTAGGATGAGACCACCCACCCAATCTGCCTTTGCCAGGATCACATTCAGCTCCCGGAAGTCCAACTGCAGTGTCTCACCACGACTGTGTTTCCTGTTTTCATTATCAGATAGGGTTTAGGAGCGTTTGTGGGAGGGTGTTCCCCTCTCTTCCATTCCCCCCACTGCCACCTGTTCCTCGTGGATGGAGGAATTTCTGTGACAGGGAGTTCTGGGGACTCTGTCACAGCTTTCTGTCTGGGGCAAGTCAGAGCAAGGTGAGGTGCTGGGGATTCCAGCTTGGAATTCTGGGCCCACGCTTGTCTGAGGGGTCTGGGTGTGAGGGCAGAGGTGTGCGGAGTTGGGGTGGGGTTCAGATGAACGACTCCTAGCCCCGAGCAGAGCCCAGGGACAGCTCAGTCCTGACCAACTTTGTCACTGACTCAGCACACACAGGCGACATGGGGCCCACTTTCTCTGGGTCTCTGTTTTCTTGCCCATTAGAAATGATGGCTCCTCCTGGTTGGTCACCCCCATGAAGTCACTTTAGATCGATTTTGTAGAGCTGAGGCAGGATTGGGCCATGCCACTTGGCAGAATTGCTGGGGAAAACTCACTCGACTTGCTAAAGACTGTTAGGGTGATGGGTCGGCCGGTCCTGTGGAGCATGACAGGACTTTAGAGCTGTGGTCTGGGGCGTCCTGAAGTCCTCAGGGCTCTAGAAGGGAAGGCAGCTCAGCCTGTGGGCTGGGACTGCTCAGCAGATGACACGCCCTGCGGGCTCTGTGTGGAGCAGAGATGGTTCCAGCCAGTCCTCATCCGAACCACATGAGGTATAAGCTATTCTCCCCACTTTGCAGATGAGGACCCCTGGGGCATGATGGGGTTAAGGATCTTTCCTGTGAGGGCACTGTGAGCAGTAGGCAGGAGCAGGACTCGAACCCAGGAAGTTCAGTGTCAGAGCCAAATATATCTTCCTCCCCACCACCCCAGTAACTGGCCATGTGAACTCAGCTGAACAAAGCACTTACACGACACACTTCCTGTTTCTTCCTTAGTGAGTGGGGGCCACAGTGGCCCTACACTTACCCTACAGAGTCCTTCGGATGATCAGATACATTTACGTGTGACAGTGCTTTGAAAAATACAACTTTCTATTATAACAGCAGGTACTATCAATATTAGATAGACTGAGGGTGTTATTTACGCTACAAAAGAGTCATTTGCCTTACAAAGAGATTCCTTAACATTTAAACTCTTGCTTAACAGAAAATTAATTGGGGAATAAGGCCAAGGGAATGCACTATTAATGTATTGTTAAAATATTAAGCTAATAAACCAGAGATCAAGGTTTCTGAAATGATCACCGAAGGCAGCAGGTTGAAGTTAAAAATTCAATTCATATCTCTCCATGGCTGAAAGCAAGGGACACCTCTAAATGTATCTTCCCCAGAATTATTATTGATGAAAACAGAAGTTTCTCTGTTGTTTTGTTATACATAAATATTTTATTTTTCCTTTCCTCCAATTTGTTTTCAATGCCTGCTTCTCAAGAACAATTTCTATTCAGAAAATGTCCGATGGGCTTCTCCCCCTCACACTTGGCTTTGTTCTCACTAGTCCTTGTCCTGGGTCCTAAATCTGGGTCCCTGATAAGCAGGACTGTGCTACGGAGAAGTAGCTGGAGTAACAAGATTGAAAGCCTCTAATTCTTTCACTCCACCTCCTAATATTAAGGCCAGAAATCCAGAACAGAGATTAGACCCTGGATTTCTAACTCTGTGAGAGCAAGTAAAGATGGTGTGAGAGACAGACTTTTCAGGGGAAATCATAAGTGACATATAAATGAATAGAATGGATTATGGACAGAGATGACTGCTAAGTTCCATCCAGTCGATTAGTATGACTATCTGGAAACCTCTGCTAAGAAGGACTCTGAAGTCTTATTTGGGTGCATCAGGAAAGATTGGTGAGTAATGTCTGCTGTGGGCAAGGAGTGAGAAGGAGCAACACTGTGCCATCTCTGTCTAAGACAATGGCCAAGGGGTAGGAAGGGCTGGAAGAAAAGAAGAGCGAATAGATTTCTCAGAACTCCCCTAGAAATGTGCAAATAACTGGCTGAATATGGTGTTTCCAAATAATTATTGTTTCCCAAACTTTCCTCCTCCAACCCCCACTTTCCATATTCCCCCGGCAAAACAACACATCATACAATTTTTTTATAACTTGTTTCCTTGTCCTTATTGCATCTTCGATCTCCCTCTCACTGTTACCTTCAATCCTGTGAACACCTTGAAAATTCTCTCTGGCTCTTGGATGTTCCTTATTTTGTCTCCTCCCACCTCAAATTTCATAGTGTGTGGATGTATGTAAGATTTTTGTTAAACAGTTTAATTTTCATGTAATCATTTGATTTGTATTAACTGTGATTTACCCTCCTTCCCAGCCTAGATTTTGTCATCTGTGGGCACTGAGGCCCTAGGGGGAATATACTGTGCCTGCCGGGTGATGTTCTTTTTCTGGCAGTTTGGAGCAGCTGCCCGGGCTGTCTGCCCAGGTCCCCTCACTCAGTCCCCAGATGCTGGGAGGGTTGGTGGCTGATGGCTCTTAACTCCGTGCTGGAGGGCGCCTGGCTTCTTTCCACAGCCATTAGTGAAGATGATGGCTTGGATAGAGAGGGTGACATGGGTTCCTCTCAGGTTCCTGTTTGTCCTCCTTTCCTCACTTCACTTCCATCTTCTCTATTGATTGCCCATCTTTGGAACTTCAGCTCCAACCATCAGACAGAAACAACAGTCTTACACCAACTGTGTAAAAGTTCCCACAATAGCATAAAGTCAACTCCCTTTAATAAATAAATAAATATCTTCTCTAGCTCCCTCTTCTTAATTTTAACAGCTATAAATACTATCTATATTATCTCTCAATCCAACCCTCCATCTTTCTATCCACTTACCCATCCTAGGGCTTCATCGTCTGTGATCAAACTTTGAATGATGTAGTCACCTTCTAGGAATTGCCCTCAGCTGAAGGGAGCTGCTGAGCCCAAGGTGACACCCTCACCCCACACTCAATGACTAGTTGACATGAGGATCTAAGGGCCCAACCCTCTTGCTTCATGATGGGGCAACTCTAAAGGACCTTCTAGCTCTTAAGCTCACTGTGGGGTTGACTGAGGTCTAACATCACAGTCCAGTGTCTCCATCTGCCCAGTCTTTCTTTCTTCACACACACACACACACACCAACCTCCCTGCAGACTGATGCCCAGGGCAATCCCAATAAACTTCCTGCATGCAGAGAAGGATTTCTACTTCCTTCCTGCATGCCAACTACATGCTTCCTTCAGTACCATTCCTTTCAGGTGAACAAATTTTTACTTAGCATGTACTTGGGGGCCAGGCACTGTGCTAGACACTGAAAGGACAAAAATGAGTAAGATTCTGTTGCTGCCCCAAGAAAGCATGTATCTAATGGCAATGGCAGAAATATGAGCAGAGAGTTTCCAAATCCAGGCATGCCCAGGATGCTGCAGCAGTACCATGGAGCCTCAGGAGTTCAAGAAGGGTTTCCTGGTATGCCTGAGTAGAGTCTGGAGGGATGAGTAAAAGTTAGCCAGGAGAGGGAGAGGTACATTCCAGATGGAGGGACAGCAAGAACAAAGACACGGGGCCCTGAGAGCACAGAGAGTGCCCCTTGGTGCAATCAGAGAGTCATGTATGCATGGCTGTTATGATATGATAAAAGAGGGGAAGACAGACCAAGGAACTTGGACTTTATTTTAGGCGCAGTGGAGAACCATTGAAAGGGTTTCAGCAGAGGGGCGACATAGTCAGATTTCCATTCAGATGCATTGCTCTGGTGACTTTAAGGGAGTGCGGTGGATATATTGGTGTTACTCATCTGTTCCAGCCTTGTTCTAGGGGTGGGGGGGGCTCCCCCTCTGCACTTCTGAGTGGCTAAAAAGCTACAAGCTACACTTCTAGGACTCCACTGCAGCTGGGATTCTGGATATGACTTAGGTGTCCCCAGTCAGAAGTATTTGTCCAAGATCTGGGAGGTAGAAGCCAGGCGGGGGCTGGAACTCTGCTGGTCATGCTACAGCTCGAACGTGGAGGGGTCGGGGTTTCCCGATCACAGTTGATTCCGATTGTGGCTGTTTCCTAATCACCTTGGCTGCCTGGTCGCACTGGCATCCTGATCACGGCAGCAGAGCTGTGGTTCTGGAGCTGGCGGCTGAAGCACAAGCTTCTCTATTTGGCAAAGCAACTTCCTGATTGTAAAAGAGGTGGTAGTTCCCTTGCTCTCCAGGTTCTGCGGTGGAGCTCCAAAGCCATTTTCAAAAGGGCAGCCTATTTTATTAGCTTTTCTAATGATTCTGCAAGCCACTTGCCCTCGTGCAAATCACCTTCTGCCCAGATTGGATGGAGTGGATACTGTTCTCTGTACCCAAATCCTGACTGATACCCGGGCAAGACTAAAGGCCTGAGGGAGACGTGTCACAGAGCTGTGACAAGTGTCCAGGCTGATGATAAAGAGAGATGTGGGCCCAAAGAGGAAGGAACACCTTAGAAAAACATTTGGGAGATAAAATTAGCGGTACTTGGTGATTAGTTGGTGTCAGGGGTGGGAAGAGAGAAAGAATGAATTGCTACAATGACTCAGTTTTCTGACTTGAATCGGTTGGACAGGAGTCCTGATAACTAAGACTGGGACTTTTGGGGAGAAGCAGAATTGGGAGTAAAATGAGAAGTTCAGGGGTCTATGAGGAATTCAAGTAAGACCTTTTCTGCTTTAAAAAAAATACAATCAGCTACAAATGGACACATGATTACATAATTATTTATTAAAATCTGTTCCTTTCTAAATCTGTGAATTCCATGACGGTCGCAACTGCATCCTGTTGGTTATACCCAGCACAGTCTGGCCCAGAGTAGGTGTCAGTAGACATCTGTTGAATGTGAAAAAGTGAGTTGGAGATTTAAAATCATAGTGATCATCCTCGCACCATCAGGATGAGCAGTCTGCACTGCTGCTGTGAGTAGTAATTAGACCCTCAGCCAGATTGTTCTTGGTGATGGTGGTGATGATGATGATGATGTGTTTGACCAGGAACATCTCTAGGGTTAGAAAATCAAGCCAGAAGAGGAGAATTTCATCAGCCTTCTCCCCAAACTCAGGGAAAAAAAAAAAAAAAAAAAAAGGCCAGAATCTCCTACTTCAATCAAATTGTACTTCTGTTACATATTCATGAAGTGCCAATAGTGCAGTCGGCCTATTAGGCTGTTCTCCCAGGTGCTTCGCAAATGGAAAGACTTCTGTTGATCTGTCATATACTTAGTGCAATTGCCAGCTCTTGTAAATCAAAGCCAAAGTCGACTCCAGCAACTCAGAGGGAAGCGTGCCCTCAGCCAGACTGATTTCCCGCAGCTGCGCGCTGAGCACGGCAGCCTCATGTGCGACGTGGTGATTAAGCCAGGCTGTGATTGGGGCAGGTGCTGCCCCTGCCTGTTTCGCCCTTTCCCTCCTCTATCGGGCATTTGCTGTGCACACACAGCCTCCATTGTGGGTGCTTGAGAGGCGATTCTCTGACTCATCAGACATGATGGACCCCCCCACCTTTTTTTAATAGTAGTACTGGGGATTGACCTTGTGCATGCTAAGCATGTGCTCTACCACTGAGATATACCCTCCCCCGATCTACGATAGGCCTTTTAGAAATGACTTATTATGCCTTTTTAACTTCCTGAAGTGCAATTCATAGATTCTATAACCTATAAACATACATGATTTCAAATAAATCAGTATCTTGCCTAATGGTGACACCGAGGCAGTCAGAAAAACCGCTTGAGGATGATGATGTGCTTGACCAAGAATGGCTGGAAAATCAAGCCAGAGGTGCAGATTCATCAGCATTCTCCCCAAGTCCAGAAAAATAGCCATATACATAGAATGTAATATATAATATATAAGGAAGGTCACGCACAATAAAATGACACAAATCTCAACACGCAAATGACCACATGGCTAGGCATGAGGAAGTGCTCAATGCTTGCACCCGTGTGAAATCCCCATGAACACACCAGCTACAAATGAAGACTGATGGACGTTACGTGGATGTCTCAGAAACGAGTTGGGGGGGGGTGCTTCAATTTTAAAAGTATGTAACATTTTTTTCTCTCTCTCCAACTAGAATATAAACTCCATGAAGTCCAAAATTAACTCTTATAAGGGGGAAGGTATAGCTGAGTGATAGAGCGCATACTTAGCATGCACGAGGTCCTGGAATAAATCCCCACTAACTCCAATAAATGAATGAATGAATAAATGAATGAATGAATGAATGAATAAATCTAATTACCTCCCTTCTCTCACCCTCAAATAGAATAAAGTAGTTGCTTGGTAAACATTGTTTTAAAAATAACAATAAGTGGAATCACTGTCAGTGATGCAATTGTCCTTTGATGAAGTTCCAAATAAAATAAAGAGCAGTCTTCCCTTGATGTACCCAGCAGTGGCCTTCTTAGGCAATCAAGGGTATGGTAAACTGTAAACAAAATCAAAACCCTCAAAGCCCCAAAACCTTGTGTTAAGCTTCTAGGCGCAGATGATTGAAAGCAGATTGTTCATCTCTATAGTTATCCAGTGGGCCAGACAGAGCTTTGTAGGAGGCAGACAGCTCTTTACCGTGAAAGCAGCCTTGGGCAGTGGTCCACTCAATGCCAGTAGCCATCTACTCGTGACCACCAAGAAAACATCCCTCCCCAAATTTCCAAATGGCCCTGAGGGGGCAGTACCAGCCCCATGGAGAACCACAGCACTCCAGAGGGAGCTCCCCGTCAATGACTCCATTCAGTAGACTTGAAACAAATGTGGGGCATGGGATGGGGCTTAAGGGTTAGGAGGACAACAGAAAATTGCCGTGTTATGAATCCTGCAACCCAGGCACTAGAGTTAGTATAGTTGGAATTTACACAGCATGCATTTTGCAGGGGGTTCTCCTCTGTTAAACCCATAAATAAACAGCAATGGGAGCTTAGTTACCATCATCTCTTCTGGTTCTTTGTAGCTTATACCTGGGAGAGTAGTTCAGCCTAATGACTTGAAGTCACTATCTGGTCTGAAGTAGCCAAGTAAAAAGATCAGTAAAAGTGAGATCATATATCCAAACATTTTGCAGCAGGCATTTTATTAGAGATTAAGGAGTAACTTCTTTGGTTCAAATCCTAGCCCTGCCACTTACTAGCTGTGTGACCTTGGGTAAGTTACTTAGCATCTCTGTGCCTCAGCAAGAGAAACAATGCTTCTGTTACATATTGCCAAATATATCATAGAGTCATGAGAATTAGGTCAGATCATATTGTAGAGTCCTTAGAATTGTACCTGGCATATATCATAAAATATCTGAATAAATACATTTTTAAAACAATGAGACAGTCACAAGCTTACAAAAAGTATCAGGATAAATGAGGTATCATAAGCAATATAAAGGGTGGCAGATCAACAGCACAACAAGGAAAGAGACATTGCGAAGCCGTTCAAGACTGACTTGTCAAATTTGGAGGAGAGTTGGATCCCACATGGATTTGCGAGGGAGGTTAGAATTGTCCCTGGTTGCCATGTGCTGGATAAAAATGGGGGCTCTGTTACAAATGAAGGAGAATGGATATTGAGGTTTAACCTGAAATCTGCCAGAAAAATCAGTAGGAAAGGCATCATTATCCTCATTATAAAGGATTTTTAAAAAAGAAGGTGCAACTCTCAAGATGACGGACTGAGCACATCTCCTCCCTCCTGACACACACACACACACACACACACACACACAAATAGTAAAGGAAAAAAAGCATAAACTCATAATAGCAAAGAGCATGGAAAGGGGACACTGTCAGTGGATGAGTAGTTTTAGCAAATTTCTGGCAGCCAAAAAGTGCATGTGAGAAACTTTGATGGTGCTTGCAGTAAAGGATGAAGTCAGTCTACCCAGCAGAACCTGGGCAGGTTGTGAGCCTGAGTTGGCAGGTAAGACAGAAGGGAGGACTGAGAACTAGAACTGAAAGAGAGGGACTGATTAAAAGTCTGTATATAAAACGATTGCAGCCCACTCCCACCTCCTACTCCCGTGCCCCATACCCAGAATGCATGACAGCCAGGAAATGATCACCACCACCAAAAAAAAAAAAAAATTAATATCAATCCCTAAAGAAATTAAACAAATGGTCTAAGAAGAATTTGGACAGCTGTTATGGTTATTGGTACCCCAGGATATAATCCTTCTAATTCTTTTTTTCAGAAGTCTCCAGAACAACAGTCAGTTCCCGATCTATTTGCATTGGAGCGAAGTCCACCGTTCAACAAACTCTGTGCACTCACAGCTCCTAATGACTAACTCCTCATTCTTAAATATCAATGGACAATCAGGGTTACAAATAACAACCTGAAAATGTCACCCTGAAGAAACAGAAATCATTCAAGAGCAGAAGAGAACTTTACAAATAATTCTTAGTATCTTTCTTCACAATAAAGAGACTGTGTGATTTATCCAATCTGGGCAATTGTTTTTAAGTTAAAAAATATCTTTATTAAAGTGGTTTCTTAAGTATTAAAGTAAATAAATTTGAATATATTCAACACAGACATAGAAACTTGCCTTAAATGAAAAATACTTGCATAAGTTTTAAGAAATATAAATAAAATTCTTCCCTTGTACCTGCCACAGAGTAAGAATTAAATATATGGTAGCTCTTGAATGTTTAATTGAATTACAAATACCCTAGTTGCTATTGTACCCTATAGTTCTACATTCTTCTTCTCATTTCACTTTTAAAGTTTTTAAATTTTTTATTGAATATGGTTGATACACAATGTTTCACATGGTCAGCAAAGTGATTCAGTTATATATATATATATATATTTTTTTTTTCAGATTCTTTTCCATGATAGGCTATTACAAGCTATTGAATATAGTTCTCTGTGCTATACAATAGATCCGTGTTATTTATCTGTTATATATATAGTAGAGTATATCTGTTAATCCCAAATTCCAAATTTATCCCTCCCTACCTCTTTCTTCTTTGGTAATGATAAGTTTGTTTTCTATGTCTGTGAGTCTATTTCTGTTTTGTAAGTAAGTTCTTTTGTATCATATTTTAAAGATTCTACGTATAAGTAATATCATATGATATTTGTCTTTCTCTGACTTAGTATGATAATCTCTAGGTCCATCTATGTTGCTGCAAATGGCATTATTTCATTCTTTTTTATGGCTGAGTAGTATTTCATGAGTATACACATATATATGTACACCACATCTTCTTTATCCATTCATCTGTTGGTGGACATTTAGGCTGTTTTCATGTCTTGGCTATTGTAAATAGTGCTGCTGTGAACATTGGGGTGTATGTATCTTTTTGAATTAGGATTTTTGTCTTTTCTGGATATATGCCCAGGAGTGGGATTGCTGGATTGTATGGTAATTTTATTTTTAGTTTTTAAAGGAACCTCCATATTAATCTACAACAAAGGAGACAAGAATATACAATGGAGAAAAGACAGCCTTTTCAATAAGTGGTGCTGGGAAAACTGGGCAGCTACATGTTAAAGAATGAAATTAGAACATTGTCTAACACTATTTATAAACATAAACATAAACTCAAAAAGGATTAAAGACCTAAATGTAATGCTGAATACTATAAAACTCCTAGAGGAAAACATAGGCAAGGCACTCTTTGACACAAATTGCAGCAATATTTTTTGGATCCTTCTCCTAGAGTAATGGAAACAAAAGCAAAAATAAATTAATGGGACCTAATTAAACTTAAAAGCTTTTGCACAGTGAGGGAAACCATAAACAAAACAAAAAGACAATCTATGGAATGGCAGAAAGTATTTGCAACCAACAAGGGCTTAATTTCTAAAGTACACAAACAGCTCATACAACTCAATATCAAAAAAACAAACAACCCAGTGAAAAAAATGGGCAGGAGACCTAAATGGACATTTCTCCAAAGAAGACATCCAGATGGCCAACAGACACATGAAAAGATGCTCAATATTGCTAATTATTAGAGAAATACAAAGCAAAACTACAATGAAGTTTCACCTCACACCAGTCAGAATGGCCATCATCAAAAAGTGTGCAAATAATAAATGTTGGAGAGGGTGTAGAGAAAAGGAACCCTCCTACACTGTTGGTGGGAATGCAAATTGGTGCAGCCGCTGTGGATAACCTGAGACCGTTCTGAAAGTGATATGGGGAGCTGTTGATAATTATGCCAGGACAACAGGTATAAATCATGACCATCTGCCACAAACCAAGATATACAATCGTTATCGGCTGAATGTTTGTGTCTCCTCAAAACTTGTATGTAGAAACCCTAACCCCCCATGTGATGGTCCTAGGAGGTGGGACCTCTGGAAGGTGATTAGTTCATGAGGGTGGAGCTCTCGCCCGATGCTGAATCTACCGGCAACTTGATCTTGGACACCCCAGCCTGCCAGAACTGTCAGAAATACGCTTGTTGTTTAAACCCCCAGTCTATGGCATTTTTGTTATAGCAGCAGTGACTAAGACATTCACCCTACTCCAGGAAGCTTTGGAGAGGTATTGCACAGATACAGGAGAACCAAATGCTAAGAAAAAGGGAACAATTCAAACAGGAAAGAATTCTCAGAAATTAGAAAATACGATTGCCAAATTAAATGTTTAATGGAAATGATAGAATATAAAGTTGAGAAAATCTCCTAGAACACAGAGGAAAAAGAGAATAAGATGAAACATATGAAGAAAAAAGACACAGAAGATCAGTTACAGAGTTCTGCAGCTGCCTATTAGGAGTTCAAATCAGAGAACAATGAAAACACAAAGGGAAAATAACCAAGGAAATAGTAGAAGAAAAGGCTCAGAATTTTCAAAACAAAAAGGCTACCAAATCCCAGCAAGAAAAAAGAAACAATTCTTTGGCTTAGACACACTCATTGCAAGATTTCAGAACACTGGGGATCAGAAATGTCTAAGAGTTTCCAAAGAGAAAAAAAAAAGTCCTCGAAAAAGAAAGAGACTCTAACTTGGCATAGATTTCAAATGCAAAACTACAGATGCCAAAATGCAGTAAAGTTTTTAAAAGTTCTGAGAACAAATTACTTTAAAACTAGAATTCCATATTAAGCCAAACAAACATTTAAATATCACCTAATAAAGGCAGTTTCAGATATTACAGAATAAATGAAGTTTACTTCTATAGATCCTTTCTGAGGAAGTGACTTGAAGCAAAACTAAGGCAAACTCCCAGAAAAGGGAGAGTTTTTAATATAAGAAATAATAAAATTCACCCAGAAAAGTCCTGGATTTTATCAGCCGACCTAGCAAGCAATTTGTCCACCTTAATACAGAACATCAATGGACTCTAAGAAAACACATTCTCAAGAAGAATGGAGTGGGCCCCATGAAATGAGTAGAAAGAGTTAAAAGCTGAATATGAAAAAGAAGGTATATATTTCTTCTACCAGCAAGATAAAAGACCTTCAGAAACTCAAGGAAAAACAAAACATACAAATAAGTCACTGTCCAAACAGGAACTAAACTAAAATGTGGCTTTATTTTGAACAATTGGATGAGTATGAGAAAGAAGAATATTTTTTCTTTTATTTTTAATTGAGGTATAGTCGGGTTACAACGTGTTAATTTCTGGTGTATAACACAATGAATCAGTGATACATATATATTCCTTTTCATATTCTTTTTCATCATAGGCTGTGACAAGGTATTGAATGTAGTTCCCTGTGCTCTACTATTTGTTCTTGATGCTTGAAACGTTTTGCTTTGAGTGGCACAGGGGGTCATGACCTTGGAACCACAGAGAAAAACATAATCACGGCAGACTGGCTTGGTAACAATATTTACGTAATCATCATGTAAGCACTGTTTTCTGGTTTTCAATTTTTAGACTCAACCTATAAACAAGGCAGGGGAAACTAAATTGTGGTTACAGGATAGATAGAATTTGGGAGGTAGAAGTGGGTGGAGAAGTGGACCAAAGAGACTTTTTGCTTTTATCTTCATCTTCCTGAATGAGTGGTCAGAGGTATTATTGACTGGTGCTGGGACAAGAATTGAGGATTTGTCTACAGTTACAATAGTAACAGAGCGACTAAAATAGCTAAAACTTTCAAAATGTGGGAGGGAGTAGGGACATGATTTAAAACTTTTTCTACTCTAGAAGGAAGTGGAGAGATAATGTTTGCTAAGGTTGCTAATCAAGACAGAGCAGTGTAAACATACCATTTGGAGATGGAAGGAGAAACCACAAGCAGAACTAAAAACAGAACCTGGTTCAAGGCTGTCCTCTGTGGGGAGTGGGATGAGGGTGGGGAGAGGTGGCACTGTTTCTTGACTTTGCAAAAATTTGCTATTTCAATCATGCACAGGAATCACTCTGATAAAATCTGAATTTAAGTCCTGGAAACCTGTTTCACTGCCATGTCACAAAAATTGATTACAAAAATAAATGAAATTGTCACATTAAAGTGAGAGAAAACAGCAAAGCTCAGAGAGGTTAAGTGATTTATCCCAACTCACACTGGCCGTTGTAGGGGGTTGAACTCAGTTCTTCCAACACCAAATGCAGAGCCTGACTCATGGGCCATGGTGAGGACAGAACAGGTCAGAGTGAGGATGTGCTTTGTAGATCACTGTTTCCATTTGCTGGTACACACCAGATATCTATGTGCATTTTGTCACCTTTAATCTTATTTTAGACATTGATGGAATTGAAGTAAAAACAAATGGCCCACGTCAGATAATTGTTACATATTTGGAACTTGAGTTGCTTCCTACTGAAAGGGATGGTGAGGTCAGACCTTCTGCAAGGGGAACAGTCCTTTTGCAGCGGGAGCGTTCAGCTGGGTGTGTGGCAACTCAGTGCTTGCGCTGTGTTTTCCTGAAAGTACATTTCATTCTCTGGCCCTGGACTGGTTCAGTGGAGCAGTGTTGTCCCAAATCCTCTGCTCTGTCCCCTGCCTGACTTCTCTGGTGCACCCTCCTTTGCCTTCAGACTCTCTCCTGGTACATTTGAGGCTTGTTTCTGTCCACTTGCTTGGCTCCATGACCTCAACCAACATCTTTCCAGACTCTTCACTCTTTCAACAAATAGTGACTGAGTAACCACTGGGCTGGCCACCACTGGGGCAATGTGACATCTCTGTCACCCAGGGATTCGGATCTAGGGGAGGTATCACCAACACTGCAAGGACCCTCCTTTTCTGCACATCTACTCCAGGTGAGGGATGGAGCTGCTCCAGTCTCAGTCCTGGGCCTCCTGTGTCCCTCCACCTGGAGAAGACAGGCAGTCGCAAGCAGAATTTGAATTCCTCATCCATCCTTAGCTGGTTTGCCTATTCAAGGGGGTGGTTCCCATCCTCAACCCAGCTTGTTATCTGAATTTGTTGCTTCTGTGTTAAGCAAAGAGGATTTGAGTATTGAAATCTACTTCCAATAAGGACTTTGACCCAAAGCTTTAAAGACTGTAATCTGGAAACATAAATCAGATATGTAGAGCCATGACATAGCTAGGAGGCTGTGATGGAAGAAACTTATGCTTGCTTTGGGGATGTAATGCACAATCACCTGATTGAGCCCTGAGAAATAAACTACAGATAGACAGGGTTGGCGTTTGATGGGCCTGTGGAAGAGCCCTTGCTGCCTCCACTTGGTGAGCCAAGGAATGATTGTGGAAAGGGCTTGTTGAAGGTTTTGAACGCTGGCTATGATGTAGCTCAGATCTGCCTGGAGGTAAATAAACTTTGCCAGGTGGTGAGGAACTGGTCTGCACTTCTAGTCAGGAGACCCGTCTGCAGTCATCAGCTGATAAAGTCAGTTTCAGATATTACAGAATAAACGAAGCTTACTTCTGTAGACCCGTTCTGAGGAAATGACTTGAATGTGTCAACTTCAGCAAAACTAAGGCAAAAATCCCAGAAAAGGGAGAGTTTTTAATATAAGAAATAATACAAGGGCAGGGAGGGTATAGCTCAGTGGTAGAGTGCAAGCTTAGCATGCACAAATTCCAGGGTTCAATTCCCAGTGCCTCCGCTAATAAGTAAATAGAAACCTAATTATCCCCCCCAAAAAAGTTAAAAATTTTTAAAAAGAAATAACACAATTCACTTGGGAAATTCCTGGATGCCATTTGTTAGCTGACCTAGCAAACAATTAGTCTGCATTAATAGACATCAATGGACTCTGAGAAAAAAGATTTTCAAGAAGAATGGAGTGGTTCCCATGGAATGAGTAGAATGAGTAAAAGCTGAATACGATATAGAAGGTACATGTTTCTTCTAACGGAAAGAAAAAAGACCATCAGAAACTGGAGGGAAAACAAAACAAAATGTGCAAATAAGTCACAGTCCAAACAGGAAGTCCTCTGGGGAGGAGGCAGCTGACCCAGCCTTCACTGAGTGTTCATAGGAAGCCCAAGCAGAAGCCAACACTTTTTCTTTAAGATCGTCCCTGAGGAGCCCTGCAAATTGCCATTAGGAGCAGTGGGAGATGAGGGAGATTCTGGTTATGTGGTCCTCAGTCCCCTGGGAGGCTGCAGAATTTGCAGAATGCCTGGTGTCCATGTGCACATTCATATACAAAGTAGTCATAGATTCCAGCTGTTTCAGAAATTTAGAAATCTACCTTTCCCTCTTTGTATATACACGCTACTATGCTTCATAAAATACAAATAATTTTAAAGCATTATTCCATCAACAGTAACTTTATATCATTATGTGGTTTCTCAAAGGACATCTAAAAATACAACCACAGTTTTCTATGATCCCCTCAGCTGTAATTAGGTTTTCATATTAGACTCATAATCTCTATATTTTCCTTTAGAGCACTTAATTTTTAATTGTATTTCTATTTCCATGGCCATTTATTTTGTGTCTGTTTCTCCAGACTATAAGCTTCATGAGGGCAAGAAATGCATTTGTTTTCCTCACCAATTGTATTTCCATCTCCTAGTAGACTGCTTGGCACATCCTAAGTGCTCAGTAAATATTTGTTAAGCAAATGAATGAGGTGGTGGGGCTGAGGGAAAGTGTCCAAGAATTTTTTTTTTTTTTTTTTTGATGGTTCAAAAGTTTGGGAAGCAATGATCTGGCCATTTTACAAGTATAACTGAGGCCCAGGAGAGCCAGGAGACTTATCAAAGAGGCAGGTTGGTTCACTGCAAATAAGGAGGCAATCTCAGCCCAGTGAACCTCCCAGGATTCTTGTCAATTTCTAATAGCATTAATTTTTTAATAAAATTATACATTTAATTGTAACATGGTGCTGGGCATGAGACAAAGTGGACCAAGCAAAGGCTCAGTCTCTTTGGTGATTACAATCTAAAAGAATGTCCAGTGGCTATATGGGCACAGAACTTAATGTTTCTGAACCTGTTTACATTGATGCTTTCTTAGAATGATTTAGTGTAAACTATATACTTGGCCTTCTGTGGTGCGTAATGGTGTCAGTCGCAAACAATGGGTCACTAAAAAGAGGGGAGTCTATTTTCTGCAGCCCCCTACCCACTCCATTTGCCTCTAAGTTTCTTCTGGAACCTGAAATTAGGCTGTATTATTTATGGAATGCCAACTCCTAGAGAGAACTATTCTAGGAGCCATGGGGGAAATACATGAGACTTAACAGGCATGTACCTGCTTTGGAGGTGAAAACAAGCAAGGCCATATATATACGTAGCTATGGTTCTTTCTTTCCAAATATCTGTTCCAGGGACTTGGCAGGTGCAGAGTTGACCTGCAAATAAATTCAACTGCATTCACAGTTCCCAAGAATGACTGTGACCAGTTCACTCACACAGGTGAGAACAAAATATTTTCAGAGAAGGCAGGGGTACCTAAGAAAAAGTCGCAGAGAATGAGTAGAAAAGGCCTGAAATTGCATTGATCCAACACAAATTCTTGGTTATTTGGAAGTAGCGTTCATTCTAGTTATGAAGAACATCTCAACATGCATCGTACAGGGGGCCCTCCACCAGCCTGTGGGCCGTGTCATACCCTCTCCCCCAACTTAACGATTATTTGCTGCCATTGCTTGGCAAGGAAAGTGAGTGGGAGTATTTACAGACTCTAAACTCTACTCCAAGATGAACTGGGACTCCCAGTTCTAGAGATCACAGCTAGGGAAGGGTGACCAGATTTCAAGCAAAAATTTTTTAAAAATTGAGATAAAACATCCTTTCACGTTGACAGTTAACAGCAACATCCAGATCCTTAAAATCCCTTTTCTCAGGGCATTTGGGTTGGTGTCCTCAGAGAAGGCAGGAAGTATCCATAACTGGGCTGCTTGTGAAGACAAGGGTCCTGCCGTGGCCATGTAAGGGCTGCAAGACATGCATTTCAGCCTCCTTGCGTCACCACCACCTGAGGACCCGGCCAGTGACATCACATCACTGTGCCTTTCTCTCTAAAGTGGCATTCTCCCTCTGCTCTATGTTCTTCTTCCCTCTTCACTCTTGGAAAAGGGTAGGAGAGAACTGAGAGCACATTGTCTTTCTGTTTTGGACCTCGAGGCCATTAGGAAGAGGAAACAAGGTTCACAAGGGGTCTACCAAGTGCCAAAAGATGTAGTGGGTCCTTTCCATGCAATAAGCCATTGGATACACCCAACCGCCCAGGGAAGGGCTTTCCATTGTCTTCCTCTTGCAGATTTTAAGAACAAACAGGTTCAGAAACATTAAGTTCTGTGCCCAAGGTCCTACAACTCTAGCAGAGGCAAGATTTGAAGTCATCATTTTTGTATTACAAAACTAAGGTCTACCTCTACTCTGAGAAGCCTTTCTCGACACCCTGAACAAAGTATCATTGTAACAGACTCTAGGGGAAAGGAGAGCTCCCTGTGATGCAGGAAAACAGATGTGGGACATGAGGAGGGCCGTGTCCCAGGCTTCAGGTTGAGCAGTTGGAATGTGCCCTGCCAAATGTGGGTCCTTCGTTTCACGCAGGAAAGAATTCAAGAGTGAGCCACTGTTGAGTAAAGGTAGATTTATTCAGAGAGATACATTGAAAGGCAAGAGAAAGGCCCCGAGGTATGGGGGCTGGGTGCTCAGATTAAAAGTAGGTACACACTCCAAAGACAGAGTGCAGGCCATCTCTGAATGGAGAGAGGCAGCCGCTAGGTGCCTTGTTGCCAGTTTTTATGGGCTTGGTGGCTTCATATGCTAATAAGTGGAAGGACCAGTCTAAGTAGCCTGGGGAAGGGGCTGGGATTCCCAGGAAGTTGGCCATTTCCCACTCTTTGACCTTTTGTGGCTAGCCTTGGGACTGCCATGGTGCCTGTGGGCATGTTACTCACCATGTTAATGTATTACAATAAGCATATAATGAAGCTCAAGATCTGCTAGAAGTTAAATCTCCCATCATCTAGAGCCTCAGGGTCTCCTGGGGGTTGAATCTTTCACCATTTTGATGTTAATTGCTGTAGCATTTCTTGAATGGCTGTGCCCTGCCCCCTTCCCTCCTGTCTCACATGGACCCCATCTTCTGCGTTTGAGGAGGTCCTGCTCCTCACCCAGTGGGGTAGGAGGGCCATATTCTTCCAGGCAGAACCCTGCTCTCTTCTTTCTGCAGGAGAAAACAGATCCTTGACAGACACATCAAGTTCACCCTCCAGACCTTTCTGTGGAACTGCAATATGTTCTGTTTCATGTTTCCCAAATTATTTGCAACAGGCAGCTGTGCTAGGTCAGAATCTCCGAGGTGCTCTGGGATTCCAGACAGGGTGGGGGCTCCCATCCTGCTCTGCCTGGCTGGGAATAATACAATTCACGAATGTGGAGCATCTGGGGAATTCAGGGGCTAAAAAGAGAAGCTCCTGGCTGGAAGTGGCTAAGATTCCTGGACCTCCGCGGTGTCAGGGAACTGTTTCAGGGATGTTTTGCTTTCGCTGTGGAGCTAATGATAAAGCATCCCTGTATCAACAGCTACTGTGCTTGGTACTGTACCGAGGGCCTTCAGAGGTATTGTATTTGTCCGCCCTTTCAGTTCTGACAGCCACATATCACAGATGAGTAAATAGAGGCTCAGGGATCATCAGTAGCTCACTCAAGTTTTCATAGCTTCGAGGCCAAGTCAAGATTCAAACCCAGGCAATTTGACCTGAATGTTCATATTTTTTAACAACAACAGTATATTGCCTCTAAGGAAATTATTCTGCAGCTAATGAATACATCAGACAGGCTTCTCTCCATCTCATACCCTACCCACCAAATGTTTGGGCAATTAAAATAGTTGAGTTCACTTACAATGGGAATGGAAACACAGCACTTAGGCTCGTCCCAGTTACATGAATTAATTCTGTCTCGGGGTTCTGATGACAGCATAAACCAAAGAGCCCAAAATCCCATGATGAAATTATATCATTAAAGCCCTTGGCAGCTCAGCTATTATGTTATGTAAAATATATGCATAGCTTCGGAGAATTCCTCTCCACCAGCCGACAGGTTGAAAAAAATATATTAGTAACGATCGGATTCTATACCATCATCCCGGTCCTTATGTGGTGTTATTGATGGGAATGCTGCTTGTTTGGAATCTGGAAGGTAAACAGAGTTTCAAATTCCAAGGCGCTGTTGTGGATGTGAGAGCGGAGCCGCATGGCCATGCAAATGAAGGAACCCTGAAACCCCAAGCCTCCAATCACAGCCCCTGCGCACCGGCATTCCAAACACGCCTCGCTCCCCAGCGCGAGCCTGGCGCAGGCCACGGAATCTTTTCAGAGCCAGCATCAAAGGCTGCTGGAGGCTCAGTATTTGGGACATCTCACTGCAGCCGCAGTCCCAACGTGGGGTGAGGTCAGCAAGGGCAAATAACTAAATAGTTTTCTCCAAAACCCCATAGTTGGAATTCCCTCTCCTGGCCTGGGATCCCTCGCGCCCCGTCCCCTGCTGCCGGACAAAGTCCCCCGGGCCCGGGGGTCTGGCCGATCCCCAACGCCGCCCACCTGCCGCACGCGGCGCTGCCCAGCGCGGCAGAAAAGAACTTCTCCTCCCGCAGAGAGGGACGAGCTCGAGACACGCCCTGGCTATCTATAGAAAATCCCGCCGGGGGTTCTGCTGACAAGTCACTCGAGATCCCTCCTTGGGCTTTTATTATGTCACAGGAACCCTGAATGGAATGCGGAGGATTAAATTCCAAGCCCTTCGCGGCCGGCTGGGCCCTAAGGGAGGGGAGCCGGCCGCCATCTGGGCTCTTGGGTGCCCCCTACTGAATGTCGTTGTCCTCCGGCTCCGACGCCTGCGGTCGCGCGGTGCGCTGGTCCAGGCCTCCTGAGCCCCGGGGGCTGCAGGCAGGTGGGCCCTTTGCGCTCTCACAGCATCCAGGACACCGAAAGGACGGTAAGAACTCTGACCGGACCCTCCGAGCTCACCAAGTAGATCTGGGAGGGTTACTCCCCGCTCTGAGCCTCAGTTTCCTCACCGAAGGAACCTCTGAGGCGTAAGGTTGGGACTATCACTACCACAGCCGGGGAGGTTACCAAGAGGGTGACACAGCAGTGGTGGTGACCTCTGAGCACGCGCTGGTGGGGGGTTGGGAGACCCCCACTGGCAGTTACAGTTCTGTACATCTCGAATGATGCTGCTGAAGATGCCAAAGCGAGGAAATACTTCAAATGCCAGCTGATTCTTTTATTAAAGGCAAGGAATCAATAAAACTAACTAAATAAATTAAATAAAGGCAAGAAAGTTACCAGGTTACTTAAACCTAACAATCTGTGTCCCTTATCCATAGTACAAGAGTAATAATAATGACTACTAGGTAAGTCTGTTGTGGCGAATAAATGGGCTAATTTACAAAAAAGGGCTTCAGACCGTACCTAGCATGTAGTAAACCCCCTTTTCTTCTTGTTGTTGTTACAAAGTCCCAGAACACAATTCTTTGAAAAGACCACTAGCATTGGTAACATTTATTGCACATTTATGACACACCAGTCATTCGGCTGAGCATTTTAAACAATCTATCGTTTCAGAAACAGCCCTGCGCAATCAGTACCATCCTCTGCATCCTTTAATAACAAAGAATCTGAGCCTTCAGTGACTTGCCCCAGGTCAGAGAGCCAGTGAGTGGGCAAGGTGGTCATGGCCCTCCCATCAGAGCTGGCCTTGCTGTGTGAACCTGCATCCACCCTTGACCTTGCTGGGTCTCACATGGAGACAAAAGGCAGATCATAACATCTGCCTTATTTCCTTCATGCAACTCTCTTGAGAAAAGTGCTGTGCAAACTGACGTTCTGCCCAGAAATGGGAGGAATTTCATCTTCCTACAAGGAGATAAGTCAGAGGAGGGAATATGGACGGGGAGCAGTCACAGGGAGCCAGCGTCGCTGAGGGATTGTTCTACTCCTTCCCAGGGAAGGAGAAGAGAATATGGGGACACAGGACACATTTGATCTAAGCCAAGAGCTCATGGAAGTGCTCAAAGTCCTGGGGAGGCCACTGGTCCTATGAAAAGTCAAAGCTCAGAATCTGTCAGCTCTTCTCGAGAGGTCTGTCAACGTGTGTGCAAGCACAGGCGCGCGCACGCACACACACACACACACACACCCAAGCACGCACAGTAATAATGCATCACTGGGCTTCTACCTTAGCAGAGCAAGTGAAACATGTAAACAAATAATAAATTATGCCTGCGCCAATGGGGTGTAGAAACAGTGACTATAAAATACTATCCAGGGGAGAGAAGTTTATTGAGACAGTGATAGAACACCCCAATCTCATCGCCAGTGGCATTATTTCATACCTGGAGGAAGGTGGCAGGGTTGTTATTTCTTGAAGGAGAACTTTGTCTTTTTTCTTTTTCTCAAACACTGCATTTTTTTTTCTTTAAACAATGCAAATCTTTCCTTCTGAAGGGATCTTGAAAAGCAGATTCCTTCCATTGTCATGAAGGCACCACGATCTCACAGAATGAAGGAATTCCCAATGACAAGACTTTTCAGTACTACTGATTTGGCAAGCTGGGCTGGCATGTCTCTGTCTCTGAAGGCCTTCAGATGGGGTGCAGCCCTTGGTTCCTGGGTGGAGGAGACCTCTGATGGTCATGTCTCCTGTGGGCCTTGGGTTGAGAGGTGAGGCTATATGGCGGACAAGAGCAGTGGTCTCCAAAGTGGGGTATCACATGCAGAGGGTGCTGTCCCCAATCTCCTGGAAGTGAAAGAACTAAAACTTTTCATATTTATTTTTCTAATTTGTTCCTTTTTTATTGAACTGTAGTCAATTTACAATGTTAGTTTCAGGTGTATAGCAAAGTGATTCAGTTATACATATATATTTTTAAGATGCTTTTCCATTACAGCTCATTATAAGAAATTGAATATAGTTCCCTGTGTTACACAGTAGGTCCTTGGTGTTTATCTACTTTATATATAGTAATGTGTATCTGTTCAAACTTTATTTTTATGTTACCATTACAAAGCCATTTTTGCTATTAAAAGTTGAAATATATACAAAAGTAGAATAATATCATGAACTGCCCATGTCCCCATGCAGCTAGCATCCAACTTTAAAAATGATCAATTCATGGCTAGTCTTTTCTTTTCTATTCACCCTCATACTTGCCCTGCCCGCTTCTCCTCCCACATTATGTGAAGCAAATCTCAGACGTTGCATACTGGAAAGGCCATCTGGTGCCTGCAGTCTTTTGACAACCACCCCCTCTCTCCCAGCACTTCTTCACCAAGAGATAAAGAGCCCACTTTGTAGGGGAATAGCTGTCCCTGTTTCAGGCTCAGTGAACCTGCCTCAGTTCTGCTTGAGCGTGTACATTGGTGGCCCCCCAGGCACACCCCCAGCCTTCAGTATTTCAGAGTCCATGGGAGAGGGGTTGGGGTCTTTCCGCCTTGAGAGGGGTGCATGTAAGCCAACTGCCCTGCATTGGCTTGTCGGGAGAGACCCAATGGTCGTGGAGGACCATGCCCACTATTGAAGCTGATATTAGTCTGTTTCTTTTCTATGTAAGGAAAGTATTGTTCCATCCAGTATTTTTCTTGGCAACTCTGATGAGGTAGGCAGAAGTGTTTGGAGTCCTCCCCTGGGACTGGTAACCGGTGCACAGCGTTCTGCTCCCTGGAATTGATAACTAGTGCTCTGGTGTTCTGCTGGATACACAATCATTACAGCTATAAATATTTTAATATACAAATCTAAAAAACAAGTCTATAAAGAATAAGTCCTCCCTCTTTAAAAATAACCACAATGTCATCATTCTACTCCCAAAGCATCAGCAATAATCCCTCCATATAATTGCATATCCAATCAGCATCCATATTTCTTCAATTGTCTTATAAATATATATATATTTTTAGTTTGAGTTGGGATCCAAACAAAGTCCACACAAAGTCCATTGTAATGTACAAATATGTCCGTTAAGTCCATCCCTTTTAAACTATTGGTTCCCCCCTCTCAATCACTCTGTTGGGATTTTTTGGGGTTTTTTTTGTTTTGTTTTTTTGTTTTTTTTTTTTTTTTTTGCAAAGTTTTGGTTGAAGACCTTGGATTGTTTTTCCTGACTAATCTTCTCCAGGCTGGATTTTGCTGATTATGTTCCCATAGTATCATTTATCATGTGCCTCCATCCCTTGTGGTTCCTGTAAATGAGAAATCGAGAGGCTTCATCAGGTTCAAATTAAATATTCTGGCAAGAACACTTTGTAGATGGTGTTATGGACATCTAATGGGAGAACATAATATTTGATCGTCTCTGTGGTGTCAGCAATCTTCGATGATCATTGCCAGATTCTTCAATTCACTTGTGGTTAAAAAGTGAGGTGTCCTAATTCTATCTATCTGTCTTCATTTATTAGCTGGAGTACTTCCACAAAAAGAATCTTCTCTTTAAGTATTTGCTAACTCTAAGGCACAATTCTTACAGGAAAGGTAGGATAAATGCTTTTTATTTTTTACCAGTTTTCAAAATAATAAGTTGATCACCTAGTATCTCCAAAAGTGATCACCATGTTTTTTTTAGTGTTATTATAAACATACAAATACATATATATATTATACATATATAAAATATATATACACACACATATATACATATATATATATACACACACACACATACATATATATATTCATATATATATGGCTTATCCTGTTGCAGTTGTTCAAAGCATCCCATTTTTTGGCCAGTGGAACCTTTCACATTGGTTCTTGAGATCTTTTGATGTGACCTCAGTAATAATGGATAGCTTCCTTGCTTTCTGATATGACAAGATGTTCCAAGCTCATTTCCCAAGCAGCTGGTTCCTTTTAGTGAGAGATGGTATTTAGAGACCACGATCTATACTTAAGTTTATATTAAGCTTTTATTTATATTTTTGTGATACATGTTTTATAATGTACACAATGTTTTGAAACTATGGCTGATACATATAGCTTATCAATGCCAACCAAACAGAGATACACATATTGCCTGAAAGGGACACCCAACACAGATAGCAGATAGACTATGTGGTTAGTGCCCAGACCTGAGAAATATGCTTTAATTGTGATCCTGGGTTTCCTTCCTTCCTTCCTAGCCATTTTGCTATGGTCAAGCTCTTTTTCTTTTTTTTCCCTTTCTCTCTGAACTTCAATTTCTTTTTTTGTTTGTTTATTTTTTGTTTTATTTTGTGAGGGGGAGGTAATTAGGTTTTATTTGGGGGGGATATTTATTTTAACGAAGGTAGTGGGGATTGAATCCAGGACTTCGTGCGTGCTAAGCGCACACTCAACCACTGAGCTATACCCTCCCCAATCTCTGAACTTCAATTTCTTTAAGTGCAAAATCAGCATAGCAATAGCCACTTCATGGGGATGTTGTGATGACCAAATAAGATGGTAGACAAAGACACTGAGAGAGAGAGAGAGGAAAATATATGCATGCTACACACCTACCCTGGCTTCACTCAAGAAATAGGAGTTATTCACAGAATATCAACTAAAATATCAGTATTGACAGAGCCCCTCTCACAGAGAAGGTTCTATGTCCTCAAGGAGCTTGCAAGCCAGAAGGGAGAAGCACCATACACAGGAAAACTTACAATCGTTCCAAGGGCTTATTGAGCCATATGGAGGATAAATCTCTTGGAAATTCAGAGGCGAGAGCCCTCTGGAACCTGGAAAGGTCTGAAGTCTTTGGGAGAAAGACAGGCCCTTAGCTGGGCCTTGACGCCTCGCCCGGGGAGGTGGGGGTGGGATGGGGTAGGCACGTCTGGGCTGGGGGGATGAAACAGACAAAGCAACAAAGTAGCAGGAGGAGGAGAAACTGCTGGAAGAACCAGGGGCAGGAAGAAATGATTGTTCCACAGCCCCAGCCCTCCATAGGGGTGAGCAGGTGGAGCACAGAGAACAGGACCCCGCTGGCTTCACGGGAACCCCTTTGTGTCCGGGTGGCGGAGGGAGGCCAGGCTGCTGCGGAGAGGACGGAAGTCAGAGCGTGCGCCTGCGCGGAAGGCTCTTGGCGGCTGGTTAAGAGAACAAAGCAACTCGGGCACTGGAAAGTGGCGGTGTGACCCAGAGCACATAGGCTACCCCAGCTGGTGGCAGGCATCCACCAGGAGCAAGATGCTGGAGGAAAATAGAGACTTCCAAAGAGGCTTTGATGACCCAAGCCCCAGGAACTGCCAAGGCTAGCCTGGCAGCAAGAAAGCAGACACCACGGACAACTGAGACAGTGCTTGCCTCTCCAAGAGGAGGTGAGAGTTGGGTGAATCTGGTGGGAGAGCCTGCCCCGTGGGGCTGGGCTGCAACAGGAGTTTGGGTTATCTGAGGCCGATTACACACCAGGCACTGTGTTAAACACTTAACATACCTTATTCTGTTTAGTCTTCATGGTCAGCCTCTAAAATGGATAAGGTATTCCCAATGAACAGATGAGGACACTGAGGATGCAAGAAATCCCATGTGTACTGAAAGGTAAACACAAATTGAGGTGAGATCCAAACTCAGGGGATCCCTAAACCCCTTTCCACTTCTTTCTACTACTTTCTCCACTACAACAGACTGTCCTTAAAGCGATGATCAGATTCGTTCATTTAGCGCATAATCCATGGTCACCCATGAAAAGCTACTTATTGAACATGTGCCAGACACATTTCACAGTTTTTGCATGCTTTAACTCATTTAGTTCTCTCAAATCTTATCAGAGCTCTTCTATGCATCTCATTTTGGAAATGAGGCACAGAGAGGTTAAATAACCTATCTAAGGTCACACAGTAAGAACAGAGCAAGGATTCAAACACAGGTAGTCTGGATCCAGAGCCTATGGGCTTGACCTCATGTAGTATCACCTGCCAGTGGGTGCCCATGGGCACCAGGCAGGCCGCTTCTCCAACCTGTTTCCTTCCAAATGCAATAGTGTGCCCACTGGGGAGACACTGTGGGTGAGTGGTGGGAAGTTCCCTGAGAACAAGATGTCAGAGGGGACAGGTGGCAGTCCTATGCTAAGGACAACATCTATTTCCTTGCAGGGCTGCTCTGATGCTAACATTCAATTTGGCACTTGGTTTGGGGACTCTGAGAAGTCTGAATGTTAGGGGTAACAGTACACATACCAATGAGGGGGCCTATTCAGCTACCCTGGGGTCAAATTTTTCTTTTCTTAATCAAAAACTCTTCTTGGGAGGTTTTAGGGAGACCACAAGTAGGTTGTGTTAAGAGTGGGGAGAAAAAGTCCTTATTTCTTGGGGACTGACTAAAAGGAATGCCTGCTCTACTGAGATTTGCAGTCCAATTTATCTTCCTTAAATGACCACCTAGGAAAATGATCACGGCAGCGAAGCGACATTAGAAATGTGAAATGGATAAATAAAACCTTGGGAGAGCACACTGGCTGCTGAACCCATGTGAAAAATGGAGCTGTGAAGGGCACACAGACTGAGCAAGGAGAGGCCTTTCAAAAGAAGCCAGTGGAACAAAATGTCAAATGTTTATCTGGAAGAAAAAGAGAAACTGATGTACGCAAGCCCTCAGGCCCTCGCAGGGCTCTTTCTCTATGAGGAAGACCAAAAGTTTCCACAAGGTCACTTCCCTGCCATGGTTACAGCTGCTTTTAGCAATGACTGAGGACCATGGTGGAAGGGGCCTTCGAGGTCACACTTTATAGTCTGACCATCTCACTTTACAAATGAGGAACCGGGCCCAGAGTGCTGGAGTGACATGGCTTGATATTTTATGTGCATTTTCTTGTGGGATGTTTATAAGAATCAGATCATTCACCGGATTGGAATGTAGGCCACAAAGTCGCAGCAACCACTGGCATCAGTCAACCCTGCCACGTTCCAGAGAGCGGTGAGCCTTCTGCAGACACGATTGCATTTAGTCCTCACAATAGCCCGACGAGAGTGGTACCAGGACAGCCCATGTTTTTGTAGCTGAGGACACTGAAGCCGGAAGAGATTAAATGGCTGGCTCGATCAAGGTCACACTGCTAAGAAATGTGGCACCAAATCCTGTGTTCCCCCTCTGCTACCTTCTGACAAGAATTGGGGGATAGGAAAATAAACTGGGATATGCCTTTTGGGATATTATTTTCCAATTAAAAATTATTATGAGCTCTATGCAGTAACATGGTAATTGCTCATTATATGGTGTTTAGTGAAAAATACAATACTCGGTGTAAAATATGCAGAAGAAAGATGGAAGCAGAATGTTTAAACACTTACAGTGGCTGAGGAGTATGAGAAGCTTATTTTATTTCTGCTTTTTTCCCTCTGTTAGTGTTTTATAATGTGGTACAGGTCTTTTGTAATGTAAGAATGAATGCAATCTTTTTTCTTAAAGAACTGGTACTGGACTCTCAAAGTCGATAAGGAAAAGGCTAAAATGAATGGTAATATATTTTCCTTTCCTTGGCAATGAAAGCTAATAAGTAATCAATTTGCAGCATGAGATAGGAGATCATTACACAAAGTCCACACATAACACAATTCTCTTTTCATATTCCATTCAATGCAACAAAACCCCAAAACTCAAAGAACTTAAATTTCCAAGCTATCCTATTTTTATGGCTTGCGTAGCCTGGTCTATTAATAAAAGGACATGATCACTTTCCCATGTTTGCCAGGGTAGTGACTAATCATTCTTTCCTTCTGTCTGTAATTGAGTTCCAGCCAACATCCAGGCTCATAGACACATTAGGCTGGAAGGTTCCCTCCTGCCCACTCTCCCATTCCACACGTGGAAGCTCAGACGCAGATAAAGTCTCTTGCTCAAGGGCTTGTGAGTCTTAATATTTAAATCCTGAATGTAAACTCTCAGCTCCCAAGGGCAAGGCTCTTTCGTGTCTGTGCCAAACCCAGTACCCAGTGCTGAATCCTTCCTTTACTAGATGTGTTAAAACCCCAGTGAGGGGACAGGATGAAAGTCCGGTCTGATAGCTCACATTCACTGTACAGCTTCTCTGCACCAAGCACCACAATAAAGGCTTTACAGGGGAGATTTAGCCCCAAGACAATCCTGTGATGGAAATAACAGCATCTTATTTCAATGCTGAGGAGAATGAGGCTCAGGAAGGCTGAGCCACTTGCCCCAAGTCACACAGCCACCTGGTGACTGAGTCAGAATTTTGACCTGGGCTGCACTACTTCGCAGCCAGTTGTCTTAACTCCTGTCTCAGAGTTGGAAAGGACTCAGCACCAGCTCATGCCCATGGACAGATTTTTATTCCTGGAGAACTTAGCAATGTGCCCAAGGTAAGAGGGGAACTAGACTTGATTGCCAAATATCTGCAGTCCTGAAACCTGGCCAAGACCATTTTGCATCAATCCAGTGCGCCTTAAAACGACCCCCATACACGCAACCACTCAGTGCCTCCTTCCCACTGCTCCAGACCCACGCAGTGTATCCGCCTCCCGGTCACCTTGCCCTAACTGACTTAGCGCAGGCAACTGTTTTTAATAGAAACATGTTCCAGTGTAAACTCATTTAACACACTAATTCCAGTTTCAGGCCTGTGCAAGGCATGAGGTTAGGATGTTGAGTGCTAAGTTCTTTCCCAAAATGTGATATGTGACCTCAAGAATTTTAACATCCACCAGCAGTTTTCTCTCTAACTTTGAGCCAAAAGAGCCCAACAGGTGATGCCTTTTGCTCGTGCTCTTTAATAATGAGCAGTGCATAGACATACGTTTGCAGAAGAATTATGCAAATATTTACATACCCTAATAGCCAGCGAGGCAGGCCTGAAGCTCCCTGCGCTGAATGGCCTGAGTTCTATTTCCTCTGTTAAAATTAAGTGGCTCTGGCTGAATTCAGAGTACACTGTGTGAACCTCAATGAGCAGACCCAGGAAAATCGGTATCAAAGGAAAGTCAAAGAAAGAAACGAGCAACTTAACAGCACACATTTGGGAAGCAAATGTATCGAGATTGGGCCTTGGAGCTGGTCAGATCTGACTCAGAATCTTGGCGCCAGCCAGTCGCTAGCTGTGTGACCTTGGCAAGTCCAGTAAGCTATTCCCAGGTTCTGCTTCAAAAATCACAAAAATGATGTACTAATATCTACCTTAAGGGGTGATTAGTGCTAATGTGTGTAAAATGTGAAGCACAGGGCCTGGCGTCTTGCACTGCCCCGTGTGTGGTAACTGTCGTTGTTATTTACAGTCGCTGGCAGTTTCCACTAACACTTGGCTTGTGTTCGTTGTAAATTAAGTTGAGGACTTCCAAAAGTGAGGAAAAGTGATTTCTTAAAGCAAAATCAACAATCAGCTGGGCAACATTTTGAGCACCTGCCTGGTGGCTAGCCCTGCTCTGGACTTCAGTGGGCTTGGGAGAGCACGGACTGCTCCTCTACTTGCTTTTTTAATGATGGTGAGAAAATAAACACACAAATTAAAATGAAAGCAACCAAGAAAGTTTCTTTGCAAAACCCTGAGCGAAGCCTCCATGGAGAGATAAAATGAAATCACCGATTTGTTTCAGCTCCAAAGGCGAACTGTAAATGAATACGGAGATCCAGTTGGCACCCAGGGTGGGCCTTCTACGTAAACACTGGAGCCAGAGGCAGTAGTTAAGGTAATGCAAGCTGCTGGAACAGACAAACTCCAGAAGACAATATTTCTTTCTCCTTTGAATGAAGTCCTACAAACTGGGGTTGGTAGGGGTGTGGAAGGAGTCTCCGCTCCACCGCAGTCCAAGGTCCAAGCTGGCTGAGTCTCTGTGGTCTCCAACAGGAAGCTCCCAGTTCTGCCCCGGCATTGACATCCCAATTGCAGATGAGGGAAGTGGGACAGGATTGAATGTGGCCAGTTTCCAGGGGGCAGAGCCTGGAAGCCACACTTCCCGCCTCTACCTCCACACTATTGGCTGAAATTTAGTCACATGGCCACACTTAAGTGCAAAGGGAATTTTGCTGGGAAAACGTGTTTGCTCAGGAGTTAAATGGAGGTGAGTTTTCAGGATAACAGTGCCTGCCACACAGGGCATGTGCAAACTCCAGGGACACGAAGACCGGCTTGAGAAGCCTATGGTCTGTTTCTTCCACGTCTTTATTCTTGCAACTAAACCCAGGCATTTAGTTCTCAGGCCACAGGTAAAGTTCACACAGCACAGTAACAAAATAGACAGGCTAAGAAAAGGGAAGAAAAGATAATACGGACTCTGAAAGAGGAAAGTCAGATGAAATTTACACTGAGAGGGAAAAATCGACATTCACCCTCTCTGCTTACACAAGCCTCTGAGAAGCCAAGGCGGCATCCACAGAGCTGCAGCTGCGGGGTCCGCTGTGTTTTGACAGAGCAAAATTTAAGCCAGATCTTGCTCCTTTCTCAAAACAAAGGCGCTTGACTGATTGTCGCAGTGCTATGGTTCCTGGATATTGTGACTCGAACCTACATCCCCAAATCACACCATTTGTAACGATCATGCCTTGTTCTGGGAGTGCTCAGCTCTCAGTGCTTCCAAACCTCAGAGGAATGGCTTCTTCTATCAGCAGGTCTAAACCAGATACCACTACTCTTGTGGGTCTGCCACTGGTCCATTGCTCGTTCTCCTGGGGTTCACGTGGCTCAAGCCAAACGCAGCTCAGGCTGAAATTTCCTGTCTCATCTTCCACACCTCATCATCTGCTTGTAAAAACCCTGCTTTGGAGTTCATATCATCTCAGCTTCAATTCTTTCTTACTTACCACAACCATCAAGAAGAAATGTATTTTAAATTTTGATTCAGTATGTGCGGATGCACACACACTTAAAATAATTTTCTTTAAACATTCTTTTAAAGTTAAGAGTGATGCTTTCAGATAATTCTGTTTTGTCCTATTTCATTCCATTAAAAAAAAAAAGCAAATAAATGCTGCTTGGGACCCACTAAATTGTTTAAGCAAACTATCTTCCATAGGTTGTCGTGGTTGTTATCTACTAGCCTCCCCATCACTAGCTTACATTAATAGAATTATTTTTCCTCTCCTTGAAGCCAGTGAACTTTGCCTCTGCTCCACTTTACCCAGATTGTCCTAAAACCACACCCTTGGCTTTTCTCTGTTTTATCCTGTTATATCCACTTCACCTACACTTCATGCTTGTTGGGAGCTTGGGACCCTTACTCTTCCATTGGCTCCACTCTATCAGCATCTTCCCAGTTTTGTTTCCTCCTCAATCTACACAAACCCCATGACCACAACTTCCTGATCTGTCATCAGTCCACCACTTGGCAGGAGATATTTTTGGTTCTGTCCTGATTTTAACCAAGCCTGCAAATTGCCCGCTAGCCCAATGGGTACAGCCCAGAAAGTGTAGAGATTAAAGTATCTGGACCAGGCTTATCAACTTGAGATGATGTCCACACTGACTCACCACTGCTGGTTGATTCCTTAGTCTGCTGTAATCTTCCCACTTCTGATTCCTCTGCACTATCTTATAGATTGAGAAGGGCAAAGCATACTGTTTGGACTTTGTGTGACTCTCTGTGGCATCTGAGACTGTTGACCTTCAGAATCTCTCACCCATTACTTTGATGATTCCCTTCTTCCTCTTTCCTCTCTTGTTGCTCCTTTTTAATATTCTTCATAAATTCCTTCTCTCTACTCCTTAACTGTTGGTTAACTCCCCTTCTCATCACCTTCTACAGCATTCCAAGGCAAACCTGTCTGCACCCATGCTCTCCATCACCATCTATGTGATGAGGATCCTCCAGGTATATCCCAACCTCAGCCCTTTGTGGGTTCATATCCAATGCCTGCTGCCTCCCTCCACCTGGATGTCTCACACACCCTTCCAAACTCAGTGTGTCCCCTACTTAACTTGGGTCCTTCTCCCTACTTAGCACTCACCAGTGACTTCCCATTGCACTTAGAAAAAAATCCAGAATTATTACTATAGTCCTCCAGGGCTGAGGCTTAAGTGATCCAGCCTCTAGCTTCCTGATCCTCTGCCTCACCATCTGGTCTTTTCTCATGATTCACTCTGCTCAACCCAAGCTGGCTTCCTTGCTGGTCCTCCAGTAAGCCAAGGATACACTCATCACAGGGCATTTGTCCAGGTTGTTCCCTCTGCCTGAAATGCGACTGCCCCAGATCAGATAGCCACAGACTTCTCTCCCTCACCTCACTCAGGTTTCTGCTGAAATATCAGAGGCTCACTGAAGCTTCTCCAACCAGCCTATCAAAATAGCAGCCCCTTCCTCTCTATCTCACCAGTTATCACTACCTTGCGTGAATGTGTTTGTCTGTTTACCATCACTGGAATACAAGTTTCTTTATTTAGCTGAATCCTCAGAACACATAGCCTAGAACACTATTTGAGACAGAGTAAGAAGTCAAATACATAATTGATGAATGAATGAATGAATAATTTATCTCCTCCCCGACTCCTACCCTCTAGCCCCAAACTGTGCTCTCACCAGGATTCTAGGTGAAAGATGGACAATTTTCCTAATCATGGTCCAAGCCAGAAGCCTGGCCTTGGGCCACGTCCCCTCCCTCTCCTCTCCACCCGCATCCCATCTGTCATAATTCCCAGTGAACCTTTCTAAATCTCTCTTCCATTCGGTCTGATTTCTCCACCCTCACTCTGCAGCCTTGGTTCGGTGTCATGGATCCCTTGTGAATCTGATGAAAGCTGTAGGTCCTCTTCTCAGCAAAATACGCACACAAACAGCACAACTTTCACAAAAGGGTTTCTAGATTCTCCAAAGCCCAGTGAGGACGCCCGTCTGTCATCTCTGTCACCCAGGGATTCAAATCTAAGGGAGGTGTCACCAACACTGCAAGGACTTTCCTTTTTTGTGCATCCTCTCCAGGTAAGGGTTGGAGCTGCCCCAGC
The DNA here is from genome assembly GCF_009834535.1 of Camelus ferus. NCBI lineage: Eukaryota > Metazoa > Chordata > Mammalia > Artiodactyla > Camelidae > Camelus > Camelus ferus. Next base: position 108,253,153 of record NC_045697.1, on the reverse strand, counting down.
CTCAGTCCTGGACTCCCCTCCCCGGATACCACCAGGTCCAAGGATAAAAATCTCTGGCTCGAAACTGTCTTGCTTCTCACCTGGATGGCTTTGATATCTGCTGTGATCTGAAAATTTGTGTCCTCCCCAAATGTGCATGCTGAAATTCTCACCCCCAGTGTGATGGCATAGGAAGTGGGGCCTTTGGGAGGTGACTGGGTCATGAGAACCTTCATGAATGGGATTAGTGCCCTGATAAAAGGGACTCTAGAAAGCTAGCTGGTCCCTTCCTCCCTGTGAGGTTACATGGAGAAAACAGATGTCAGTGAGGTAATGGGTCCTCATCCAACACCAAAGTCTGCCAGCATCCCAGCTTCTAGAAGGGTGAGAAATAAACATTTGTTCTTTGTAAACCCCCTCGTTGATGGTGTTCTGTGACAGCAGCCTGAATGGACAAAGACAACACCCTTTGACAGGTCTCCCTGACACTGCTCTTACCCCTCTTTGATCCACTTTCCACAGGAGCTACTGACGTCATCTTTTACCGGTGCAGTTTGTCCACGGCCTCTCGTGTGTCCACCTGTCAATGGCCCTGCATCGCTTTAAGAATAAAATCCCAAGTCCTCTGTGTGGTTTCGTGGCTCTGCTTATCCCTCCAGCTGTAGCCCTTTATTGCTCCACATCTGCACTCGGCTGGAGTCATTCTGAAAAGCCTCTCTCTCACCTCCTTGCTTTCGAACATTGGGGTCCTTTGCCCTTCTGGGTGCTTCGCCTTCCGTCTACTTGGCTACTTGCCCTTTGTCTTCCCCTGAACAGCACAAGGATTGTCAGGAAATGACTTCCTGGTCTCCTGGGGCTCAGCAAGGGGTTCTTCTCCCATCAGACTATGTTGTGTCATTCTCTTGTCCATTTCCCCTCCCAGATGCTACATCACTGACGACAGGGGCTGCCTTACTCATCTCTGTGGCACACGCTCAATAAAGGCGTGTTGAATGACTGGATGGAGCGATCAGGTGAAAAGGAGACAGAGGAGGCGGCAGCACGTTGTGGATTCACGTCAGTGGTGCAGGTTTCACCAACACGGCATCCAAAATGGGAAAATCCGTATTTACAGAGAAGATAAACCTGACAGTTCCACCATTTACAAAAAGGATTCACCACAGGGGGCCTCTAAAGAGCGGGTGCTTTAACCAGTCTCTGTAAGTGTTTATTTACAGATCATTCCTCATTTTATAAAGAGGCCAAAAGCTAAAATGCAGCCAATTGGAGGCTTTAGCACTGAATCACGGGGCTTCTGTAAGTTAAAGGGGAGAAGGATTCGATGTTAAGCTGTTCAATTAACAGATAATTTTTCAGGAACAGGCCAGAGAGAGAAAGAGGGAGGGAGGGAAAGAAGATGAGGGCTCCAGGAACGGGTGCAACAGTCTTCCCTCTTGCTCCTGGCCATGAGCCTTCTCCCAGGGATCCTCTGTTTCAGATGTTAAAAGATAAACTGAAGCGTATTAAAATGTTTGAGTTTATTTGAGCAAAAATTGATTCCAATCGGGAAACACCAAACCGGAAGTGGCTAGAAACCCTCCACCGAAAGGAGCTGCGGACAAGGAGGGGAAGACTTTTTATTTAGTTAGTTTTTTAGAAGATTTTTATAGAGAAGAGGTGGAAGGAAAGCAAGGAAATGACTTGATTGGCTGTAGCCTATAGTTGCCTTATCTGGGAAAGTCTAGTTGGGTGTTTGTGATTGGTTGTCCTGAGGTTTTGATTTCTTAACCTTGAGGCATTTCGGACTTAGGTTTCGGTTGGCTTAGGATGCTACGGCATTAAAGCCCCCTCAGTGCCATGGCTTCCTTGTTTGGTTAATTTAAAATAGGGGCGGGCATCTCCTGTCCAGCCAGAAGACAACGAAACAGCTCTGGTGCCAACCAGCCTGGGTCAGGTTGGTTGCTCATAATGAACATCTATCTGGTAGCTGGTGGTATCTCCCAGCCGTTAGAAGATAAGGCTATGGTTCTGCACCCCAGCAACCTCACAGTCAGAGCACAACGCAGACCAGATTCTGCCTCATCCACAGGCACTTAATTAGCAGACACGCACAAAGATGGTCATACGACCCGATCATTAAGCTCCCTCTCTCATCCACTCACTCAAAAGCACCTTGCATGAAAGATCACAGGCAACTTCTGGAGGTTTTGTTTGTTTCTTTGTTTTTCCCAACTGGAAACGTACTACTAGCGTCTAGTGGGTGGAGGCCAGGGAGGCTGCTGACCATCCTACGCTATATTCGGTCAATCCCCAGGGACGACAGGTGCCTCTTCCTAAACGAGTTTAAACGCAGTCTTGCTCCTCCTCTCCCTTCTCCTGCCCTCGTTTGAACTTTCAGCATTTCAGACAACATCTTTTCCCCTTCAGTCTCTAGGTTCTTCTGTTCCCTCTGCCTCAGTCTCCCATCCTCCTGTCAGATGGCCCTTCCCAAACCAGGACTGGTATCCTAGTTTTTTAAATTCTCCAGTAGCTCCTCACTGCACAGCAAGCCAACTCTCTGCTTTTTCCCTTGCCTCCTCTCCCTAGGGCATTTTGTTCCAACCTGTTATAGATGCGCTAACATGCCAAGCTCTCCCAAACCTCTGTGCCTTTACACATGCTGTTCCTCTGCCTGGAAGGCCCTCCTGTCCCTCTTTCATACTCTCTTCCACCTTACTAGGTACACAGATCTTGAGCCACAACTCAAACACGACCTCATCCTCTGGCTCCTCCAAGCCAGCCCTGGGGCTCCTGCTGCCCTTGCCCTACTCTGAACAAACCCCCTGTTAAAGCAGATGTCACAATTGTCTCTTTGCACTGTCACTAGTTGTTTGCATGTTTGTGTCCCTCCCGAGCTCTAAACTCCTATAAGGCGGGCTTTGTGACTAGCTCACTGAGCCCAGCATGCTACTTGCTACACAGCAGGCAGCAGCTAAATATTTAGATCATTCAGTGAATGATCACTTTCTGTGCCCTGGGTTGTCTGTTTTCTGCCTTTTGTTTGTTTTGGTTTTGGACAGGTTTAAAATTCTTCAGACTTTCAGTGGATAAAGTGATACAAGTGAGATACTCTGGCTTTCAAATCTCAGTGAACCTAAGAATTGTCTTCAGGACTTGTTCCAAATGCAGATTCCTGGGCTCCAGATACCCAGGCAGTCTTAGAAATTAATTAATTTTTTAAAACTGAGAAATAATCCACATATCATAAAATTCACTGTTTTAAATTGTACAATTCAGTGTGTTTTTTAAAAAGTATTTTCACAAAGGTGTACAATCATCACCGTTACCTAATTCCAGAACATTTTTATCACTCCAAAAGAAATCCATACTCATCAACAGTCACCCCCTATGCACCCCTCCCCTCAGCCGTTGGCAATCACTAAACTACTTTGTGGTCACCACAAAATTTGCTTATTCTGACCATTTCCTATTAAAAGAATCATACAATATGTAGTCTTTTGTGACTGGCTTTTTTCATTTCACATAATGTTTTTGTGGTTCTTCCATATTGTAGCAGGTATCAGTATTCTGTTCCTTTTTATGGCTGAATTATATGTCATTGTACGAATACATACCACATTTTATTTATCTGTTCATCAGTTGATGGTCATTTGGGTTGTTTCCACTTTTTGGCTAATATGACTAATACTGATACAAATATTTGCGTGCAAGTTTTTGTATGGACATATGTTTCAAATTCTCTCAGGCATAAACCCAAGAAAGCAGAATTTCTAGATCATGAGGAACGGACAAAATTGTTTTCCACCGTGGCTGAGCCGCTTTATATTCCCACCAGAAGTGTTTGAGGGTTCCAATTTTTTCATATTCTCAGCAACACTTGTTAATGTCCATCTTTTTTTTTTTTTTTTTTTTTTTTTGATAGCTAGCCTAGTGGATGTGAAGTGGTAGCTCTTTGTGGTGTTGATTTGCGTTTCCCTAGTGACTAGTTGAGCATCTTTTCCTGTGCTTATTGACCATGTGTGTATCTTCTTTGGAGAAAAGTCAATTCAAAGTCTTTCTAAAACTGGGTTATTCAGATTTTATTTTTAATTTAACGATCTAATTGACTTTACTTAAAGGTTCATGAGTCAGGCACCATCCCATCTTAGCAGATAGAAAGAAGCTCTGAAGAACCATACAAACTGGAAGACATTGTCAGAAGGAGGTGGGGCAAGGAAGTTACTCTAGCACAGAATGAATTGTTTCAGGCAAAGTCACCTTCTTTTGGGGGATGGCAGGAGTCTCTCAGGCAAATTACCTGACTAGTGCAGACTAGGTAATGTTTGCATATTTCTGTTGTTGTTGTTGTTGAGTTGTCATTCTTTATATATTGTGGCTATTAATCCCTTATCAGATACACTTTTTGCAAATATTTTCTCCCATTCTGTGAACTAGCTTTTCATTCTCTTGATGGCCTTTGGATGCACAAGAACTTTTAATTTTGATGAAGTTGAATTTATCTGTTTTTAAAAATTTCTTGAGCATTCGGTGTCATATCTAAGAAACTACTGTCTAATCCAAGATTATGAAAATTTATGCCTATGTTTTCTTCTATGAGTTCTATAGTTCTAGATCTTGTATTAGGTCATTTATCCATTTTGAGTTACCTTTTGTGTATGACACAAGGTAAGGGTCCAACCTCATTATTGTACATGTAGATATCCACTTGTACCAGCACCATTTGTTGAAAGGGCTATTCTTTCCACCACTGACTGTTCTTGATGCCCTTGAAGAAAATCAATTGACCACAAATGTCAAGGTTTATTTCTGGACTTTCAATTATATCCCATTGATCTACAGGTCTATCCTCATGCCAATAGAACACACTCAGATGGCTGAGGAGCATTTGGAAAAAGCTCGGTCTAAATTACAGTTGCTGTAAATAAGAGTTAATCCAGGACAATGGTTCCCAAGCAGACTGAACCTCAGAATACTTACAAGGGCTTCAAAAAGAAACATTCTGATCTCCCAGGTCTCCCTTTCTTCCTTTCCCCTCTCCTCCCCAGAGGTTTTGATTCAGTAGATGACTATAAGGTTCAGGGGCCTGCTTTGAAAAGACTACTCTTGTGATCATCCAGAATGGAGAATTGCTGGTCCAGGTGATCATTCAAAGCCATCGCCAACACAAGGGACTTATAATGTTAGGAAAAAAGAAAGTAGAAGATGGAAGTTTGACCCAAAACATGTTAAATAATCATTTTGTGTGTATTTGGCTGTCAGGAAGCATTCGTCTGATGAAAAAAATCTGAAGATGATTCTATGAAAAACAGCTGGAATCAAAGGACCAGTATGGCTCTAGGATGTCTAGATGGGGAGGGGAAAATCCACATTTCAGTGTCAGTGCAGATGAGACATGAGCCCCAGGCCTGACACAGTGTCCATCTCAGTGCTCCCACCACCCCGGGCTCTATGGATGACATGTCTTTCTCTCCTACTAAACTCTGGGTCTTCTCAAGCAGAAACAGGGTCTTTTCCTCTTTCAAGTCCCCAATGCCCATCACTGTGCCTGGAAAATTGCAAGTATTGAATAAAATGTCAAACTAAACTAAACATTTTCTATATTTAGTCAAATACACAGATAAGTTCAAAGAGCAGGCTTTATGTAAAAATGCTAGGTATGTGGTGCATTGAAAACAGAACTGGAAGGGAATTGAGCAGTTGGATTTAAAAGACTATTTTTTTTTAAAAAAAGCAGGCAATTATTTTTGCACCGTGTTTGTCATCTCAGTTCCTACCCACCTGTGGGTCCCAGCAGGAAACAGATGGCTCATCAGAGTCAAATGGACAAACTATTTCCAGAGGAGTGGGCAGAATGAAAGGGGACACCAAGGAATGAAGTCCTGGGACTAGTCACAGTAGGATGTCCTAAGCATCCATGGGCCCTAAAGGACCAGAGGGCAAAGCACGGTGGCCAGAACCTAGTGAGAGCTGGAACCTAAGAGGGGGCCGCATGGCAGGACCTGTAGCCAGAGGAGGAAACAGGCAGAAAAGGGCAGAATGCTCCTTTGAAGGCCATCTAGAGGACCACCGGCACACCCACCCAAAGGAAAAGGCAGACAGGGACAGATTCAACAATGAGCCATGGGAAAACAGAAACCTAGGGAGCTGAGATGCAGTGTACCAGTTTAGCTTCTGAGTGTGCACTTTGTTTTGTAATGTTGTGCTTTCTTTCGTTCGTTCATAAAACACTTGAGCCTTTTGATGTTGTAAGACACTGTTTTGGAGTCTGGAGACACCAGAATGAATAAGACACATATCTGCCCTTAAGAAGCTCACAGGGGGAAGTGGGGGACACAGGCAGGCAGTAACTATGCAATCCAAGAGTGAGATGGTGTTGGTTTGTTTGTTTGTTTCCTAGGGGCTGTCAGAACTTGCTGTAGCAAAGTACCACAAATTGGGTGGCTCAAACAACAGAAATGTAATGTCTCCCAGTTCTGGAGGCTGGAAGTGTGAGATCCAGGTGTCGGCAGGGCTGGTTCCTTCTGAGGCTGTGGGAGAGAATCTGCTCCAGGCCTCTCCCTTAGTTTCTGGCAGTATGCTGGCCATCTGTGGCAGTCTTTGGCTTGTAGAAGCATCACCCCAACCCTGCCTGAATATTCATATAGCATCCTGTGTGTGTGTGTGTGTGTGTGTGTGTGTGTGCAGTGTGTGTTGTCCCAATTTCCTCTTTTTATAAGGATACCCTCATTATATTGAATTACAATGACTTCATCATAACTAATTACATCTGTAATGATCCAAATAAGATCACATTCTGAGGTACCGGGAGTTGAGACCTCAGTGGTCAATTTGGGGGACAGAATTCAACCCCTAGTAGTAATGGGGGCAGGCTTGGGGTGAAATGAAAGCACACACAAGGTGGTTGTGGAGGACAAATGACAAGAGGAGGGCAACTTGATTGGTCTTAAAGGATGGGTAAGTTAGCCGAGTGAAGAGATGAGTGGGCGGAGGGGGAGGAAGACAGGGCAGGAGGGACAAAGAAGAGACTGCACCTGAGCCTTGGTGCCTCAGGAGAGAGAGTGCAAGGCTGCAGGGAAGGGCCACAGCTCCGGTCAGGAGGGCCTGTACCACCTGCTGAGAGTCCAGACGAGAGAGGACGGGAGGGTTTCAAGCAGGGAATTGACAAGTCCAGTTTTGCCTTTCAAAGGGGTCACTCTGGCAGCAGGATGGGTGTTGTTCAGGGCTGCAAACAGGACAAACATTCACGAAGCTGTTGTATTGGATCAGGAGAGAGAGTCACGGTAGAGACAGTGAGAGGAGAAAGGTAAGTGTGAGAGATGCTTGGGAGAACATGATGGAGACAATAACTTGGCAGCGGCAGCCCCACCTCTGCAGGGGGTGGTGCCTTCAGTAAGGTGGGCAAGAGGTGGTTTAACAGGGAAAGTGTCCCTGATTGCGGTTCTGGAAATGCTGGCTATATGGCGACTGTGGGAGAATCTAGGGGCAAAGATTGCGGTTAGAGAAAGGGGTTTGGGAGTTACCCGCACATCCCCTGAGAGAGGGTGAGCGTCACCAGGAAGTGTGAGTTGTGTGCGTGGCAGAGCAAGATGAGCAGTGAGTCAGAATGGGATCCCAAGGGACCACCGCATGCCTGGGACACGTGGACGAAGAGGAGCCCCTTTCAGAGGGACCGTGGAAACCAGAGAAAGGGGCGTATGGATGTAAAGGATCAGGAAGCTTCAAAGAAGTGTAATCCATACCCTCAAATGACTCAGAAAGTTCTAGTGAGGAAAAGACTGCGTGTAGTCTGCTCAGTTCGTTATCAGGGAAGCCGTTGTTCACCTGGGTGACAGCAGCGGAGTCCAGAGAGTGAGAGGGAACGGACATGTCTGCACAACAGGACGTCTGGAAGAGCGCGGGAGAAGGGATGCTGAGAAGTGACCAGAGGAAGACGTGGGGCATGAGACTTGAGTACCAATCATGAGAACATTGGAAATATTGTGAGAGTTGCCAAAAAAATGAGACACAGAGCAAATTCTGTTGGAAAAATGGCACCGATAGACTCGCTCGATGCAGGGTTACCATAGAGCTTCAATTTGTTAACAAAATGAAATAAAACAAAAAACCCAACAATTATCTGCAAAGTGCAACAAAGTGAAGTGCAATAAAATCAGGTCTGCCTCGTTTTATTTACAGTCTGTGTATTTAAAGGCTTAAAAGGGGATGGAAGAGATTTTTACAAAAATGAAAGAGGGGATTGTAACCCAGCAGGACCCTGTGGAGCCTTCCAGGGTCAGACCCCTCCTCCTAGCCTCTGCTGCAGCTCCTCTCTGAAGTACCCAGATAACAGTATCTCATGTACATTTCCTGAGCTTTTCAGATGTTTAAAACCACCACCAAAGGGAAGAAATGAACTACTTGATGATAGAGATCTCGTGGCCCCCAGATCTTCTGGTGTCCAGGAGTTGATAGTGTTGACCACCCTGTTCCCTCCACATCAACCAATCCAGAGGATTGTGCACGAGCTGATCACGTACCTGCGACCTGCCTCCCTCACCTGGCCTTTAAACATGCTTTGCTGAAACCCTTAGGGGAGTTCAGGTTTCCTTGGGCATGAGCCACCCCGTCCTCCTTGCTCAGCACTGCAGTAAACCTTTCTCTACTCCGAATTCATGTTTCAATTTGGCCTCATGGTGCGGCGGGCACACGAACTTGGCTTTGGTAACAGGATAACTATCAAAGTCTGTCCGCAGGCATCAAGGGGGAGAATAAAGGGCTCGGAAAGAGGGAGCCACCTCTGAGACTGAAGGGGAAGGCGGGTGTGCATGTGGAGGTGTTGGTAGGAAGCAGGTGGGAAGCTGAAGGAGAGTGAGTCTGACGACCGTGAAGTCAGAGTCAAGTTTATGTGCTGACTACAAGAGACTGAAGGCTGGGCAGGAGCCCTGGTGAGAGCCAGGAAACTCAGGGTGATCACCTGGAGCACAGAGGAGGGAGCTCTCCGGGGACAGGTAAAGGTGACGTGGGCCGCACTGAGGGCCCAGCGGAGGTTGGCGGCCGTGGACTCAGGGTGGCCTGGCCGATACCGAGCGTCCGTTCCCTGGGAGTGCTCAGTCTCAGAGCCAGAACAGGGGCAAAGGCTGTGAGGGCTTCTGTGCACCCAGGTTGGGAGTTTGCTTGGTGAGAATCGAGGGGACTTGAGGGGTCTGGCCCAGGAAGGTAGGTGAAGGAAGAGAGGGCAGGAGAATCCCAACAAATGGGGAGAAGACGGAGGTGTCAGCAGAATAAGGACACAAGAGAGCAGCAAGCCTACAGAGATGGGAACAGGGAAGGGACACACTTCCCCTGTGTATGATTTTACTGAGTGGGATACAAGCAAACAGCAAACCTGTGTTCCTTTCGCAAACTGCTCACACAAAGGCGCTGGAGCTGAATTACAGGGGAAAATGCACTAAATGCATCCCTGCTGGCTTGGACAGTGCTCCTGAGACAGGGTCCCACAGCGATGTTACTATGATTAGGGGTGTGTGATTGCTGCAAAAATAAAGGAGGAGCCCATCCCTTGATTTTCTTACCTTTATCAGAGTCTGGTGGAGTGTGTCCGCTCTTTTCCAAGACAGTATCTTATAATAGATAGCTATCTTTCCACTTGGAATGGAGTCCCCCTGGGCTAGGAGGGTCTGTGGATGGAGGGCAGTAAGTAGAGGGCTCTCACCGAGCCTCCAGCTGCATCTTCTGAGCTGGGCAAGCAGCCGACCCATGGCAGGGAACCTCTCAGCCGTCCAGATGAAGCCATCCCACACCGGCCTGAGTTCTGATGAGGAAAGAGCGCCTGGGACTCTTGTCAAATCACCAAACAGGATGTTGGCCATGCTGCGAACAGGCCTGCAAGCTGTTGACAGCCGGATGTCGGGCTGCCAGAGCCAGGCCCCATCACTGATGGGCTCAGCCCCAAAGGCTCGGGGGCAATCTGTATTCCAGTGCACGCTGCGAGCCCTCCAGCCCGGGTTCCCAGCGATGCCCAGGCCCTGGGACCCACAGACACTGCTGTTGCAGCTCACACAGGCTTCTTTGTTCAAAGACTCTGCACGCATGAGCGGAGACAGCATCTCTGGGTCCTTTTCTCAAGGCCCGGGAAGAAAGGCCTTGCAGGCAGGCTGCCTGCCGACCAGCTCTGGGAGTAGAGGGGCTCCTTGCTGAAAGTCAGTTGGCTGTAGTGTGTCCAAAAATGGAGCTGGAAGGACTCAGCCAGACCATGGCAACACCTCCCTCAGGTGCCATCCAGGCCTGCGCGGGGCTGGCTGGGGGCCTGTGGCAGCCCTTGCTTATTAACTGCATTGAGAAAGTGGCTCTGACAGAGAAGTTTCTGTCAACACTGGTGCTCGAGGCAATCTCTTCAGATGACAAGCAGTCTCTCGCTTTGCCGGTGGGAAAAAGGGCAAGAGAGATTCAATATGGGGCCCAGGACCTGCTGCGCAATGACCACCATCTTCTTCTTCTGGAGCTGCTGCCTCTGCCCTGAAGTGATCTTCTGTCAGCTGAAGAACACTCAGCTGTCCAGTTTGGGGCCATTCTCTCTCTGCCCCCAACCATACCGCCTAAAACTTGGATGCTGCATTAGGAAGAGGCAGCCAGTGGGGAAGGTGGGCCTTCAGACCATTCTTCCCGGACCCTGGAGACACATCTAGATCATCACCCCCCAGGCCTCAAGGAGCATCGACAAATGGGTTCCATTCTGCACGGACACCTCCTTTCAGTTCACAATAGAAAACCATTTCCCTTTAAAAACTAGCTTTTTGTTCATTCCTTATTTGTCAGTTCTGGGAAGAATTTGCTGCAGAAAGCTTTTGAGTTGTTCCAAAAGATTGCTGCACGGCCAGCATCCTATTGGGTGATTTGTAATTTCCCAGCAAGGTGGAGGGTTCGAGGGTGTCCCCTGGGTCCCTGGTATTAGGTGGTTAGATAAGTAGGGGCACCGGGCAGACAGGTGGAGGAGAGGGAGGACAGTCCAGAAGATGGCATTGTGCCCACCTCTAGCATGAAGCTCTTTACTTCCTCTAAACGAGCGCCAGCAAGAAACCAGTTAGAACCTGACAGCCGCAACTGTGTGGTAGCAACAAGGACCTAACTGGACATGACCCAGTGCTCATGGTAATATAATTAGCATTGTGGTTTGCACTCTCCTTGGGTTTTTCTGTGTGCATCATAGGTAAGGACATGTGCAAAAGGGGACGAGCATGACTAAACATTCCAGGGGCAAGAGCTGTCAATCAGTTAAGAGACCACCTCTAAGGGAGGGTGTCAGAGAAGGTGCAAAGACCACTGCTATCACCCTTGGATCAGCCCGCCTCCCATTTTTGGAAGTGTGCTTTCCCTTTTCTAAAAAAAAACCTTTAAAATCTTTCCCTACACAATATTTTGTCTCCTGTCTGAATTCTTATCTTTCAGGTATGACAAGAATGGGGGTCTTTTCCCTTCCCCTTTTGGGGTAACACTGGCACTATGTACCTTTGGCACCCACAGGCCAAGGATGCACAAGAGGAGTGGAGAGAGAGGTGACAACGCCAGGTTTGCCGGGTGGCAGGGGCTGTGTTCTTCCCCCGCCAGGTCCCACGCTGGGGGCTCCCTTCCCACTGGGTTTTCCCCACAGAAGAGAAGTTACACTCCGCCTGCCTGAGACCAGCACCGGGTGCGACTCATTCTACGGCGCTCCAGAACCTAGGTCAGCGCGCAGCAGGGACTTAACAGATACTTAATGGCTGGCTGGATGTTTGGTAGGTTTCAGGGGACTGGGAAGAAATGGTTCTTTGTATTTGGCTCTGTCAGCTTTATTTGGGGGTGAGACCAGGGCATGCATCTCTGGAAAGGCTCCCAAATCTGGAAATCTGGGTTTTCTTCTTATATCTCCCCTCCAGCAGCTCAGCAGGGCCACCACCGCCCCTCCTCCTCGCAAGGAGAGCTCACTGCTGCTGAGTTAGGCCTAGACAAAGAGTTTCTGCCCGCCCCTTCCCATCCCTGAAGCTGGCCCCAGGCCAGGAGAGTTCTAGGAGATGGAGCGTGAGCCAAGGCAGTTAGCAGGGTACCCCTTAGTTAATTTGGTGCCCTTAGTTGTTCTCCTGACTTTTTAGAAAATGTAAACCTCTCTAGGGGTCTAGCCCACCCCTCCCCTAGTGACCTCTTCCTGCAGACCCTCCTCCTTGCTGCCCACCGTATACTCATTCAACAAACATCGATTCAGCGTGCACTGGGTGTCTGACATTGCTAGTTACTAGGGATGTAAGAGGACTAGGGTCCATCCATGGGTTTAAGGACCACGGGAGGAGGGAGAGATGCCGCTACTCAGTGCTGATCTTGAAGCTGCTGACATGTGATCGCATGCATGAGGCCACATAGGTGGCGGCAGCTCACAGTAAAGAAGCATCAGCCCTAATTTCTGTGTTGGGGATGCTTGGTTTAGGGGGTCATCATATCACCTTTCATTCATATTTGCAACTTACAACAGATTTTCTAACACATTATCTCCTTTAATCCTCCCAATAATCCTGAGGGCAGGGATCTGATCTCTGCTTTACAAATGAGGACACTGAGGCACAAACCAAGTGGCTGTTCCAAGGCGCAGGGTTACCTGGCAGGCCATGCACTGGGGCACTCAGTGACATTTTTGAGTGGTTGGTTGTGGGTTGGGGCCACCTGAGCCATTTGGTCCTGCACCGAGATCCTTCAAAGTCTTATTAAGAATGTTTGGACCCTCATAAAGCACTACTATGCCCAAGTTTACCAGGAGATTTAGGTAGGAATGGGGTTGACGGACTCTATCGTTCCTAAAATCAGGAGTGCTGATGAAATAAGTAAAGCCTTGAAAGCTTCCAGTCCTGCGCCTGCTCACCGTCCCCATTAACCAGCTTCACGTGGATGGAACGTCAGTCTGGCTGTGTTGGGTGGGAACGTGGGACATCACGTTGACTTGTAGACGTCCTGATGCTGCCCTCCTGCATGAATAAACACACTCGTGAGAAACACACACACACACACACACACACACACACAGCTTATACACACACACACATCAAAAAACAAAGTCCCAGGGTTAATAGAGGGTTTGAACTTAGGGTGTCAGGGTGTCCCTGGTACTCCCTACTCCACAAGCCACCTTCCCAGCAGCCCCCTCCCATTCAGGTGGGGAACATAGGGTTCTGCCTCATGAGAGGGGTGAAAAAAGAACCCCAAAGCCAGAATGTGGGCCCCTACTTTCTTTCCTTGACCTCAGCTGCTTGTCTCCTTTTTCAGTTTCTAAACTCAAAATAAGAAATAAAAATAGGGATGTCAGAGTTCTGTTTCCTCCTTAATGAACCCACCTGCTGACTATCGCCAGAAATTCCTTTAAAGAAGCACAAATCCCTTCATTCTGCAGGTATAAATAAAAAGCTTAAGATGCAAATGCCTGGAAGCCTTAACACACAGATATAAATAAGTTCCACTCAAGCCCAAATGATAATAGAAGATTCTGTCCTGCTTGTCCTGAGCTGGAAAGCGGGAATAAAAACCAGCAGTGTTATATCGCCTTTCCAGTTCAAAAGCAGTTTCACTAAATCTCTTCCATTTTACATGTACACATATAAAATATATATAATTTTTTTGAGCATCTCGTAGGCATCAGATATTGTGTTGGATGCTAAGGAGAACAGAGGTGAGTAAAAGAGATGTAGTGCCTTCCTCCATGTAGGCATGGGAGACTGAAGGATACAAGAATTAGATAAATAAATAACGCCAAGCTTAAGGAGTGCTATGAAGGGGAACAGAGCAAGCAAGGCCCTCTCAGGCAGAGGGAACAATGTATTCAAAAGCTCCAGGGCAAGTGTGGAGCACGTGAAAAGCTGAAAGGACCGGGAGTGGAGAGAAAGGAGGAGGGTGGGGTTGGGCAGGGCAGGTGGGCGGGACCGCACTGAGAAAAGACGGCACAGGAGGTGTCGGTTAAGGACCTTGGGACTTGGCCTCAAACTTACCGAGGCTTCAGGGGAACTTAGAGGGCAATGGGAAGACATTTGAGGGCTTTACAACGGGAGGATTAATAATCCGATTTGTATTTTCCAGGAAGGTTAATTTTGCTGCAGAGTCAGGATGGGGTGTGAACAGAGCAGGAAGGATGCCGTTGCGGTTCGTCCAGGTGAGGGGTGATGGTGCTGGACTAGGCTGGAAAAGTAGGGATGGGAGGAGAGATGATTCTAGAGATCTTATAATCTTATACAACAAAACTGATAGGATCTAGTGATGGGATGTGGGGAGAAAGCAGGGGGTGGTCAGGAAGGACCTGAGCTCCTGGCACTCGGCTGAGACAGGGTGGATGGCAGTGCCATGGGTTGGGGGAAGGACCGCCACAGAGGGAAGGTGATGAGCTAGGTTTGGGGCTTGCTGGGATCTAGGTCTCGTTAGCAGGGCCGTGCACGCATCCACGTGACATTTCTGTCTTTCAGTGGCTGAAATTGCCTTCCTTGGTCCACATGGCCAGACCGAATCAATGTCCAGCTCATTCTGTCTCGTCCCTCCTGCTGTCTTCCCTGAATCCACAAAACACAACACCCAGAGACTGAAACAGAAACCGCGTCCGTCATGCATTCAGTGTTCCTCCTCTGCGTGGTCTTCATTTCCAGGAGGGCAGAGGGAGACACCAGTTTCTGCAATTTGTACTACGAGATGTTCTTATTTGCCAGGTACTGGCTGCAGAGCTGACCGCTGCCTCTGGGCAGGCTCAGATGGAACTGCAGAGAGCCGGAGCAGGCGAGGGGAGGACCAGCTGGCTCCCTCCACTGCCTGCCTCTGTGAGCTCATGGGCTGGTGGGCTGCTGTGAACACAGCCCATCTTCCAAAACGCAAACAAAAGTAAACCTCAATGAGAGAAGCCACGTAGATCAAAAGTCCATCTCCAGACTCCTTATGCACTCCGCAGTTCATTTTTTCTCAATCCTTTCATCGATTATATTGTCTTAAGAGAGAGTGAGAGAAAAAACTGACGTCCTTGAGAGGCTGAACTGTGCCTGCTATGATTTCTTCTTTCTGAGCAAGTGTTTGAGTCAATGAACAGAAAAGAGCCTTTGCCAAGCTTCTCCCAGCCTGGAAAAGCCTCGCCAGACTCTGCTCCCTAAATCCCACCCCAGGAAGCACTCTGTGCTCCAGGCCTGCCAGTCTTTGAAAAGCTTGGAACTTTGTATATAGAAGAGTAGCCTGTTTCCCCGCAGGAGGAAAGAGTGTTCGCAAGAGGGTCTTTCAGAGCAAGGGAGGGGCCTCGCCTCTGAGCTCCAGTCTCACAGCTCTTCTTTAATGAACAAATACCGAGGCTGCAGTTAGAGATGTCTCGAATACCTCTGGAGCAGCAAATGAGGGAGTGCCTTATGTCACAGTAAACTAAAAGGGGTGTCTTGGTCTCTGGGAAAGTAGAGATTGAAGCAAAAAATTGGGAGGTGTAAGCAGAGCGGGGAAGGTCACAGGGAGCTGGGCAAGTCAAGGTGAGAAGGGGTTCTGCAGGAGTTTAGCTTCTGCGCTGGCCAGGGTCAGCCCGGACGGCGAGAGGCTTGACACCAGGATGTCTCTGGAGCCGTTGCCAGAGGAAACACACCTTGTGCCTCAGCAGAGCTCACAGGAGGGAAAGAGGGGAAGGGTCTGTCCGTGGGGCTCCCTCCCATCTCCTGCCTGTCAAGTTTCACCCCAGAGGGAGCCCCTCCCCGAGTCTGTATCATTCATACCCTTGTCTCAGAAACCAAATCCCACACCTTACACGGTGATGTTTCATTCAACTCCGAAAGCAGAACAGGTGGGGCACTGAGAGAGAGAGAGAAGGAGAAAGTGAAATTGGAGTTGGGGTGGAGGGGGAGGAGGGGGAAGGGGGGAGGAGGGGGAAGGACAGGAGGGAGAGAAGAGGGGTGGGGGAGCAGCTTCGGCTAAGGAAATCAGAGAAGGAACACAAAGGCTGTGCCCCAGTACAATGGGTTCAATGGGTTTCCTTTCCACGGAATCGGTTTCAGTAAAAGAAGGAAAAGCACAAAGCGGGGTGGTGGGGTGCAGGGGTGGATGGCCAAGGTCTGAGGAGCAGACTGTGTTCCTGGGAGGGAGGGACTGAGGGGGCAGAGCTGGGGCACCTGAGCATTTTGTGCATCAGGAACCTGGGGCAGAGAGCAGTGAGGGAGGCAGAAGGGGAACCACGGGGCCAGGATCTCCACCTCGGGGAATCAAAGTGTGCAGAGGCACATAGGTGCTTTCCCAATGAGAAAGCACACTCAGAGAAGAGTGCTCATAAAACCAGTCACAGTGGTTGGTGATGAGAAATGCTGGTCTACTCCTCAACCTACCCACCCGAAAGGGCCCAGGGAGACCTAGAGAGGGCACCTGATGCTGCGCTGTCTGTCCAGTTAGTTCTAAGGATAGACCATTACGCACCCTTGGCGAGGGGACCAGAAGATGTCAAACTGGGCACCCCTGGGACAAGGGCAGGACGAGGCCGCTCCTTGGCAGAGAGGGGCCAGAGTCCCTTTTAAAGGTGTTCCCTGGCCCATTCCACTTGCCTGGCCAGAGGAAAAGCAACACACACTGCAGTTTCTCTTCCAGCCCTCATTCCTGTGTGGGACTTGCCGACAAAGCACTCATTTAGGGGTCAGGGGTTTGAGGGATCCCTCTGTTGGTCACATGTTGGTCTTTTGGGAGTAAATTCGTCGGCTTTTCCCTGGCAGAGCCCCATGAAAACTGCCAAGGGCATCTGAGACCTCCTGGACTGCGGGCTGACGGATCCCCGTGAAGTCAGTTACAAGGGAGCCAGAGCAGCTTGGGCAAGATGGTTGGTACCCGCTGAAAACGGCCCGTGGTTTGGACCTTTCAGGCCAAACCTGGGTTGTGACAAATACTGCATTACTCACAGTGCACTCCAGACTGCAAAGTGCCTTCCCCTCGCCATCCCTTGTTTTTAATAACAAGACTGAAGTTGACAAGGAACAATCTAGATGAACGGGGTCATTAAGGGATGACCAAGGTCCTCCCAAGGTCACACAGCAGGCAGACTTGAGCTCAGATCTTTCATTGCTTAACTCTGCTCCAGTTCTGTCTTGGCAACCAAAAGAGGAGCCAGAGGGATGAGACTTCTGCATTTAATTTGATTATTCTAATGTAGAGCTATGGTTCTGAATTCTTGCATCTAAGTTAGCAACTGAGAGTCTCTTAGGCCTTGGTCTTTAGACAGCACCTACCCCGCTATTTCACGGGCAGAGCCCCGGAATCCCCCAGGTCATGCATTTTCATTCCTCGGTTATCAGCCTTCCCACCTGGACAATTTTGGGGAAGGGAATCTACAAGCATTTCACAGGCTGCTTCTCCCTCTCTCTCTCTCTCTCTCCCCATCCCTCTCTCTTTCACCTCATCCAGCACCACCAGGAGTGCTGGCAGAGAGAGACTCCCTTGGAATTTTAATAGCATCAATCAGCCTCACAGCTGGGGGGCAGAGATAAGGGTGCAGCAGCTCCTCCCCGAAAGCCCTTTCCCTGGGTTTCTCACTTCTTCAATTGGGAAGCTCTTCACACAAAGACAAACAGGTACAATTATCAGTCACTAGCGTGGAGAGAGGTGAGGAGAAATCAGCTCTGGCTGCCAGCCCAACCGTTCATCTCTTTACCACTTGAGGATCTCTTCCACTTCCCCCTCCTCTCCTGGTCCCCTCAGTGCCCTCCAGACTGCCTCCCCAGCCCCTCATCCCGGAACGAGGCCAGTGGGGGAACTCTGGGGCCTTCCTGGGTGGGACACAGCAAAACCCTGTTTGAGGATCTGGGTCATTTCTAGACTTATGACTGTGGGGGACCCGGAGCAGTGGACAGGACTAGCTTACTGACACCCTGCTCCCCTCAGAAAACTCAGAGGCAGTTGCTGTCTTCCTGAAAACACTAGTTTTGTCCTTTCTTGTTGCTTCTTTGTACAATAGGCATTCCTGGACTTTGTTCCTCCATCTCCTAGGTTTTACATGGCTTGAGGGAGAAGACATAGGCTTATCCATTATCTTCTTGTTTTTAATGGGCTAACTGGCCCCATGATGTCATATGAGGAGATGATCAGAGGAACTATACTGAAATACTAATTTTTGCCCCTTGCTGGTGTGCATCTGGCGCCCATTACTTAACCCATTTCTGCCTCAACTTCTCCATCTCTATCATTTTAATCTGTCTGGAAGGGTCATTGTAAGGACTCAACGAGATAATGCTTGGGGAAGCCACTGACCCACTGAAGGCCCCTCCCTGACACAGGGTCTTCCTGAGCAGAGCCCCAGCACCTTCGTACTGGATTGAAAACCAGAGGAAAACATCACCCTTCCCTTTGGAAATCCCTTTGTCCTTCTAGTTCTTTATTTCTCCTTTTGAGACAGCAGGGAAGGGAGCAGGGCACAACCATCGAGAGAATGACACAGCAATTTGCACAAAGACGGCAGAAAATTCAACTCCTAGTAGACCTTGAAGTCCAAGACAGTGGGAGATTTGACTTCCAGTAGACCTTGACCTTCATTATACACTGATTGTAATGTATTAGCATGGTGAATGGCACTCCCACAGGTGCCATGAGAGTTTCAAGGCTGACCATAAAAGGTCAAAAAGTGAGTGATGGCCCGGTTCCTGGGAATCCCAGCCCCTTCCCCAAAGTAGTTGGAATAATCCTCCTAGTCGCTAGCATATGAAGTTACCAAGCCCATAAAAGCCAACAACCCTGCACCTCAGTAGTCACGCTCCCTTCTGAGTAAGATGGCCCGCATTCTGTCTATGGAGTGTGTTTCCAAGGGAGAATTTATTTCCTGCCTTCAGGCAGAAAGGGGGAAGTTTTTTCTACATCTACTGCTCTTTTTTTGAACTGCCTTCAGCTCAAAAGAGTTTTTATGTCAAAGGACATGTTTTGGGAGTGACATATTCTGGTTTCCTTCTCATGGGGAGGAAGATGCCAAGGTTTCGGCCATCAGTGGCTGGCGGCGACGGATCTTGGCAGAGCTCCCGATGCCCGTCCCACATTTCTCCACTTGATTTCTCTCCCCAGGACTTTGGCTCTGGCCGTCCCACCCTCAAATCCCCAGCCTCACATCTCTTCATCTTCCTCGGCTTTCCGGACTCTGCAGCAAAGCCGCTGCTGGTCTTCTGACGGCTCACCTGCGGGAACGCCTCGGCGGGGCACCTCAGAAACTGAGAACCTGCTTCTCCCGTTTCTAAGGTGACGTGTGGGTTATTTGCCGTGCAGGTGTTTACACCACACACTCAGCAGCCACGTTGCTTCCTTTCTGTTAAACTATTGATTCTTTCTCTTGGCAGCTGAAGGGAGGCTTTGATGTGGGGATATGTTGTAGTTTCTGAAGGAGGGAGACGTGGGTGGGAGGATTTACAGCTGTTTGAAGAATTCCTCCGCCTCAGCGATTGTTCTAGAGGGAGGAGCCATTGGTGTATTTTCCCGGCTGCGGGCAGCTTTCCTGAACCCTGTTTCTCTCCAAGAAGGAGAGGAGGGAAACTGAAGTGCTTCCAAATAAAGATCTGAGTAATGAGATTGGATCTGAAGGGATTTGGTATTAAACTCCAAGAATTTCCAGATGCCATCCAGGGCACCGGCAGATTCTGGTCCTTCCGGGCAGGGGAAGGGGCTGCTCTGCGGGGGCGGGGGGGAGGAAGGGAGGTGTTTATTGGTCCCTTCTCCACCCCTTTTCCCTTTTACATTTTTCTGCCATGAAAGACTTCCGCAGTTGTGTTGCAGCAACTCTCAGCGAGTGAAGAGTGCTTTCTGGGGACCGCGGCTTTGTTAAGTAGGATCTGCAGTGATACAGTAGAGATTTTAATGTGCAGCGCTGTGTTTTAATAGACTATTAAACTCCAGCATTACACATTAGTTGGCTATGGTGCAATTGCAGACATATCGAAGATGTGCTCTCGGGAAAGCACTATTTACTTTAATGGGGAGATGCAGTAATCGACTGAAAATCTCTGCAAAGAGAGCACAAGGGGAAGGGGGAGGGACCCAAGGGCGGTGACCTGGGCTGAAGCCAACCCTCTTCTCATTCCCAGTACCTGAGCCTGGGTTGGCAAGTCCTGGCTGTTTTGCAACCAACCCAGCACTAGCTGGCTTGCAGCTCCCCATTACAGAAGATTCGGAGAAAGCTGTGCGTTTCATAATCACCTGGTACCCCAAGCCCATTCTGATTGGCCTCAAGTTTGGAGTGACTTTGAGGCATGGGGTCATTTACGTTAGTTTATCAGGGACTAGAGCTTTCCTTTTCCTGGTTTGCTCTGTTCTATGGCCAGAGTGACAGGTGCACAAGGTAGGTGATGTTCTTTAGAAAAGTCATTTTGCTCCAGGACTTTTCTCTTCTCAATGCCGGCAACCCAGCACACACTCACAGGCACGTGGTCACGCACACCAGCTTTTTGTAAGGAACTCAGCCTCTCAGAGTCTGTTCCCCTCTCATCCCTTCAGAGAAGGCTGGGCCTCATCTCTCCCAGGAGAAAACCAGCAGCTTTCTGATCGGCTGTGATGTCAGATGTGGACTCAGTAGCTAAAGGTTCGGATCCAGCTGGTACGCAAAGTAAAACTCTGGGCACGTTCCTGCCCATGGTCTTACTCGGCAGTAGAAATAAACCTTGAGAACAAGTCTTACCCAGATGAGAGCTGTGAACAGCATTTTCCAAAAAATCTCTCTTATCTGCTGTGCCTTTTCCTGCAGTGCCTTCCTGCAGTACAGCAACATTTAAAAACCAAATTGCAAATTCTAAAAAGAGGTCGGTGCTTTCTCAGGATCTGTTCCCCCAAACACACTCATTACTGCAAACCCAGGCCCTCAGGAAGCCTGGAGGAGGCAGGAAGAAACAGAAAGACAAGGGAAAATAGCCCCCCCCCAAATCAGTAGTACAACAAGACTTCCCCATCTGCCTAGCTAGTTTGCTCATTCAGCCTTGGAAGTAATCGCTTTCTTACTTTCTTACTCACTCAGTGACATTTTATTCTGGGTGCACAGACAAGAATGTTAATTCCGTTGGTGCTCCCTTCCATGTGTTATGGAGTCAGGTGAAGGGCTCTCTTTTTCTTTTTTCTTTATTTTATTTTATTTTTTTAAATTAAAAAAAAATGAGGGGAGGTAATTAGGTTTTTATTTATTTATTTTAATGGAGGTACTGAGGATTGAACCCAGGACCTTGTGCATGCTCAGCGCACGCTCTACTGCTGAGCTATAAGCTCCCTGATCTTTTTCTTTTTTAGGTAGGCAGGTTGCCAGCCACAGGGTAGGATTGGCTTCTTACAGCCCTGGCCTGTCACCCCACCTTTATAGCTTCATCCCTCTGGAGCTTGGAGTCAATGACACAGACAAGAAGGGAGCTCCACCGACAGCTTCTTTAAAGCTTTTGAAAAAATATGTTATAAAAATAACATGCCTAAGGTTAAACAGTATTTCCCCCAACAGCACAGGAAAGTATAAAATATAAAGGAAAAATATTCTTCATTTATCTTCCCCCTGATCTAACTCCTCAAAGGGAGCCACCATGAACAACTCCAGTGTTTGGGTTTTTTTAAATCATGTTTTAATCATTATTATGACTTTATAGGATATATATTCTTTGTTTCAACTCAAGAAGCTATCTAACATATAGCCATGCATAGCTACAGCATATCCTATGATGGAAAGAGACAGAAATGTACCTCTCCACCTTGGTTGTCCCTCTACTTCTTAAACTGGCTCAAGATCTCTAGGTAACACCTTAGAGCTAATTGCAATCTTGGCAACAATTGAGAGTGAGCTAAAAACACTTAGGTGAGGGGCGGAGGAGCTAAATAGGAAAGACTGGAGAGGAAGGAGGGAAATCCAAGAGGGGAGAGGGAAGGAGCTGTAGTGAATTTCTTTTACTGCATGGCTTTGTCTGGCCATGATTTTCCCCCGTTAGTGAAAGGATTATAGATGTAGGAAGGAGGAGAGCTTTGATGGGCAAGGTGAGGGCTTGCTTTAAGAACCTCTACTATCTTGCATTCGTCTCCATCCATTAAAAAACATGTCTATTCATGCCAGCAGTAAGTAGTTCGCTGCACCTTGTGGGAGACTGCATTAATGGCACAGTCCTCCGCCCCTTCTTGCGTCCACGCCCTTTGCCATGTGACTTTGCAGTCTCCTATTTTGCGGGTGGAGTGCAGTTCCCATCCCTGGGCTTAGCCTTGCATCGTTCCTCATTGACCAACAGGATATCAGCAGACCAAGCACAGGCGTGCTGCCTTGCTTCCTCATGTGCTTCTGACATCACCGTGAGAAGGACTAGCCCTCCGTTCCCAGAGGTATAGGACAAACCACAGAGCAGAGTTGTCCCAAGTGAGTGCAGAGGCACGAGCCAGCTGAGGGGAGATCAGCCAGGGCCAGCCTAGGTCAACTAGAGCCCACAGACCAGTGAAAAACAAAGGGTGATGGTGGTAGGCCACCGTTTTGTGACAATGCTAAATGGTACCCACGCCTACGATCTTCCAGGAACTATTCAGAACCCTGGAGAGAGCAGCAGGGAATACAGCTGAGCCACAACTCTTCACGGAGCCGATGCTCCAATAGAGCACTTTACATACATGTATCCTTACACACTTGATCCTCCAGAGCTCAGGTGGCAATCCCATTTTGTGGATGAGGAAACCGTGCCTCGAAAGGGCTAACTTGCTTGCTAATGAGAACAACCTAGTAAGTGCCAGAGTTGCGATCTGAACTCAGATCTCTGACTCCAAGGGCTACACTTCTTCCACTGTTCCAAAGCAACCCCCGCCTTCTGCTGAAGTCAGCACCTCTCGTGGGAGTTACAGAGGGAGCTGACCTGTGTGGGAGGACAGATGGGAGCTGCAAGTCTGACCCAAAGAGGACTGCTCTGTTATCGACAAAATGAGAAACAACTCTCATTTTTATCCCCTGAAATTGTTCCTCCTTGCAATTAAACCAAGCTCTGTTTACAAGTATTTAGTGTGATTCTAGAAATTACATTTTGAAATTATGCGAACAGAGACAGAAGGCAGCCCACACAGTGAGCGATTTCTTGTGGGTAATTGGCTGCTGGTTCTGGCTCCAGTGATGCCTTCTCTTTTGGAGCATAATTAGTGATTTCAAAAGACACTGTTAGAAATGGCCCAGGTCTCTAAAGAAAGGCTTTTCTAGCTCTTAACATTAGGAGATCTACTCAAATCCATGCTGACAAATTTCCCTTTTTGTTTTTCTCCTTTTTGGAATGAACTCTCAAGCTATTTTCCAAAGCTTGGAAAGGATGTGGATGTATAGAAATCTCCCAGATATAAAAGAAATCCTAGATTCCCATCAGAAAACTTAGACTCTCTTCCTTCCTTTCTTCTCCCCCTCCTTCCTTCCTTCTTTTCTTAATTTCTTAGAAAGACACAGAATATTTGGATATGAACAAGATGCATTCATTAAGATTAGGTTCAAAAGTTAAACAAAATGAAAGTTTATTTCTCTCCCCTATTAGGAAATCTTCAGGCAGTCATGGGCTGCTATGTTGTCCATGTGCAGCAAAAACCAGGCTCCTTCTATCTCTTATCCTCAAGGTCACCTAATGACTCAAGATGGCTGCTGGAGATTCAGCCATTACATCCACATTCAGGGACCAGGAAGGACGGCTAGTTCTTCCCAACTGAGTTAGTTACTTTTAAGGAGATTTACCTGAAGTCCCATAAAACCTTTCTACTTAAACACATTGACCAGAACAGAGGCCTGAAGCCCTATCTAGCTGTAAGAGAGGCTGGGATCAGTGCAGCAACCTATAGGGTTCTGTTGCTAAGGAGGAAGAGAAGAATGCATATTGGGGCAGGAAACTAGTTTCTGCCACAAATGTAACAATGGAGAAATGTGGACATGTAAACTGAATGAAGATACAGTTTGGTTGGTTTGAAACTAATCTCAGCATCAAGCCAGGAGCTTGGGATGTAAAAGAGCTTTATCTTTTGCCCCACTCTGTTCAATAGTGTTATCCATGATGCAGGTGAAGACTTTGAGAGCCCTCTGTCCATCTCTGCTGATGGCATAGACCAGGAAGTTTAGCTACTCTATCAGATAATAGAATCAGGATCCTGAAGCCCTGGAAAGGCTAAGGTACTGGGCAGGAAATAACAAGGGAAAATGTAACAGGAGAAAATGTAAAATTCGGTATTCAGATCTGAAAAACAAACTGCATGAGTGCAGGTTGAAAGAGACATGGCTTAGCTGCAGAGTTCATCCCTCTGTGTTAAAAGCGGGATAGGGCTCAGAAAAGATGTAATCGGATCTGGCCTTTGACAGGAAGGAAAAGGAAGCTAATATTTATAGAACACCGGAATATGCCACACCCTTTGATGGGCCCCCGGCAGTGGTTCTAGAAGATAAATGTTGCTGTCCCTTGCACCAGAGAGAGTCCCAGTCATGGCCCAGTTTCACGCAGCTTGTTCTCTCCTCTCTCCACTGATGTGCTGATTCTAGAAGTCCCGTTGTTTGCTGCTGGCCCAATTCCCTTTGTAGGGACCGCTCCGCTCCTTGGGGAATGAATTCTCACAGGCTGGGAGAGCACTTTAGCCGAGTAGTGTTAACAGCAACTAGTACATCAGATTAAGCAATTAGCACTCTTTGTCGCTTAGCAGAGATCGGGGGCCCAGAGGAACCACAGCAGAACAGATAAGGTACTAAGGGGAAAAAATGGGAGGGAGACACCCTGGGGAGCAGCAGAGAGTGGCGGAGGGAACCAGATGCCTGTGAAGAGGGAAGGGGCAGTGGAGACGGAGCAGCTCGGAAGACCCGCAGCCCCTTGGCAACGTCCTTCAGGACAGATGAGGAAACTGAGGCATGGGGTCAAACAGAATTTCCCAACTGATGTCTTCCAGCTGGCCAGCTCAGTGGTTCTGGGCTCTGGGTGCATATCAGAATAACCTGGGACTCTGAAACATGCCTAAGCTGGAGCCCCACTCCAGACCAATTGTATCAGACTGTGGGGAAGAGGTCAGGAACTGGTATTTGTAAAAGCCCCCGGGGGATCTACTGTGCACCATGGGTTGGGTGGGCTGCTCAGGCAGGAGGTGCTGGGCTGCCCTGGGAGGTGGGGGAGGCGTAGGGCTGGGCCCGGATTGGCCTGGGAATTTCGTCACTGTCAACACAGTCTTCTGCCCAGTTTCATGGCTTTGGGGGTGAAAGCAGTTTCTCATCGAAGGCTGAGAATCCCAGGAGAGTGAAGGATCGAAGATTCAGTCTGGCCTCATTATGTGTCTCCCGGGAAAAGACTGAATTCCCCTTTCTTCAGGGCCCACATCTAAAGCCCTCCCTGGCTCCATTTCTGCCTAGAATGCCCCACTCCTCCAGGAGCGGTCTTCACTCAGGCGGGTCTGAAGTGCCCACTCTTCCCTGAATTGTTCTCCAGTTTCAAGACAAGCGGGCTTTCTCCGTTTCTCTTACGATGCACGGCTGTGCAACAACCTCGGCACACTTACTCTTTGCTGTTGCCAACGACCCCAGCTTTTACACCTGTGCCAAGCAGATCGCCAAAGAAGTTAGCGAGACAAAAGGACTCTCGGGGCTTCCCCTGAAGATTCTAACTCCACAGGTCCAGGGTGGGCCTAGGAAGGGTGCTACTGAGAATACTGCCCACTCTGGCCAGGTTTGCCCCTTGGCCTACACAATATGGTACAAAATGTTAAGGAGGAACTCTCCTTAGAGTACAGTAGTTTTATGCAATTGTGTATGTTTGGATTACAGAGGAATCATCAGGCGTTCATATTTCTGCCCCAAGAGGAAAGGAAGCTGAAAATTAATTCTGATTTTATAGATATTCCATCTTAGATCTCTATGAGATAATATCATCATAGGATGTATGAAACAGGAACTGGCAAAATCGCCTCGAAGAGGACTCGAGTTCAGACCAAAACAGACGAGATTCTCTTTGACCTACTGACTGCAGGTTCGAATGTGTTCCCTGAGGAGGAGAAACTGGAAATTGATATCAGATCTCTGAGATATGGTATACAGAGCTGACTATGAATAAACATTGCAATAAAGCTTATATTTCTAGAATGTTCTTAGTCTAGAATGTGGGTTCAAGTGATTGTCTTTTTCGTTTGTTTGTTTTTGTTTTGGGGGGTAATTAGGTTTATTTATTTACTTATTTATTCTAATGGAGGTACTGGAGATTGAACCCAGGACCTTGTGCATACTAAGCATGCACTCTACCACTGAGCTGTACCCTTCCCACTGTCTTTTTCTCTTTGGGTAATATTTCAAGATTAAAAAAAAAAACACCACAGGCACTGATTATGAATATGTAGATTCAAATTACGGGCTACATTCAGACTATTATAGTCAAGATTTAGTGCCCAGGAAACCAGGAAAGCAGTGGTGCTTCCAGTCGACGTCCCCAGCTGGGCTGACCTGTAGAAGATCTGCCTCATGTTAGCCCTTGTGGGGCGCGAGCAAAGGCTTTGTCGGAAAGTGCACTGAATGTCACTTAGCCAGCTTTGCCCATGTGTCTGTGTTCATAGAGGCTTAAACTGAAAGTTCCTGGGGGGCAGGAATTAGGCTCTCTAGGTTTTCTCCAACAACTTGCATCAACTGGATGGTAATCCAGATTAGAAATATACCCTCTCACCAACAGACTGAAACCCAAGCAGCCCTTCTCCACTTCATCCCAGAACTCCATCATGGGT
This sequence comes from Camelus ferus, assembly GCF_009834535.1. Taxonomy (NCBI): domain Eukaryota; kingdom Metazoa; phylum Chordata; class Mammalia; order Artiodactyla; family Camelidae; genus Camelus; species Camelus ferus. The sequence goes on along the minus strand of NC_045697.1, from coordinate 108,226,543 downwards.
AGTAATCTTCCTCGTCTTCACTTGAAATGCTTTATGAGAAAAGGAAGATGAAACAAATACAGCCAATTGGGAGACAGAAAGCCTATGGTTAAAGCTGGATTGACCTACGTTCCTTTGGGTTGGGTAATTCAGTCTCCACATTTCTCTAAGAGCTGAATCTTGGCTAATTATTCCTCTGGGAGGATTATGATCAAGGAGTTGTGTTTGTGCAGGTACTAATTACTATATGTAAAGTAGATGAACAAGGTCCTACTGCGTAGCACAGGGAACTATATTCAACACCTTGTAATAACCTATAATGAAAAAGAATATGAAAAGGAATATGTGTGTATAACTGAATCACTGTGCTGTACACCAGAAATTAACACAACATTGTAAACTGACTACTTCAATTTAAAAAAAAAAAAAAAAAAGAGAGTAGCTATGTTTGGAAGCAAAAGCAGGCAAATAAACATTTTATTTGTTGCATATGGAGACCCAAAGGGAAGCCAGGGGTCAGTGGGAGGGACCAGATCAGTAGAGAGTGGGGCCAACTTCTGATGGGATTTGAATTCCCGCTGGAGGTGGGATCTAGATCAGATCTCTGACTTAAAGTGCTGAGGGTGCTGGTCTTCATGCTCCGAGAGCTGACCCTTTTGCTCCCAAAGCTCCGTGGAAAGCAATCAGAACCACTTAAACCTGACATTTCTAAAGCTGAGAGCAGTCTCTTCATGTGCCTGTTAAAGTATTGATTAGATTTGCTCAGGAAGTTTTCTACCAGAGAGAGAGAACTGCCAAGGATGTTTGCATCTATTTTGAAGCTCCTGGACGTGCAAGGATTTGAGGTCCCCATAATGGATGTCCGCTTCTCCCTGGCACTCAGGGAAACCCAACGCTCCAGAGAGGTCCTTGAAACTTGCCCCTCAATGACAAGTTATTGGTTTTCCCAGAAGAGGCCTTGAATCTCCAACTTCCCTGCTTCTCCCCTGCGAAGCCCTCGTAAGACCCTGCTGCTAAATTTATTGTCCTTCATGGTGGGCTTTTGGAAGATAGGTGGATTCTAATCTCCTTGAGGACTCTCTTGCAGCCTTTAGCATTCCCCCCTTGCAATCCCCCACCCTCACCACGGCTGTCAAAGTGTGTGGTGTGCAGAAGCCCCTGCTGTCACCTCCATGGGGGAAAGAAAACTCAGGTGTGAAGTCAGAATGAGCCAAAGTGAGTGCAGTGGAGGAGGCTGCGCTGGGAAGAAGCTGGGACACTGGTCTTGAGCTGGAATCACACTTACCCTTTTAGGGCCATGAGGATGTTGTGAATATCCAGGGTGGACAGAGGGTTGCATAAAGAGCTTCCCAGGTCAAACTTTAGAGGTCAAATTTTAGAGGGGCAGATAATCAATTTGACACATTCCATGGCAGAAATCATTTGAAACGTTTTCCTAGATCAGGTATTTATCAATGCAGTAGGCCCTTCAAATGAGGAAGAATAAACAAGTCACTGGTAGGTAGAATTTAGATAGTCTGTAAAATCTCTGAAATCATAGTCAAAATCATGGGTGGGGTCCATAGCTTTTATCAGAATCTCAAAGAGGAATATGGTGCTTGGAGGTTTCAGAACCACTGAATCAATGCCTCGTGCATTTGGCATCCCTACCCAGCCCCTAGCCACCAAGAGTCTTCTGGGAAATCAGAAATAGATCCACATCGGGATAATATCAGTGCTGAGAATACTGCCCAGCCCAACCTCGTCCCCTTAAAAGTCTACCCCTAGTGGGAAAGCCGTCCTAAATAAAACAGGAAACATAGAAATTATGAAAGAAAATATAGACTGATTTTATTATGTAAAACAGAAATGTTTTTATACAGAAAAAACACTATCAACAAAATTAAAAGCAAATGATAGCCTCATAAAAATATTTATAATCTGTATAGTAAAAAGTGGATATTCTTAACATGCAAAAAAAGTTTAAAACTTGGGAAATGACCTGAAGAGTTTATTTATAGAGGAGGATATTGAAACAGGAATAAATAGGAAGACCCACAAACCTCCCTAGAGATTAGATACATACAAATGAAAACAGAGATACATTTCCCACCAAATAGATTAGAAAAATGAAGATCAATAATGTCTAATGACTAGTCATAAACTGTTACGGGAATATAAACTGGTGTAATATTTTCAGAGAGAAATTCTACAGAATTGAATTCTACCCAATTAAATTTAAAATGCATATAATTTTTGATCCAGAAATTTCACTTATAGGAATGTATTCCCCACAAAATTCATGCAAGTGTGTACAAAGTTTGCTAAGTTGGTATAATAGGAAAAATCTGATAGTGACATAAATATTAATTCATAGAATAATTCATAATACATTATGGTTGATCCATGCTGTAGAATACCATGCAGCCATGAAAAAGAACAATGTCCCTCTGCACGTACTGACATGGAAGCAGGCCTATGTTATGTTATTGCACTTAAAAAAAAAAGAAATGTATGCCCATATATGATTCTATTTTTATCTTTATTATAAACCACAAAACAGTGTGCATATGCGTGAATAATGTGCGTGTGTTCATGGACACACAAGTCTGATGGGCATAGCCAGAGTTCTGGAAAAATACATATTTATCTATTAAATTATCTACATAATTTATCTATTAAATTTGTCTCCCTGTGATGTTGCGGAGTCACTTTTAAAATCAGTTTTCAATGTATTGTTGAATTTTTTCAGTCTCCATTTACTACTTTGTAATTATAAACAAATAAACAAAACTCTCCTTAGGAATGCATCCCAGCCCAGTTGTGATATGGTTTGTATAGATGCTGCCTTGACCCAGTTCTGAGACCCTGGCTACAGACTGGTCTGTTTCCCTTCTTGTGTGGACAATTAATTTCACACCTCCAATCACCTTGATGGGGCTGTCACACTCCAGGCCACTATTCACCTGCCCTTATCACCCAGGGCCAGGTACCAGACAACCAAGGACAGTCCCCTAAGCCCCAGAGCCTGGTGAAATTACCCAAACGAGCCAGTCCTAAGTCTGCCTTCCCTGCCTCACATGTTCCTTCCCACGGAAGCCACAGTAAAGGCTCTCGCCCACAGTTTTGCTTTCTCTCTCTGCCTTGTCATCGACGCTGGTGCTTCCTAGAGTGGTCCGGCATGGTGCACTGTGTTCTTCCTGGAGAACTCTGAGTGTAATAATCTATACAACTCTTCCCAGCATCTCCCTCTTGATCTGCACCTGGTCTCACCATATCTCACCCAAGGTAATATGGTTGAAATAGGAGTAAAACATACTTGGACATGTTTTCAAGGCATACCCCGTGGATGGATGCCCAGTGCTTCCAGAACTGCCCTCAATTTTATCTGCCTTTGCTGGCATCTCCCCTTGGCTTCCACACTCCTGATCTTTGCACAGAATCTGGTGCCTTTCCTCCCAGGGCCCGCACCTGATGCACTTTGGCTCCGTTTCCTGGCTCTGACTTTTCCTCTCCCATCTGGTCCAGCATCTCAGTGGAGTGGTCATTGGCCAATGACCTGCTGTCCAGGCAGGCTCCCACCAAACACAGCCCAGCTTCATGGGCCATCTTCTAGCAAACTTGACCAATGAAGAACAGAGATAGAGCAAAACTCAGAGGCTGTTAGACCTGGAATAGGCTGAAACTGGGGTCAGAAAGCAAGCAGATGGATTGTTGCAGGGTTGGCAGCCTGGGAAACCAGCAATCACCAGCAAGCCCTCCGAAGCCTGTCCTGTAAGCAGAAACAGAAGCACATGTGGATGCTGGAGCTGAAGTGAGCAGGCTTATGGACACACTGAAAGGCAAAGCCAGTTAGAGGCCAAAATGGTGCGCTGATGGTCAGGGAGCAGCCCACCCACAGAAGAGGCAGTGCAGGTAATAAAGAGCAGCAAGCATGACTTCAGAAGACCTGGGTTTGGTCCCTGGTTCTGCTGATGCTGCCAGAGCTGCACAGATGAAGGCACTTAGAGCTTTTTTAAATTAAATTTAATTATTTTTTTATTTTGGGGAGGAGGTAATTAGGTTTATTTATTTATTTTAATTTTTATTTTTTTAAATGGAGGTACTGAGGATTGAACCCAGGACCTTCTGCATGCTAAGCATGTGCTCTACCACTGAGCTGTACCCTCCCCTTCACTTACCTTATAAGTTCCAATTTCTTCATCTGTACAGTTGAGCATAATTCTGCCCACCCAGGCCCATCTCATCGGACATCAGAAGTGCTCAGGGTGTGGTGGCATTTGGCCAGAGGTGGGGAGACACTGCTGGGATGGGAGAGGAGGCGCACTGACACTTGATTGGGAGTGACTTTCAGTTTCTTCCTCTCCCTTTATGTTCTGGCCTCCACAGACCCTTCAATGTCACAGTCCTCCCTCAAACACCCTCTGCCCCCCATCCATACCAACTCTCCTCCCACCCCTCTTTGGGGCTGCTAAGAGCCATGTGCCTGAAGCCAAAAGCTCAAGGCCAAGAGATGAACTCCCCAGGTCAGCTCGTCACTCCCTCCTGTTCACCAGTCCCTCAGGATCTCCAACAATTTCCATTATCAGCAGACACGGCGCTTCCTGGTGGCGCACTGCTCTCACACAACTGAAATTTGCGGACAAGAAAAGCGCAGCTGTTCCGCAGCACTAGCTGGGCAGGAGGCTGGCAGTGGAGGGCCACACACCTTTTGGTCGCAGCTTGTGTGCTGGGACCTCTCTCCATTTTATGCATTGGGGTGTCTCAGAATTTTCCAGGATGTGGGAGGAACCGTGTTGCTTCCTCTCAGAATGATGGGTGTCGGGGAGGAAGAAATTTTCCTCTGCCCTTCTAGGTTCTTCTGGCAGGCCTAAGAATTAAATTGACATGAGACATTAACAGGAGAAAATCACACAAAAGTTTAATGACACGTATATACATGGAAGAGATCCAGGAAAAGTGAGTAACTCGCCAAAATGGCCAAAACTCTCATCTCTCCCCCTCCCCCTTAGCAGAGGCACTGGGAATTGAATCCTGGATCTTGTGCATGCCAAGCATGTGCTCTACCACTGAGCTATACCCTGACCCCCACCCCCAAAACTCCCATCTTAAATATCATTTTCAGCTAAAGTCAAAAGAGAGTGCTGAGATAGTGGTTTGGGACTTCAGAGGGGAGGAAGGCAATTGACGTGGAGACGGGAAAACAAATGCTTGGTAAACAAGTGTTGGCTGGGCCAGTCTGAGACCGTGGGGCACAGAGAGGAATTTTAGCAGATTTGCTAGGTTCCTCCCATCTACACACCTAGAGTATCCACAGTGACGGTGCCATTTCCAGAACAGCTTCTCTGTCTACATTCTTTAGGCAGTTAGGGGGAAGGTCAAAGTTTCTTCCAGAGTCTTTTGGGACTTGATCGTTTTCAGCTCAAAATAATCTGCATGCCATAGAGACCGCTGGGGTGACAAATTGTCCCCCTCCACTGGCAAGGGTGGAAGGGGAACCCCCAGAGTCTCACCTCTGGTGGCCACTCAGGAGGTGTGCTAAAGGAGAGGTAGGGTGAAGCTAGCCTTCCTCTGCGATTTTGCACTCTTCTGCTGTCTCTCAAGCTCTCTTGGGGCTAGCTGGGAGCACTGGTCCTAGGGCTCTGGGTGAAAAGCAGCTCAAACTCCACCTCTCATCTCCCTGTCCAGTCACTGTTCCTTGAGTCACCGCGGTGGGCTGCTGAGAGTGCCGGCTCCCTTCACAGCCCGACGTGGTCCCAGACCAGCCAAGGGCCATGGTGGGTCACAGTTTCCTGACAAGCATCAGGGATCTGGAGAATATGCTGCCAGAGAATCGATTCTTGTCTGGTCTAGGAAAGAATTCAAAAGTGAGGCACAGTAAAGGGAAAGTAGATGTATTCAGGGAGATACACACTCCATAGACAGAGTGCTGGCCGTCTCAGAAGGCAAGATAGAGAGTGACCGCAGGGTGTGGGATTGTCAGTTTTCATGCACTTGGTAAATTCATATGCTAATGAGTGGGAGGATTATTTCAACTACTTTGGGGAAGGAGCTGGGATTTCCAGGAAGTGGGTCCCTGCCCACTTTTTGACCTTTTATGGTCAACCTAGGAACTGTGATGGCGCCTGTGGCTGTGCCATGAGGCTCAAGGTCTACTGGAGGTCGACTCTTCTACCATCTTGGTTCTAACCAGTTTGTCCTCAGTTGCTGTGTCATTCCTTCAGTGCCCTGCCCCCTCTCTCCTGTCCCAGAATGAGGCAAAACCAGGTGCCAGATGGGGGGAGACACGTCATTCTGAGTCTCCCCACTCACCCTTCCAACCTTTTGTCTTCCTCTTCCATTGTTCCATAATCCACCACCTTCCCCCTACTCTCAACCCTGCAGACCAGACTGTCAGGACACAGGACAGATAATAAAAGGCCTCAGCCATCTTCACCACAGGGAATTATCCCATCTGTTCTTTTCTGACTTCAGCTTGAATTTGCTGAGGCTTCTCCATCTAGACCTATGCCATCCAATAGGGTGATCACCAGCCACATGTGTGACTATTTACATTTGAACAAATTAAAATTAAATACAATTCAAAGTGTTCAATAGCCACTTGTGGCCAGTGGCCACTATATTGGACGGCAGAGAAACGGAACAGCTCCATCACTGCAGAAATTTCTGATCTAGGCTTCCTATCCTGACTCTTCTAGCTCCAGCCTCCCGTCCCTCCTTATTCCGATTCCTTCCTAGTACACACAAAAATCACAATTCCTTTCTATCTAGACCTCCTCCCTAGATGAGGCTTCACTCACCTCTATGTAAGGAAAGCTCCTTCAAAGTTTTTCCTGCACTGAAGGACCAGCCCCCCACCTTCGATCTGAATTGCACTTCTCCCCTGAAATGCTGGAGCACTGGAGTGATTTCTCTTTTTCTTTAGGGGAGGGAGAAAGCTAGTGTCCATGGGGGACATCCAGCCGATGGCTAGGGAAGAGTCTCAGGGTTAGACTCGGGTGAGCAGTCAGGAAGGTTCTGTGGTTAGACACTGATGATCAGAGCTGGGCTAGTCAGAACCAGGCATGTGGGCAAAGCATGAAGGACCATATCCCAAAATGCGCAGACTGAGGTGGAAATGAACAGAGACGTCAGTGGGTCCACCTCTCTCTTTGGAAGAGAACTCTGAGCTGGAGAGACAACCCATACAGTTAACTAGGAAAAGCCGCAAATCTGTGTGATGCTGGCGTGTGGGCACAGATTGACCAGGAATGGGTGATGAGCAACTTGAAGAAAGAAGAATAAAGGCCTTACCAAGGGAGTAAGTGCATTTCAGAAAAAGTTTCCTCTAGAATGGAATTATTTTAATAAGTGCCATTTGCCTTTTGACTTCCAGCATGACATTGGAAAGTTACTCTTAAAAATGCAGCAAGAGTTAAAATACACGAATGTTTGTGTATGTAGTTTAACTAGGGAAAAAAAAAGTCCAGTAACTTTTCTTTATTAAACTCTAACATCAATGCTCATCTTGGAAACGATACATTGTTCTACTCAAAATGAAAGCAGCGATGAGCACATAGTAAGCAATCAATAAGCCCTTGTGGATTGATTGAAAGTAAATCACAAATAAAAAAACAAATTAGGAGCCCAGACTCTGCTGACCATTCCCTCCCCAGGCTAATGAGCTGTTTACTTCGCCGGTGATGGTCTCTCGTTAGGGGCTGTTAGTGCAAAACGGTGCTCATTGAGGTTGGGTCTGGGCGCATCAGCATGAGAGATCAGTCTATCTCTCAGGTGGTGGTGACCGCAGAGCTAGGATGGCAGGCACAGAACCCCAGTTCTTTTCATTTTCACAGTGGGCTGTGACTTCATTCATCAGCTCCTTAAAGGAGGAAGTCTACGACTGGCATTGCAGTAAGTGGAGCAGAGCAGGTCCCTTGGGGCAAGCCATGGGTTTGAAGGGCAAAGAAAGAGGCACTTGCTGGTTAGGAATTTCAAACCAGACAGTGTAGTCTGGAAGTGGGAGCTGTGATTACTTGGATGGAATGTAGCTGGTGCGCATAATGATATTGTGGAGCCAATAACAGCAACAATTGTGATGGGCATTTGTTGTCTTTGTTCTGTGTCCACTTCTCCTGCTTCTGATGAAAGCAACCCTACAGGTTGCTTTTGGGGGTGAGGGGGGCAATGACGTGTCCCTTTCCTCCCCTGCTATTAGTTAAAGCACAAGGCTCAGCAGCCATAACTAAGACTCCAAAATGAAGTGTCTCAGACTTTAAGACAGAACGTTAGTTCTCTGTCATGTAACATTCCAGAGCCAGTAGACAGGCTCTGCTCCACCATCATCCAGGGACCTGGGCCAGCAGGGCGGGCACGACAGCCACCGTCAGTGCCTGGCTTCCAGGGCGGCCTCAGTCTTTGCCACGTGCATCCTGCAGGAAGGAAAGGGAGCCTGGAGGAATGTGGCCTTGTGGGTGGCTACCTACTACTTGGACTCAGATTCCATTGGAGCAAACTTGACTATATTTGGCTTCAAGGGAGTCTGGGAATTGTAGTTTCTAGCCAGGCCCCACATGTGCCAGCCATTACTCCAGGCAAAAGTTGAGCACATAATCCAAGCTGGGTAAAGGACTCTCTCCTTCAAACACGCTCCCTAGAAATTTTAATTTTGAGCAGAGTGCCAAGAAGCACGAAAATGGTTGGAGCCAATCCTCCCCAGTGGCAGAGCCTGTCACCTAGGCTCTCGGAACTGCGCTAATTCCTGCCTGATTTTTCACCTTTCCCCAGTGCACAGCTGCCTCTCCCCTCTCTGCTCAAGCTAATGAGAGTTGGTGTTCATTATTTGCAAGAAAGACAGCAATTGATGCAACTACCTCTTGAGAACCACCTACTGCTTATCTCAATAACAAAGATTTCTTGTGTACCTACTGTGTGCTGGCCAATGTTCTAGGCAGTAGAATACACTGATGAGCAAAACGGATCATGACCCTACCTTCAATGAGCCATCTCTTCTGATTTCCTGCAAGCAAAGCTCCTGGTTCAGGGAGCTCTCCTCTGTTTCTTGGGTGGGAGGCTGAAACTGCAGGTCACACTCAGCAAGTTTCCCACCTGGGCGAGTGAGTACACGTGATTATCAATACCCCTTGCACTTTCCTGGAGCATTCTCGCTTTCATTTTGCCTTGTGTTTGTGTTTGCCAGATGTAAATTAATTGCAGTGCATCCTACAAGTGAGTTTTCCCAGGGCAGCAATTTGACTATTGCACTGCGGCCTCGACATCCCTACCAGCTACAGGCTTAATGTTGGTGACAAGTTTGAATTTGCATATTAGCAGGCATCAGTGTGCTGCTTTCTGGTGAACCCAAAGGAGAATTCCATCTCCCCTCAGGCTGTTATTACGGGCATCCAGTACTTAGGAGCACATTCAAAAACAGATGCCTTCATTAGGGTCTCCCCTTTACCTCATTGTCATGCAAATCACCCGAATCAAGGAGTTGGAAAATGTTGGAGAGGTGACCCTAGAGCATCTTAAAGAAGTAACAAGTCAACGTACAGGGCATTCCTTGATTAATTGGGACTGCTAGGAAAACACTGCCGGCTTCCGCCAATGGGAACTTGCTGACATCAAATTATCTTTGAGTACCCTCCAGTCATGTGCGAAACTCCCTCTTGCTACTTCTGTCAATTCTTTTTCCTACTTTTTTTGGGTTTTTTTTTTTTTTTTTGAGGAGTGGAGGTGGGACTTGAAAAAGAAGTGGGACTTGGAAGGAGTTGCCAACTGCAAACGTTCAAGCTAATTAGCAGGGCGCTGGGGACCGGGCGCTGGGGACCATGCGGGCCGTGAGGGTGCCGGGGCAATGTGGGAGTGGGATGGACCAGTGCGCTTAATCCTAGCAGCCTAACAGGTTTCAACCCTAAAGATACGTGGTAGAAAGATGGCATGAATAATTCAGTGAGCACGAGGTCCTGAACCCACATTTTCTCTCATAAAGAGGAAAGCCAGGAGCCTCGGATACCAAGTCTGAAACCTATCAGAGCTAAATCTCCCTCTTTCAGAGTTTCTTACTAAGTGCTGTGTAGGTGTGAAAAGCCTTATTACCATGTAATTTTGTTGGGAGCAGACTTCCAAGTACCTGCTTTACTTTATATTCACACACACAAAAAAGATCAAAATGCATTTTATTTCCTAACAATAGCCAATTTGGCTATAATTATTGTAAAATACTGAATTTTTGAGGCAGAGCGCCCAAGTGACTCCCTACATGGCTCCCCTCCATACGTGAATATCTTCTTATTTATTGCCTTCCCCATAATGAACTTGGAGATAAACAACAGAAAAAGTAATTTGGGTTGTTGTGTTTTTGTTTTGTTTTGTTTTTTTTTTTTGACAACGCTGAACCTTTGAATAGAGAAAATCACACAGTTGAACACAGAGCGCAGTCCTGTGTGGTAACTGGTATCCATGGCAACCAATAGATTTTATGCTAAGTCTGGCCTTTAAAAACATTTCACGTTTACCACTGAGAAAAAGATGGCCTTGATTTAAAAATGATACAACAAGTACCTCGAATGGGCATGCTTTCTGCTCTGGGCTGCAAACACAATTAAGAGGCATCTCCTCGGTACCAAATCACCTCAATAAGATCTATGCCATCCTGGAGGAACATCAGAGCCTGCCTGAAAAACAGAGAAAGAGGTTGGACGTGCTGTATTCTGCTGCAGGGGCTGAGGCAGTTTGTTTTTCACTTGTGTTCCTTGTGTTTAATGCCAGGAGTAAAAAAAAAAAAAAAAAAAAAAAAAAAAATTAGGGAGTAAAAATAGCACGTGGGCCTCTTATCTTAGTCTGTGATCATGGTGACTGTGAAAATATTATGGCCTGCTTATCTTGGGAGCAGCTCCAATCACACCCGCTTATTATAACTCAGAATAATGGATGGAGAAATATCTGCCATACCAGCCTCGGACCGAGCGCTCCAAATTAGTTTCTGTTCGCATTTAGAACTTGGGGACCCAAAATGGAACGCAGCCGTGGCAACGAGAGGATGTCGCCCTAATGATGCACTTGAAGAAAACCAGAAAGGAAGAGTCCCCATCTTTAAAAAGAGGAGAGAAATTTGATCAACAGTGCACTAAAGGAAGGAAACAATTCATGTCTTGGAGAGGCGTTCGTTTACTAAGCTGCTTGTAGCTGCTCTGATAGCTTCCTGAAGACGGCATTTCTGTTTCCTTTTTCAAGATGGGTTGTCTGTTATGCCTCAAAATGGGATGATCTTGGCCATATCAAGTCAGAGAAACCTCGACCTCCTTCCTCTGAAGGTGTTTTCAGCCGGAGTGTTTTTGCAATGGGCTGAATTGTGTCCCCTCTGCCAGATTCACGTGTGGAAGCCCTAACCCCCATACCGCAAAACGTGACTTCCTTTGGAGAAAGGGCCTTTCAAGAAATGATTAAGTTAAAATGAGGCTGTTAGTTGGGGTCCCTAATCCAATCTGACGGATGTCCTTATGAGAAGAGGAAATTTGGACCCACAGAAAGACACTAGGGGTGTGCGTGCGCAGAGAGGAAGTCGATGTGAACACACAGGGGGAAGGCAGCCGTCTGCAAGCTGAGGGGAGAGGCCTCAGAAGAAACTAAACCTGCAGACACCTCCATCTTAGATCTCCAGCCTCTGGAACAGTGAGAAAACTCACTTCTGCTGTGTAAGCCACCCAGTGCGTGGTATTTTGTTGCAGCAGCTCTGGAAAGCTTATACCACTGGGGTGGGAGAGGGGCGTCCTCTTACAGAAAGGACAGCTTCTCCGAAGGTGAAGGTGTTAACCAGCTCACCGGGGCAGGAAGGCAGGGTTGAGGAAAGCATCAGCCTGTTTTACCTTCTCTGCAGTGTTGGGTTTCAGCGGCGGGGTGGGCGGGGTATCAACTACATGAATACCTCTCCTACGTCCTCTGACTCAGCATCCATATTTGTCAGTGGCAAACAGGACAGTTTGGTAACACCTCGCCGTGGGCAATGAGGAATCAAGGGGGCTTTCTGAGTCATCAACATTCTACACAGGCGAAAGCTCACACTTCCTTCATACTGCCAAATACCTGAGGACTGATGGAGACCCAGGAGGGTGGTGATGCCAGAAAGGCTGGGGGATGATGGGGAGGACAGGGCTGCAGTTTGTTCCTTTTATTCACCAGCTTTGCTTGACGCCCGGGCCTCGGGCCCAGCACCACACATCAGCCACCTGCCCGAAGGCACGCGCCATTCATCTTTGTGGGATAATTTCCTTCTCTCCGACCGCAGAGAGCTCTGGGCTATCTTTGGCCAGGGAAAGAATGTTGACTGTTTGACACACTGAAACATAAATCACTCTCTCTAGGCCTTGTTAACTTTTACTTATAAACTGTTTTAATGTAGAACTGTCAGGACCTGGTGAAAATAATGGGTGGTGACAGGTTCAGGATTAAAATCTTCTCAGGTAGTTAGGATGGTGAGTTAGGTTATAAATTGCTTTTAAAGAGCTGAGGCATGGACTGTGAGTTTCATATACCTACTCCAAATGGACATCAATGAGGCAGCTGGGACAAGTACAGGCTAGTAATTCATCTTAATTATTTGTCAGCAAAGCCATCATAATAAGAGATGTCTTTCATTTTGATGAAAATGACCCTTGGTAATCTCCAAAGAGTCTTGTCTGAAAAGCACCATTGAAGGGAAGAAGGTGAGTCTTCTGGGGCTTGGGATTTTGTGCTTCAAGCAAAGAGCTAGAATCAGAAAAATATACCAATGGATGAAGAGCTACAGCTCGAGTGTCCAGTTAGAGATGCACCCATAATTCTCTCAGAGGACCTCATTTGCTTCAGCACCAAGGCATCAGTGGGCTCTTATTTTTTCTCGGAACTTATTAGAGCTCAGGACTTACTGGACAGGGATGGCTTTTACTCACTGGGAGGCGGGGCTTTGAGGAAGGACCAGGACCTGCCACTACACCCCAGAGCGGAGGCATGGATTGTGGAATATAGAAGTTCAATGAACAGACAAAGCAAAGAGCAGCCATCTCCAGCCCTAGAGAAACAAACTGCTTTCTTAGGGGTATATACCTGAAAAGGGTGTGTGGATGTCCAACAGGGGAAGGAGACTTGACTGGGACCCTAGGCAAGAACCGGGCTGAGCACAAGGTGGGGAGAGAGGAGCTGACCCACAGCCTTTAGAACTCAGGCCCACCCCCACTGATGCTGTCCCTCTGACAAGAATTTCTCAGTGCTTGGGGAACTCACAATGGTCACACAGAGGCACGCCAAGAAGTCCGACTCTCAGAATCTTTTATTCACTCATTCATTCTACACATATTGTATGCCTACTGCATGCCCACACTCTTTCAGAGCCTGGGATATTTCTGTGAATAAAACCAACAAAACCTGTCTCTTCGTGGAATATACCTTCTAGGGGGATCAGTTACTCCATGTCAAGACTCATCCATCAAATGGGACCAAGGCTGCTTCTGTGGTTTGTTCCTTGAGACGAGGGCTGCCTGGGAAGGGGAGCCTCAGGCAGTGGGAAAACACCTGCCAGGAAATGAGCTGGAAGGATGGGCTGCCTCAGAGCCACACATCCTCTCGGGCCGATGCTTCTGGGTGGAGAAGCCTTTCTGCACCTTGGAGAAGCTCTACAATTCAATAACAGTTCACTAAGATGTTTCTGACTCTTGAAACATGTAACTATAGCTACAGACAAACTGCATTACAGGGCTTCCGAGAACCATCTGCTAGACTTTAATTTGTTTCTGAGGACTGAGAGGATTATAAATCATGCAATAACCCATCTAGGAACATTCTTGCCTCCATATTTGCAGCTAAAAAAAAAGGCATGGGATATCATCAACTTACTTTACCATTCTTTTCTTGGTGAAAAGAAAAGAGAGGTCCTTGTTCAGGATCTCTCACTAATGGATGGAAACAATGGAATTTCATGAATACAGTGCACAATTCTACTGTATGCAAATAAAGTTTGCAAATATACTGTATGCAAATATAGTTTGAATATTGTTTAATAAATTTGAAATACTGTTCCATAGGAATTTTTAACAGGTTTTTTCTGTATTAACTGTGTAAGACTATATCATATCATCCCAAAGAGTCATTAGCAGACTCTCAGAATCATGACTGAAGAATGTACCACATGAACATGTAAGACTGAAGGATAAAATTATGCAGGAAAGATAAGACTTCCAGCCCACTCTTCGCAGGGAATGCACTTTAGATTGTATTTCTAATAGTCAGATCCTCCATTTAGCAAACATTTGTTGGGCACCTGTATTGTGCCAAGCCCAGTCCCCTCTAGGAGCTCCCAATTTAAGAGAAAAGAAACATGTAAACACAGAATCTCTAAAATAGGTTATGCTATAAAAAAGTATATTTTAAGGTACCATGGGTACACAAAAGTGGAAGCCCTTAACTCTGCCTGGCATGCTTCCCAGAGTAAAGAACATTTGTACATTCCTTGAGGAATTCCCAGCAACTGCAAAAAACTTATATAAAAGTCAGAGAGGGAAAGAAAGGGCCTGGAACATTCTAGCAACCTCAAGCACAGCATTGAGGCTGGAGCCCAGGGTTATATGAGAGAGTGATGAAAGATGAGGCTGGAAATATTGACCAAGGCCAGATCCTGGCAGGTCTGGTCAGCTATACTGGGGAATTTGGACTTAATCTTAAAGACAAGAAGCAGCGTTTGGAGAAAGTTTACTTTCCACTGATTCACCCACCCTTGCTCACTCCATCTTCTCTGAAATAATGGGATTTCAAGACAGTGCACTCCGTGCCCCTGACAAGTTGGGAACTAATGTATCCGTCTGAGGATTAAGCCTTGTCCTTTGCTTACCTAGAGATGATCATACCAAGTGAAGTAAGTCAGACAGAGAAAGACAAGTATCATATGATGTCGTTTGTATGTGGAAAGCAAGCAGGAAGGAAGGGAGGGAGGAAGGAAGGAAGGAAGGAAAGGAAGAAAGAAAGGAAGAAAGGAAGGAAGGAAGGAAGGAAGAAAGGAAGAAAAGATACAAATTTTACTCATAAGCCAGATATAGACTCACAGACCTAGAAAACAAACTGTGGTTATCAGGGGAGGTAGGGGGGGTAAGGAATAGATTAGGAGTTTCCGATTAATAGATACACACTACTGTATATAAAATAGATAAACAACAAGGATTTACTGTGTAGCACAGGAAACTATGTTCAGGAGTGGGCTGACAGCCAACTAGTCCATGCTGTTTTTTCATATTTCTCTCTGCTCCTTGGCACTTTAAGAAAAGTCATATTAAAGAGTAATGTCCAGGAAATATTTTTCTTTAGATCTTGCCCAAATGACTTTCAGATGTGATGAGATGGCATGCTGTCTTATTTAACAAGTCTGGAAATGAGGAGTGAATGAGTCTATACTATTGGAGAATTTTGAAACACTTTCTTTAAATGGCACCCATTTGTTTTATATGGGATGGGATGAAATTTAGCAAATCAAACATGCCTTTCGATATGGTGAAGATTGGAATCTGTTGACTGAACATTTCTACTTGGACTCTCATAGTTTTACTTCAAACATCCATCAATTGCTCTGGGTGCTTGAAGTTTTTCTCTAACTGCCACTTGCTGACTTCTACTGTGGAGGAATGTGGAAAGAGAAGGTGTTGGGTGGGTTGAAAAGAGACCTGTCAATTTTCTCTTTTCCATGCTGGGCTCTGACAGTGTCTTGATTTGTAGGGTGGGACAAAGCACTTAACCGTTGTGTCTCCAAACGCAAATGATGAATTCCATTCCATTTACATTGTTTATTAACAGATAGGAGTTGCGTGTGATTAACTGCACTGTTCCCTCATTTCTTTGACCTTAAGATGCCAGCCTCTCAAGGGGTTGCTCTACAGAGACGTACAGCAGTCAGAGCCTTAAAGGAAGTGAGCAAATGCTCAATGGATGATAATGGTGAGGAGAAAACTCACCTGACTTCTCAGCAAATGCCAAACTCCCTGCAGGACGACAGGTGCGGAAGGTGAGCCCTACCTACTTTGGAGAGCAGGAAGGAAGTGATGGAAAATGGAAAGGAAGGTGGAGGTTCACTAAAGCTGAATCTACTCTACTTTTCCATAGGAAAGCCACTGATAATAACTCAACTGGTTCAAAATCAAATGGCAGGTCAGATCTTTGATGAATTTCAAGAGATTAAATCAGCTATGTGCAGTTGACACTTGGCCACTAAGCCCAATGGGAGTTCTTTGACCTGGCATCACCGTCAATACCTTGGCAGATGAGGAGAGAAGCAAAGAAGTCATGAAGAGTCTAGCTATCTATTTTCCATTCACTTTATGAAGCTCTTTTCATGTTGCTCCCAAAGTCTTCCACACACAGCAGCAAAGGATACTTCTTTATCCCCAATGCCTGATAAGATGAACTACCATTCTTCTTTGTGTTTGTGTGTGTTTCTGAATCCACATGAAATTATGGGGAAATATTTAGGGCTGGTTCCCTAAAGATTTAGGCTTTCCTTGAAACCAGCAGTTTCTAAAACGTGTTCCCCCCCCCCCAAAAATACTAGTTTCCAAGATGCTCTTCAAATTAGAATTCCTTGATCAAGTAAGTTTGGGAAACGCTTCCACAATTTATTTCCTAAGTGTTAGGGATACAGTGATGAACAAGTCATTCAATGCCTGGTCATAGCATAAGGTAAGGTTGGAGAAAAGGCAGAGACAGATCATGTAAGGTCTTGTAAACCATGGTAAGGACTTTGGCTTTTATGATTAGAACAGGCAGTTACTGGAAGATTTTAAGCAGCGTTGAGCCGGTGCATAGTGGAATATCAAGAGGAAGACATCTATAGAGCTTTGTTTAATCCAGTTATTCCAACCTATTTGACTTATAATATCTATTAACACATTAGGAAACATAATTTTGAACTAAAGAGGAGGATTCCTTTATTCCATTTTGATGTCCTTGCCCATTATGCCCCTTTAATATAAAGATGCTGCTCCTGGACCAGGGTTTTCACTGCAAAATTGTTCCAATTTGGAAACTTAGCTACTTCCATGCTTTTCCCCAACCCTCTGTTCACAATGCTGAGTTATTCTTATTTGGATACATCAGTTTATTCCTTGTATTAGATAGGGTAGGATAACTGCTGAAATTAACAGACCTAGAAAATACATACTGGCTCAAACACCGTAGAGGTGTATTTCTTGTTATGTTATAACTGCACAGGGCAGGTGAATAAGTCAGCCAGTATCCTTCCTCCATACAATCATTTGGGGATCCAGGCTGATGGAAGTTTGCCATTTTCAGTACATGGTTTCCAAGGCTCCCCTGGGGCTCATCTTCATTCTGCCCAGACAGTAGAGGAAGAGAGCATGGGGGGGAGTGGTGATGGGCTAGGGCTGGAAGACAACCAACATGTCTGCTCACATTTAGAACTAGAAATAGTCACATGACTCCACCTGGGTGCAGAGAAGTTAGGATATGTGGTCCTTGGATGAGCAGCTACCTTCTAATGACATTCTACATTATGGAAGGGTTGCATGAAGTCTGTTATACAGCTATCCATTTCTGCTACACACCTACTATACTGACAGCTCTTTGAAGGAAGGACTGTAAGTTTTCATGCATTCATTTTTGCTAGTTTCATAAATATATCATGGTACTGGCATAAAACAGATGTCCAATAAATGTTGGTTGAAATAAGCAATAGTACATCAAGAACTTACATAACTCAACCAGAAGGATGGAAAGAGTTGAAGAGATCATCAGAAAACAGAATAAGGCAGCTGTGATGGTATTTCTGTTCCAAAGAAATAAACATTTGCAGAGGAAGTGGTCAAATCTGAAGTTTAATTTCTCCCTTGATTTATCTAAAGGGGGCTTTAAGCAAAGCAGAGGTGAATTTAGAGACAAGGATGAGATTTTCAGAGGCTTATCTGTAAATGAGGAAAGTGCCTTCTACATTTCTTCATTGTGTTTTTGGCCTGGACCCTCACAAAGCAGCCTGAACCCCATCAGACATCTTCTGGATCATAAATCACACAGCGGCACGGTGAGCACTAAATCAATAGAGTTTCTAATTTTTGTAAAAGCGGGAAGGTGCTTATGTAACCCTGTTGGGGAAAGAGAAGGCCACTGGCAGCTTGCCTTGTTTATCCTGAATTGGATTCACGCTTGGAGGCCTCTCCACTCCGTGGAAGCCCTTTTGCTCAGACAGTACGGGGGAAGATGCTGAAATCTGCAGTCCTTGGACACTTGATTTCCCCATGTTATCTTGTTCTCACCAGAGTTCATTCTGCAGTTGGAACTGACTGAAGAGAGGTGTTTACAGTAGTGCTGCGCATTAGAGCATGGCTAACATTTCCTCTGCTGTAGGAGTAAGAAGAGGTGGGAACTGGAACAGAATGAGCATTTATCATCTGGGACAACTTCCCTCCCAAATGTGATCGTCACACCTCTTCAGAGAAATAAAGCATTTGGAGTGTTTATTTTGTATGATCCAGAAGTTTTCCACTCCTAAACCCTTCACACCCCCATGATATGATCTTAAAGCAAAGAACATCTGAGCAGAAATGCAGCCTGTCCTGTGGTCCCCTAAGCTTCTCTGCCTCCTCTGTTTATTATCCACATCCCCAAAGAGCTGAATGTTCTGGGCTGTCTTTATTGGGAAAGTGGAGTGAAAATATGTTTTTCTTTTCAGCAGAACCAAGGTGGAGAGAGGCACCAGCAGTTTAATATTCCATATGCATGGTCTGTTGAACCAGTCCAGCAGCTTTCAACAGGGCTGGATATCAAAACTGCCCTTCACAGACCAGGGAGAGTTAAGTGGGAGAGAGATAAAATGATATGACATAAATGATCGAAGCAATAAAACTCACTGCTCAATTAGTCACTGGGAGAGGCAGGAGGTGGAGGCGATTGGTGGTTGAGGAAAAGTGTCTATCTCCTTTGCAGGGATGCTATTCATTCCACACTGGCACCCCAACCTGCTTGGCTCAGCTGCAGATTTCAGGCTGGTTGTTAATTTTCCAGGAGGTCCACCTATCTCACCCCCGACTTCTGTTACTTTAAAATATTAGCCAGTTAAACCAAGGATATCCATTATCCTGTGCAACGCATGCCTCTGTTTTGATGGCAGTGGGAGAAACCAGCATTGTGTCTAGCCCAACCCCTGCAGGTACTCTGGGTCTCTTTCCTTCTCCCAACCTACCTTTATAAGATGGACTGAAAGTGAAAATCCTTCAAGATTCATCTAGCAACGTCTAGAAACCTTACTGAATATATGTTTTTGTAGGCCTAACAGGCTATCAGCAAGTCCTGATATGAGATATTTCTGACAACTGCTCCTGGCCTGACCCTGGAAGGTGTTCTAGGAAATCCAGAACTAGGGCAAAATTAGCTGTGCCCCAGAAAATCTGGCCTGTCATCAAGAAAGAGTGATTTCTATTTGGAGGCACTGGTATGTGCTAATACCCATTTTTGAATTTTTCCACTCTGGTCTTAATTAGCCCCAGTACTGTCAAAGCCTAGCCACTTAATGAGAACAATTATTCCTGGATTTCAATTAAATTGAATTAAAAAAGTATTTTATTTGTTTTTATTTACAATTTTTATTATGAAAGTAATATAGCCGCATTATAGAGAATATGAAAAATATACCGGGGGAAAAAAAAAAGACTCCTTCCCATAATCCGCTGCCCTAACAAGACCACTGACTGAGTCTCGGTGCTCCTGAATCATATTTGAGGAGCAGCTACAGCAGCAGAGGTAGGGTGGTGGCAACAAACAGCTACAGGAGCAAAAGCGTAAGGCAAGAGTTTTGCAGGCTAAGTGGGAAGACCCTACGCGTGCATATAGCTTCTGTAATAGAATGGGCGCGTGCACACCGTGGTATAGGGCCTTGGAGGGAAGAAATGAATAAGGGTTGGCAGTCAGGGAGAACTCCACAAGGGTTACAGGGAATGAGTGGTACTTTAAAGGATGGACAAATGTGGTGGCTCAGTGGTAGTGGGACCGGGAGGCAGTGGCGGACCCTGTTCAGAACCAGGAAATGAATCTAGCATGTTTGTAAGGAATGAAGAATTTTGGCTGAAGGATTTAAAGAAGAGGGGGGTAGTCAAATATTTAGATCTGATAGAAAGAATGAGCCCTTGTGAGAAGGGACTGTGTTATCTTGTTCACCACCAGCCCAGTGTGTGTCACACAGCGGGCACTTCATAAATTGTTGCTGTTCTGTTACTCACTAACATATGTCTAGTGACCCATGCAGTGTTTAGAATAAAGGAGATGCTTAAACAATATCTTTTTTTGACTAAATAAATCAAATGAAAGGGTGGGGTTCGATTATAGAAGGTCTGGCAATTCTGCTTCAAGACTTGCAAGAATCTTCAAATTCGAGGGGGTGAAAGACTTATTATTGTGCGTTTTGAGTTAGGGTTGGGGGAGGAAGAGAATGACCCTAGCGGTGAGGAAAGATGAATGTGGCTGCAGAGCCCATAAACGATTGGATGGGTGAGCTCGGAGAGAGGGGAGCTGTTGGGAAATTATAATCACAAGCTAGGAGAGATGTGATGAGAGGCTGGAGGAAACGGACAGGATGGAAATAAATGAAGGAGGAAGAAACCTGAAGAATGAGTGGGTATTGGGGGAATGGCCTTGAAAAAGGCACAGTCAAAATTCCCTTAAAAGCCTTGAACTTGGAAATTGGAGCTATCAGTGAGGGACAATGGGCCGTCAAAAGTGGTTCTGCTGGCGGGAAAGGATGTATTCCATCTTGAACTTGGTGAGTTCAGAGGGACTTTAGAATATTGGATCCCACAACGCAGGGCCAGGGGACTCCAGTTAGGCTGGTACTAAGGGCACTCTGTAGACCAATGGTCTTCAAGTATTTTTCATCATGTAGCCTTGTCAGCCAAAAATTTTTTTTGCCATTATTTATTATTATTATCTATTATGAAATTATGTACATATAATACTATACTACAGAGTATATACTTTACAAAATATAGATAAAAATTAAAATGAAAAATAGAAGATAAAGATGAAAAAGACAGTATTTTAAAAGATTTTGCTAACATGATGACTTCATTTGAAAGTTAATGCAAATCCAAAAAGTAGTCAACTCTAAGGGTGATGTTTATTGTGAATGAGGATAAATATGAATTCATATTTCAAATATCCTTTTTAATAATCTTAAAATATTTTGTTTAGCTTCTTGTCAGATGTTTTTATATTATAATTTTTTTTTTTGCCTTGAATGTGCCTGATAGAAAGCTTGTATCTGAAGGAGTGTCAGCTCTGCAGTCTTCTTATTGTTTCCTTGTGCTTGTAGTCTTAGTAGGGTAAACACATGTTCTGATTTGCTTAGGATATTTCCAGTTCACACCGATTTCCTGGTATGGCGATTGAGAGGGCCTCTTTTCCTCTCAAAGAGTCCCCATTTGAATGACAAATTAGAAAATCACCCTCATTATGAGAATTATCTTCAATTCAGTTTTATTGTAGGAAACTTTTTAAGCCATTTGTTCATCTTGGGTGAGTTAGTTTGACTAAAAATAAAGGATGTGAACCCACTTGGCAGGCACACATAAGCAACCATGCAGTAATATGCTACAATTGTGTTCAGTGAGTGGGGGGCTGTCTCCTTCCCTCGTGGGGCATCCATTCAGACCTCAGAGCCACCCTACACCACACGTGAGCCATGCCTATCTGACTTTTAGACTTAATAAAGACTCAATGTCCATGGAAAGACAAATGACTAACAAAGCTTGATTCCTGCCTTTGTATTTGCATAAAAAAGAATTAGGTGTTTGTTAGAACATTGCCTTTAGTTAATTGCCTCGTGCACACAGTGGAAATATCCACTCTACTTCGATCTCTTGAAGGGTCAGCCTTATTTCTGTCTCTATCCCCAAAACCTGGTGCTGTATCTAACACATAGGAGGTGTCTGAGTTGTTCAAGGGATAATGAATGAATTATATACGTGAATGAGAGACCTTCAGGTGAAATGCAGGACTGCAAGTGTTAAGGAGACACGAAGATCTATTGAGTACTTTTCTTGGACCCAACACTTTCACTAACGTTTTCGTGTAATCCTTCCTATAATTGGGGTAGATGTGCTACATTATCCCACCCTTGCAGATGAAAGTGAAGCTCGGGGAATTACAGTAATTTGTCCAAGGGAAGTGGCAGAGCCAGGTTCTGCCTGACTTCTAACCCATGCTCTTGCCAGGGGTTGGGAGCACAGAGGTAATATTCAAAGACATGAAAATCAATGAGTTCTTCAATGCAAAGAATGTAAAACCAGAGAAGAAGAGGCCCATGGTTGGAGTTTGGGGAATCACCCACAGGTAAGGACCAGCAAGAGGAGGAGAGGATGGAGAGGGGTGAGGGGGACCAGGAAAAGTGCTGAGTGATGACATCCACCCAGGAGAAGAGAGTGTCCTCAGGAAAGGAGGATGACCTGTTCAGGACCTGCCATGGACCCAAGAAATGAGGGCTGAAGGAAGAGGGACTGGTGATCTCTCATAATATAATTAAACAATGGGGATAAAGACCACAATGCAGGGAGTTAAAGAGAGAGTGGCTGATGAGGAAATACATTGAGGAGAAGCACATCCTCATCTGGGAAGCTTATCACTGAAAGGGAGTTGAAGACCCAGGGGACCAGACAAAGTTTTCTCAAATCGCAGGAATTTGGGGCATTTGTGAAAACGTAGCAGAGATGATGGTTCACCTAATAGTCCGTCCACTCCGCCACATTTCCCAGCCTTCTTTGCAAATAAACTAGGACTATGTGATTAGATCTGGCCGTGGACCAAGAATAGGGAGACATGTGCTTTTGGTAGAGGCTAATGAGAGCCGATGAGCTTTCTCCATCATCCTTTCCCCCCTACTTGGCGTGTCCAGGGGCTACGCGTTCCAGATAACATTGCTTCGTAACCGAGGGGGAGCCACACAACCCTTATCAGACTGTGAAAGTGAGACATTGGTCTCTGCTGTGTTAAGCCAATGAAATTAGGGTGCTATTTGAGACAACAGCTAATGTCAATCATTCCAAGGAGAAGAGACGAGAGAGGGAAAGGATAAGTCTGAGAAGAGCACTTTTACAATTTGGGAAAGAATGGGGTTTTGGAAGAACAGCTCTTCCCTTTGAAGTGCAGGAAAGGATGAGAGAGGCTGGGGTCAGGCTGAGGGCTTGCTTAGGATGATCTCATCTTTGGCAAGGAGAGGGTGAGAGGTCAACTGCCGAGCTCACTGCGTGGGGATGGGCTTGGGGATAGAAGGGAGACTGCAGGGTCTGAAACAGTTGCCACCCTCCTGCGTCAACTAGAGAATCCATGAGAGATCAACAAAGGGATTGCTTACCTAGAGCTCAGCTCGAGTTGGATAACTCATCAGGAAACCTAGACAGAGCTAGAAAAAGTCCAGAGGAGAAGGGCTGAAATGATCAAGGAAATGTGATTTTCTTGTAGGAAGACAAGCTAAGATGATTGAAACTCTTCCGCCTGGAAGCACAAAGGCTGAGCAAGATATGATCAAAGGGTTTGTCTTCTGAAGGGGACAGGAGGAGAGGCGGAGACAGTCTGGCTCATGGGAACTTGCAAAACCGTGCAAAAGAGCACGTCCAGAAACCTGAAAGAGGTGGTTTGAACATAAAGGACCAAAGTGCCACTTTCTATAGCAGGCTCATTCTGGGCATAAGGTGTGGCAAAAATGTAAACATAAATCGAGCAGGAAACTGACTTCCAGACTCGATTTGCAAAGTTCGTCCAAACATGAAATATAAATAAACCAAAATTCTGCAAGCTCAAAAGCAGAGTAGAAATAGAATGTGGTTTTGAGACAGAGACCTGGTTTTAAACTCTCATACTGACTCTATTCCATTGTTCATTCGAGAAATATTTACCAAACACCTACTATGTACCAGCACTGAGCCACATAACAGAGTCTAGCAGCAAATGAGGCATGGGTGGTCCCTGCCTTCAAAAAGTTTACAGTCTAACAGAGAAGGCAGATATCAAATAAATGATGGCAAAAATCATTATTTAAATTACAATTTTGATAAGTGCCTCCAAGGACAAGCACAAGGTGCTGTGAGAGCACCTGGAGGGACTGGACTAATCTGGGATGGGGGGAGGATGGTTCCTAGAAGGAGCGACATTGGAACTGTAATTTACATGATTAGTAAGGATTGGCAAATGAAGAGGGAGGACAGGAGAGTTTCATGCACAAGAAAAGCAGAAGCAAAGGCCCTGAGGCCAGCAAGACCCTTACCCTCTCTGAGCCTTAGTTTCCCCATCTGGATCAAATGCTCTTGGTGGCCAACATAAGGCCGCTATCCACATCTGCTGACTGTGAGGTTGGCTGCTAACAGCTTCAGAGCTGCCCCTTTGAAAAATTTGTTCACATCACATGGAAACAGCTGGAAGATTTTGGTTCCCTTATCGCATCTTCACTCTGTGCAGGTAGGGAGGGATATACGCAGCCCATGGTCAAGGACTGATTGACACAGTTACAGGCAGCCAGCCCCTCCCCATGCTGTCTGTCCTGCTCCAGAGCCTGGGCGGGATCTGGCTGAGTCTGGGCTTCAACTGATACCATGTCTTTGTTTTACTTCCTCTCCTGCCTCGTCCTGTGGTCCTCACTCACAGGTTGCTCTCCTGACAGTGTTCCCTCCGTCACAAGAATCTCATTTCAGGCTCTGCATCTGGGAACACCACTCAGGATGCCTAGTCTGAACTGAAACAATGGACTCAAACCATCTACACATAGCTGTGCAGTGGTGAAGCCCTGGGCTGGGAATCCGTGGTGCTGGCATGGGGCATGCTGGGGGCCCCCCTCACCTCTCCCCTCCTCCAGATACCTGGGTCCCTCATTTTGCACAATGATGTTTGTTACCCATGCAGATTACAAAATACGTTCATATCCATTGTCTAATTAAGCTCCCAAAACAACCCCTTAAGTAGGAAGAAGCCAACCAGACGAGGAAAACTGGCATCGGAGAGGTGAAGTGACCAGCTCAAGATTATCCGTTCAGGTTGCCGGGACTCAGAGCTGCGACCCTGGTCACCAAGCTTCTTTATCTCCACAGGCCATCCCCCTCTGTTGACCAGTGTCCCAGAAAGCCCAAATACAGCACAAGATGGAGGATTCATCTGACTTAATCTGGCATTTTTATGCTTTTGTGGATTTGCTTTCATAATTGTTGCTAATTTGACCTTGAGGGCAAACAAGTGGGTTCTATGAATGCACACACTACTTTTCAACACGTGGATCCGTGTTTTCTGTTTTTCAAACTAAATGATGTGTGCTTGTTTCCTGTCACCTGTGAGATCTCCCCTGCTTTTTCAAGTGCAGAAAGCGGAAAATCTTTAAGGATTCAGCCAGTGAGTAAAAATCTTAAGAGGGGATGTAAATGGATTGGTTTGGGTATCATTTCTGTTAGGAAATTAAGGAGGTCTTAACAAGCCATGGCCTTTCAGGCAAATTTGCCAAAAGGGGCCAAAGGATTCTGGGGAATGAGCCCCACCTATCCTCTCAGCTCTAAGCCTTGAATAAGAGGACAGAGTAACCTTGTGAGCGACGTGTTCGGTCTTGACAGTCTAGAGGCAGGATAAAGGATGCTTTGGCATTTGTCTGATAGCCTCTGATTTTTTTTTTCGTTTCCTGCCTCTAAGTGCACAGAAACAGGACTTTCATTTCTTGAGAGTTAATTTCCTTCAGCAGCTTATTCTCCATTCGAAGTCACAATCCTCTTTGGGGAAGCAATTGGTTATTGTGTAAAGGATTTTGAAGTTACATACTAAGGATTATGACTCTATTTGGTGAGTAAGAAGCAGAGTCAGGAGAACTCTTAAGCATGGAATACCCAGTTTTGATGAAAATGTTCCTACTGGTGACGAACCAGAGAAGGAACAGTCAAATCTCTGAAGCTGTTATGAGTGGGAGAATTGTAATGAGAACTTTATCCAAATGCAGTCCATCATTTTATCGATCAAGCATTGTGATGTATTTCTGCCCTGTGCATGGGGCACCCTGGTTGTAATGGAGCTTTGCTGGTTTTATGAAACTCTCTGTTCCCATTCTTTTGGTCACAACTCACTTACCAGAAACACACTCCCTGCCTGGCCGGCCTTAGAGGTTGCAGTGGAGAACAAACGAGAGTGGGTACTTTGCCAGAAAACACTACGCATCTGCCAGGTCTCATCATCGTGGGCAGCAGCACCCCCCCCCCCACAAAACAGGAAGTCCATGGTGTGAATCATTTCCACTTACCCGGGTGCCAGCATCTCACCAGCTTCTATGCCAGCACTGCATTCTTTAAACATGGATGCAAACCTGACTGAAACAACGCTCGTGAAATAGTAACTTACAAAATTGAACCCTGGATGCAGGAAGGTGGGAAATTGGCAGATTTCATGATGCTGATCATTCAACGTCTTTCAATTTAATTTTTGTTTAAATGTTTAAAATTTTAGTTTTAGTTGGGGGGTAGGTAATTAGGTTTATTTATTTATTTATTTACTTACTTACTTACTTATTTGTTTATTTAGTGGAGGTGCTGGGAATTGAACCCAGGACCTCATGCATGCTGATCATGCACTCTACCCCTGAGCTATACTCTCCCCCTTAATTTTTCATGTAAGCTGTAGATTTGCAACCTGGTACACACTGGCCTGTGGTGCAGAAAGATAACGTTAGTTAGTTAGCCTCACACAGCTGCTCATAATTTCTGCTGGGCCTTCCGAGAGCCGGGCTCGTCTGTCCTCAGCAGAGGGAGGTCCCTTCTCCAGTCTGGCTCTCTGAGTTAACTCACTTTGTCAAGGAGTGTGTGATGGTCCCAGAACCCCCTTTCTCTGCGAGTTCATCACGACTCCAGCCAAAAGCCATTTTGCTTATCCTCCTTGTTTTGGTTTAAAAATTGACTCTAAGGAAAAGAAGGCCAACCCCGCCCTGCAAGTGTGTGACCCCAGCAGACCCGAGCAGTCTGCATGGCCAATAACCAGCCCGACCGCGAAGCCCTGCGGTATACGGCACTCCTGTTTAGGCCCATTTGCTGTGGAATGCAATCAGGTCTCCACGAGGAAAACAGGTGCACTGCCGTGCTCTTAGCATAAAGGTTGATATTTCCTCTGCTTTACAGTGAATTTTCAACCATTTCGAGTTCGTATTAGTTCTCATGCATCATTTTTCGAAGTCAGTAGCGAGTGCTCATTTATCCAAAAGCCCGTGGACAATACTCAGATGGCCGTATTTTCCCCGCATGGTGACAAGTGATGCTCTTAGTGATGCTTGCAATTACCAAGAGATCCTGTGTCCGTGGAATCACTAAGCCATGCTCGTCACAGTCTTAGGGTCAAGTTTATGATTTTGTTATAATTCATTGCAAAACTGATAACTTTTGTTAATGAATAAGTAACTCCAGGCTATATAAAATATTTACCAACGATCCTATGATCGCTTTGTCAAATAAGAAAAAAAAAAAAACTGACATCTTTCAAAAAATAGAAGCTAGGACAGCCAACATTTCAAACAAATCACCAAAGGGTTCAGGACTTCGGTTTTTAGTAAATGTAGTCATGATGAAGTCCCAGACCCACTCGCATTCTTAAGGCAACACAGACAAGTACAAACACATCGGCTTTTCTGAGCACACAATTCAGGGTCACCAGAGGGCAGGGAACTTGCCGCTGGTCTGGACGAAGAGGCTAAATGTGGCTTAGATCAGACATCTGACAAAAACACCCCAAGGAAGCACATTTTTATGAGATGTTATCCTCAATTCAGTAACCCAAGTCCCTCCTCTTTACAGAAATACTCTTTTCTCCCAGGGACAGTTCCGCAGACCAGTCTTTGTGGGGTTGTCACCACGCTGGTCTGTGGGCAGGTCCTAATGCCAGCTGGGACCCTTGGGTCTAAGATGACTTGTCAGTACTTGGGGTCCCTGGCGGTTCAGCGGCTGTCTGGGTTGCCCTAGGTAACAGAATATACCTGTTGTTTTAATTAACTATAGAATACTGGTTAAGTGTATTAAGTTAGTACTTAAGTGTATTACGTGTAATACTTTGGCATTAGCGAGACCAGATTTAAATTCTTTCTTTGCCATTTACCAGTTATTAAGTTATCATCATCAAATTGCAGAACTGCTCTAAATCCCCATTTTCTCATTAGTGTAACAAGGATAATCCTGCTACCAAGACTACCTACTCACAGAGCTGCTGTGAATTAAAGGAGATGCTGTGTCTTACACCCAGGGCACAGCACCTGGCACTTAATAAGTCTTCAGTCAACAGTGACTCTTCCTTGGCTATCATTAAAAAGTCCACAAATGATAAATGCCGGAGAGGGTGAAGAGAAAAGGGAACCCTCCTACACTGCTGGTGGGAATGTAGTTTGGTGCAGCCACTATAGAAAACAGTACGGAGATTCCTTAAAAAACCGAAAATAGACTTACTGTATGATCCAGCAATCTCACTCCTGGGCATATATTTGGAGGAAACGCTAATTCAAAATGATACAGGCACCCGAATGTTCATAGAAGCACTACTTACAATTGCCAAGACATGGAAACAACCTAAATGTCCATCGACAGATGACTGGATAAAGAAGATGTGAGATACACACACACACACATACACACACACACACACACACACACACACACACACACAATGGAATACTACTCAGCCATAAAAAGAATAAAATAATGCCATTTGCAGCAACATGGATGGACCTGGAGATCATCATACTAAGTGAAGTCAGCCAGAAGGAGAAAAAAATACCATATGATATCACTTATATGTGGAATCTAAGGAAAAGAAGGACTCAAATGAACTTATTTACGAAACAGAGACAGACTCATAGACATAGAGAACAAACTTACAGTTACCAGGGAAGAAAAGGTGTAGAGAGGGAGAATTTAGGAGTTCAGGATTTGTAGATGCTAACAACTATATATAAAATAGATAAACAAGGTCCTACTGTATAGCATAGGAAACTATATTTAATACCTTGTAATGGCCTATAATGAAAAAGAATATGTATACAAATGTATAAATGAATCCCTATGCTGTACACCAGAAATTAATACAACTTTGTAAATCGACTATACTTCAATTAAAAAGAAGAGTCACTATTCTCTTTATCTGGCAACCTTCTACAATTGTAACATATATATACATGCAGGCTTCCATTATCCTTATTGATTTAATAACCTAAAATCATTCTCACTCATTATTATAATAGCAATCATTATCGCAATTACTGTTTGTTCATGACACTTCACATTATTATAATTATTATTTTTATCCTGCTCTCACAAATGTCATCAATAACTACCAGCCATTAGTTGTCATTAATAATTAGCAACTCCATGACATCCCACTCCAGTGTTCAGGATAAGTGAGGGTTTGTTTTATAGTACTGAGGGTCAGCCCAAAGTGAAGGATTTGTCTCCATTGAACAAAAACTATCCTGCAGAACATTTGAGGTGAGTTTGGTTTCTGCTCTAAACTAAACTCAAGTAACTGACTAAATTTGATGTCTGACCTAACCCATCTGAAAAGACCATGTTCTGAAGGAAAACACTTGAAGGCTAGGAAGTGTGTGTGAAATCATGCGCACTGGGCAGGAATATCCCAGAGGAAATGACTGAGTTAGTCGGTTAGTTAGCTAGTTTGTTTGCTTGTTTAAAAGTTACACAAAGGGGGAGGGTATAAGCTCAGTGGTAGAGCACATACTTAGTGTGCACAAGGTCTTGGGTTCAATCCCCAGTGCCTCCATTAAATAAGTAAATAAACCAAATTACCTCCCCCACAAAGGAAAAAAAAAAACCAAAAAAGAAGAAAAAATCAACAAAAAAGAAAAAAGCCAACAAAAAAGAAAAAAAAAAAGGCTACACAAACTATCAGCTCACTTTAGTAAACTCACCGTCGTGAACACATGCGTGTATAGATATATGTAAACTGAAATCTCATTTACTTCCAGACTTTCCCAAATGTTTTTGTTTGCTGGGATTTTGCTAATGTTAAAAATACAGTATACAGGACAGAAGTCAGATCGTGACGACTATGGCGTCTAAGGAAATAAACCTTCGGTGAGATGTGGTTTCCCCTGAGCCGTGAGATGATGGGTCGTTAAGAGTGACAAACGAGCTGAGGAAGGAGTATCATCGCATCCTGGATTCTAAACTTTTGATTTCTTTCCTCCATGTGTCGCAGGCTACTTTCGTTCACCACCAAGATGAAGAGACTGCAAATCAGGAGAGCCTCAAGGAGAAGCAGGGTGGCCCTCCTCGCTCCTCTCTTTGAGGAGGTGCGCTAAGTCAGCGGGGCCAGTGCCACGTGCACAAAGGCTGTTGGAGCCGTCCCTGAAATGATTTTTCTGCTCGGGCGATGTATCGACTCTTAATGTGTTCCTTGAAGAGTAAGACTACAGACCTCTCAAGGTCAAGGACAAAATGGTACTCACTTGGTACCTCCAGCATTTTTCCCAGGACCTGGTGTGCAGATGGTGCCCTATAAAGATTCTTGAATAAAAAGAGGGATGTGCAGATACATCCAAAATTCAGAGGGATGGACGTGAAGCCAGCAGGACTGGGGTGAGAAATGGCTGTGATCTGGGCTCTTTCTGTCCCACCAAACAGATTCAAGTCCCCTTGGATCATCTTGACCTTTTTCTGCTTGCATTTCTGTATGGTAGAGAGGTTTTAGTTGAACCATGTGAAATTCCATCTGTGTTGGTCAAAAATGTACAATTACCAACAATTTAAGTTCCAACGGACGAGTAGGCGGAGGGGTTAAGAGCACTTAATTTGCCAGGCAGAGATGTGAATTTGAATTCTGACCTCTGCTTAGCACTTGTGTGACCTTAGAAAAGTTATGTAACACTTCCGAGCTTTCATCTCTTCGTAGAACTGGGGATGACAAAACCTCTATGGTTGTAAAGATTGAAATCAGGTCGTACGCGTTGACCATGTTCTCCAAGGTTTGGATACTCTGCTCTTTTCTATCTGCCTCTATAGCCCTCAGGGTAGGCTGTCTTTCCTCATCACCTCCCCCACCTCCCCACCCCTATCCCTCCCCCCCACTACCCTCCTCCTCCCTCACCCCCATCCTCCTCCCCCTCCCCCACAGGGAACTTTCCACCTCACTCAAGTCATTATACTGTTTGCCATTTTCAAACAAGATTGAAATCGAGGCTTAAAAACAAGACATTCAGTTGTGCTTTTTCCCTATTCAAATCAGAGATTTCAATGCATGCAGAAAACATTTTTTTTGTTTAATTATTCAAACTAATGGGTTTTATTGTAATGAGATTTTTAAAAAACCATTATGATGGGCCAAGGGCTGAGGCTTAAAATGTTTTCATTTACTGATATGTTCTGCTTTAATGAAACCCAATATGTAAAAATCTAAACTTAGGTAAATTGGAAGCTTTGTCTACATTTCTATTGTTGACATTACAAAAGAGGTATTCTGCCTTACAAAGCATTTATTCCAGTGTTCCTTTCAATAGTGAGATCCCTATGGTGCACTTAGAACACAACCTGAATTACTACCGTGTTATTTACACACAGGTGTTTGGTAAGCAAGGTTCACCCTGGGGAGAGTAGTGGGCTGTGGTAGGAATGGCTCTGAATTCCATAATCAGTCAGGGAAGGGGAATTGAGAGAAGAGATTTTGAGTGACATCCTCAGCAGAAGGGAAGAAGGGTTCGACATTAGACTTTCAGGGCTCCTATCTCATCTTGATGTGAAGGCGTCTGTCAAATGTGCCATTATATCCCGTTAGCTAAAACTGAGTGGTGTTAGCGATTAAATAATGGAACACGAATCAGAAGCTGTGTTTTCTGTTTCTGTCTCTTCTAGCTTCAGACTAGATACCCTTGACATGTTCACTCTCAGGCTAGTTTCCCATTTACAGAGCAATTATTTCCATCCTAGAGGATGCAGTAAAGCCTTGTTAATGTTTTTAATAGCCTGTGAACCCTTCAGACTGAAGATCTGGCCTCTTTCCACACCACTTTTCTTGACCTTAGACAATAAAATAAATGGTCGTAGAAGCCAAATCATCAGTTAAGCAATTAAGAAAAACCATGTCATCCAAACTGTACCTAAAACCTTTCTTGAACAGCCTCATTAAATAAAACTAAAATCTGTTAAATGGATGCAACCTTTAATGAAGCTATTGGGTGAGCTTTTTTATTCAAAAGAATTAGTTAAATAGATTTCAGCAAATCAAGGCCAGCTTGTGTCGCCAGTGGAAAGACAGAAAGAGCCTCGTTGTATAGAAGCGGGCAAAATCATGAATCTATCTCACAAACTACATTGTGAGAGATTGAAAGAAACATTTTGATATTTTAGACCTATGGTCTTTGAAAGTAAACACCAATTCTGGAATTATGGTAGAATCAGATCCTGAGTACCATCATTTAAAACATAACTCTTTGCTTATCTCTTAAGGGAAAGCTAACTATCTTTAACAAGAAGAAACAAAAGGAGATGCAGTAGATGTGTTTTCAAAGGAAAACAAAAGAAACCAACTTGATGAATTAAAAATAAGGCTTAAGTCTGTAAGTTTTCTCTCTTCCTTTTGTTAACAAAAGTAGGATTCAATCATTTTTTCCTACTTTCTAAATGCAATATAAAACCAGTCTCCACAGGACCTAGAATAGAGCCTAGAACACAGTAGCCACTTAATAAATGAGTTAGTTGGCATTTCCAGAGGTGTCCTTCTCTTTAGGGACAGGGTAGGGGTGGTGAATTATGAAGGCAGGACTCAGAAGTGGGGACCAAGCCCTTTTTGGAGATGCAACCACACTTTTGGTGAGCACTGGAGGTGAGCCGAGAGACAGATCCCAGCCTCTGTACCCCAATTGGAAACAGCCACCTATGGGAGGGGTATTCCTGAGATGGGTACTGGTTAAAGTAGGATTTCAAGTCCCAGAGAGAATGGACGAAGAGGTACAGAAATGAGGAGGGAGGCACAAGGTCACAGCTAGACTAGAAGGCAGCAAACCCGATGCCAAGTCCTGATGCTTGAGGTCCAGATCTGCTGTGGGAACTCACATCAGATTGAACCTGAAGATAGGACACCACTCTTCCTAGCTGTGGGACGAGAGCTTACACAAACACCAAGGCTGAGAAATAGATGATGTCATGAAATTAGTAGGTTTACAGTTTCCTTGGTGCTAAAAGAAACAGGAAAAGCTTTAAAATCTATGATCTGCTAACATCTCACAGGATGCTACTGACTTACATATCAGAAAAGAAACAATTATGAATAAGGATTGTTTGAATTAAGGCTTCCTCAAAGTATTCAATTAATACTGGTCCCAGAAATCATCTAGAACAGATACCTTGTTTTTTCCTTTAATGACGATATCCCTCCCCGCTCTGTTTCAGGAAGGTGTGAAACAAATGGCAACCTGAAGCTAGATAATTCAGAGAGAGTTTAATAAAGGAACCATTTACAAAGGTGTGGGCTGGTTTAGGAAACCAACAGGAATAGTGCTGGACCCCAGGTGATCAATAGTGGGGAGCCATTCCACCCTCAGTTATGAAGAGCAGTGTCTGGAGAGCGTTCCCCACTGGTCTTTATAGAGAAACACAGCAGGTGGGAAGCTGGGGAAATAAACACTTCAACCCCCCTGTCCCCTCTTCCATCATCTCCTGCCTCACCTCGCACTGGCTGAACCCAACCAAAAGCCAGAGGGCACACAGACCAGCTTCCAGGGCAGAGGAGGATGGAGGAGGGTAGAGAGTGGACGAGGAGGGTGCAAATGGAAGCATGTCTTCATTGGAAAGTTAATTCATATTGAGAAAACGGTACCTCAAAGACATTGTTGGTACATTTCATAAAAGTACCCAATCAACAAGAATCTTTGGTCAGACTGTGGACTTCCTGACCGCAGGAACTGTTTGTTCTTTAACCTTCACGACTAGCACTGTTCCTGGCACTTAATACGTGTTCAATAACTATTTGTCGAATGACTAAATACATGAATAAATTAATGAAAGAAGCATGTTCTGGTTTATGTAATTTTCTTTTTCTTTTCTTTTCTTTTAATTAAAATTTTTTTTTTTTTACTGAAGTGTAGTTGATTTACCATGTTAGTTTCAGGTGTACAGCAAAGTGATTCTGTTATGCATATACATACATTGATACTTTCTCTTTTCAGATTCTTTTCCACTATATGTTATTACAAGAAACTGAATATAATTCCCTGTACTATATAGTAGGTCCTTTGGTTTATGTAATTTTCTTGTCAAAGGAAGCACTGTTCAAAAAGAAAAGCAGTCACAGAAAACCTCTTTGATCTTCTACCCCCATGACTGAAAATTCTTTCTAAAGCATAACGTTGGCTGTTCCCACACTTCTAAGAGGGATCTACGTAGCAGGAAGGAATAGTTCTTTGATGACTGAGAATCTGGCAACACTCAGGCTGTCATTCTCAACTCCAGGTGTGGGCAGCAGGGCTGACTTTCAAGACATCCAAAGTTTTTAAAAAACAAATAAACATGTAGGAATTGCCATAGCAGATCGGACTGTGGTTTATCCTGCCAGGAAGTCTCTGCTAAGGCTAAATGTCCCGCATTTTTCCTGAAGTGTGACCTGATTGATTTAGAAATGGGTTAATTAGGGTCCAGAGAGTAGAGATTTTACTTCTTCATTTAAAAAAACCTTTTTTTTTTTCTCTGCCATTCTCATATTGTAACTTCTCTTCAGGTGCTTTCCCAATTTCCCCAAATGATTCAACTGTCTTTATTAAGTCTCTGGACTTTTTTTTTTCTATTGCCCTTCAAAAGATTTTATTTTTTACTCTTTTACATCAGCCTGGTAAGGGTTAAGTACCTGATTTCTTCTTTCAAATATTTCTTTAGATAAATCATTGCAACCATCTCTTAAACTTTGTGTATAATCCAAGTTCCCTGGTAATGTTGTCAGTGTGATTGCTCTTTGACCAAATCCTCCCAGCCTCTCCTAATCTTAAAAAGCATGAGAGCCATTGGCCTGCCCACCTTTGGTGCTCTGGGACAGTCTGGTCTGGGGTCTGTCATAGGTACAGTTTGGTCAAAGATCACTGATGTCCACAACCTAGAAAGAGGGTTGTAACTCACTTAATGTGGACTTTCCCTGGATAATTCTGTTTATTCCAGAGTAATTTCCTGGCAATGGTCTCTGGTAATTTCCTGTGATCCAGAGCTTTTGTCCCTGCAGAAATCTGACTCTTTGCACTGATTCTGTTCTGTTTCCAAAGCAGCAAATCATCCCAGACACATGGAAACTCCTGCCTTAGAGGACTCGTGGTATCCTCTTCCATCAACCTCTTCCAGGGCTTCCTAAAAGGAAACCTGTTCCCCATTCCTTATACCAGACTTTGAAGTCACTTCTTTTTGGGGTCACTGCTTCATGAGAGAGCCTGCATAGACCCAGAGATTGACCAGATCTCTCCTTAGCCTTCTTGGGAGAAGTGAAGACCACAGACCTTTCATCCTGCCTTTCAGCCTGCACCCCTCTTCTTCCCAACCCCACTTTTCCTCTCCCATCACCCCAAAACCATCTTTGCGGCTTACCTCTGAACTCTCTACAAGTCCTCCAACGCCCTCCTTAGTTTAGCCCTCACTTCTTGAAGTGGCAGATTAGATAATGAGGATAACATTTATTTTTAAAATAAAATTTAAATTATGCTGTATAATATATACATAAAGATAATATATATATGGAGATAAATATAAGCCAAAAGTGTAAAAATACAAAATAGATAAGCCAAAAAAACCTAAAAGATAAAAACCATCTCTAATCCTCTCATTCAGAGAAAACAAAGGTTTATATCTAATGTCTATACTAACAGTCTTTAGGGGAAAAGACATTGACTGTGTTTTTAATAAAATGAGACAATACTATTTATAACTCTCTTTTTATCTCTGCTAAATAATACATTAGGGATATTTTTCCATGTCATCAATCTTTAACGTCATTGGAACTGACTGCATAATATTCCACTTCATCAATGTTCATAATTTATTCAACAAATGTCTTCTTGTTTCCAATTTTCCTCACATTGCTGATGCTCCAATGGTCACCTTTATGCTTAAATATCTGCACAAACCAAGAGGAAGAAGTGACTCTGGTGGAACTACTGGATAAAAAGCATGCAAAACTTGGAGGATTTTGATACAACTCAGCCATATGGCTGAGATTTGGAATCTCAAATGCAGGAAAGATTGAGAATTTGAGGTAAGAGGAAAGGTAAGGAGAAAATGAGGCTCTTTGAGAAGGATGTGAGAAATATCAGTTGTGAGGGATACTGGAAAACACTCAGGTAAAGAAATGAGAGATTGGAAGCTTAGCTCATCAACAAAAGTATCTCAAGGAAGGGAGGTCTATGTGACACTTCAGAAATCATGTGAGTCTCCTCCCTAACTTAAGTGGAAAACTAACTTTACAGATTGAACACCTCAGCACTTACCCATGTATCCCTTGTATTTCCTCTGTGAAATATTTCTTAGAACAAAACAGATTGCAAGATCACGGTCTTAATGGTAAAACAAAGGATTAAAAAAAAAGGAAGTTCGAAAGTCAGCAGTGCTGATTTCATGCAGCATTGTGAATTCCCTCCAACAAAGCAAAGCTGCAGTTGGGTGTATTACCAACCCCATCCTCACAACCTTTGAAATTAGAGCTGTGAAGTGACTCTGGTGACATGTCTGACTCCTTTGTGACAAGTCTGATAAGGGTGTGGTCCCAGTCGTCTTAATGTCTGATTGAAATAGAACCTTTGAGTAAATATAGCCAGCTGAGAGTCTCCTTTCAGAATGGCTCACAAACACAGCAGGCTTAGGGGAGGATTTTGAGAATGTGTCCAGTGATGCCATTTCAACCATGACTTGAGGAAATTAACAAGAAAAACGATCGTTCATTTTCTTGGGTGGTCGTGGCATCTGCCCTCCATTCTAGACTTGTATATTGCTTCAAGGTAGGATGACCCCCCCACCTCAGTCTCGAACAAACATAAGGCACATGCAGAAGAGAAGGAAGGAGGGAGGGCAAGAAGGAGACAGAGCGGGAGAAGAGAAGGAGAGAAAAGAAAGATGCACATGGAGAGAAAGGAGAGAAACTTCTCCATTACCTTCAGCGGCATGAGAATAGTGATCTGTTAACCCTATTCTGAAGGCTGCTGTGCTTTTGGTTTTTCAAGTAGGCTTGCGTTAACAATGGCCCTTAATACACACAGGCACACACACGGAACTTAGTCTCCCAGGAACAAAACAAACAGAGCAAATGCCAGAGTCCTCAAAGGGCTGGTCTGTGATGAGCCAAAGGGAACCTCATGCGAATGCACTTCGAGGAAGCCCCATCATGGGCCCTGGTGCAGCCTTCAAGGGCTCGGTTTGAACACAGCCTGCGGGCAGCATCTTGGATGTCCATTCTTTTTGAGTGTGTCCAGCCTCTCCAGAACCTGAGCCCCACTTCTCTCCACTGTCGCCTGGATGGAGCGATGCTACAGCTGACAGCAGTGACTGGCAGGGAGTCTGGGAAAGTACAATAATATTCTAAGTTGCCTTTAGTCTGATTTTTATTTAGGCTACTTTGCATGACTGGTTTATGCCAAATGAGGATATTTTCCCTTCTTCTTGGAATAGCTTCATGTTAAAATATCACTCTTTTCAAAGTGCCCAAATATTACTGGGATGAATAATGAGACAGATGGAAAATAGGAGGGGCGGAGCAAGTTCAGAACGCTTTATACTTGGCAGAATAAATGAGCTTTGCGGAGTTCCAGCCTCCATCTAGTTTACCCATCTGAAGGCACCTTCCACGCCATCCTATGGAGATGCAAAGACCAGTGAGGTTCCCGGAGCTCAGCTTCCACAGAAGCCACACCAACTCTAGGGACCTCCTACCCACAGCCTAGTCAAAGGGCACAGGGCAGCTCTCCAACCCAGGTTAGTGCATCCTAAGAAGTGAGCGTGCCCTGTGACAGCTTCCAGGTTGTGGGACTTTGCTACGTGTAGAACTCTGCCTGAAGCATCAACCATTTTTCCAGAAAGAGTACCAAAAAATCCAGTGCAGTGTGGGTTTTCAGAAGATAGAAGATGGCAAGGCATTCTTTATCCTTTTCTGAGCAGACAAACGCAGGAAGCAACTGGCAGCTAAATATTGGACTGAATCGTGTTCACTGCTACGTGTTGCTGATAACACAGAATGTGTCCGATTGAATCCCGTTACTGGCAGCTGCCAGCCTGATGGGTCCCAGTGTCGTTCCTCCAGCTACCATGTGCTTCCATGTCTCCTTCCTCTACCCAGACCTAGCCCACCCCCCAAGGCCCACGTGAAATGTCAGCATCTCTTCTAGAAGCCTCTCTCATGCAGATGCCTCCTATCTGTACCAGCTCTTCTCTCCACGAAAAAAACTTAGAGATTAATAATGAAGCAACAGGAGAGAGATTAAAAAGCCATCTGGTGAGCAGTCCCTGACACAGCTTAAAATATCCACAAAAAAACAAAAAGAGACTCGAGCTCACAGTAAAAGCAAGGACTTGGTAGTCAGATGGATCTGAATTCAGTTTCTCGATCTGCTGCTTCCTCGCTGTGTAGTTTGGGGAGTGGTTATTTAACCTCTTCACGCTTTAATTCTGGGGATAATAATAATAATACCTACCTTGTAGGAGTTTTGAGATGAGTTGATTATAATTATAAGCAGTCTAAATAGCATACACGTTAGTTATTACAACTACTACCCTTGCAGCCGGGAAGGACCACCTATTGCCACCATCCTGGCAGGAGGCCCACTAACTTACTGACTGATGGAACCAGACTGAAAATGTACTTGGTGTTCCTTTAACGTCTGGCTGTTGCAATCAGTGAGAGCTGGTCGGTCAATAGGCAGGAAGAATCACATCCCTGCCCCCGAGTCTGTTCCTGGGTGTCCAGAGCTCACAGTGCCATGGTTCATTCATTCATTCACTGAATGTTTAGTGAATGCCCAGTAAGTGCTGGGAGGTGGATGTAGAGCCATGAACAAAGCTGACAAAAATCCCTGCCTTCTGGGAGCTTATATTCTAATAGAGAAATCAGACATATAAGTAAGATATACGGTGTCCTAGAGGCACAGGGAGTGCAGAGCTGGGGGTGGCCCACAAAGTGGCTCTGACGCTGGGGGAGGGGCCGTCCGTGGAGAGCCGCGTGATGATGTCAGAGACGGAGTGCTGGGTGCCCTGCGGGAGGAGGACTGAGCCCCGCTCAGCCTGCACCTGTGGGGAAGCCACGGAGTCCAGAGGCATCAGGAAGCCCTGCAGCTCTGAGGGGCTGGAGGAGCCCAGCCCGAGACCCACGTGTGGTTGTCACAGTTACTACACCCCCTTAACTGTCCCATCCTCAGTCATGTTCCAGAAAGCACCTGCTAAGGAAAATGCCTCATGCTTCTATTTATTAGCTTTATCTTTAGTCAAAGGAGCCTATAAGCATCTTGAGGGCAAAGACCAATTCGCATACTCAAATCGCCCACAATCATTTTCTCAGGGCTCAGAGCTGACATGTACTGATTATTCAGTATTAAATCATCAATCCTCGCACCAGTCCATGAGCTGGTACTTGTAGCATCTCCAGATGAGGCAATAAGGCCCAGGGAGGTAAAATACCTCGCTTGGGTCACTCGGCTACTAAGGGGCAGTTGAGATTTAGGGATGCTCTGATGGGCTGAGGTGCATCCCCTCAAAGTCGTACGTTTTTGAACAATGGAGTTCTAACCTCAGGACCTCAGAATGTGACTGTGTTTGGAGAAAGAGTCTTCAAAGAGATAATTAAGGTAAATGAGGTGGTAGGATGGGCCCTAACCCAATATGACTGGTGTCCTGATCAGAAGAGGAAGTTTGAGCACAGGCAGTTACAGAGGGAAGCCCACAGGAAGACACAGGAAGAGGGCAGCCGTCCTTAAGCCAAGGAGAGAGGCCTTCTTGAAATCAACTCTGCCAACATCCTGACCTCAGACTGCCGGCCTTCAGAACAGTGAGAAAATAAATTTCTGTTTTTTAAGCCACCAGTTCATGGTTCTTTGCTATGGCAGCCCTCGCAAATGAACACAGGTATGTGGTGAGTATTGGAGAAGCATCTGGAGTTCTGTGCTTTGTTTGTGAGGCCGCCCAATCTGGCCCTGCCATTGCTGGGGGCAACGCAAGGAGGTGACATCTCCGGTCCTCTGGGCATCTGGCGTCCAGCAGCCTGAGATGCCCATGGTCTCCTCAGTGCTGAGCACACCCCAGCAGATACAAATATTCATCCTCATCACACAGAAGCTGTGATGCAAGGGCAGACACCAGGCACAACTCACGGAACTAGACTTTCTCACTTACTGATTCATTGATTCACTCAACCAGTGATTATTCATGCCTGCTATGTCCCAGGAACCGTCCTGGGTATATAAAAATGACCAGATTATGTTACAGTCATAAGGAAGTCGTCATATAAATAAATGTAAAATCTATTTTTATCAGATAATCATAGTAATAAAATTAAAATAATCTATATGGTAAGAATTAAAAGAGGTGCAGCCACTATGGAGAATAGTATGGAGGTTCCTTAAAAAACTAAAAGTTACCATATGATCCAGCAATCCCACTCCTGGGCATGTATCCAGCGAAAAACTGTAATTCAAAAAGATACATGTACCTCAATGTTCATAGCAGCACTATTTACATTAGCCAAGATATGGAAGCAAGCTAAGTGTCCATCAACAGATAAATGGATAAAGAAGATGTGGTATTTTTATACAATGGAATATAACTCAGCCATAAAAATGATATAATGCCATTTGCAGCAACATGGATGGACCTAGAGATTATCATACTAAATGAAGTAAGTCAGTCAGAGAAAAACAAATATCATATGGAATCTAAAAAATAGTACAAATGAACTTATTTAAAAAACAAAACCAGACCCACAGACATAGAAAACAAACTGATAGCTACTAAAGGGCGGGGGAGGAATAAATTAGGAGCATGGTATTAACAGATGAACACTACCATAAATAAAATAGATGAACAACAAGGACTTACTGCACAGCACAGGGAACTACATTCAATATCTTGTAATAACCTGTAATGGAAAAGAATCAAAAAAGAATATAGATATATATACATATGTATAACTGAATCACTTTGTTATGCACCTGATACACAATATTGTAAATCAACTGTACTTCAAAAAAAAAATAAAACAATTTTTAAATTAAATAAATTTTTAAAAAATCACAAGAAATTTTCAAAAAAAAAAAAAGAAAGAAAGAATAAAAAGGGAGAGCTGTACAGTGCAATGGACAGAGCTGACAAGAAAGTTGACCTAAGCAGAGAGATCAGTAAAGGCTGGAGCCTTAGATGCACAGGATGGAGTTAACAAAGTAAAGAGGAGAAGGGTTAGGATTCCAGCAGAGAAAACAGCCAGGGCAAAGATTTAAAGAAATGGACCCAACACACGCCAGCCCTGCTTCTCAGAAGCTTGCAGGAGGAAGGAGAGATGAAAAAGGAGGAAAACAAGAAGGGGAGGTGAGGTGATGGAGAAGAAGGGAAGGAGGAAACTGACATTGAAATCTACTACAAGCCAGACATTGTGCTCAGTGTCTTTGCACAATTCATCTCATATTTTCAGCCATCACAGACACAGCTGCATAGGACCAGGGTGAGGCAGGAAAGGTGCCCTTACCCGACCCTGAGAGAGACGCTTCCTTCAGTTTTACACTGCTTGTGCCTCACGCTAGCCCGGGCCCTGCAGCTCCATGGGCATGTGTCTTCCTTATCAGTGGTGGCCTGGACCAGCTGGGCAGGACCACCCATGCTGTGCACAGCCAGCTTGCTCTCAGAAGCAGGGCCCCGACCCAGCAGCCCTTGGAAAGCTTGCCGTGCATAGTCAATCAGGCCCCTGAACCGTCCCCACAGCCCAGCTACCGCAGTCTGTGCATCACGCCACCTGGGCAGCCTCCCTGCAGGGCTGTGAACAAAGTCCAGGGGGGCTGGTGAAGATAACAGGAGGTCAGGAGTTGGTGGAATGGGATGGGATGGGCGGAAGGCTTCACATTCTCAGGCAAAGTCCAAGATAGCAGAAAGAATTTATAGGCCAAAGCCAAGACCCGGAATATAAACAGGGAGATAAACTGGGCTATCTTCAATTGCTGCCCAAGAAGTACTTCTGTGCTACATATACAGCAACAGAAAAAGAGAAAGAGAAGTGAAGGCTTCAGCTCAGATCAAAAATATTTTCACATACATTTACATGCCACTTTCAAAAATCCAAGCAGCACTCAGGTCAAAGAAATTCCCTTTATTTTCTATAATTCATCATCACGCTTACCTCTAACACTTTCCTTCCTCCTTCACGAATGAACACAAGTAAGAGCTGAAGGAATTTTGCTAACACAATCTCTCTGAAAGTAGGACTGAGAATTATGTCTTTTACCTAGATCAGCATCCATATTAAAGTCCCTCAGAGAACTTTGTTTTAAAATTTGATGCTAAGAAAAAAAGAAAAATGTAATGTTTCTTTTCCAATAATAATGGCTACAGAACTTACTAAGTTTCCCCTTTCACCATGGTTGCTAGGAAGCTCAGATCATAGTTAAGTCTCAACTGTTGCAACTATGTTGGTCCTTATGCTTGTAATTACCATTCCCTTGGTTTGGTCCTGATTTTCTATTTCCTATTTGTTCTTATGGCTTCCTTGCACATATTTCTGTTGTGAATTGCTGTACATTCTTTTGGGGAAAGAGAGTATAAACAAAAAAACAAGTGAGTTCTATTACCTGTCCTTGGACCAAGTTTCTCACACTAAGAACTCCTAAATAACCCCTGTCCTTGGTCATTGTTTTAACAGCAACTCTGACATGACAAAAAGATGTTGTCTTAGCACCTTAGCCCCCACAGGAAATAACTTGAGTGCAGAGTGTATTGTTTATCTATGGCAACCTTTAAAAGAGCTTTGCAGCTTCAAACAACAAACATTTATTATCTCACATAGCTTCTGTGAGCAGGAAGGTGGGAGCAGC
This sequence comes from Camelus ferus, assembly GCF_009834535.1. Lineage (NCBI taxonomy): Eukaryota > Metazoa > Chordata > Mammalia > Artiodactyla > Camelidae > Camelus > Camelus ferus. Next base: position 108,183,570 of record NC_045697.1, on the reverse strand, counting down.
CATGCTGGGTGGTTCTGGACTAGTCTCTCATGAGTTTTGGCCAAGCTGTGCCCCTGGGCTGCAGTCATCTGAAGGCTTGACTGGGGCTGGAGGCATCCCTACCTGCCCCCAAACCCAGTGCCAGCCAGTGATCCAAAAGAGAGAAAGCAAGACTAAGCCACATGCCTTTTATGCTCTAGAATTGAGGGCCAGACAGCATTACTTCCAGAACATTCTGTTTGTTAAAAGTGAGTCACTAGATAATATAGACTGACCACATTCCAGGGGAGGGGAACTAATTTCCACCTATTGATGGGAGGAGTATCAAAAAATTTTCAGCATATTTTTAAAACACAGCTCAGAATATAAAGCTACTTTCATTTTTGAAAAAGTACAAGGAGGGAGGATATAGCTCAGTGGCAGAGTGCATGCCTAGCATTCCTGGGTTCAGCCCCCAGTACCTCCATTAAAAAAATAATAAAATAAGTAAATAAATAAACCTAATTACCTCCTCACCCAAAAAATGAAGAGAAAAAAAAAAAGAATAACTATCTTTAAAAAAATTTTAAAGTGTATATGTGTACCAAGGCACAGCTTGGTATCCAATGTGCCTTTACCTAGATGCAAACCAGGACAGAAAAAAAGGTTGAAAAAGAAAATGCTTTTCTTCAATCTATATGCTGCAGGCAAGCATCCTGCAAAGGCATGGCTCCATGAAGTTCCAAACACGGGCATATGTCAGAGAGAGAACATGTCCCCACGTGGTGTGGGAATGAGAGAGAGAAGGCTGAACATGTCAGAAGGAAAGAAAGGAAACTGTTTCTAGCCAGTCTGAAAAGTCAGCCTCCCTTGGGACCTAAATGGAAGACTGAAGCCTAGGTGGCGAGGTCTCAGTTATCTATAAATTACCCTCATCTTTTGTCAAGCCTTCTAGTCAGATCCCAGGAGAGAAAAATGAGCAGTGATTCAGAAAGCAAGGTTGGAGATGAGAGCTGAGTTCGTCTCTGGAGGTGATGAGGGGTGCTGGGATGGGGTGGAGGTGTTAATCACAGCTTGAAATGTCATCGATTGATGTTGCTGGGAGAAATCTAGTAACTCCACTTGGCCAGATGTGGGGAGCCGGGTATATCCCCTTGCTGTTCTGCACCCATGCTGTAGGCATAATTTGCTTCTTATTAGCCTAGAAGTTGCTCCCCACAGTGAAAGAGGCAACAGAAGAGCAAGGCCACTTTCAAAACTACGATGAGGTATCACCTCACACCAGTCAGAATGGCCATCATTCAAAAGTCCACAAATGACAAATGCTGGAGAGGCTGTGGAGAAAAGGGAACCCTCCTACACTGCTGGTGGGAATGCAGTTTGGTGCAGCCCACTGTGGAAAACAGTATGGAGATTCCTCAAAAGACTAGGAATAGACTTACCGTATGATCCAGGAATCCTGCTCCTGGGCATATGTCCAGAAGGAACCCTACTTCTAATTCATCTTAATATGCTTATCTTTGATAGTGCACATGATAGTGCAGAGGTTGATTCACATGACAGTGAAGTTGTTCTTCTCCTTGAATTCATCTTTACTCTTGCAAAATTGCCTGTAAAAATAACTCCAGTGCACACCAACTAAGTAACCAGCTCTGTGAGGTGTGTAACATTCTTGTCATGTGGGAATTAACTCACTTAAAATATGGGCGAGCCAGGGAGTATATTATGGAATAAAGTGTGCAGCTGAGAACTTTTTTCTGTATGAAGAAATCCAGGTGCCTGGGGGTGGGTACAGCTCAGTGGTAGAGCGCATGCTTAGCATGCAAGAGGTCCTGGGTTCAATCCCCAGTACCTCCATTAAAAAAAAAAAAAATTCCAGACTCAAGAAAGCCAGGTGCCTAAGGACATTACATTTGTTCATTCAACATTAACAGTACCTAGACTCTGCCCCCAGGTGCACCCTCCCACCCCATGTTCACCTTCTGACCCAGCAGAGGACATTTCCCTTATGGGTGCTGACTATAGGTGCTTTACTTTGGGAAGGGATCCCAAGAATAAGAATGGGCAGGGGGAGGGACAAATAGGGAAGGAGGAGAAATCCATATGAGGATGTGATTGCCACTGGGTGAGGAAGAGTGTGCGTTCTGGGGTTCCCACCCCTCCCTGGTCAAGAAATCCTTCACACTTCCAGATCCCATGGGATGTGCACCAGCACAGGGCCCTCCGGCAGGCATCCAACACTGAGTAAGAGAAGCCTTAAGGGCGGCTGAGGTGAGGTGCTGTTGGGAAGAGAATTGCTATGGCAGTGACTCATTCAAAGAGTGAAAGAAGGCTGTGAGGCAAGGCTCCAGAAGTGACCAGACAGTGACCAGACAGGAGGAAGGGACAGCGGTTTGGAGGAAGCCATTACTTTTGCAGTAATCTAGCCAAAGGTGACAGGGACCTGCATTCACACTGCGTCTGTGGAGACAGGGAGAAGGGAGCCAGAGGGCACCTTGCAGTGCTTGCCAACGAGGTGTGGATGAAGAGAGATGAGGGCAGGAAGACTGAGGATGCCTCCTTGGGTCCTGATCTAGCTGCCTGGGCAGAGGCTGAAATGGGGAATGGAGGAGGACGGGGAGGACCGGGAATTGTGAAGCCAGGTGGGGACTGCAAATCATTCAGGAGACTGGGAGCAATTGGAGACCAAGGCTTAGGAAAACGAATGAAAAGTGCCAATGACGGCCCAGCTGAAGGGAGAGGCTGTGAATTACAGATTATGCTGGCCCCATGCTGCACCGCGTTGACAGTTCCTGCCGACTGGATACAGGAACAGGTCGTGTTGACAGCTGATCTGATCCAAGCTTGGGGTTTTGTTGGGTGGGGGTGGGAGGACAAGGGAACAGAGGACTTGAAGATATGCCAGAGTGTGAGACACGCTGGACATTTACTACATTTCATGACAGGTTCTAGATGATGTGTGCAACTTTTTCCTAAGTTCCACATTCTTAAATTAATATATATAATATGGTCATTTCTCCTGTCTGTGACCTGAAAAAAAAAAAAGTGATGTATCTGATATTGGTTCTGTTGGATATTTATGGTTCGTCCCACCCACCCCCAATTTATTAAAACTGTCGTTGTCCAGAAGCTTCTAGCAGCCTTCCCAGGCAGCTGAAATGAGCTTCTTGGTGACTTCCTCAAAAGGGCTGAGGTAGTGAATGTGTATAAGTCATGTCCCTGACGTGGCTGCCCGCAGGTGACACTCAGCTGTCCTGGACATGACGGACAGTATAAAAGCCAAAAAGGCTCTGAGCTGGCTCTCCGGACTCTGGGCTCCATTGGTGTGGCTTTGGTTTATGCTTTTTCTTACCTGAGTTTTCCCCCTCCTTCCCCCTCCTTCTCTGTCTCTGCCTCCTCCAGTTCCTGGTGCTGTAAGATGACAAGAAAATACCTGAATCCACCCGAGCACGTCCCTGTAGTCCCCTCCCGGAGCACCACGCTGGTTTTCCAAGTGCTCCAGTTACCTTGGAGGGAGCTGAGGCCCTGGGGCGGCGGGCGGGCCCTCTCTGCCAGGGCACACGTACTCCCTTTCAGGCTGGAAGCCACTGCTGTGGTCCCCATGCAAGGTCACTAGGTAGGGGGGAGGCCCTTCATCTGACTCTGCTGAAAGCTCTAAGGCTTTTGTTTCCTTTGGTCCTTTTTTTTAAGGCCTTCTCTTGTTTATGGGAACATTCTTCCAACTAGAGTGAGTTTTCAAACCCTTGGCATTTGCTTTAAAGATACGTCTGCTTTGAAGACTGGTGGAAATTTCAATCATATTCCTATTCATAGTCAAGGAGTGAGTGGGAACTAAAAATATCAGCATTTTGGATTTTTTTTTTTTAATCTTCTGAAGCCTTGAACAGAAACGCAGTAAGTCTCAGAGGAAGGGGTCTGGCTCCCGGGACCCATCACCCCATTGCCGGCAGACAGCCTCGGGGTCAGCCCCCGGCTCCAGGAGGCCCATGGCTCTCCTGCCAAAGCACCCCTCAGTCTTCAAGGCCATTTTTCTAAACATGTAAAATGAAGTTTCCTAAATACATTACAAATTTAATAGGCGAGACAATTTGGCTGCGGAAAAACCCTGGAGCAGTCAGGATGTTCGGATTATTAAAAGCCAAATTAACTGACAAGTAGCATCTCCAGTCTATGTGCAGCCTGACGTCAAGCAGTTCTAAAAGTTATTAGCAAGGCATTGTGACCAGAGAGAGATACGTGCTGCTCTCAAGTCCACGTTCATTACCAATGGGCCGGTCCTGCCTGTGCCCTGTAAGGGCAGTTAAAGCCTTTAGGTGCGAGCCAGCCACGCGAGTGTGGGGTAGAAAATATTTCACTTGAAAGGCAATTCTAGACCAGCACTGATTTACCATTGATGGCTTCTTGTGAGTCATTCTTTCTAAAAGAGGAAAGATTCCTTTAAAAGAAAAAAAAAAAATCTGTCAACTTAAAAAAAAACAAAACAGATCTGTCTTTTGAATTTAGATTTAAATTAAGATAAGATGACTCACTCTGCCAATGCCTCTTTAAAACAGAGATACCTTAAGAAGGCTAGAAGTTTGGATGTGAAGAGGTTGGACACAAATCATTCTTCATTTCTGGAGCTCCGCTCTTCCAAAGACAAAGGCATCTGGCGAGGTTCTTTATTTCTTGCCCGACAGGGTCATGTTGCCCCTTGGCAGCGTGGGTCTGCATTCTGATTGACAGGCTGAGTTAATAGTCCGTAGCCAAGGTAATAACCATTCGGTAGGACCATATCAAAGCTAATTATTAAAGTTAATTATCAGGAAGCTTAATGAACTTATTCACCATCCAACAGTGGAGAACCTGCCAAAGGTCACTTAGGAACTGGTCAGTCCTCTGCTGTTTTATTTTGGGTTAAGGGCAAAGCAAGAAAATATTTACCAATGAAACAGAACAAAAGGAAAAATTGCTAAAGATCAGAGGCACCATGGTAACACTCCAGCCTGAACGCCGTGCTGCAGCCAGAAGACAAGTGATAATGATAACAATTTCTGGTAAATTGTGTCAGATAATGCTTGTCACAGAGACACGAGCAACCTGAACCATTGTTTCCTGACTATGAACTTATCCCTTCCTTTCATTTAAAAATCTGAGGGAAAGAAACCCTTCCATATGAAAACAAGCCACTTTTGGGGTAAATCGCAAAGGGTTTCTTCCACCACGATAGACATGATGCCCAGTGAAATGAGCGAGGCTGATGATCATAGTAGGTGCTCAGGAGACATTAATTTCCCACTCACCCTTCCTTTCTACCCCACCCCACCCAGGCCTGGCTCTTTTGGGTATTTTTTATAAATATAGTTGATTCACAATGTTGTGTTAGTTTCTAGCATACAGCAAAGTGATTCAGTTTTATATATGTATTTTTTTCATTCTTTTTCAGATTCTTTTCCATTATAGGTTATTACAAGATATTGAATACAGTTCCCCATGCTGTACAGTAGGACCTCGTTGTTTATTTATTTTGTAAATAGTAGTTTGTAGCTGCTAATCCCAAACTCCTAATCAGTCCCCCTCCACCCGACCCCCATTCTCCTTTGGTAACCAGAAGTCTGTTTTCCATGTCTGTAAGTCTGTTTCTGTTTTGTAAACAAGTTCATTTATATCATGTTTTAGATTCCACATACAAGTGATATCATATGATATGTGTCTTTCTCCATCTGACTTACTTCATTTACTATGATAATCCCAGGGTCCATCCACATTGCTGCAAATAGTATTATTTCATTTTTTATAGCTGAATAATATTCCATTGTGTATATATATCACATCTTCTTTATCTATTCATTGTCATTGGACATTTAGGTTGCTTCCATGTCTTGGCTGTTGTAAATAATGCTGCTATGAACATCATGGGTGCATGTATCTTTTTAAGTTAGTTTCCTCCAGATAGATGCCCAGGAGTGGGATTGCTGGATCATATGGTAAGTCTGCTAAGTTTTTAAGGAAATTCCATACTGTTCTCTATAGTGGCTGCACCAATGTAGGAGGTGTTTCTTTTCTCCACACCCCCCTCCAGCATTTATTATTTGTAGACTGAGCAGTGTGAGTTGATATTCTAGTTTCGATTTGCATTTCTCTGGTAATGAGCAATGTTGAGCATTTTTGATGTGCCTGTTGACCGAGGCCTGTCGTTGTGGCTAGATTCATCCTTACTTTGTGGCCAGAAAAAATTAATGGTGATGGAATACATAGATACCACCTGTAGGTTACTGCCTATTCGACATCGGGTAAATTCATCCAACTCCATGGAGGAAGGAACATGGGTTTGGGGCCAGACTGATACAGACTCAACCCCAGGCTTCGCCACCCACTAGCTGTATGACTCAGACAAGTCCCTCGTCCTCCTGGACCTACTTGCAACGTCATCGTGTGGAACAGGGGTATCTGTAACCATTTCAGCATTGAGTGGGAGCTCCATAAATCATGTCACGTTTAAGTGACAAAGAGCAGGGGGTCCATTTATTTACTAGTTCCTTTATGAATATATAATTATGGAGCACTTTCTACATTCCAGACCCTGAAGGAACCCAAGCTTATCTGGGATTAATCTCACTCAGTGATCCCTCTGCACCCTGAGGAATTATTTGGGCCAATCCATCCTGCCCATGGTCTCATTCCATGGAGTTATCATAGAGTGGAGGTTCTCAAACTTTTGGTCTCAAGACCACTTACTACTCTTAAAAATTACTGAAGACTCTGTATTAGTTTTCTTGCCTCTGCTGTAACAAATTACCACACACTTAGTGACATAAAACAGTGAGATTTTATTTCCTTACAGTTTTGAAGGTCAGAAATCCAAAATCAGTCTCCCTCAGTTAAAGTTAAGGCATCAACAGCTCTGATTTCTTCTGGAGGCTCTGAAGATAGAGTTTCCTTGTTTCTTGCAGCTCCTTGAGGCCACCAATAGTTCTAGACTCATGATTCCTTCCTCACGTAGTTTTAATCTCTGCTTCTGTCCTCATCTCCTGCTGGCCCCCCAGCACCTGCCTCTCTTTCATAAGGACCTGAGTAACTCCACCAGCCCCATCCAGCTAATCCAAGATACTCTGAATCTCAAGATTCTTGATTTAACTACTTCTGTAAAGTTCTCTTTGCCATACAAAGTAACATTTACAGGTTCTGGGGATTAGGTTGTGGACATCTTTTTAAATTGCATTTTTTTAATTGAAGTATAGTTGATGCACAATATTATAAATTAGCCTCAGGTGTACAGTGTAGTGATATGACATTTAAATACATTATGAAATGATTGCCATGATAAGTCTAGTAACCATCTAAGTATGTGGACAACTTTGGGGGCCACTCTTCAGCCTATCACAGGTCCCAAAGAGGTCTTGTTTATGTGTATTACATCTGTCAAACCTGCCATGTTAGGAATTAAAACAGAGATTTGAACAGTATTTACTTTCTAATCCACTAAAAAAATAACAATAACAAACCCACTACGGGCTAACAAAGAACATATATTAATGAGAAACAATTTTCTTTTCCAAAACAAAAAGAAAAGGCAGTAATATGAGTGGCATTATATCACATTTTTACAAATCTCTTTAATGTCCAGAGTAGTAAAAAATAGCTGGATTCTCATATCCATTGTGATTTTGGGGGGTTAACGTAGATAAAGAAAATCTAGCCTCACACAGATATGTAGTTGGAAAAAAAAAGAAATATTTTAATAACCTTTTCATATAATTATGGATATTCTTCTTTGATAGTACACCAAAACTCAACAAGTGGTAGATAGTACCTTAAAAGTTAATTGCAATGCAGAATATGAAAACAGGTCCATGAACTTGTCCTATTCTGTTATGGTAAACCTATTAGTCTACTTTGAATCTAATTTGAATGGGTCTTTTATCCTTGTCTGATTTGATAACATTGTATTATAATCCTGGTCATTGAAAAAGATAGATCCACTACGTTATGCTGATCTTCCACACATTGACACATTTCATTGTACAATATTTAAAAATCAGTTATTGTATCATCATGGGTTTATCAGAAAAGTCTTTAAGAATTGGGAAGCTGTCAACAGGTTTTCCAAAATTCTAACTTTTCTCATTTTTGCTGGAAAACTCACATGTTGTCTTTAGCAGCAAATACTGTCAGTTGTGTTCCTTGAAATAACAGGTTCACTTAATTCATTCAGCAAAAAATGTCTGCCTAATACTCAAGTCTGAATAGCCATAGTTAGTCAGCTCTTTTTGCAAATAAAAGATGATAGTCCACAGGAGGCAAAGTACAACTCAAATAATCACACAAGTGTTTTTCCTTGAGAAAATCACCATAATTTGATTTGCAACATAAGGGCTTATGTATACTTCATTCCGTCCCACAGAATATTAAATAGGCATGTATGCAAGAGTTACAATTAATAGCATTAATATTTTTTATTGCTTCATCAAGAACATTCTTAAATGGAAATGGCCTTGGTTTTATGGAGGTTTGTAATGTTTGTTTATTTCACTGTAAGTTTCTGGCACTTTGGTACCTCTGCCTCGAATGGTGTTAACCAGCAGTTTTACCCATTATCATCTTTGCAGCATCAGGGCAAATGTTCAGACAAGACAAAGGCAAATACATTAGCATTAACATAAAAATAATTCTGACGTCAACAGATGTCTCCACTCTTTCAAGAACACGTTTGCTATCTGGGACTGACTCTAGCAGTTAGAAAGGCTCCAGATTTTTCCTGTTGCTTGATTCCCTGTCTCTTGTGGTATTGGATTCTGTAGGCCAGCAGTTCTCAAAGTGGGACCCCTGGGGATTCCCAAGGCCAGTCCAGCAGACATGGCCTTGGAGGATTTTCCAAATTAAAAGGTCATTCTAATAATCCGTGAGGATGATCCTGATAGTTTCTGTTGATTTTGTCTCGTCCTCAAGTCTTTAGACCAGTATTTATTTTCACTGTGAAGGCGACACCAGCAAGATTTGGAATTTGCGTCAGCTGGAGGGCAGAATACGTTCAGAACCTTCTTGCAGCTTCTTCTTAAATAGCAATAACCTACATAAGGCAATACATCTTGGAGATATTCTGGTTTGCATTCCCAAAATCACACTGAATCTCATGCCAGAAGGCCTTGCTAACTCTGATTGCTAAGGAGGAGAAAAATAGATCATTAAATAGCAGGGAAGACCAGAGTGGTTTCTAAAAATAAATACTAATTAGATACACTTTTTTTTCCTAAAACAAATGCTTAGTTCCTTGTTTTCCCTTTCAATGTCAATTTATGGCGTTATTGCCTTTTATTAATAAATCCTTCTTACCAATGCTGATAGCTTGGTAATTTATAAAATACTTTTAAATACTTTTAGATAGTATAAAACACTTTTAGGTATGTCATGTGATTCTTACGCTTAATCTAAAAGGAATGCCTATTTTAGAGATGAATAGAAAAATAGAAGGTTCAAGAAAGTTAAGTGACTTAACAAGTACCCTCTATTAATTTTCTATTGCTGTGTAACAAATTACCACCAACTTAGCAACTTACAGCCACACATTCATTATATCAAAATGTCCGTGTGTCAGGCACAAGTTGGTTGGGTCCTCCACTCTGAAATCAAGGTGCTGGCAGAGGCTACAATCTCACGTGAGGATTGGAGTTCTCTTCCAAGCTCACAAAGTTGCTAGAAGAACTCAGCGCCTCACTGTTGTAGTACTGAGGTTCCTATTTTCTTGCTGGCTGGTAGCCAGGGGTCAGTTTCAGCTCCCAGAGGCATTCCTTGGGTCCGAGTCACGTGGAACCTCTCACAACCTGGCAGCTTATGTCTTTAAATGCAGCAGGAGAATTTCTCTCCAGTCTGAGCTTTTGTCCACGGCTCCTAGCCCAGTGCTCAACCACAGAGTAAGTAATTGGTCAAAGAATGAATCAGTGAATATTTGTACTAGTTCAGAATCCCACCAGATTCTGTTCATTTTGCTCCTTGCAACCCATCATAATGTCATCTTAGCAAACAATGAGTGCTCAAAAACCTTCAGTGTTGGTCTTTAATTTAGCATTGGTCTTTAATGTTCTAGGTATTGCTCATAGATAACACTGATGTTATGTTGAATTTCTTAACCAATTTCATCGTTTGAAAGTCATTTTCCTATTTAGAGGCTAGCTAAGAGACATGAGCAGAGAACCAAGAATCTTGGTTTCAACTTGGACTCTTCTGGTTTATAATAATAACAGGTATAATTTCTCAAGTGCCTAACAGAGGCCAGGTGATGGATGGATGGATAGATAGATAGATAGATAGCCTTGCATACACACACACACACACACACACATAAATGTTACATTCTTTTTGCGTGTTTGTGGTGAAGGAATTACAGATTGTTTTTATTTTATGTCATATCTTGATACTTGCCTGTCATATATAGATATTCTTAATCTGAACAAAGAATCTGCAGCGTTGGTAAGACCATCACTATGCCCATGATATAGGTAAGAACTGAGGCTCAGAAGTTAAGAAACTTACTCAGAGTCAATGTTGGTAAGTGGCACAGCAGGCTCCAAACTCAGGTGCTGTTTCACCTGTCCACACGGACTTCCTTTCGACTGCTGCCCCCACTTCCGACTTTCCCTGCCACTGAGCCATCTGCCTTCTTCACCTGGAGGAGTAATAGAATCACCACTAGCCCATAGGGCACCTTTGTATGAATTAGAAAAAGGCACTCCTTCATCAAGATACTTGGCTGCTATCTGCCAGAAATTCATTGCAATAAATACACAAACATTCTATATCTATAATGTTCGTGATGTTGCTCCCTGGGTGGTTCAGTGTTCAATCTACACAACTGTGAAGGGCTGCCCTGGGAGTGGAGGGGAACAGCAAATGATCATGGAGAGTCTGATCCAAGTTTTAATATGGTTGGTCTATACAGCTGAGTCTTGGTGCCCAGAGAACTCTTGGATTTTTGTAGAAGTTTGGTGGTTCTGTCTCCCAGATTTGATCAAAACCTGCTTACAAATGACTTGAGAAGGGGAAGACTGGCATATTGTTTCTCTTGGCTTCCATTCCTTGGTCTGTGAACTCTGAATTTTCAGGAGTAGCAACTGTGACCGTGTAGTTCATTTTACTTTTCCCAGAAATGCAGCAGCTCTGAGAGCACAAACCTCGGGCAGGTGTAGAAAGAAGCATCTGCTGGGCCCCTTGGCAGAGCTGGGAGCAGCAGAGGCAGGTGTGGCCAAGCCATCTTTCAGTGTTCTCTCTTGATCTGGACACCACATTGTTCCTCCTTTGTTCTGCAAACTGGAAAGAGAAATGGAGGGAAAACAGCTTCAATGGAACATCCTTCAAATGAATCAAACAAATATTTGTGCCCAAGGCGGTGCATTAAGAGGGGCCCGAGTGAAGAGGGGAGAGGTGGTATTAAAAACTAACCCAGTCACTAAGAGTTTTGAGGTGTCCAAGGGGGATAATTCCCAGCTGCCGCTGCCTGTATTAGTAATTAAGTGTTTTCTCAATTTTTCTTTAGTCAGATGTGGATTTTTCTTCTGTAAGAAAGAAATTACTTCCGAGCACCCTGAATCATTAAAGTTAACTGTAGTTCATTTGGAAAGAAAGCTCTGGGCTCTGATCTGGATGATCACCAGCCACCAGAGGTTACTTAGTCTCTGTGAGACTCAGTTTTCTCATCTGTATAATGGGAAGGATTACAGTACCTACTCCACAGGATTGTTGAAAGAACCTAGTGAGAAAATTAACGTACAGTTTTTATCTGAATGCCTGGCACTGTGCAAGCACTCAGTAAATAGCAGTGATTATTATTAACAGGGCAGTCATATGAAACTAACATGATACCTACCTTTCCCAAGAGTGACAAGGCATTTCTTCCCCAGTCTTGCTCCATTTAGCAAAGCTCCCCGCAAATCTCAGCACTAAACACCTTGAAGGAAATTCTGCATAAATGAGAAACCATGGAGCAGAATTAATTCCATGACATAAATCTGTGTGCCCTCTCACTCCTCCCTATGCGTCTGGGCCCTCCAGCTCTCCAGCCCTGGATCGCGGCAGTAATTTTAACAGAACCCAGTCTGCTGAGCCTAAGAGATAAAGAAGAAATCACTATTCTGGTGCAACTACCATTAGGACAGGGAGTTGAGATAAAGACTTTTATTACTAAATTGGGCAGATCCCTTTGGAGCCGGGATCCTGCTTCTCCCACCCACCCACTCCTGCACTTCTGCTGTCAGATTTAGATTTAGACACGGTGCTGGGTGCTCAGGGAAGAACGGGAACCCGGGAGTCTGGATTCAGCCAGGAGTAGGTAAGGCTGGGCTCGGATCTGATCTCATCCTTGCCTCCATCCCCCTTTACCTTTCCTGTTCTGGGAAACCAGTCCTCAGTAAAAAGACAGGATACAAGATGGGAATTTTTTTCTGGCTTTTTTTTTTAATTGACATATAGTCAGTTTACAATGTTGTGTTAATTTCTGGTATATGGCATAGTGATTCAGTTATATGTATACATACATACATTCCTTTTCATATTATTTTTCATTATATTGAATAGAGTTCCCTGTGCTATACAGTAAGCCCTTGTTATTTATCTGTTTAATATATAGCAGTGTGTACCTACAAATCCCAAATTCCCAATTTATCCCTCCATCCTCCTCTTTCCCTTCTGGTAACTGTAAGTTTGTTTTCTATATCTGTGAGTCTGTTTCTGTTTTGTAAATAAGTTCATTTGTGTCATTTTTTTTTTTTTAGATTTCACATATGAATGATATTGTATGGTATTTTTCTTTCTCTTTCTGGCATACTTTATTTAGTATGACAATCTCCAAGTCCATCCACTTTGCTGAAAACAACATTATTTCATTCTTTTTTATGGCTGAGTAATATTCCATTGTGATATATATATGTATATATATATATATATATATATATATACACACACACACACACACATACATACATACACATATACATACTACATCTTCTTTATCCATTCATCTTTTGAAACATTTAGGTTGCTTCCATGTCTTGGCTATTATGAATAGTGCTGTTATGAACATTGGGGTGCATGTATCTTTTCAAATTAGAGCACCCTCCAGATATGCCCAGGAGTGGGTTGCTGGATCATATGGTAAGTCTATTTTCAGTTTTGTTTTGTTTTGTTTGTTTGTTTGTTTTAAGGAATCTTCATACTGTTTTCCATAATGGATGCACCAAACTACGTGGAATTTTTTTATTGGAGCTTAAAGTCCAATGTGATACAAGTGTAGTATACAAATGGCTATTTGTTCAGGTAGAATAGAACTGAAGGATAGAAAAAAAAAATGGAAGGATGAAGGTAGAAGCATTAAGGGCACTCTCCACAACCGAGCGACAATGAGTTTTAAAAGGTTCAGAGCTGCCCCATGTGGCTGTGCAGGTTGTGTGGTGAACAACCTAAATAGCTATACATGGCGATCCTGAAGGAGTCAGAAACCATCTCCTCTTGGACAAAAGGCCAGGCTCACCCAACTGTGATGCCCTTGAACTTCTCCAGACCCTTCTCCCAGGCTGCTCTGAGCAGATGGCAGGGGCCCACAGAGTGCAAGGTGCTGGTTACATGTTGGAGAATGTAGAGGGTCACTGGTTGTGTGTTCTTGGTGAAACAAAGCCCTTGGCCCAGACAGCTCATCTTCTGCAGGTTCCCTCCTCCTGACAGCAGGACTGGGGCAGTGCTGTACTATTCTCTGTCTAGTAGATGAAACACAGTCTAGAGTCAAGATTTAAGACACACATACTTGTGAAAACTCAGGTCTGGGATCAAGTAAACATGCCCTGACCCAATATTAAGAAGGGGTGATTCTCCCTCTGTTTTCCAGGGAACCTGCCTTTCTCTGTGGAGGAGGTGAGGCTGAAGATCCACTGCCTGTTGCCTGTCTCCAATGACCATGCTCTTAGCCAATGGCAGGCAAAATGGTGGCAAATACACCAGCAATCACCGTGCCATTATTGCCAATGGCTTTCGAGAGAGAACTGGACGTTTCCTTCTCTTCTAGGGTCTGAAGTGGGACAGCAGAGGAGAAACATCTCCTGGTGCAGGCATAAGTGAAAATGTCTCATGTTACTTTCATCTATTATGTTACACCCCATCCCATCCTACCATCCCACCTAGATGGCACGTGTGATGGATGTATGGTATGATCTGATTTTTTTTAAGAGAAAAAAAGTTATTTAAAGCTTGAATAAACCTCTTAGGAAATTCCAGTTTGTAGTTTTGTTTTGTTTTATTTCATTTTTTGCCTCTTTCTTTGGTAGTTTGATCTTGAGGTTAATAGAGAAAAGATGTTGTAAAGACATCTCTGAAAATGTAAAAGATGGGGAATGAGGGATGCTTTCTGAGTCAAGTGGAGTTTATTTTGAAACTGGAGTCCGCTGTGCAGTTTGATGGGATAATGAGGCAGAGAGATGCAAAGGGTTAACAGCATGGAAGAGAGTTTGTGGGCTTGATGACAGGGTAATGAAAATAGGAATGGTGGTCCACGTGAGGCAGTGAGAGAGGGAATAAGGGAGGTTGCTAGGCAACTTCTTGGGGGCAGAGGAGAGAATCTTGAGGGAGGAGGCGCTTTCAAATGCTGCTGTGTGCTGTGGGTAGCTATCTGTGGCCGGAACAAACAGACCCGAGAGGTTGGTCACACCTAGCTGGCAACCGGCTGTTCATCCCGAGCTGCTTCCTGCAATCATAATAAACGTTCAGGAAGAGTCAAGGGCACAGAGCTCCAGGAGGAGTGTGGCAAACAGTCGGAAAGGCAGCCGGGGTGCAAAACAGAAATGAAAGCTGTTTATTCTACAATTTGTGCCACGGAGGAGATAATGGCATGGCGGTTGGTGCCAAGGGTTATGGTTAAAAATACATTCACTGAGTGCCAACTAGATACTCTGTTACTCAGTGGGAGGAAACAAAGGTAAACCAAACATGATCCTTGTCTATAGGCAGCTCCCCATCTGGTGGGGGAGAAAGGCACAAGACACGTGTGTTGTGAATTAGCTATAGTTCCCAGGTAGAAAATAAAGCCGAATCGTTGAGAGGATGGACTCTGGAGTGGAGTTCGAATCCCAGTCTGCATCACGCTAGCTGTGACCTTGCAGAAATTCTTCTCTCATCTGTAAAACACAAATGATAAGGGTACCTTGACATAAGGTTGCTATTAGAACAGACTGTGTTGACAATTGCGAAGTGCTAAAGACAATGTGTAGCAAACAGTAACGTTTGTGAAATAAGTTCTTGAGAGAGGTAAGGAACCAAGGCTAGGAGTACAGAATTGAATGTGGCATATGTACTTTTTTTTTTAATGCTTCCTTTTAAAAATTTTTTTTAAATTGCAGTATAGTCAGTTTACAATGTTGTGTCGATTTCTGGTGCACAGCATCATGTTTCAGTCATACGTTGGCATAGGTACCTTTTGATACGCACATACTTGTATAAAGGTGGTACCCAGCTAAGGTCCACCTGTGATGCTGGGACCCATCTACTTCCCAACTGCTCTCTCAGATGGCTCTTTGGTTATCGTACTGGATGTTGTACACCACTGTAAGTCACCTTCTCTGGATGAAAGGGATCATGTCCTTCAAACTCAGATCTGCAGCCTAAGGTAGAGCTGAGCTGCAACGCTGGCTTTTCTGTCCCCCAGAATGAGGACGAGCACACGCCAATCACGGTACTTCCCCTTTGCCATCAGCAGAGCTCCACTCCAGCTCCGCTGTCTGCACAGGGGCCACTTCTCTTCTCTCTGTCTACAAAGTCTCCAGCTGCGTTACTCAGCTAGACTGCCTCTGGCTTTCCCTAGACATTTCCATGTGTCCAGAATGGACACACTGAAAGCCTGGCATTTCCAACCTTCCCGGCCAGGTAAGCATGTTGCCTATTGGGCAGAAATAAATGTAGATGTGCGGACCAGCACATGGTGTTCTTTACTGTCCCAGACCTGTCCCCTGCAAGGCATCCGTGACACTTGGCTGGCAGGCCCCCAGGCCAGCCAACTGCCGCAGATAGAGGTGACTCCAGGATGTCAGCTGTACAGCCGACAGGGTATTTATGGCACAAACACTTTGCAGAAGAGAGAGAGGGGGAGAGATCAGAGAGGAAGAGGGAAATTCCTGAAAACCCATTTTCTCTGCTGGCCCCCGGGCTCCCTCCCTTCCTCCACTCCCCTATTCTGCCCTCATCACCATCGGGGCCACCAACCCAGGGTCCAGATCACCCAGGTCCACACTGACCCAGAACACTCACTCTATGCTCAGGATATGTCAGGAGAGACAGCACTATCAGTCCCTGGAAAGTCCCAGTTTTCTTCTCCAAAGGAGCTGTTTTGGTCAGTTCAGATAAAGGTGGAGTTGCAGAGTTCCCACACCGACTCCACGCCTGAGGGCATCTGACTGGAAAGTGGAGAAATCTCTCTTCAAATGCCTTGCTCCCGTGGTAAACCATCATTTTTATCTTTAAGGACCAGGGCCTCTCTGGGGAGAGAATGAAATGCTACCCTCTCTTCCAGCGCTCAGACTCCTGTTTTGGCCCCACATGGTCTGCTGGCTCTCTACCCTCACCCATCTGCTCAGGCTGGCCTGGGGCCCACTTACAAGTTGATGTGACCCTTGACCTCAGGCACACATCCAAGGCCACATGGGCTTAGATGGCGGGTCTGAGTCACGCCGGAGGTACCATCTGTCCTGCAGGAAGACCATCTTCGGCGTCAGTCCTGAAGCACTGGCTCCATATTTCAATCACAGCTGGTAGCAGTGATTTGCCAAAATGAGATACCTGCACAGTCAGGCAAGGAAAGCACACGCTTCAGTGACAACTTTAAATGTTTCAAGTCACAGGAGGATCCCTTGGAAAAATAGAACAACAAAATTAATGAAATTAGAAAATTACTCAAAAATCAGGAATTGCCAAGACACTTAGAAAACCCCAGGAAGAGTCTTACCCCTTGGGGAATAAGTCAGCAAAGGGTGTCAAAAATCAAAACATCTCAAAAGGTTTTTAAGGTCTTCTTCACTGATGATTTGCACTGAGGCCAGCATGCCCCATCTTTTGTCATCCGCTGTGCCCAGGATTCTCCTAGAGAAACCTGGAACTCAGGATTTCAGGCAATATTCGTATGTCACGGAAGGGAAGTGACTCCGCCTCTGAAATTATACCACCGCTTACCCAATCCCTGGGGTGACGGGGTGAGAGAATTGGAAACATTTTCTGGAAAAGCCAGTTTTAAAATAATCCCTAAACTTGTATTTATTGAATGAGTTTGTTGGACAAGACTGGCTATAAGCAGGAAGTACCTTGGTTCCTTGGTTCTCCCTGTGGCCTTGGTCCTCCCCACCCGGAGACACATCCCAGGAAGACCTTACAGCTTTTCCAGTCACTCCCACATACTAACAGCTCCAGGCCAGACCAATGCAATCTCTTACCCATTTTTTTATTTTTTCTTTTTCTTGTGTTATTTAAAGTTCCTCCCTTTCCCCCTCAACTTGGGCCTGCCTTAGGTTGGGAAATTTATTGGGGATGGGAGAAAGGAAGAGCCTTGAGCCTCTTAGGAGGGAGGGAGACTTTCTCTCTTTTAACTTCACTTCCAACTCACTGTATCTGATTCAAGATCCTCAGGTTTGAGCTCAGGGCAGAAAGGATTAGAGGACAAAGTCTGAAAGACCTGCATGGATGTAATTTAGTGTAGGGGCTGCCTGGGAATAAATAGTGCAGTGGGGAAATTAAATCGTAAAGATGGTACCTCATTTGCCCATAGTTAGAAAATGGCAGAGTGTGGATTTGAACCTGGACAGTCCAGCTCTGAAGTCCAATGGCAAGGAGATTCCTTTCCCCTTGACCTGAGTGATGCCTCACATTGCCCTCTTAAGACCTGCTCCCGCCCCAGGCAGTCCTTCACCCTCGCACCACACATCCCTGCCGAGGCTGCCTCGCTGGGCCCAGTGGTCCTTCCGAGATGACTTCCAGTTGGATTTCTCCAATCAAGATGGTGCTCAGGACAACCCAATTCCAGGTGTTCAGCATCTCACATAGCAGTCCCGTTCTCCCACCCTGCTGCCCGCCAGCTCCTCAGCCAGTCTCCAGCCTTTGGATCTCCAGACATGCATGAGGAAGCAGCCCCGGGAGGTCCCACATGTCCAGAGACTAATGTGTCCAGCCCCCGAAAGGTCCTCCTGGCTCCCTTGGCCTCATATGAGGGAAACTCCCAGCGCTGATTACTCTCTCCAAAGAAATTCTCTCCTCTGATTTTTGCCTCTTTAAAGGATTTTCTTTTTAATCTACCCCAAGGTGGGCTGTAAACGAGGATCAAAATCTACTTCACTGTCTCTTAGCATGTCTTCTGTGGGTGATTTGACATCTTCTGTTCTCAGCCTTCGGGGACCTTGGCCAAAACTGAAAACTCAGAAAGAATATAAAAAGCCACATGTGACCTCCTGTTATACGTGTGTGAGGGAACATGCTTTGAAGCATAATTCTGTCCTCCCAGCCCTTTTTCCTCTGAAAAAGAAAAACAGAATAAAAGAAAGAAGGAAAAATGGGAGAGAGGGGCAAAAAGAGAGAGAAAGACTAAGGCAGAAAGAAGGAAAGAGGGAGAAAGTGAAAGAAAGGGAAAACAGATGGAGGAGCGAGAAAGAGAGAGAAGGACCAGGCTGTGCACTGACGTCACTGACGCCACTGGTGTCACACACGACGTGAAGCATCAGACATTGCAGTTTGTGAGGCTCCTTGTGGAATCTTTCTAACAACAACCTTGTTAGAAGGATGTTACTGTCACTATTGTACAGATGAGGAAATGAACAGGAATCTCAGGAAGGCTCTGACTTTCAGAGGTGCCCACAAATGAGGGGGCAGCCTCCTACCAGATGGCTCTCATTCTGCAATTAACACACATTTGAAGCCTTGTCTCACGGGCTCCGAGGCTCCCACCCACCCCTGGTTCTCCCTCTCTCAGTCTGGTCACTTCTTCTCAGTCGTCTCTGATTTCCCCTCATCCTCCCAACCTCTCAACACCTCAGGTCTGTGGTCTCTCTGCTTTCCTACCTTCCATGCACCCTCAGGGCGATCTATCAGGAATTGGTGGCTTTAAATAAGATCCACCTGCTGGTGACTCCCACAGCTCCATCTCGATCCAAGTCTCTCCATCATCCAGCTGCCTATTCACCATCCCAAACATCAGACGTCCGGAGCTCAGCTCCTACTACTAATCTGCCCTGAACTCAGTTCCTTTGCACAGACGTCTTCACATCAGTAAATGGCAAGTCTGTTCTCACATGCTCAGAACAGGAACCTTGAGAGCATCTTTGACTCCTCTTTCTAGCCTGTCCTACGTGCCTAATCCATCAGGAAGCACTTTTGGTGTTCTACCTTCAAAGCGTATCCAAAATCCAACAATCTCTCACCACCTGCGCTGCCACACCTCTGTCCAAGTCACCATCCCCTTGCACCTGGATACTGGCAGTGGCCTCCTGACCAGTCGCCCTGCTTGTACCCTGGCCTCTTGAGTCTATGCTTCACACAGCAGCCCCAAAGTCTGATCCTTTTGAAATGTTAGAGAATGCCAGAACGCTGCAGGGACCTTGCCCACCCAATGGCTTTCCATCACACTGAGAGGAAAATCCTCAACCCTTCTAAGACCTATAGCACTGTGTGAGCTGACCCACAGGAGCTCTCCAACTTCCTCTCCTTCCATTTCCTTTCTCCTCCCACCGCTGCAGCTGCCCTGGCCTCCCCGGGCCCTTGAACTTGCCAGGCACGCCCCCAGCTGACAGCCTTTGCATTCGTTATCTCTGCTCTCCTCCCACATAATTATAAAGCTTCCCACCTTCACGTAAATTTCACCTTCTTGTTGTGCTACCCATCCCTGCCCCTCTTCTGTGTCTGACATCTCCCACACAGCACCTCAGGTCAAATTCCTCTCCCTTCTTCCCTCTGGACAGAATTCTTAGGGCCTTTCAGAAGTCATTCCTGTGAGATGCAGGGATCAGCTATGCTTGATACCAAGCAGTGGCTACCGTGGAACTGTGAGTGAAAAATTTTGCCCCCGTATCAGTAACAAAGGACGCTGCCATCAGCCACCAGCCACCAGACACTACCTCCGCCCCCAACAGTGAGCCCGAGGGGACTCAGGATGGAAACAAGCAGGCAGCCAGCTGCCAAGTCCTCAGCCTCTGCAGCCACCCCACCCCCAACCATGCCCCCTGAGGGGACTCAGGATGGAAGCACAGGATACTGGCCCAAGAGAGCTAAGGTGCTCATTAAAGGAGCCCAGACCTTTGCATCTTCCCTTATATAGCAAAGCACTAAATTCCTTAACTTGAGATGCCTGGTTTCCTTTAATTAATGGTAATTTTTCAATGTTCTGACTACCTGATCTTTGTTGCAAAAACTCATATATATCCTGGCTCCTCCCTGACTGCTTCAGAGCAGTCTCTCAGAGCCATCTGAGAGGCTGTTTCCCGGGCTTAAGCCCTTAGAAATGTTCACTGAATAAAATGTAGTAACTCTCAACTTTTAGATGGTGCATATTTTTTTCAATTGACAGAACACATTTTTGCATTGATTTTCCTGCCCTTCCTGTCCTCACCATGCCTCGCTCTCTCTTGCTTCCTTAGAATTTTCTCACCAATAAAAAAAAAAGCATGTAGTTTTTCTCTATATCTGTGTCTGTTTCTGTTTTGTTATATTCTTTCATTCATTTCATTTTTTAGATTCCATGTATAAGTGATAACAAAATGTATTTGTCTTTCCCTGCCTGACTTATTTCACTAAGCATCAAACCTTCCAGGTCCATCCATGTTGTTACAAATGGCAGAATGTCGTTCTTTTTTAGGGCTGAGTAATACTCCACATCTTCTCTATCCATTCATCTGTTCATGAACACAGTAGTTACCAGTGGGGAGAGGGAAGTGGGAGGGGAAAATAGGGCTAGAGGATTAAGAGATACAAACTACTATGTGTAAAATAAATAAGCTGTAAGGATATATTGTACAGCATAGGGAATAGAGCCAGTATTTTATAATAACTTTAAATGAGGTATGATCTATAAAAATATTGAATCAGTATGTTGTACACTTGAAACTAATATATCATAAACCAACAATACTGCAATTAATTAATTAATTAACAGTAAGAGCACCCAAGCTTCAGCCTTAAGCACTGTGTTCCGTGCAACTCACTTTCTAAAATTGTAAGCCTTCTGCCAACAAATACGGACACACACACACACACACACACAACTTCCTATTCTTTTCCCTTCTTTATTTGTCATCTCAGCACTTATCACCATATACTATACTGTATATATTTACTGATTTATTTTGTTTACTGTCTGTCTCCCTACTAGAATACAACCTCTATGATTTTTTTCTATTTTGTTTACTGTTGCATCACAAGCATCTAAAATATAACAGGTGCTCAATAAATATTTGTCAAATGAATGCATGAATATGACAGGAAAGGAGCTGTACTGAAGAACTACAGAATATTAACTTTATATATGGCCACTGACTGAGAGGAAGCAGCTCCCTAAAGATGGATCAGAACCAGAGACAGTGCTGTGCAGGTCTCAGCCTGCTCGGAAAGCCTCGGAGCTCAGTGACAGGCTAGTCCTTCTATGTCTTAGTGGGTAGACAGGTGCAGGGGACCCTACAATAAAGTGGCACTAGATTCACTCATGGCTTATGTCTATGAAACTGAATAGAAGAGCTTCATGCATCTTGAAAGAAATGAGCTTTCCCAGTGTTTACTGTAGATGCAATTTGTATTATTTCACGGCAGTCAAGTGTGCAGTGACTTTAGATAACATCTTTGCTACCATTTTTTTTTAAATCCTAGTAGTTCTGTAATGTTTCAGTTTCACTTTACCCAGAAAATCACCTTTCATGATAGAAAAAAAATTACTAAAACCGTATCAAATGTTCTACAGATTCCAGGCTGATATAAATAAATTCCCAGTGGGAGAATCCGCCGCGCACTTGGACTTGGTGGGATTAGGTGGGGTTATCCTGCCCTTCGCATCCTCTGCCAAGGCAAACAGAGGCGTCTTTCTGATCAGTTTGGAAATCAGCCATATCAAGAGGGTTTTTACAGCAGTCAAGCAATATTTATTTGACATACAGACTGCCTGTGAAAAATCTAAACGTATTTGTCTACTGGAAACAAGATCAATACAGAATAATAGCATATTGTGAGTGACTCTGAATCTAGAGAGCCCTTTATTTTATCTTGGGTACAGTACACTGCACCAGTCAAGTTTCTAAAAAGAGAAATAGTGCACATCAGAAGGAAAAAAAAATTGTTATGGCCAGGAATTCAAATTGTTATAGCAGAAGAATCTGTGGAATAGTGTATCAGCAAGGCTTCTGACCAAGTCAGTTATGCTATCCCCTCATGGACAACATGGAGAAATGAGGACCTTCCTTCTGTGGCTAGTGTGATGGTGACATAGAGGGGGAAAAAAGTAATTATTATTATGGACTATTATATAATTGAATTCCTGGTGCAGGATAGCTATTTCCTATGTGATAGTTATTACTGGTAACTTTATCTTAGCCACCAATAGTGAAAACTTATCAGGTGTAACTGAAGTCTTATCAGGTGTAAGATGAGTTACACGCATCCTGAATCATCTAGAGGCTAGAAGAAGGCTTTGTCAAACCACAGCTGAGGGGATAAGCCAGGATGAAGGATTGGGAGGAGGTCTGAGGCTAGACCCCTCTAACACTGGTAGGTGGACTCAGTCTCAGGAGGGTGACTGGCCCAGGACAATGAGACAGGAAGGAAGAGGGCAGGGCACAGCCATTAAAAGAATGACACAGCAATCAGCACCAAGATGGTGGAAGATGCAACTCCCAGTAGACCTTGAGCTTCAATATAGGCTCACTTGAAATGCAGTAGCTGCTAAGTGGCACTCCCACAGGTGCCAGGACCTGTTCAAGGCTGACCATAAAAGGTCAGAGTGTGGGTGATGGCCCAATTCCTGGGAATTCCCAGCCCCTTCCCAAAGTATTTGGAATAATCCTCCCACTTGTTAGCATAGGAAGTTACCAAGCCCATAAAAACGAACCACACCTGCACCTCATGGCTGATCTCATTTTTCCTAGCTGACCCCTTGCTCATAGGCCACAGCTCTCCCTTCTGAGAAAGATGGCCCGCATTCTGCCTATGGAATGTGTATCTCCTATGTCTTTCTCTTGCCTTTTGAGATGGCTCGTACTGTCTATGGGGTGTGTATCTCTCCGAATAAATCTACTTTTACTCAACTACAGCTCACTCTTGAATTCTTTCCTGCATGAGGCCAAGGACCCTCAACTGGTGGGGCTGGTGGGGCGAGTCCCAAGGACTCGCCTAAGACCTGGGACATGGCCATCCAACTGCCCCCCCTATTTATTCCTGCATCAGCCAGACCAGGTGAGAGCTCCTGTCAGAAAACAGTCCTGCAGAAAGCAGCTCGGCAGTCACCCAGCGACAGGAGGCGGGAGGGAGGGATGACCAAGAGGCACGAGAAAACTTGAGGAACTGATGGATACGTTCGTTGTTTTTATTGTGGTGACAGTTTCATGGACGTAAGTGTATATATATGTCAAAATTCATCAGAATGTACCCTTTCCTTATGTGCTGTTTATTGTACATCACTTAAGCACCTCAGTGGAGATGGAAGGAGAGGATGAGAGAGGAGAGAAAAGGAACAGAAGAAAGAAAGGAAAAATTTAGCTGTGTCAGAGATGTCAAAGTCACACTGGGTCAGGTGCTTGGAAGGTAGCAATCATTTCCAATGTGAGACTGGAGTTGCCAGAGCTGCATGTAAATGGAGAAGTGCAGACATGACCGGCTGATGGGATGTAAGGTCAGGAACTGAGGGAGATAGCACTAGGGGAGCAGGATGAGTGTACCTCTGACAGCAGGCACACAGCTCTATGCTTTTCCTTACAGGCTGTGCCCGCAACACTTGAAAGGGACTTCAGTCAGATCCAGGCAATGGAACTTACCGAGCACCATATTCAAATGCAGTCTCAGGAATGACTGTCTTCAGAGCTGGTGGGCTACGGGCACTGGCAGTGTCGAAATGAGTGCTGGCTGATCCATTGTCAAGTACACCAAACCTTGCTGCCTAACCACCCAGGAAGCTTGTTAAAATGTTCCCCCACACCCACTCCTGTCCCAGAACGACTAAATCAGAATCTCAACAGAGTGGCAACTGACATCTGTATTTTTTTTAAACTTCCCTGGCGATTCTGAAGCAGCCTGTGTTTGGCATTTGCTGCTGTGGACTTGGACTCAATTAATCATCTCTACAATTCCTTCTAACTCGAAGTTTCTATGATTCAGTGAATGCCCTGGACATTTGAAACTCTTCTCTGCATCCTACACGAGGCTTCTGGGACAGACTCCTTTTTTTCCCCAGGCAAGAGGTCCTGGGGAAAATCTTTCAAAGTATGAGAGCCCCAAAGGTCCTGATTCCAAAAAGCTCCATGTGTGAAAAGCTTAGCCTATCAAACTATTTTCATCCCTGAAGACTTACCTGTCTCCTTGGTGAAGGTGTCCACTCCTCCCCTCCCTCCATCTAGGGCCCAGGCTCCTCTTCTCCCCACTCTGAATTCTAAAGCACCAGAAATCTTGGTTTTTTTTTTTTTTTTTTAAAGGAAGAGGGAGGAAGAGGGCTCTTCTCATGTGTTGTCTTGACATCATCTGTTGGGAGATTCCATAGACCCAGTGAAGAATGCATGTCCAGCAAGTTACAAACTAATTAAGCAATCAGACTTAAGAAAAGGACATATGGAGACTCAAACAGCACCTCCACTGCTGATAAGTTTGCAATCAGAACAGCAGAGATCACAGCAGAGCCCCCACTGGGGAAGGTGCTTTCCCATAGGGCAGAGCCCACCCTCGGGCAACCTACATCACAGAGGAGCAGAGCCCAGCAAGAGCATCTTGGCCTCAACCTGGGGGCAGGGACAGGAGGGAGCTCAGCTCCGCGTGCCCAGTGTCTTCTTTGTGGCTCTCCAATTAGGATCCATCATTAGAATCCTCCTCTTTCAGAAGGGCCGTCAGAGAGCAGCCAGCAATGTTACACAGATGGACACCCTCCAGAGTGGGAAAGGACTCTCCCTTCCCCAACTCCTTCTCATCCTTCTTTACTGTGTGTGTTGTCACCTTGTGTGAATTATAAGCCAATGGAACATAGGGATTGTGTGTTACCTTCTTTTGATGTTTTCTCCAGAATGCTTGGTACTGTGCTAGACATATTATAGATGTTCAAAAAAACAGGTTCAGGACAAAGAACTCAGGAGCAAGGGGTGGAAAGAGAGGGAGCAAAGAAGAAAGGATAGGATGGTGGTTCACAGGCATATCTGGAAGGATAAGGGAAACATGAGTGGTTTGACAATAGAGGCAGGCAGCCTGGGTTCAAATCCCGCTTCCACCTCTGACTGCCTCTACTATTCTGAGCAAGTTGCCTAAATGCTCACCTGCACCTACCACATGGGCTCGTTGTGAGCATGACATGGGTTTTGGCCCATTGATGGGTTAGAACATGGTTGGTACACTTATGAGCTGTGGTCCGTCTGCCCTGAGGCTGTACTTATAAATAAAGTTTTATTAGAACCCAGCCACACCCATTCACTTATGTATTTCCCACAGTTGCTTTCACAGTGCAGTTGAGTAGTTGAAACAGATCTTCTGGCCCTCAAAGCCTGAATTACTGATGACCTAGACCTTTGTGGAAAAAATTCGCCGACCAACCCTTGGCTTAGAACACAAGCGCTCTAGTCTTCATCCCTAAGAAGTAGAAGACTTAGTAAACATGTCACTTTTCTTTGAAGTAGTCTTCAGTTCTGACAATTGGGCTTGCGACCCTCCAATGTCATTCCACGCCCCCCAAACCTACTTGCAAGGCACTTTTGACATGGCATCGCCTCTATGGTTTGGGCTCCCTCCGCTGGACACGGGGATCCACCAGGTTGGGACTGTGTCTTGTTCATTTCTCTAGTCTAGTGCCTTGGACAGAAGTGATCCCCAGGAAATGCTTGATTAACGTAATAGTGAGAAATATACGAATGCACAATATAAACCCTCCAAAACCGGGGACGACAAACCTACAAAGGGACAAAGGCCAGACTTCTGAGCAAGCCTCTGCGGATTTTGCTCCCCGTGGCTGTGACTGGGGCAGATCTTCATGTCCTCACCTCTGTCTCTTTCTCTATTTTTTTCCCCCATGCTCGGCTGCAGTGGCTCTGGAATAGCAGCCACTCTGTCCTCATTGATCAGCCTGCGGTCTACCACTGGCATCCCTTTTCGCTCCTTGTGGGGCTGTCAGCCTTCCCATCAGTGCTCGGAAGTCCATGCCAAGACACGGCAGCCGGGAGGGCTTGGGTCCTGGGGCAGATGCTGCCCGTGGGAGCTGAGGAATGCGCCCGCCCTTGCATTCCGCAGCAGGTGTGCGGGGGCATTCTTATCATGCTTCTTGTAGAGCTGCATCTGCTCCTGGTTTTCAGAGCTCCTGATCATTCTCACAACAAAATGTTAGGCTATATTTATCTGTCACATCACCAAAGCTGGTCTTTGAAATTTCTCTCCAGGAAACATTTGAGCTGCGCCGTTAACAAGCTCAGTGACCTTGGCACCTCCCTGATCCCTGACCTCCTCCTCTGTAAAAGGAGGGGAGATGGTCACAAGCACCCCCCAGACTCTCACATTGAGTGCCTCTACAAGGTCACATGAACCCTCAGTGCTGGAAATTCCTCTACGTGGGACTAGTAGCTGGTTCAGGCATTGACCTGCTTGGAGGGCAGGTGGCTGGACCCCACCACCTGTGAAGCCCCCTGCCTGCAGGATGCTGACCTCTTGTCCCCCCACTGACAAGATCTTGCCCAAATCCTCCCTTCTAAGGTAAAATTCCTCAAAATGCTCTGAGTATCCTGAGCTTTCCCAAGGCTCCTTGGGGCTCAAAGGTGAAGTCAATGTTTGCCTCCAATAAGAATTCATTAGCTGCTATTGCCAATCAGGGCTGTCTTCTCTGAGCGGAAACGGACTCCCTGGAACTCTGCAGGTCACCAGGTCAGCAGCTTAACATGCAGAATCTGCAAATGCCCGTGATCCAATCCACCAGGACTGGCAGGTAACACATAAGCTTCCTCCAACTCAGTGATCTCACTGCCCATCAGGGACCGGCTGAAGAGTACCCGTCATGTCTTGCCGACGAGACCCAGATCCCATCAGACATCAGACTGTAAACCTAAGATGGAGCTGGAAACCTGAATCTCTCCCAGGCATTCTGGCAAATTCTCTCTTCAGTGTGACTTGACAGAAAGAAGTTTTTTTTTTTTTTTTCTTCCCCCGAACAGCATTTTTATTCCCAGTGGGAATCAGCAAGAAGCAAATGTATTTGTAAAGTAGTGGGCAAAAATGATTACTTGATTTTTAAAATGCTCTTTCTGATGTTCCAATTCACTCAATGGTGACAGTTTTACTGACAGCCACATTCATTCGTGATGCAGAGAAATCTTCTCTGCTTAATATTACAGTAAGCCCTGTTTGAAAAGTAACAACCCTTGTGTGGCTTTCCCCACGGTGTTCAGGGCCTTTGATACCCTCCTCCACAGGAGCTGACAACGTTTTAGCAAAGTTGGCTCTTGAAGGTGGAATTCCATTTGGGGCAGAGGAACATCTCAGAATGCTTAGGAGTCTGTCTTCCTCAGATAAATGGCCTCAAGGACTGTCCTAGGGAGATGACTGTCCCAGGGGTGACAAGCTGCAGCCCTCTTCTAGGGAACAGACTTTATTCTGGCTGAGGAAAGGCCACCAAATGGGCTCTTTTTAATTAAAACCCCCTGAACCTTACTTCTGAAGACTTTTGGCACATGCTGACAGTGGAATCTTTCCTGCATGGTCCTTTTGGGAGCTACCTAGATGACTCTGGCAGAGAAATGACACATAAATCACATTTAGGATTATTATTATTGGGCCAGGTTCTCATCCTGTGTAGCTCTCTGGGAATTCTGATGCTCAGAGTTGCTTGTTATAAATATTCTACCCTTCACCTTCTGCCAAGTGCGTGGGGCATGAGGTGGCGGGAGGCTGTGTCGGGGTTGGAAGAGGGCATCATTTGGGAGATCCATTCATTGAAGTCAATTTGAAAGTCATTCTGTACACTATTAAATAAATTAAAACAAATTATTCCCTATTTCAGGTAATTCATTCATTCCCCAAGTCTCCAGAGAGTGGCTTTTTAGACCTGTTTCAGGAATGGAAAACAGATTGAATTGGCCCAGTGGGCGATGAGATTATAGAACAAATGATTCTGACATGACACAGAGTAAGAAACAAGGCTCCATCACGGGAAGGCATGTCTCTAACCAGATGGGACCCCATCAGAAGGCAGAGGACAGGGGCAGTAGACTATTACCAACATTTTAGGGAAGTGCTTCTACTTAGGAATGCTAGTACCAGATGCTAGGCTGACCATTAGTCCACACAGCAAATATTTGAGTCTGCACCATGTGCCAGGAACCATCTGCTGTTGGTCCGGGTGGTGAAGACAATGGGCAAGGTCTCTGCTCTCTGGCAGCTCAAATTCTAAGGTGTGGTGCTGGGGGAGATAGATGGTAAATAAGCAAACTAGAAAGCAAACAAAGATATGAGATAAACTCAGAGAGGTGAAAAATGATAGTTAGCAAAACAGAGAACTGTGATGGAAAGTGACTGGGGAAAGGTAGTGGGGACAATTCTAATAAGAGTGAGTGATGAAGCCTTCTGGAGGGAGGTCACATTTAAGCTGAGACCCAGAGAATGAGAAGCAGACCAACTTGGGAAGATCTGAATTCAGAGCTTTGTAGGCAGAAGGAACAGCAAGTGCAAATACCCTGGGGTTGAAACATACATGGCCCGTTACAGGAGCAGAAAAAAGGGAGGTCCCTGATGCAGCCAAGTGAACAAGGGGGCATGGCAGGAGAGGGAAACAGTTACCAGATCAGCACAAATCAAGGACTGGACTTCATTCTGCAAGCATGGACAGCCATTAGAGGTACAGAAGAGACTACTAGTTGTCCCCCATATCCATCCTCCCCTTCTTTTTAGTCCTAGAATCCTTGATTTTTTAGCCAACAAATTCAACCTAGTTTGAAAGTACATTTTCCAGTTAGATTTTGCATGAATATATAGCCGTATGATTAAATTCCAGTCAATGAGACGTGAGCAGACGAAATGTGTTGACTTCTGGACCTCACTCTAAAAGTGATAGAGTGAGGTCCCCCTTCCCTTCTCCTTCTCTTTTCCTCCCATCCTGGTGACTGGAATACGGATATGGCTATAGAGCCAGCTTTGACTTTAGCACATGAGGGCAACACCCTGTAGCATGGTGAGCAACGAGAGAGAAGGAACCTGGGTCCCTGCATAACTGTGTACATCTTAGCCACCTACCTGCCCTGAACCAGCCTACTTCCTCTGTTTGAATGATTGTAATTTGGGGGTTTTGCTACATCAGCTTAGACTGCATCCTAATACAGGATGTTTCAAGCAGGAAAGTGATTTGATTTATATTTCAGAGATAAATCTTGCTTCCATGTGGCTACAGTACCGGGGGTGGGGTGGATAATATTGGATGCAACAAGACCAGAGGCCAGCTAGGAGGCCATCGCAGTAATTGAAATAAAAGATACTGATAGCTTAGGGTAGGGTAGCCACTCTGAACACAGAGAGAAATAAAGAGATTTGGGGTAGACCAAAAAGGTCTGGAGATGAATTAGATGACTGAGGAGAGAGGTTGAGAAAAGAATAATCAAGGTAGCTCCAAGTTTGGAGTTCTTTGGTGATTTTCCTATCTAGATGGGATCTGAAGACCACAGGAGGTGGACCCCCACTAAGAGGACCCTGAAGCATCTCTACCACAGGCATCTCTAGATAGGAGCTACCCCCAAAATAACAAATTTGGGGTTGATCCATATTACAGTTGTCAGTCTAATAATCTTCTGTATAGACACAGATGTCACGCCCCACACTGGAGTTAAAAATCTTTACAATTATTTTACTTAGTTGCATGCAACAGAAACCAACTTGGGCGAGTTTATGTCTTAAATGCATGAGTGGTCCCTTAAAAAAAAACAAACAAGGACCAAGGACTAGAAAGATGACAGAAACTAGACAATACTCTTAGCTCTTTATCCCTAAATAGACCACTTTGCCTGCTTTCCATATATATGATGAAAGATGCTGTTTCCATGGCTTCCGAGTTTATATTACTTCTAGCAAATATACTGAAACAATCTAGACACTCTAAGTCTCAATTCCAAATCCCTAGGAGTGAGAATTTAACTATCCCTGATTGGGTCAGTGGACCAACTGACATAGTCAGGAGGACAGGACCAAATCATTTAAACATGGCTGCCTCCACCCATCCATGTGGGAGGAGCAGGTCACAGAGAAAAGGGTCTATGTGAGCTGGGCCGACATTCCTCTCAAAGTGCCTTTCTAACAAGTTCATATTGAACACAAATATCAGTTTCATGAAGACACAGCATCGCAAGGCTCAGAAGCATCTGCCTCTAATACAGAGCTAAATCAAAGTAATCTTGAGCCTTCAACTGTCTCATTTTTAAAGCTATCTTGCTCAGAAGATTTCATGGCCTTCCTTGGGGACCACTGGTGAGGACTCGCAGTGCTTACAGACATACTCTTCTTGTTTCTCATCTATGTGCTTGCCACAGCATGTGAAAGAAAAACATCTTGTTTTTGCCTCATTAAAAAGGGGCCAGCTGGTATACCTACCCCTCAGAATGACCCTCCAGGATGGTACAGTGCAAGTAAAGCTGGGCTGGAGTGGATGTGGAATTCTGCACATGACAGGCCTGGATGTGGCCCTGCGGTCTCAGAGGTCTGTCTAAACTAGCCCTGAACACATCAGAGGGCTGTGGAACTGCCTTTTTTTTCTAGAAGCATCTATTGTACAAGTCAGTGATCCCACATTCCTCTTCTCCTTGTTGGTCTCACACATTCATTCTTTATTCCCATCCAGGGCTCCCTCTCCGCACTGCTCTGAATAAAGTTTAAAATTGAGCCATAAGAATGGATATAGCAGCTCTTTATCTGTCAGAGAAAGATTAGGTAAGGATAGTTATGGGCCCCAGGCAAAGATAGGGATGCAGGCTGCCTCTTAAAGGCTTGATTGGGAGGGTTTTATTGTTATTATAAAGATGCACTTTCCTTAAAAAGTTTAGAGCTAAGGGTTTTTGTTTTTTTTTTTCTTTTACTTCTTTTAGTCACAGGGGGGCCTGTGATTTTTAAATTTTTTTTTTATTCAGTAGCTTTTTAGTTTTAAGCCTGAAACTTAACTACATGCACAGTAAAGATACGGGGAAAGTGAGTGGGGCCTCTGAGGAAGCTTTAGCTCGATTAATACAGGGACACTGTGAACTCTGTGCCTTCTGATAATTTACACGCAGGTCACAACCCTTCCACCACAGAACAAGCCCACAGCATGGGTCCAGGTACACTTTTTCCAAAAGGCAAGGCAACAAAAAAAATAACCTTTTGATATCCTTTCTAGCTTATCATTCCTTTGACTTTTCTATTATGCAACTAACAATTATGATCAAATAGATAATATGTATTAAAAGTGCTCTAAAAATAAAATCTCATTATTTTTATGGCTTTTCAATTTTCATACCAGACTTTCTGCTCACATTGTTCATAAACCATCATTATCACCATCCCTGCAGTCCCTTAACAAGTAACCATCACAAGCTCCTGCTTTTTGCTTTTTTTTGGGGGGGGGGTGTAATTAGGTTTGTTTATTTATTTGTTTGTTTATTTGATGAAGGTAGTGGGTATTGAACCCAGGACCTTGTACATGCTAATCATGTGCTCTGTCACTGAGCTCTACCCTTCCTCTTCCTGCTTTTTTTCCTACTTTTTTTTATTGTGGTAAAATATACATGACATAAAATTTACCAGTTTCACCATCTTTAAGTGTACAATTCAGTGGCCTTAAGTACCTTCACAAGGCTGTGTAACAGCACCACTATCTATTTCCAGAATTTTTTTATCCTCTCAAACAGAAACTCTTTATCTATTAAATAATAACTCCCTATTTCCCCTCCCCCTAGCCCCTGGTAATCTCGATTCTACTTTGTCTCTATGAATTTGCCTATTTTAGGTACCTTATATAAATAGAGCCCCTGCTTTTTAATCTTTTCTCCAAATGCTGCACTGTGTCTTCCCCACCACACCTTCATATAGAGGCCAGAGGCCATCCATCCTAGGTTGTGGTCTTTCAATAAGAAGACGTTACCCTTTGTACACCGTCTTAGTTAATCCTTACAAAACTTTGCAAGCTACATATCACGTCCTTCATTTTCTAGGTGAGGAAAAGGAGGCTCCTACAGATCAGATCACAAAGCTAGTAAGTGGCAAAGCCAGGATTCAGCCCAGGTTATCTGAATGCCAATCCCTCTTCTTAACCATTAAGATCTCCTCCCTGCCTCACTGACTATCACAGTTGTACATCGGCCAACACCTGGCATCACAGAATAGCTGTCCTCCAGACTCTCGCCAAGGATTAAAATCGTGGCTCTGTGTTGTTCACCCTTTACACAAACCCCCGGCTGGGAGGGTGCTATTTGTGTAGGAGGTACTCGCACTTTACTGAGAGGCAGTACAGTATGGTGGTCATACATTTAGCCTCTGGAACCGGGCTGCATGACCTTAGCCAAGTTCCTTAATTCTTAGGATTCAGTTTCCATTTCTGTAAAATGGGGATAATGATAATGATGATACCAATTTCACTGAGTTCTTGCGAAGGTAATATAAATGAATGCATATGGAGTGCTAAAAAGAGTGGGGAGCACTCAGCAAACTTACATATGTGACGTTTCTTATGATTATCATGAGTTTCTATAGCTCCATGATTTTTACATCTTTTTGGTCATAGATTCCTTGATGACTGTTAAGTAACTCTCATCAGTTAGGATGCTTTCTGATATAAGAAACAAAACCGTAACTCAAACGACCTTCAACGAGAAGGAAACATCTGAAAATAGCTGAAATCTAGACGTGAGCAGATTCCAGGCAGTGCACTCATCAGTGGATGATGTCATCAACAGCCCTGCTCTCTCTGTTACTCTGTTCTGTCATCTCAGCATCAGGCTCTTCCTAACACAGGCTTGTGGGGGCAGATAACTTCCAGTGGCACCTGGAGCTTGCAGGCTTCCTGTTCAGATCTGGAAAGAGAGAAGGATGAAATAAGCTCTTCCTTGTTATGACTGGGCCAACTCAGGTCTCACACCTTGCCCACTCCCCGTGGGGGTGCCACTTGCTCTCCGAAGCCCCTCTTGGAGCTGAAGGTGGAGTGGTTGCCTACAGGAAATCAGTGCTCTCAGAAAGACGAGATTAACAGCAACAACTGCAAACCTCTATGCGCCAAAATGCAACACACCAATTTGGCAGGTAAGTTCGAAAGTTTCAGTCTCCGGAGTAAGACCCTTGTGGTAGATAATCTAAATGAAATGTTATCCACACAAAATCTATGGGATGCAGCAAAAGCAGTCCTAAGATGGAAGTTCATAGCGATACAGGCCTTTCTCAAAAAACAAGAACAATCTCAAGTAAACAACTTAACCTAACACCTAAAAGAGTTAGAAAAAGAAGAGCAAACAAAACCTAAAGTCAGCGGAAGGAAGGAAATAATAAAGATCAGGGAGGAAACAAATAAAATAGAGATTAAAAAAAATAGAAAAAACTCAATCAAACCAAGAGCTGATTTTTTGAAAGAGTAAACAAAATTGACAAACCTCTGGCCAGGTTCACCAAGAAGACAAGAGAGAGAACACAAATAAATGAAATGTTATGCATGGGTGAAACGAGGCTTCTGGGAAGCTATATATATGAAATGTGTTGTTTTGCTCCCTCTTAGAACCAGTTACTGAATTGCATGCCAGCACTATGCTATGGGTCTCTTCACACCATTCATAATAATGTTAGGGAAAACATGTACTTCTCCTGAACAACTCATTTGATTTTAGTTCATGAACAATGTGAAACACAAATTTAACCATGTGTCTCTCTCTCCTTACACCTCTAGGCA
Organism: Camelus ferus; assembly: GCF_009834535.1. Taxonomy (NCBI): domain Eukaryota; kingdom Metazoa; phylum Chordata; class Mammalia; order Artiodactyla; family Camelidae; genus Camelus; species Camelus ferus. The sequence continues at coordinate 108,149,534 of NC_045697.1, read as the reverse complement.
CCTTAAGTTTTTGCTTAATTCGACAAAAAAGTAGAATTAACTGCTACGTGCTAACCCTATACTTTGTTTCGTTGTTTTCCTATCCATAATTTCCCTTCTGCCTAACTCAATTTTTGTATTGTATATAAATGTTTATCTACCCAATTTCTTTATGGAAGAAACAAGGTAATAAATAAATACATTAAAATAGCCCAAAATATGGGGAAAAATGCATACTCAAGGTCAACTCCAGCATTATTAATAAATAATTTTAAAATGTGAAGAAATATAAGGGTTCAGTTAAGGGAATAATTGAATAAATTATAGCACATTCATAAAATTAAACATACTGCAATTAAAATTATGTTTACAAAGAATGTGATAAAATGAAAAAAGTCTTTGCTTTTAATATTAGCTTTAAAAAAACAGCAAGCAGAATTGAGTATGGGTATACATTTCTGACAAAAGAGTAAGCTGAACCTCTTTTCACTACCAAAAAAATGGAAATGCTAAATTAAATCTTAAAAATGAATTTAAATACATAGCTGAGAAATTAAAAGGAAAGGAAAAGAGAAAAGTAGTGAAGGAGAGAGGAAGGAAAGGACAAATGGAACAGGTGACATAAGTAAAACAGAAATTGAAAGCCAGAAGTGTGATTGCTTGAAATTATACCAGGGAAGTTCAAGAGAATACCAGATCCAGATACACATCCTGACAGCTAAGAGCTAGGACCTCTATACCCATGTTGGGAAAGAAGATAGAGCACTGAGAATATAAGGTCAGGGGGTTAGAACTGAAATCTCTCCATGAAACCAGAATCTCCCTCCTTGAATGGTGGGAATTGAACCCACTGGTCCAGAAAAGCACCAATGAAACTTGTTTCTTCCCATGGTGGGTAGTGGGGAGCAGCCAAAAACTTCCTGAGGCTCTTACACACAGAGATGTAATGTCCAAATGTATTTTAGTCATAGGGTAGTAATCCCAAACTGAAAAACTAATGAAAAATTAGTCTCAGATTGGTGAAACTTGGGAAAAATATCACATATAAAATTCAGTCTATAAGGACACTGTCACAGATTACCACAATAACAAACAAAAACCAGTGAAGATGTGTACACAATCAAAGAAGTCAAAGAAGATGCAATAAATAGAAAAATTCATACCCCAATTTGAAAAAAAATAGAACAATGTTAAAGAAATTATAAGGTAAATGTTTTAAATTATCAGATAAAGAATATCTACACACTAAAAGTATTAGATACTCTAATATCAAAAATATAGTCATTGAAAGTTAGAACCCAAAAAAGGAGATTAGAATCAGCTAAAGAAAGAATTAGTAAACTGGAAAACAGATATAAGGAAGTTACTTAGAATGAAGCACAAAAAATAAAGAGATGAAGATGAATGCAGAAATTTTAAGAATTTAAAGGATTGGAAAGACATATCTAAAAAGGAACAACAAATAGACTGATATCTCATCAGCAAAAGTGGAAACCAAATACAGTAAAATGATATCTTCAAAGTATTCAGGAAATATAATTGTCAACAGGAATCATATATCTAGAGAAACTATTACTCAGAGAGAGGGCAAAACAAAGCAAAATAGATGAAGACAATTTATCCCTCACAGGCCTTTGGTGAAAGACTCCTGAAGGACATTATTTATTTAAAAATAAACTGAACTTAGAAAATAGAGTGAAACATACAAAACATTTTGACCAAATAAATTGGTAAATTCCAGGGAAAATCTAAATAAGCATCATCTGCAGAAACTTTAGAAAAACAAAAATATTATATGTAATAAAAATGACTAATTTTAGGAAGTTTAAAAACAAAACCAACCCAAAATATTAAATGACATGGATGACAGATGACAGTCCCCAAAGTTAAAGCACCCAACGGTCTTTCTATTGTTCTGAGGAGAATAGACATATTGATCTAATGTTAACTTTCTTAAATCAAGTCTACAGGCTAAACGTTCAAGAATAACCCTGACAAAATAGAAATAGTACTTTTACTTCTAACTACAGAAATATTCAAAATAAATACAGGCATATTTACTCATTAAATAAGACAGAGATTATCAGATTTTTTTTAATATGCTTTATCTTCCTAGTAAATGTTTTCCATAACTATGTAACGTTTATCTTTATCTCTACAAAATTTTTTGCTTTAAAACGTGCTTGTCTTTCATAAATATAAATCCCATTATCTTAGGTCAACAATTCTTGATATTTAGCATATTCCCTAATGGCCTTTAGAAATTATATAAACATATGTTAGTTTTTTACACAAAGGCTTTGATTTAGAAAAATGTCCATTGTAATATGTGAACAACATTCATGTCTGTTACCTTTTGATTTCTAGGGAGGCCCTCTCCAATAATATGACAAGCATTTATCCTCCTGGACATGAGCACCATGTTTCAAAAGCAAAATATTCTTAGTAGGTTTTTGGTAGATGCTTTTCATCAAAGAAGGTATTTTCCATTTGTAGTTTGTGAATAGTTCTATTATGAGTGACACTTTAATTTTATACTTTTAAAGCATTACAGCTTTACATGACACCTTGTGCTTCATCCCAGCTTCTACTCAGCATTGTTCTACAAGAGGTCTTTTCCAACAGCGATAAGAAAAAGGAAATCAGAGATAAATGGATTAAAAAGGAAGAAACAACATTATCATTATTCACAGATAATACATTTTTATGATATAGAAAATACAAGAAAGTCCATGAACTATTAGAATTAGTAGAGATTTCAGTAAATATGCTAAATACAACCACCACACAACCAGCACAAAGTAGTGCTATCATCCTTAATACTGGCCATGGCTGGAGGGATAAATCCATGTCACGTTATTAGAACAGGCCTGGAAATCCAAAGGCAGTACATGTGACATTTACTATCATTTACAAACTACATGGACATCCTCTTAAACCAAACTGTTTCTCAAAAAATTTAACATATATGTATATAATTTATAAAGGCCATTAAAGAACATCTCAAAATGTCAAGACTGACTGAATCTAAGGAGTAGAACTTTTTTGGATGGCTTTTAATTTTCATCTCTATAATTATAATTATATTGATTAAATTTCTATACTAAGCAATATTATTTTATAACTGGTGGGGATTTTTTTTAATGAAAAGAAAGGCAATGGATCCAAAGCCATGCAGCATGTATATCTTACCCTACTATCTCCCCAAGGAGGCATTCTAACTTAAATCCAAACTGCTTTCTGCCTCATTAGTTCCATCTTACTTTAATTCTCATCTAAAAATAAAATGATTTCCCTATTTCTTAGTCATATATGCCTTAATTTCTCCTACTCTGCTTCCTGTAACTACATCATCAAATCATGTGACGTCCTCTGGCCCTAAAGAGCTTAGATTATAATAATACCTTTACCTAAATATGTAGCATCTCACACATGCACAGTATTTGCTGGATTGTCTGGTGCAGAAATAGTGAGCAGGACCTGACTTGAAGACAGCACAGGCAATTGCAGGGGTGGGAAGGTGTCATGTGTCATGGGGTCTAAAATTTCACCCTTAAAACCTTCAGGTTAAGCATCGGCCACTTTGGGTTCCTTTTTAAAGATTTGTTTCTGCTGAAAGTGACTAGGACATTAAACCCTTCACCTGTTTAAACTCTCCCTCAGACGTGAAGGGGAATAGAGGCAGACAAAAGGAAAAATACAGTTTCTCAAAACTGGGACTACAGCTACCTGATAGTGAGTTCCCATCTCTTGTGGAAAGGAAGGGTCTTGAGAAGATCAGAAAGATCAAGAAGAGATTGCCTCACCAAAGCCAACTTGTCTCATGATGTGTTAGTGTGACCTTCTCCTAAGATTATTCTGCCAGAGTCTGTCCTTAGAAACTATTGCAATCCCACTTTTCAGAATTTGGAGGAATCCTCCCAGTCTTACATCCATCTACTTGGCTCCTAAAAGTGGGGGAGAAAACCCATCAGGAAGACTCTTTTGCTAGGAGGAAGGTGCGAGGTAGGGGAGCTTCCTGCACACCCCTCACCACAGAGCAAGCAGCCCAGGCCGAGGGCAGTGGGAGGGCCAGCCCAGTGCCCTCTGCACAACCAAAACCCCAAGGGGGTTGAGCTGTGTGGGCGGCAGCGCATCTGTGTGTTCCTAGCTCGAGCCTCTCACGCAAGCCCCTGCAGCTTGGTCCAACGTGGTTACCTTCCTGACCTGTTCAGGGAGGCAGCTATTTAGGGTTATTTGCTTAGGGAATCCCATCAACAGGCAGAGAAGATGAAGAAACCCAGAAACCAAGTAAAACCTGGGCATTTTAAGTAATCTGAATTTTTCTTCAGGCCCCACAGGAAGTTTAAAATCATTGGAGATGTCATCAGTCATTCAATCATTAAACTGCAACCAAGCATCTCCCCATGTGTAAGGTGCCTGCTGCGCCTCGAGCATTGAGGGTGGATACAGCATCATTCCTGTTCCCAGGTCTTCAGTGTCTGGAAGGCAGAGATATGAAAATAGGTAAATATCCATGAAACAAAGCAGCAAAAGAGAAGTCTCATGAGAGAGTTCTGAACCTGCTTTGTAGTCTGCTCCAGGGTGAGGCAGACGAGTTGGAAACCTGGGTCTGAAACTTTCTAGCCGTGCGCCTTCGGGCTACGATGGACCAGCCAGCATTTATGGAACATGTTCCTGATGCCAGCCATTGTATAACGTGCTCTAACTTGCATGATCTCATTTAATCTTTAGCATAATCTTAATAACTAAGAGGAGGTGTTGTTGGCTTGTTATAGACTAGGAAAACTGAGGCTTAGAAGCAAATTCTGAGATGGAGTTTGGGGTGCAAGGTGTTTATTAGGGATCAGCACCTGTGAAAGGAAGGGAGGGGCAGGATCGGACAGACCTGATAGATGGCCCACGTTGGGCTGAAGTGGCCGGCATTACACACTCACTCTGTTCGTCACTAGGGGCAGGAAGACCCGGAAGAGCTGGCAGGTGGGGGCTGTCTGCCAACTGCACTCCCACAGGTGGGCAGCATCTTTGCGTGTCCCCACCAAGTACCTACCCTGCCAGACTGTTATAAGGACCAGAAATAACATGTGTCAAGTACTCTGCTGAAAGTCATTATTCAATAAGTTGTAGCTTTTATTATTCAACACAGAATCCAGGCAGGAAAAATGTCGATGTAGATCCTGGAAGATAAGACACAAGGAAAACATCACCCACGTTGATTGGACCTTTAACGCTGGTTCTCCCCTCACCTGTTTGTGGCCAACTGATGCTGAAGCTGGCCCCAGCTACAAAGCATCTGTCATGCACAGGTAGAGGGATGTGGCTCCAGAGACAGCCACTCAGGGTTGTTGACTAAGACATGCACAACCTGAAAGTTGAGAGTTATGTTTTATTTGGTGGACTTACTGAGGGCTCAAGCCTGGGAGGCAGCCTCTCAGATCGCTCTAAGCCACTTCTCCAAAGAGGCAGGCAAGGAGCCAGGATATATAGTTTTGCCACAAAGACCAGGTAGTTGGAACATCAAAAGATTACAGTTAATTAAAGAAAACCAGATACCCCAAATCAAGGAATTTAGCACTTTTCTATATATGGGAAGGTGCAAAGGTCTGGGCTTATTGAAATCATTCCTTTGATATGCACCTGGCTCTCTAGGGCCGGTGTCCGGTGCTTTCCCATCCTGAGTTCCCTCAGGGGCACCGTCGGGGGTGGCAGCAGAGGCCGGGCTGCCTGCTTATCTTCATCCTGAGTTCCCTCCGCTCACTGTCAGGGCGGGGGCAGGGGGCGATAGCGGCTGATGACTTGATGGCGACAGCATCCTTTGTTTACTAATATGGTTGGCAGTATTTTTCTTTCACTGGAGTATGGGCAGTTCCAAGAGAGTAATAAAGGCCTGGTTTGTAATGTGCCCTCCTTAAGGGAATTTCAGATGAAAGTTGTTAGTTTGGTGAGCATTTAGTAGAGGTAGCTTGTAGGATGGTGTTCCTGACAAAGTGCCTCAGGTGGGTGGCAGGCCACTGGTTACTCACCAGCGGGATGGTACACAGTGAGGAGGTGGTTGTAGCAGTTTGGGGATCTTACAGGAGCCGAGCTCTGCAGAGGCAGTCTGTGGGAAGTCTCGGGCAGGTAGAGAGAAGCAGTGATGAAAGTGTAGTTACTCAGCAAGCCCACGCCTTCCCATTACTCACAGTCAGATCTCTTCTTTTTTTCCTCCCTTATCCAAATAGCTTTATTCTTTTTTTTAATTGAAATATTGTTGATTTGCAACGTTGTGTTAGTTTCAGGTGTACAGCAAAATGATTCAGAGATATATATATATATATCCTTTTTTTTTCAGATTCTTTTCCATTACAGGTTACAACAAGTTATTGAATATAGCAAGATCTCTTCTTAAAATACAAAAGTGACAATTGGGACAATAAGGAACAGGACTTTGGAACATGTGTCCCACATCAGTGATCCAGTCAGTCCAGAGGAAGCCAGTTACCTGATGTGTATGACATTTGGAGACTATCATTAATCTGCCTATTACGTTTAATTAGGCAAAGATGACAGTTAAGTATTTTCCTGTTTTTACATTCTTTTGTTCAGTCTGTAAGGCACTTCCTACTTTTCTAAGCATTGTCACACTTTCATTATGTTCATCCAGCTCCTCCCACTCACTGGACCTCTGCTCCCTGGCAGAGCAACTTTTGAGCCTTTCAGTGCCAAACTCTAGGAACAGATGATCTACACCCTCAGCTGCTACATCTCCTTCCATCACAGTCCTAACTCTTCACAATGTGTGTCCTGCCACTGCCATGACAGACATCACCCTCATCACAGGTGCCAACAGGGTCCTTAGAGACAAACCCTCTGTGTTTCAAAATAGGCACTCTTTTTTATGGCTGAGTAGTACTCCACTATATAAATATACCACATCTTCTTTATCCAATCATCTGTCAATGGGCATTTAGGTTGCTTCCATGTCTTGGCTGTTGTAAATTGTGCTGCTATGAACAATGGGGTGCATGTGTCTTTTCAAATTAGCATTTTCTCCAGTTATATGCCCAGGAGTGAGACTGCTGGGTCATAGGGTACAAACTATTATATATAAAATACATAAACAACAAGGTCCTACTGTATAACACAGAAGACTATATTCAATATCTTCTAATAACCTATAATGAAAAAGAATATATGTATACACGTATAACTGAATCATTATGCTGTACACCAGAAATTAACACCACATTATGAATCAACAATACTTCAATTAAAAAAAACCAAACAGGCCCTCTACCACACCAGTCATCTCATGACTATTCCCCTTGTAAAACTTCTGTCTGATTTTCTTACAGCACTAAGAACAGCAAATAAATTTTGAACTGAGTGCCCGCTCTTACCAACTGGTAACAGCTGCCTGGAGTGTTGCCTGGGGAAGAAAATTCAAGTTCCATCTTGAATGTGGCGATGGGCTCACGTGCTTTTCACAGGCACAGAAAGGAGCAGGGTGCTGTGGATGGCATGTGTTCCCCTTCCGGTACCACATAGCTTGTCTCCCCACATTTCTTTTTGGTCTCTCCTTCTCTTTCACTACGTAGGGACCTGCTGACTTCCTCTTGACCCCTAGTCAGTGGGTCCCTCTCCATTGCAGGGGTGATAAAGTCATGGAGAGAATGACTCTCAGTGAGACAACATGTAGAATATCCCTGAAATATGTTGGATTTGAAATCAATAGCAATGATTATGATCACCTCGATTTGTTTTTTGTTTTGTTTTATTTTTTTCACTCTTTTCAGAGATATACTCCATCAAACATCACGTGTTCTTTCTTTATACTCCTGGGCTACTACGCTGACCGACACATCCACTGTCCCAGCCCTGCCTTCTCATCTACACTTTAGAGAAGACAAGTAGAGAGTGGGAAGAAGAAAGCCCTGCAAGTGGTCGGCAAAACTAAACAGCTAGGGAAGGTGACATGATTTTCCTCCCTGGGAGTCTGTTCATTTGTTTGTTTTCAACAAAATCAAAAAGCTTCAGAGGGAAAGGAGATGTAGACAATGATGTTGAGTCTTTGTACCTCTGGCAGAGATGGGATCCCTCCCACGAAAGACCCTGACCCCATGCGTCTGCTCCTGCTCACCTGCCATCCCACCTCCTCCCTCATCTCTTGCCTTCTTCTCACCTGCTGAGAGCCTCCTTTGAGTGCCTCTCCAGGGGTGGCAAAGCCTGGGCAGGAGAAGAAACAGACCCACAAAAGTACTAGTAGACTGAAACAGAGCGAGGAAGGGAAATAAGAGGAGGGAAGAGGCAGCCGACAGCGGAGCTCTCCTCCAGAGCCCAGACAGCCTTCCCTGGCCTGGGGACGCCCAGGCGCCATCTCGGCCAACCCCTGATAGAAGGATGTCCGCCCTCAGTATCTGCTCTTCCATCCCAAGCTTGAATTTTCCTTTTTCAAGGATATCTGCAATCCCACCCGCTCTCTGCCCTCTACACAGGGGGCCTCAGGAAGCTTTATGTTGGTCACAGATGGGGCTGTGGCCTTGGTCAGCCAGGACTCCCCAGCAGAAGTGCCTCAGATACAAGGCTCCTTACGCCCCCTACCTGACCCAGGAGGGGGTTCTCTCCCTTCACTCCCCTCCGGAGTCTCAGATTCTAGCAAAAGAAAAAGAGACCCTCCTCACAGAAAGGTTCCCAACTGCTGGTGTAGAGCTGGCTTTTTTACACTCGGAGAACAATTCAACCCTTATATGGTGACCTGTGGGCGCTGCTCTCTGGGCCTGAGAGGGGAAACTGGGGAATGACCCTCTCGCTTGGCTGGCCTCTTGGGGACAGTCACAGGGGGTAATGGCTTAGCCCTCGGGCTCCCGCTCACAAGCAGAGGGCCGCAGCCTCTGTGAGGCCTGGGCCTGAGCCTGGATTCTGCAGCGCCCCAAGTCAAAAGCTCTCAGCCCTCACTCCCCACCCAAGGAAAAACTCTCCTGACCATAAATACATGAGATGCCTTGCTGATTAAACTGCATTGCAAAGAAATCCATCATCCACCCGGAGCACGGCTGTCCTCTGGGGCCTCCCTCGCACAAGGATATTTCAGCTTTTTAATGAATAAAAGATATGCCGATTGCCTGAAATTGAAAAGTGCATTGGAAAGGAATAATTCCCAGGAAGGATCCTGAAACTGATGTTTTTTTGGAGGATGGAGCTTTGCAGAGCCCTGCTGGGGGGATTTCTGTCTCTGTCCCTGAGCAATGATCCTCCCGACTTCCTTCCTGGCGCCCGAGATGCTCCCTGCCTGCCTTACACGGCAGTCCACCCGGAAGGGAGCCAGGCCCTGTGCAGTACGTGCTAATGAAGTTTCCATGTCCACAGCAGAAGAGAGGCTGAAACACAGTGAACTGTGTCCCTTCCTCCCTGTCGGATTCTTCTTGCCCCATGGCCAGCCCTCTCTCCCCAAATCTCCAGCTTAAGTGGAAAATGTAACAAGTAGCTCTTAAGACAAGCCAGCCCTGAAAGCAGAGACCCAGACTCTTAATTACCAAGTTCAGAAGACACTGCTCCCAGCCAGAGGCAATAGCAATTTTCCCAGAAGTGTAAAGAGACAACTGAGGCTGGGTCTTCCCATCTTTCCCCTGGACAAGCTAGAAACAAGGGCTGGGAAAACTTGAGTTTTAGGGAAGAGATTTGAGTTTTGGGGAAAAAAAAGACAGTAAAGAAAGCAGGGTGACACTTTTGTCCCCCACCGCCATCTCTTCCCATTCTGCCCAGGGGCAGGAAAAGTAGGGAAGGAATTAGGAGAATCCTGCCCCCACAAGTCTGGAGGATCAGGAAGACCAGCTATATAATTTGTGAGGCTTAGGGCAAAACGAAAACGTAGGCTCCTTATTTGAAAAGGACAGGGGGAAAAATAGCTTTTACTTTTCTTCTGCTGCCTCTCTCTCAGCTTGTCATGGCATTATTTATTTGATATTTACTGTTCTAAGTAAAGAGAAATTACAATTTTAAATTCTTTTCCTGAATTTTACCATGCTGCTTGATCTTGTGTAATACCGGGTTTTAATGCAAATTTAAAGCACTTGTATGCGGAATCATCGAAATGACACAATTTGGATATCATAGCTTGCACATGCGTGTGTATCTCACTCTTTCCAGAGCAGCAGAAACACTGCACCAAACTAACTCAACTGGTTTTATTTCTCTTCTTGATAAGCACCCTCTCCCAACCCCCTCTACCTTTGGCTTCTGATGGGTGAGGAAGGATCGAAGGCAGGTGAAACCATGGGCTGTTCTCTTCCCCTCTCCTTCTATGTCCTCATTTTCAACCAAGTGGTGGGTCAACACAGGGAAGTAACATGAGCAAGAAAGAATGCGATGGTCTTCCTTGGTCATCTTTGATTTTAGAAGGCCATTGCCGTCTTTCTACCTGCAATGTCAAGGTCTGGTTCCAGTGGAACACGTGGCTTCTCAGGGATGCCAGAGCCCCCACTTAATCACAGAGGCAGCACGCTTACCTTGTGCCTGCTTGAGTCTCGCTTGTGAAAGGAAGATCAAAATGGAGTCAGTCTTGCTAAGAGAGCTCTCTAAAACAGACCCGGGAGGCCATTGAGGAAATGGGACTTAGGCACCTCACAGGCCAGTTGGAATCTGACCTTTTGACCACTTATTGTCCTAACCAGGACATCCAGAACATCTGCCAGGATACTTACCCTAAAATAATTGGTGAAAGTCCATGTACTTATCAGGTCCCCACCTTACAACAACTCGTGATTCCTTAAAGACAGATATTCCCTGACTTGTGTCAGAGTCAATCAGTTCTCACCAGGCAACTTTAACATTGTGGGTTTTTGTCTTTTTAAGCCCCTGACTTGTTGTCTTCCCTGGAACACTCTCAGTTTTACCCAAATCCATGTCTCTCAAACTGCAATTTTTTAAGACTCCAAATGAAGCTCTTTGTTCTTAACAGACTTGATGTTGACAATGGTTCCACTCTCAGCTCCCGCTCATCCTGATCCATCCACCTGAACATTGTGCTCACCGGGGATGGTGAACAATGTCTGCGAACGGGGCAGGAAGAAATCGCATCTCCCCTCTGCACATGGGCACATATTACTTTACTGACAAAACACAGGTTGAAGATCAAACGATTAAGAATTTCAAGACAGTGATAGCAGTGCATTAGACCAAGTATGGGCCCTCCTGAGCATGGAGCCCTTGGGACTGCTGGGGTCGCACACCCATGAGGCCAGCTGAGCATCTGAGAGAAGATAGCCTGGTGGGCCCTGTCCTGGTTATGCCTTGGGCAGGGAAGCATTGCAGGCCCACCCCACACCCCAGGTGTGGGACCAGCCAGAGAGGCTGCCGAGGCTGCACTTGGACATGACAAGTCCCACCTCGAAAGCAGTGTGGAGGGCATAAATAAGTCTTTCAGGCTCTAGAAAGAGATCTAAATATTAGTAGGGGGAAGGAGTTGACATTCAGTCTCTATAGGCTGCCCGAAGAGGCAAGTGGGGGACCCGGAGGGGACCCATCACAGGCAGGGAGGTGACTGCACCTCCATAGCTTCCCCCAGGCCATGAGTCTTAAAGAGTTTGGCATTGGAAGTCACCAGATTGGACTGATTAACCTGTATGTGTTTGTTTGACATTGTTGGCTAGGTGGGCAAGCTGGGTCTCAGAATCAGATATTAAAATCAGTTCCACAAAAAAGCTGTTATCCCAGCCCCCCGTCTTGCAGAGGATGGTCATTTGTGAAATCCCTGCCCTGTGAGACATCCGTTGTGCCCTCACTGTTGTTGCCAGGTGCTATTCTAAACACTAGACACACATTCATCATCCCATGTGAGAAGTGCCCTTGCACCTCGAAATTCTGCTTCAAAGCGCTTGTCCATTTTATCGTCATGCGTGGATCTGTAGGATTATTTTAACATCCACATTTTCAGCTGGACTGAGTTGCCTGAGAATATGAACCATATCAGCTCTCACTTGTCATTGGATCTGATAGCTGCTGGTACAGTTCTTGGCACATTATAGGTCAGGGCAGCGTGAGGGGATGGGAGGAGTGTTCGTGCCAGGAGTCGGTGGTTTGGGCTCAGTTTCACTCTCCTAGGACTTCTTGTCTCCTTTGGATCTTGGATGTCTTGGAGTACCAGGTATAAACCAAAGAAACTTATCTCAGAAAGAAATACGTATACACCAAAAGTTTCAGATCCTTTGAAGCCCATCCACCAATCTCAACTTTGAGAATCCCCAAGACACACAGTTGTTCATCCTATTTTTTCAGTTGATATTTTTAGGGGTGCTTCCCCATGACATAAATTTTTCCCTAAGTTTCACTTCTGAGAGTTACAAAATTCATACTTCTATGAATTTATCATAATTTATTTAACCTTTGTCCTACTGTTATATTTCCATATTTCTGATGATCTGATTGTGGAATGCTAGGAATGGCATTGTTGGTTGAAAGATTCTTAATACAAAATACCATATAGCTTTGCAGAAGTGTTGTACACATTAACACTCTAACGCTATACTAGCATTAAGTTGAGCCATTTTAAATATTTTTTAATTTGATAAAAGAGTATTTAGTGGGCATTTTAATTATTTTATTGACCTCTAATAAGGCTAAACATTTTATTAGCTAATTGATTGCCTCTTCTGTCAATAATTCACAATAGTGTTCCTATTGTTTTGAGGTCTTTTTTTCCCCTAATCAAAGTGTTATCAGCTTATTAAGAATATTAATTATTTTACCATATTTGTGAAAGACTTTTTTTCTCAGTTGTGTTTTAAACTTGACATACAGTGCTTTTTTTGACATACTTACTGATGTTTTAGACTTTTAGGAGACACATCTATCTTCTTCAGTAATTTTAAAAATTATCTTTATGTTTTAAAATCCCTTTCTATGCAAATATATCATCTAATTTGTATTGCTATTTTTTAAATTTGGCTATTTACATCACAAGGAAATTATTTTAGGGTATGTTACAAGCTGGTTCTGAATGAGTGTTTATTCCACCTAGCAAGTCAGTTTTCCCCAGTAGTTTGCTACATGTTGCATGGATGGCGGTGCCAACATGTACAATTGTTTAGGTCATGTGACATGAAAGAACAGCACATCCAAAGAGGTGACCTTCACTTTGAAGACACTGTAGATTTACATTTGTATCATGAGTTTTCTGACAGGTGGCCATAAAGTGTCCTGTTTGAAAATATTCAGCATATTATGACAATTGTCCAGCAGTTGGAAGTAAGAAGTCTTGAGTGTGGTGTGCCTTTTCTAATTCCCACAAGGCATGCTATGGACTAGAAAGTACAGCACTGCCTGGTTGGCCAATGGAATTGATGCTTCCCAAGCTCTCCCTTCACACTTAGAGAGTAGCTTCAAGACCTGGAATACACACACAAAGAAACACACACACACACACACATACACACACACCCAAAATGCCTTTCCTTCATGAACGTGAAAGCAATAGGCCCTCCCACATCAGCCATGTGGCCTCTTTCAAATACTAAAAGCCTAGAGGATTATTTGATTTTTCTTAATCCCCAGCTATAACCACAGGGCTCTCTTGACTTTTTTTCTCTCTCTCTCTTCTCATAAATAAGGAAAGGAAGCCGTCTTGTCCCACCAGTTCTAACAACTGGCCTTACAGATGGGATTCCAAGCCCCAAGATGACTAAATGCTGGGGTGGTGACATGCAGCTGAATTACACAGGAAGTAATCTCCTGCCGCAGCATCCTCTGTATTCGCTAACGAGGCTGAAAATGATTTGTGTCACCTGGTTACAGCTCCAAGGGCTCGCCTCGGGTCCTTCAAGTGCTCTATTAAAAACTTTTTGATGAACTTGGTCTCAGGGCTAACTTTTGTTTGTGTGTTTCTCCGGAGTGAATAAATAGAGATTCCACACACTTGTGCCCAGAGAGCTGCCTGGGTAAATCACCAGGAAGCAGTCAGGCTTCGAAATACCAGGAGTGCGAGCATCACTCTCTGGGCTGACGTTTCCTGAGAGACTCAAGATTTGTCTGATTCAGAAAAACTCCACTGCACAGGTGTGTGGAGTGAATCTTGCCCATTTATTTCAAGTCCATTTGAGCTGTCAGGAGTTGGGAAGAAAGTAGCTTTGTTTTTTATGAGGCTGCAGTGTTTTTCACGGTTTGCTGCAGAGAGGAGATTGCACATGTGCGTATATAGACACACCCTCAATTTGGACCCAAGTCATAATAAATGTATGTGCTATTTACACATGGCTTTAAATCATTTCACTAAGAGAAGCATGCAACCTAGAAACTGAACTGCTCTTTCTGGTGCTTAAATGGCTATCTCTTTGAAAAAGAGACTAGAAGGTAGGGGAGGAAAGAAGCAGCTTCACTGTAACCAGCACACTAATGATGGTAGCTGGTTTTTGCCCTGCTTTTAAGAAAGAGTTCTCCTGGGTGTGGAGAAAAGGGAACTCTCCCACGCTGTTTGTGGGAATGTAGTTTGGTACAGCCACTATGGAGAACACTATAGAGATTCCTTAAAAAACTAAAAACAGACTTACCAGATGATCCAGCAATCCCACTCCTGAGCATATATCTGGAGAACAACTGTAATTCAAAAAGACACCTGCACCCCAATGTTCACACAGCACTATTAACAATAGCCAAAGACATGGAAACAACCTAAACGTCCATCAACAGAGGACTGGATAAAAAAAGATGTGGTGTATATATATATACAATAGAATACTACTCAACCATAAGAAAGAATGAAATAATGCCATTTGAAGCAATATAAATGGACCTAGAGATTATCTTACTAAGTGAAGTAAGTCAGACAGAGAAAGACAAATATTGCATATTATTACTTATATGTGGAATATTTTTTAAAAGATACAAATGAACTTATTTACAAAACAGAAACAACTCGCAGACATAGAAAACAAACTTATGGCTAACAAAGCAGAAAGGGGGTGGGGAGGAGAGATAAATTTGGAGTGTGAGATTTGCAGATAAAAAATACTGTATATAAACTAGATAAACAACAAGGTCCTACTGGATAGCACAGGAAACTATATTCAATATCTTGTAATAACCTATAATAAAAAAGAATATGTATATAAATGTATAATCAAATCACTATGTTGTACACCAGAAACTGACACAGCATTGTAATCAACTATATACTTCAGTAAAAAAAGAGAAGAAAATGCTCTCCCACGCATGATCTTGTTTGATCTTCATAAAACCCCTGTGACGTAGGAAGAATGGGTATTATTAGGCTGAAATATAATATATAGTTACACAAAATATGTGTATAATAATATAATTTATATGTTAATATAAATTATACATAATTATTATAAAATAATATTTATATAAATATTATGTATATATAAAGACGCTGATGCTTAACACAAGAAGCTGACCTTCTAAAGTTCATGCAGTCTGCAAGCATTTCAAAAAACCTGGACTGTAGGGACTATGACATCAAGAAGTCCAATGGCCTTTCTAATATTCCATGCTACTCCCATAAGCCATTAAGGCTTTCCTATTCACTATAGGAATACTGTACTTTGGACATTTTGGCATAATACTTAATTTCCTAAGCCTTGTGCGGTTACTGAAAAGTTATGTTCAGTTGTGGATTGGGGCTGGACAGGACTCAACACATTCATCCATGGGACTAGAGTAGCAGTTGGACCACTGTACTTATTACTGGGCTCATGGCAGACATCACCAATCAATCACTGCACCCTTTCCCACTGCCTGATGTCTTGGATCAGACAGAAAAAGTAGTTGGGGTAAGTCCCTGTGTATTCATAAACCACAGCATTCATTAGCCTCAAAACATACTATTTTTAGATTCCTAGGGTGTCAAAAGAGTAATTGCTCACTTTGCTTCATCTTACCTCTACTTTCTTCAGAAACTGGAATTCTCAAGACAGTGTTCCAAACCATCCCTACCAATTGACAAGAATTGGCATGGGAGATGATCCTGGTTACCACCACAGCTAAGTGTTCTTAAGTATATTGTTCTTGATTATACTGACTACCTATTTATTGAAATACCGTTTCATTTCTAATCAAGTCATGCCAAGACCTAGACACACCCCATATCACTAGATCCAGGGCGCTAACATGTGAAGTCTCTTAAGGCATAAAATCTATGGCTCTGTCCAAGCCTACAACATCCACTATAGGGTCAGAGTTGAAAGCTGTGCTGAGATTCTGGCTCACTGGTTTGCAAATGAATTTAAGGCAGGACAACTATCTCCCTCCACAGAGACTCTACTGCTGTAGGGGGAACTTTGAAATGACAAAAGAATGTAACACCTCTCACCATTCTGGTCACTGTGTTTCAAACTAAACTCTTCTTTTTTCAAGTTTTATTGAGATATAATTGACATGCAGCTCTGTACAAATTTAAGGGGTACAGCATAGTGACTTGGCATATTTATTGCGAATTGATTGCCACAATAAGTTTAATTAACATCCATCACCTTATATAGTTACAAAGAAAAAGAATTATTTTCCTTGTGATGAGACCTTTTTGGATCTACCCTCTCAGTAACTTTCAAATATACCACAAACCAGTGTCCGCTCTCATAATCATGCTGTAGGGCTAAACCCTTAACTTCCTCATAGCACGATTGATTTGTCTGAATGTTTATTGTCTGTCTTCACAAAATAAAATATAAGCTCCCTGAAAGCAGGAAGAACTTGTTTTATTTCCTGCACAAAAACAATACCAGGAATGTGGTCAATCTCCAGTAAATATTTGTAGACAGACCCAGAGCAGAAAAAAGAAGTATATCCCTTTTTGGGGGAGAGGTTATAGTTCAGGGGTAGAGCGCATGCTTAGCACGCACAAGATCCTAGGTTCAATCTCCAGTACCTCCATTAAAAAATAAATACAGAAACCTAATTACTCTTTGAAAAAAAGCCCCTTTGTTTCATGCACGTTGGGATGCAAATCCATTTTTTAAGCATGAGATTTTAAAGGGAATCCCTAAATCACGTGACATTTGAGATCACACCATGCATGTCTGGGCTTTTAGAAACATTCTGTTCATCCTTTTTTTTTTTCCATTCTTATTCAGTCAGCAAATATCACTGAAACACCTATCATGTGCCCAGACCTCAGGCGGGATTTCTAAGGAAGCCCTCAGCCCATCCAGCAGAGATGGACATCCCGAGAGCCGTGGAAGAATGGACCAGCCTCCCCTGGTTCATGCCATGGCTCAGGCTGAGAGACGAGTTTGAGCTGAGTCTTGAGCCCTTATGAACAGCCAGCACCAGCACGCACCACCTTTGGGGAAGGGTTTCTAGAACAAGAGCACAATCACTTGCTTTGCTTCATTTTGCTTCCACTTCCTTCTAAAACGTTTCTGCTCTTACAACCCTCACTGAGGCTCAGAAGTAAGAAGAAGCAACTTTTTAAATCTCCTCTCCTTGTCTATCTTGACACCCTACCTACCTGGTAAGTTCCATAAGGTCTCTACTTTATTTCCACGTACAAGGAGCCATTGCTTAGAGAGAGACCAGCCCTATCCTGTCTAAATCTCTGTTCTCATCCGTATCCTAATTTGTCTTTTCATGCCAATGAGACAACCAGGAATGGGACAAGATTCTATTTAAGAATGTCCAATGTAGCATTCATTTATAATAGCAAAGCCCAGAAACAGCATCAACATCCTTCGATAGGAGAACGGCTAATTAATTATAGTACTTCCATAACAAGGAACTCTAAGTAGGCTTTAAATAAGCATATTTAATGACACAGAGAAATGTCCCTTATATAACGGTGTATGAATACAAAACAGATGCAAAACAGACCACTTACATAACTGCACACATAAATAGGTGTACAGAGAGACGACTGAAAGGAGGGAAACCCAAAGGTTAACACAGTTAACTCTCAATGGTGGAACTTTGTGAGTTCTTTTCCCTATTCACACTTTTTCTATTTTCCAAATTTTCTACAATAAACACAGTACTTTATATTTTTATGTAATAAAAATAATGTTTTAATAAAAAAGCAATATGTTTTTATATTATAAAAAAAAAAAGACACACCTTGAGAAGGTGTGTGAACATCAATCAGTTTATGACAGGAAAATAAATACCCCTATAGAACAGCAGTTCTCACACTTGAGTGTGCCTCAGAACCGCCTGGAGGGCCTGTTAAAACACAGACTGAGGGACGTTTTGATTCAGTAGGTCTGGGGCAGAGCCAGAAATTTGCATTTCTAACAGATTCTTAGATGATGGTGACACTGCTGGACCAGGACCACTCTGAGAACCACGGCTGTATTTCCAGCAAAAAGAGGTTGAATTTTAAGCAGAAAGAGGTATCGCAGGCAGGAAGAGAATGAAGTGTGAGCAAAATTGCTGGCTGCGCAAAAGGGAGGGAATTTAGGGGAACGACGCCCCCCCTTCACAGTTTTTAGACTATGCTGTAACAGCCACGCTCCAGAGATAACCACGGTGGTCCTCAAATCCCAGATCAGGAAATTGCAGGAAACTGCCACGGACTTCATAGCTTCCCCTGGACCTGATGTTGTGGCTGACAGTGGGACATGGGGTCCACTGCTAAAACTCATACCCGCTGCAGCCCGTATGTCTGCCATACTTCTTCCGGAGGAGGGGGAGCCCCTTTCCTGCCTTCCAAATCTCCCTGGACGGCTTCTCACCAGGAAGCTAAGGAGGCTGGGATGTATGGTTTCCAGGCTTCACCCCATCCCCGAGATACAGGGAGAGCATAGATGTGATGGGGGTGCTGATGACAGCAAATAATATTTAGCAGTGGGGCAGGGATGGAAGGGAGAAGAAGGGAAGGGGAGGAGGAGGAAGAGAGGGGAAATAGCGGTGGCATGTATCACCACACTGAGTGAAGTCAGCAGTTGCAGAATGATCTTCGGCTGTAGCGTTTGCTGGGGGGCGGGGGAGCGAGAAGACGGTTGCACCCAGCTAACAGCACAGAAGGAATTCGGCTGTAAGGACAAAAAGGGGCACCAGAATCAGATCCAAACTATGTTAACAGAGAGACCAACAGGACGAGACAAATTCTGTGATTATAAGAGACGTAACCAAGTTTTGTGATTCCTCCCGCCTCATCTCCATCTTATGCCTTAAGTGCACTCAGTTTTGGTAAGTAGATTTTTTAAAAAATGCTCCTAAAATCATGAGATGTTATATTGATGTAAAGAACATCGCTTTTCTTTTTCACGCCAAGGGGGCTAAGAATCCTCACCAACACATGGGGAAAGCAGGGAGAGGGGGCATCTTCCTGAAAGCCTTCCGAGAGGCCGAGGGAGGTGCAGAGGAGAGGAAGGAGGGAAGGAGTCGCCTGGCTGCCCCCTCGCTTACAGCTGCCTCCGAGGTCTGCTCTCGCTCGGCTGCATGACCAACCTTGGGCATCCCTGTGCTGCAGCAGGGGTAGGGTGGCCTGGCTTGGCAGCTGTACACCTAGGGGCTTTTTCTTCCTTTTGCAGTGCGGCCCGCTGAAGTGCTGAGTCTCCAAATGATTGAGCAGGAAGCTTCAGGACAGGATACCCAGGGCAGCTTGTGGCCCCAGGGAACTGTGTTCTGAGAAGCATGGAGGTACTGCCCGACAAATAAAAGGAGATCTGAAAAGAAACAGCAGAGCCTTCCCAAAGAAGCAGGACAAGAAGCTCTCAAAGTCAAAGGATGGAACATTTCCTGACATTACTGATCAAGGAGGCAGAGGCTTAGAGAGAGGATGGTGGTCAAGTCCTCAGATAAATTCCCGCAGGTGTCTCTCCATCTTGTCCATATTCTGTTCTCCCTGGCATCAGGGATTCAGTCTGATCCCTTCTTTTGAAGCCAGAGCTGCTGCTAAAACTAAGAATGCACCAGTAATGACTGAAGAGGACCGTGAGCAGCAGGGCCCACCACCCGGCATCCTCGGGCCCCTGGCAGCCGTCCGCGCCCCTCTGGTGTCACTGAGGCACCCATGCCTCCCCTTCCGGGTTTCTCCAGGTAGGGCGGCAGCTCCGCCTGCCAGGGACACCTCAGAAGTAGCTCCTTCTCCTCTTCACACTCTGCTTTTCTGCTGCTGATACGATTGCTGTGGGGTTTTTGTTTTGTTTTTACTTTACTTGGTTTTGCTTCGTTTCATTTATTGCACGGTCCTTGCTGGCCTCCAGCAGCAGAACAAGGCACCTCTCCACCCCTCCCTCTGCTCTTTGCCCCCAAATGCCAACAAAGACCATGTCCGGGCGCTTCCCTCTGCCCAGCGTCAAGGACGCCCTATCTCAGCTCTCTCGCTTTCCCCAGCTGGTGGGGCGAGGCAGGCTGACTGCAATGAAACAGGCCAGGTAGAGGCTGGCTAGAGGCTGCCATAAAGGCCATCTTTATTTGAGTCACTGGGTGGCAGTCTCTTTTCTCAGACTCTGGTCGATGGCTTTTGGGCTCTGGATTGGCCTTTTCTCGCAAGAGTGATGACAAGGGGGACTCAGGTGTGAACTTTGGGAGGGAAAAGCAAAAGCAAGCTTTTCAGACTATTGTGGCCCGCCACCACAGGCCTCGTGGTCGTTCCCCTCTGGAGGACGGGGCTGCAGCCCAACTGGTACCAGACCAATCACTCGCTCCCCGGGGTCCCCCCAGGGTTCTGCAGGTGCCCCAGGCAGTTGAGGAAGGTTAGGGGCTGCCCTCAGGTCACCAGGTTCTAAAGGAAAGAACCCGTTTCCACAGAACTGGCCATCCTGACCGCTCATTTGAAGCAGCGAGGGGCTTTGGGTGTTGTTCTGAAGAAACCCGTGTCCCTCTGTGCCGGCCCTCGGTGTCCCACCTTGCACACCATTTCAGTGGCCAGGCTGCGCTCTCTCACGTGACCGATGAGACACACATCATGAGCAAAGCATTCTGCTCCCTCTTCTCATCTCACAGAAGCAGGTACTTCAGAGCCAGTGGGGACATTTCTGCTCCCAGAGTGCCGGAGTTGCCACCTTTCTCACCCAGGCACGTTGGGGCTTCTTCCAAGTCCGGCTTTTTTAGGCAACGGCATTCGTGGCATGTCTCCCAGATTTGGAAAAGGCTACAGGGTAATATATCATCTGTCTAGATATTTAAAAGGCATTTTTAAAATGCCAAATGTCTGTTCACCGTGTGATGGGGTGAGCCTCTGCGATCCATTCCCACTTTAACCTTGCGGGGGAGGGCTCACGCACAGAGAGTGGAAACTTGGTTATTAGGTGCCTGTTTTACAGCAAGAAGATCTGGGCTGATGTGGCGGGCTGATTTACAACCTGTCTCTAGTTTATCTGCATTTAAAAAACTGATCATGGACAGCTAAGGGGACTGCCATTGCAGCAGGGAGACGGGCTCAGAGCAGCAGCTCTGGGGCGGGGGGTGGGGTGGGGACTCGAGAGCGGGAAGGATGCTGTCTGCTGAGTGAGGCTCCTACGTCTTGTGCATGGTGCCTAAACTGTTTCCGGGAGGCCATTTTTCCATTCTGGACATCCTATGTGCTTTGTTACGGGATCCCAACGTTTGGCAAATGATGTCCAAGTTCAAATGTTTGGTATTATTTTACGCTAGGTGAACATGAGCTCTGAGGAGATAGATCCACAAGGGTGGCTATGAGTGTGCCATCCTTTGGTCATGGATCTTTTTATTCAGATTCTTAATTCAGAAAGAGGGAGAGCAGCGGTGGGGCGTAGTAGCCCACCGTGCAGACAACTGCGAGTTGAAAAACAGGCACTCACGATTCATCATCAAAGACCTGGGAATCTCCATGCTTGGCGTGTCCCAGGTGCTCCAGTTTTAGCCTGGTAACCTTAGTTATATAAGATTTAACAGTTATTTCCTGAAATCCCAAGTTACATATATAGAACCAAGATACAGAACCATAGATATAGATATAGGTACATAGATATAGAACCAAGAGAAATGTCTTTACACAGAGAGAGAACTGAAGTGTGCAAAGAGCGGAGCACAAGGAACAGGACCATGAATTTAATCAGCTGTGTACTCAATCAACAGCCACTGCATGATCAACCATTTATTCCAGAATATTAATTGGGTATCTCTACGAACTAGGCACCATGCCAAGTACTGGGAATCCGTCAGTGAGTAAGATACTGACCCTCATGGTAAGGAGCTCACAGCACAGTTGGAGAATCCAACAATTACAAGAAGTAACCCAATGATTACAATAAGCCAAGATAAGGGCCAGGCTGGGACGGTGCAGGGAGCTGTGGGAGTGCCAGGAAGGGGCCCTTAACTCAGTCGGGTGGGGAGAGGAACGGAGGCGTCAGAGAAAGCGTCCCAAGCCAGGAAATGGGCTGAGTTCCGAAGGGGAGAGGATAGCCAGTCATGGGTAGCAATGGGCATCCATCCGGTCCATGACCCTCTCCCACACAAAGAACTAACTAACCAGAAACAGGAGATTAAGTGTCAGACGGAGTAGGTTAGTGTTACTGGGATGCAGAACTCAGCAGACACCATCAGAAACGCTTCCCCGAGAAGGTGACACAGGCCTTAGAGTACTCTAAAAAGTTTATCCAGGGAGTCAAAGAGGGGAGGGCTCTCTAATACAGGAACAAATTTACAGGAACAAGAAAGGACAGGGGTGCTTCAGGGTCAGTATGTGGAACATTCGTTCAATAAACTTTTATTGAAAAGTACACAATTCTGAAGGGCAAATTACTGTAAGACACACCTCACTCTATAGATCAGGGGTTGCAAACAATCTGTAAAGGGTCATGTGGTAAATATTTTAGGCTTTGTGGGCCATGTGGAACTGGTCCATGAACCATGGTTTGCTGAACCTTGCTGGAGAGACTTACACTCTTAATGGGAACACAGGACGGGTATGTAAATAATTACAATGCAAGATGAAGCTCCCTGGAGTCTTGGAAGATGGCTAGTAACGGGCACTGGGGTCAGGTTGTAGGGGGTTTTGAATGCCAGGCTCAGCTTTGGGATGTTATCTTGTAAGTAACAAGGCATCATTGGTGGTTTTGAGCAAGGGATTGTCTCTTGGAAGATTAATCTTGCAACAGGGTGCAGGATAGATTACAGAGTAGAGAGCTTGGAGGTGGGGAAACTTGTAAGAACTCTTTAGTGGTCCTCACAGCATCAAGAGAGAAACTCAGATTCTGCATTTGGTGGGAAAATGCAGTGGGAAAGACATTTCACATTGTTCATTAACTGGATAAGAGGCCTAAAGGAAATAAAGGAATCAGAGATAACTCTACGGTGACAAATCCAGGAGGCTAAATGCTGGCTTTGAAGGAACATATGAAAAGTTACAGAAGGAAAGTGATTTAAAGGGACAGATTTGTTTAGCTTTAATGCCTGTTGAGTTTAAGTTGAAAGGGGGACACTGACATGAAACTGATGGTCTACATACCAGGAGGAGAGCTCATAGACGTGGCCAGGATTGCAGGAGTAGATTGCAGGTCATCAATGACAAATCAACAGCTATAAAGCTTAGGAGAAAGCTAATGGTGAGCACTGACAGAGAGTGACTATTATGCCAAGTATTGCCTCATACCTTTTACAAATGTTAGCTCCGTTAATCGCCCCTACTATGTTTTGAGGTATATATTATTATCCTCATGTCACAGATAACAAAACTGAGCCTTAAACAAGTTGAGCGATTTGCCCAAAGTCACGTTGTTACTGAGGTGTTAAACCACAGTTGGTTAGTTGGTTATATCTGGCACAAAAGACTGTGCTCACAGCATCAAAGGCACTGGCCCTTGGTTGGGAAGTCTTCCCCATGCTGACGCTTCTTCTCCACTAGACTATCCCACTCAGAGCCCTTATTCACTCTTGGGTTCTCAACGTATATGGGAAAATGCCCTCTTTCTTTTCTTTTCTGAATTAGACCAAAACTCAGACGGGCACTGCTCACATATTCACCCATCCACTGAAGGTCCGACTACCCCTTGGAGGTTCCCTCAGCATTTTCTGCCAGAAAAGGGCCCAGGAACAACCGGAGTGGCATCATCTCCGTCCCTCGCTTATGGGCTGAGTATCCCACCTCACCTGCTCTGTCAGCAGGCGGCTGCTGGGACACCTTACATACGTTCCTGAATGTCTCAGCTTCCAGTGGTGGATGGCAAAAATGGTCACAATTCTTCCGCACTCTATATCTATGCCCCTGCCATGTGACTTTGAAGCTTCTTCCATCAAGAGGTAGAGTCAATTTCCCCACCTCTGGGATCTGGGCTGGCCTTGTGACTTGCTTTGGCCACAAGAATGAGATGAAAGGGGTATTTTGCCAGTTCGAAGGCTGGGCACCAAGAGGTCTTGCGTGTACCCACTATACCTTTAGAGACTCCTGTCTCTGCTATTCAAACAGCCTGAGTTAGCCTGCTGGATGGTAAGAAAGCACCCGGACCAGACTTGCGTAGTCCCGTTGTCCCAGCCAAGTCCTAAGACAGGTGAGACAGCCCGGCCAAGATCAGCAAAGCCGCCCACCCAACACACAAACACACCACTGATCGTCGGTACCCCAGGAACCCCACGGAACCCAGACTAAACCAATGATTTGCAGAATCTTGAGCTAAACAAATGGTTATTATTCTTTTTTTAAACTCCTAGGCTTAGGGGTCTCCTAGCAGTATCCAGCTGGCATACTCCCTTTCACACTGATGCTTAGATGCTATCTGCATTGAAACAGCCATCAGCTAACTACATTCGAGTCTAGAACTTCCTAGATTTCCCATATTTGAGCCTCCGAGACTGGCTTGCTTGTGGTTGCTGTGAGTCAGCCCTGGAACTGAGAACAGAAGGCAGAACCAGGCTAGCTGTACCTCTAGCCACAAGGACACTCTCCCTCTTAAATGAAAGGGCTCTAATTAAAAGGCAGGAAAGATCAGATACCTGTAGAGTTCACTGCTGAAGGTACCTGAAAACCAGGCTCTCAAAGTCGCTTTGCTTCTGACTATTCATACTTCAGAAGGCTAATTAACTATGACAAGGTGACCACTGGAAGCCATTTTCATAAGGATGACACAGTGACGGACGGGTCCATGCTGTTCCAGTGCCATTGCTAAAATAGATGTGACGAGTCGAGTTCCAATTACTTAGATGCACACACAATACAGAGGTGTCTTTAAAGCCACAGAACCCATTGCAACAGCTGACATGTGTCACATTTCTGTACTTAAGGGCCACGCTCATGGGCCAGTGACATACTGAGCTATGTCTGGCAAAGTGTCTGGCAGCTGGAATGAGACCCAACTGTATTTTGTTGCTTCAGGGCTTTGGATACCCAATGGGGGGGTCTGTGCAATAGAAAAATCCAACCAAGGGCAATAGTTTCCCATTTCCAACATAGGAAATGTGTGTGTTTGTGTGTGCATCCTGCCTAAGGCTGCCCCACCAAGTGAGAAATGCATGTCCCTACTAGCCTGGCTTCGTCACTCCATGGCCTTTATGATTTTGTTGGAATTTGTTTGGTCACAGGTTGGTCTCAGGTGTGGCTACACACTTTAGAGCAAAATTTGGAAAATGAGTCTCAAAAGGTCTTAAATCTGGGGTGGCAAAATTTTCCCCCAAGAGCTGAATAGTAAATATTCTTTATCTTTGCAGGTCAAGAGGTAACAGTAAGAATATTACCTAGGCATTTATATAACCATGTAAAATGTAACCATTCAAAAATGTAAAAACCATTCTTGGCTCATAAAAAAATAGGCAGCCAGCCAGACGTGGCCCGCAGGCCACAGTTTGCCAAACCTTGCTTTAAATAAACAAAATTGTTAGATTTCTCACTAGTGCTCTATTTCTGCAGGAACAATTCTCTTAGTTGCAGAAATATCTCTTAGGTACAGAAAATCTGATCCTAAGAGTTTAAAAAATAAGTTAATACAAAATTATGTGCAGTAATATATTAAATATATTATAGTACATTAATATATATTATTATATGTGTAATATAATATATAATAATATACTATATGACATGTTCATATGTAATAGATTATATTAACATATGCAGTTTGTAGTATATAGTAACATATGTTAATATAATCTATTGTGTTAATTAACATAGTTAATAGGATAATAAATTAGAATAATAAATTATACATAGCAATATATTGATTATTATTTCTTCCAATTCAGTTTTTTTCCCCTCAAACAAAAGCTAAAGCTGCCATATTTGGTTCCTGATGTTACCGCTCACTCACAGCTCACTGAAACCTCCCAGTCTTATAAATTCAGGGTGTAGGCTCGAAGGTGAAGAGCTACTTGTGTAAAAAATGTAACAAACACTTTGATTTCATTATTTGAAGAGTAGAGAGAAGAGTTTCAGAGTCTCTATTTTAGTCATCTGCTGACCTTCTAAATATCTTTTCTATGAGAAAATTGAATACTCTGAGGCACTAACACTTCCAATTTAAAATGTTGAATAGGTAATACATTCGCATGATTCAAGAATCAAACCTACACAAAGACATATATTCTAAGAACTCTTGCTGCCCGCCACTCCCATCTACCCTGCAGATAATCCTGGGTGTGCTTCCAAGGTTTCTGGATGTAAATACAAGTATAAATTCTTGTTTTCATCTTTTTATTATCCAAAGGTAGCCTACTCTATACTCCAATTTGTACTCTCTCTCTCTCTCTTTCACTTATAATCTATCCTGGAAATTTTTCTACAGCAGTAGATAGAGATGTGGCATGGATTTAAGGCAATTAAAATTCAGCAGATTTATTTTGTAAACAGCTTATTGAGCTGTTTTCACTCTCTGTGGGTATGGAAATGAAATTGTCTTAATTTTTCCCAACTGTCTCCAACTCTACTAAGTCAAACTCCTTTTTCTCACTAGATGGTAGCTCTTGTAACATTTCCACCTGATTCCAAAACTTGGCAATGACTTCTGGTTTTTCAAACAATCACTTTCAGTTTTTGAGGCTAACTGAAAGGCTCACTGCACACACTGTCACACGGACTGGACTTGAGTCCCTAGAGGCTTAAAGAGGGACAGTCATCTGGTGCAGGCGGTGGGGCAGGGTATCTGTGTTCACACTCATCTCCTCTCCACTAGGTGCTGGGGCAAGGACAAGGAACAGGGGCCAGGAATTTCTCCTTGTGCTGCTGCCATGAAGGAGCTGCAGCCTTTCTCTGGGGTCAGTCATTAACTGCATCTGGCTCACTGTCCATGGGCTCTAGGCTAGTACAGTGGCTCCACAATGTTGTCAGTGATTTAAACTCTTTCTAACTTGTTCTGCCATCCTGAGGGTATGAACCCCTTTCATTCTCATTCTCACAAAACAACTGCTGGAGCTCCAGCCCTCACATCATAGTTCCAAGAAATAAAAAAGAGGAAAAGAGCAAAAGGAAAACAGAACTTTGCCTATAACAGGAAAGCAAAATCTTCCCAGAAAAACCCCAGGAGGCTTTCACTCATTGGCCAAACCTGTCTTACTTGAACAAGGTGAGCTGCAGGAGGAGCTTGGCAATGTTGTTTTTAGCCAGGTAAATTGCCCCCTCGAAAAGAATTGGAGTTCTCTTAGTAAGGAGGAAGCTGAAAGTAGCTGTTAGTAGACAAACAACAGCCTCTGTCACCTGGGTCTTTGCAAGTATCAGCACATTTTCCAGTGAACCACCAGCTTATGACCTTGTAGTATTCCTCTGCTAGCCACATGTCTTACAAGTGTGTAACCCTCCAGCTCATCTACCCTACTACTCCCACCTCCAGAGCCTCCTGTCATATTTAGGATCTACCTTCAGTACTTCCAGAGACCAGAAACCACAGAGAGTGCCCTGGCTCCCCTCTCTGCCCATCCTGCCAGCCTAGCCATCTCTCCCTTGCCTCCAAGCCCCAGCAGTGTCAGGTGCTCTGCCCTTCCAGAAGCTCAGCAATTTGCAAACAGACTAATGAAGGGTGATGGTTTGGCTGGCCCAGCTCTTAGGTGGGAACACCTAGGGAGTCACACCTCCCCTTCAAAAACACTGCATTTCCCCCTCCTGCCCAGGTCGTCCTGAGGGGTGGATGGTGTGGTGTGGCTGTGACTGGCCACCATCATTGGTGCTTTCCTGAACTTAGATTGTCATTGATTTAGAGACTTTTACTCCCGGTCTTAGGTTTTAGATGAAATTCTGGAGTGATGAGATCCCGCATGGCTCCCAACATACCCAGACCTTTGCGTAAACTTTTCACTACCTCTGGATGTCCCCTCTGCTCCCCACAGCAGACATCCCGTCACCCTCCCTGATGGTGCAGTTCTGAGGTTAACATTCTGAGACTGCGATTTATAATAAGAAATATATATTTGGTATTCATCCTGTTTTTGGCACAAAGTCTTAAAACCCTTGGAATTTCCCAAGTGATAAGAGCAATACAGCTGTCTTGATGTTCATAACAAACCCCTTTCAACCACATCGGAGTTTATGTTAATGAAGTGACTTTTGGACAGCACCTAAGGTTGCTAGGGGAAACAATCTTGTGACTGGAGGATTGGAACTTTCAGTCCCGCCCCCCTGACCTCCAGGGATGAGGAGGGGCTAGAGTTTGAATTGCTGGCCAATGGCCAATGATTTAATTAATCATGTCTGTGTAATGAAGCTTCCAAAAACCCAAAAGGATGGGTCAGAGGTCCTCTGGATTGGTGAATACATGGAGATGTGGGGAGACTGGTGCACTCAGAGGACAAGGAAGCTCCACACCCTTTCCCTACGCCTTGCTCTGTGCATCCCTTCATCTGGCTGTTCCTGAGTTTCATCCTTTTCTAATAAACTGATGACCTATTAAGTAAAATAATTCTCTGAGTTCTGTGCTAGAGTTCCACTTGAGAAAATGAATCAAACCTAAGGAGGGGGTCATGGGAACCTTCGAATTGTAGCCAGTTGGTCAGAAGCAGAGGTGACAACCTGGATTTGTTATTGGCATCCAAAGCGGGGGCAGGGGAGGGGCAGTCCTGTGGGAGGAGCCCTTAACCTGCGGGATCTGATCCTCTCTCCAGGTAAGCAGTGTCAGAATTGAGTTGAATTGTAGGGCACCAGGCTGGTGTCAGAGAATTGCTTGGTGGTGTGGAAAAAATGCCACATGTTGGAATTAGGAGCAGAATCGTACCTACTACTCTGACCTTCAAGCCCCATTATTTTTTTTCACAAGTATTTATAACGACAGAGGCATCAGACATAAATGCACATGTGCACTGTCTCAACCAGAAGGAGGCTGCCTGGCTAAAATCAAGCTAGTTCCTGGACTTGAAACAGTTGTTGGGCTTTGAGGCTTGTTGCTTCTATCCTCGCAAAAGGGTGGTAAGTCCTTATCTGGGGAAATAAAATAATCCACATCACCTAAAATACCTAGTAAAATACCTAGTTCGTTTCCTCTGGCATTCTGACCTTTGTTTAGTGCATAAGGGATCTGGGAGCTTGGAGGGAGCTTAGGGTGTGTGTAAGTGGGACACAAAGAAAGCAGATTCTCTAGGAGTCTTCTTATCAACCCCAAGCCCATATCTCAGGCCCTTCTTTCATCCTCCTCCACCGCTGCCCTCCCCCAAATTCCTGTCTCCAGGGACACATCAGCCCTCTACCCTGGATTTTTATCCTTCAACCATCAGAGCAATTTGGGCTGTTTTTGTCCTGGATTTCATGAGGGAACAATATTTTCAGCTTTTCAGGTTGGAGGCCTAGCTATAACCAGGAGGGACTGATTCTAAAAAGCATTCCTGGCCAGAGGACTTGATGAAGGCAAATCCATTTGAAGACCACATAAAGAGTTCCACCATCCCCGCTCCCAGACCCCAGAGCCTGGCCCAGTCCATTTCAGCTCCAGGGCTGGAGAGCAGTCATGCTGTCCTCTCTGATCCACAAGAACTCTGGAACTCCAGGGTATTACCTCCTACCCTGACTAGAACGTATGCTCCGTGCATGCAGGGATTTCGGTTTGTTAATTCCATGCTGTAGCCCCCATGCCTAGAACGATGCTGTCACGCAAATGCACAGTGAAAGTTTGTTGAATAAATGAACATCATCGGCCCCAGGAAAGACAACCTTGGAACCAGAGTGGTGCTGTAGCTGACCCTTGGCTTGGACCTGGATCCCGGCCACTCACCTGGAGCGAGCTCAGATCTGACCTGCCCCACTTGGAAGTGTGCACCAGTGGCTGGCCCAGAATCCTATAGGAATTTGGATCTGGGGCCATGAGACTGTGCTCATTACTGTTTGATGTGTGCACCTGCGCCCTGGGACAGAGCGCAGCGGCCCGCTCACCTTCCCATCGCAGCTGGGAAGTCATGTTACTACAGCCTCTCCTTGCATTATACCAAATTCTCGCAGTGCACAGCTTCTGCTTCTGAACAAACAGCTCATCTTGCTTTTTAAAAAGTGAAGATAACTCAGTTCACCGGTCAAGCTTCCCAATGAATCAGTTGGGCACTGAAGATGGTTTCATTATTGTACTTTTTTTAAAAGGTGGGAAAAAAAGACAAGAATGAAAAGAAAGGCTTATGTGGCTTATAGTTGGAGCATTTCTCTTCCGAACCTTTAGAAATTTTCCTTGTGAGGCTTAATGCAGCAAAGGCTAGAGTGGAAAATGTGCTTATCTTCGATCTCAGATGCCAGGCAGTTTAATCAATCCAGCCTGGGTTAAGTTTAATATTATCTGAAGCCGGAGCCCCTTGGTCTAATCTCAAGTCAAAGGGGTAACTGAACATCTTTTCATGTGGACCACTGCTGACTTTTTTTTTAATTCGCAGAACTAGGACCAAAGGACAACTTTAAAGCCGACGTTGTTAAACTTTATAAGCTGAGAAGTACCTATCTCTGCTGAATGGAGAAAACAAAGATTTACATGAACCCAGAGGAACCCCAGAGTTCCCTAAGAAAGGCTTATCCAGTTCCCCAGAGAGCTTCTGTGCAAAATGTCCAGGATGGAATTTGGAAAAATGGAGACAGGGGAGTGTTGATTTAATGGGGGAGAATTAAAATATTTCAAAATTAATTTCCTCAGTGTTTAAAATCCCCCAGTAGCTCCTTGTGACGAACTGAGCTGTGCCCCTGCCCCCAACAGATTCATATGTTGGAACCCAAGCCCCCAGTGTGGTGGTATCAGAAGGTGGAGTCTTTGGGGGGTAAGTGGGTTTAGATGAGAACATAAGGATAGGCCCCCAAGTGGGGTTAGTGCCCTTATAAGAAGAGACACCAGAGCTGCTTCTCCCTTCTCCCCACCATGTGAGGGCACAGCAAGAAGGCAGCAGAGTCTGCAAGCCCGGAAGAGGGCTTTCAACAGAACTTGACCACGCCACCCCCTAACCTCGGACTGGATCCAGCCTCCAGAACTGTGAGAAATAAATGTCTGTTGTTTAAGACATCCTGTCTATGGTATTTTGTTTAGCTGTCCAAGCTGCCTGAGACACTCATTTCACAGACTGACATCCACCCACAAGCTCTGAATGACCCCCCTCCTTAATCTTCACCTCATTTTCCCTGTTCCAGCCCATCGCCCTCCTGGCACAGACCAGCCATACTCCTACCTCAGAGCCTTAGCATTAGCTGTTCCCTACCTTGGAATCTCTATTCCAGGTACCCACATGGCCTGGCTCACTCCCTAACATCCCTCATGTCTTCATTCAATATCACCTTCTCAGTAAGGCCTTCCCTCACTCCATCTAAAACCCCAACAGCAACCCATATGGCCTGTCTTCTGTTCTGCTTTGTTCCCTCCACAGTGTATATGTACCTTTTTCTCACTTGATCTTGTGTATTGCCCACCTTCCCTAGTAGATCATAACTTTCATAAGGCTAAGAATTTTTGTGTTTACGGCTATATCCCTAGCACCTAGAAGAGGCCTGGTACCTAAAAAGCTCTCAGATCTTTTTATTGAATGAATAACATGTGAATGAATCCATGAATGAACGTAACTCATCCTCAACTTACCTAAATCTGAGCGCTAAACATATCTGTACACATCGTACAGGCTTAACTGTGTTTGCAGAGTGTTCTCCTCCTTCCAGACTTTCCGCAGAGTTCCATGGCTTGCTCCAGGTTGCTGGTAGAATGGACCAGATGCGAAGGATGCTAGACCCCCAATGAGTCAGGGCGAGAAGGCCCAAGAGAGTGTCTACAGAGCCAGCATCCAAGATGACATGGTGCTCTGAGCTCTCCTGGGCGTCTGGACAGGACCTGGGCGCAGCAACAAGGAATTAAGATGTCAGTCAAAGGCTCAGGCAGGCTGTGATTCTAATTCCACAAAATCTGTCCACATTTGCTAGGACCCTAGCCTGGGGGTCAAGTGTGGAACTCAGTCCCTAGGGGAGGAAACTGACCAGAGGGATGGAGGGCATCAGACCTTATGTGTGCAGTTCTAGAAGAGGAGGCACAGAGATGAAATCAGGAGCCTCCAAAGTGGTCCATCTCAGGATGTAGGGGACATGTCACTCTGGGGAGGGGAGATGGCTCAGAGGGACCTTCACTAGGGGAGTTGGTTCTGGCTGCAGTGAAGGGACATGGGAGGGGCAGGGGCAGCTGTCCTCACTAGTCCCTGAGCCCCACTGGTTGGAATGAGAGGTGATAGTCTCCTTTGTCATGATTACACAGGAAGTAAAATAAGCCTGAGCCTCTGGGGTGCAGGCACCCCCAGGATAGAGCTGCAAGGAGTTGGGTAAGACCGAGAAAGAAGAGTGAACTAGGATCATTGATGCCACTATGGTTGTTCTAGTATTTTCATCATCTTGTCTCTAAGGGAGAGTTAAAGAATTGCATTTCTTCTCTCAAGAGCTGCTTCTTAACAGCACACTCATTTTGCTTCCTTCTCCCCTTCTGGTGCCCTATTCTGTCTGGTGGATGAATTTAAATTCACTGTTTTAAACACAGTTGCTTTAATGAAAGCTTATCCAGGGTCCAGAGGACTTACCCACCCCCTTGAGTCAGAGCTAACTTTCCATTCAGAGCTCAGGCAGGTGGTGGTGGTGGATTAATTAATTCTGCCTTTAAAAAGAGAAAGAAAAACCCTCGTCTTTCTTTTAGAACCATGATAAACTATTTCTTTATTTTTTTTGTCAGTTTTATCAACGTTTTTTTTTAAGAGCTGAGCTCAGCTTTATTGGGTTTTTTTTTTTTTTTCCTGTGCCCTTTTGAGTAAAAAGAACTTTTATTAACACTCTTCCTTGTCTGTTAAGAGCCCAGCTTCTGAATAAGATCTTCCTGGAAACCCTGAGTGATGGATAGCGCCCCAGCGCCAGCCTGGGTTTGCAATCAGCTGTCATAGCCAGGGAGCCTGGTCCCCCAGAAGCACCAGGTCCACAGGGACTCACGAGGTACAGACCTTAGATGTGCAGTTCTAGAAGAGGAGAGATCATTTCTCAGGGCTCTGCTTCTTTCATATAATTTTATGCTGCTCGGTTTGGATGTTTTTTCTTCGTTTGTGACCAACTGGAAGAACTGGCTGCTTTAATCATATTCATTCTGCTGCTTCTGGTTGCCCTGCTCCAATGACTACATCCGGGGCGCCTTTGGGCCAAGGATCTCCAAGCTGCTCGCAAACATCCAGTAATTCTCATAACACTGTCTCTCTCTCCCTGCCCCCACCACCTCCTCTCAGAAGGAGCTCTCCATCCTTAATGCCAGGGAAGAAAACCAAACCCTGAATTGGCCATTACTTTCCTTGAGTCACCAAAATTTAAGTGAAGCCTGGACTTAAGCTAATGCTCAATCCAGGTCTTCAGGACCAGCGAGGACAGCTGCTCTGCTCTTCCCAGGTCCCTTCACCGCAGCCAGAGCCAAACTCCCCTTGTACAAGCCTGACCTGAGTTCTTCTAAGCCTCCAAGAGTGACATGTTCATAGATTCTGAGGTGGACCATGTGGACATCCAGGCTTGGGGCATGCTCCCAAGTGCATTTCTGCATCAGACCCTGTCTTTCCCCTGACCTTGACAAGAAGAAGCACCATGGAGTGTATCCTGGCACCCACTCTCTTCCACCTGCCTGGCCACTGGGTCTCTGGGGTGGCATCTGCTGGGAGCAAATCTTTGCTTTCCTGAACAGAGCTTTCTGCTACTCGGCCTCCTAGAACGGAATGCTTCTCTCTCTCTCTCTCTCTCTTTTTTCTGAGCAAGCCGAAGCCAATTCCAACCAACTTATCTCTGTTGCAACTTTGCACGGCTGTTCAAGGTGGATTTTATGGTTATTCACAGCAGAGGGTGCCCCCAGCTCTGTTCTCCTTCCCCTCTCCCAAAGAGCCAGGCTTGACAAAGTAATTCTGCACAACTCCAGCACAGGCTCCGAACAGCAGGAAGAGCATCGGCGGTTCAGGGATAATACAGTAAAAGCCACCAGCTTGTTTTCTCACTGGTAGCCTTGTAGCTAAGTGCTAATGGTGTCTTCTGCTGAATTGATTAGGTCTATTGGCTGGGTTTCTGATACCCGGGCTGTTCTGCAATTAGAGAATACCTGCTGCTTTTCTGTCTTTCTACCTAATCGTTACATAGCTCCTAAGTCAAGGTGAGACATCTCTCCCAACTCCTCTATTTGGAGATGAAGAAACAAGAGCACTTCACGTAAAAAGCTCGTGGTAGAAAAGAACCAATGACCTTCTGAGGTCCACTCAGGTGCTCTACCCACAGTCCTCTGCCCCCAGGTTACTTTGGTCAATTACACCAGACTGGCTAGTCATCTCTAGGAGTGTTTGAACACATACTACGTAGAAGGAGGCTCATTTTTCCACAAGAGCTGCAGAGATAGTGGGAGCAGGGACAGAGGCACTGAGTATCACAAAGTAGGAATGCTGGAGACGGAGCCTGCCTGCTGCTGCTGGACTTACACGATAAGCCAGCTGCCACAAGGGGCAAAGTTCCTGAATGTCCTGGTGGTTACACTGTGGGCTCTTCTAGGCATCCTGGGGGCCATTTGAGGTTTCTGGTCTTCCTGGTTTTCTCCTGAATCCCTACAGCCTACCCTCATTAATAAAAATAAACTGACCACTGCAGTGTGAATGAACCCAGCAAATAGTATCAACCACATTAACAAAAATATTTAAATGTTGGTTGTTTTTTTTTTCCTAATAGACATTTCATTAGGACCAGGGAAGACATCTTAGATTACATCATGGCTTGCACTTTTAAAATGTGCAGGTCCACATCCCATCAGCCTTCCTGAATTAAATCATAATTGAATCAGTTACAATAGTTAATAGATGTGGAAGCAGCTGGTACAAGTCTTGAA
Organism: Camelus ferus; assembly: GCF_009834535.1. Lineage (NCBI taxonomy): Eukaryota > Metazoa > Chordata > Mammalia > Artiodactyla > Camelidae > Camelus > Camelus ferus. Next base: position 108,114,444 of record NC_045697.1, on the reverse strand, counting down.
GTGAGTAAGAGTCCAATAAATGTAAATTTTTAATTTGGATATTGAAACTTATGATTGACACGTGACAGGCAAAATTTGGATCAGAGTTTCTGTGGGGACAGGCACTGTCTCCGGGATGTTTTTAGGACAGTGGATACTGCACCAGAACATGCAGAAGGGCTGAGGAGCCGGGTTCCAGGTCCTCAGAGAAGATCCTGCTCTAGGCCCTGTTAAGCCTTCTCTAGGGCAGGACTGAAATGTAAGCAGGGAAGTGGATGATGGAGACAGAAACAGGGAACAGTCAAGATGCTTAGAGCCTAGTCCAGACCATGGTAAAAAACAAAAAACAAAATCCCAGCCTCTAGAGGGAGTGTTATGGGCTGAATTGTGTCCTCCTAAAATTCTTATGTTGAAGTCTGAAGCCCCAGTACTTCAGAATGTACCCATATTGAGAGATAAGGTCTTTAAAGAGGTGATGAAGTTAAAATGAGGCCATTAGGATGAGGCCTTAATCCAATTGGATTGGTGTCCTTACCATAAGAGAAGGAAAGACACCAGGGGTGCCTGTGCACAGAGGGAGGACCACGGGCAGAGACAACCAGAGGGCGGCCACCTGCAAGTCAAGGAGAGAGGCCTCAGAGGAAACCACCCCTTCCCGAACCTTGATCTTGGACTTCCAGCCTCCAGAACTGGGAGAAAATTCATTTCTGTGTTGATGCCATTCAGTCTGTGGAATCTTGTTATGGGGGCCTAAGCTGACTAATACAGAAAGGGAACAAGAAATGAATGAGAGTGAGATGAGCTGGGAATCTTTATCCAGCTCCTCAAGGGAAGGGGAAGGGGACAAAAAGCATTTTCCATACATTATCTCAATCTTCACAAAGGCTACAGAAGAAATGTTATTATAGCATCACTCCACATTACAGATAAAGAAATTGAGGTTCTGGGAGATCAAATCACTTCTTCAGAATCACAGAGCAAGTATCTCTGTGCTCTGAATGGCCCAGAGTTTCACATCCATGGATTCAACCAGCAGTAGGAATAAGTGGGGAAGGGGTGGAGGACGCCTTCTGACACCAAAGCCTGGGGTCTCCCCACAGCACCATGCCACCCAGCAAATTACCCAGGCTGCCCAGGTGGTGTGGTGCCCCCTTTAACTGCCCTAGCACTCCCCAGTGTTGCCCAGTGTTAAAGTGTGAATGTAATTGTTTTATTCTACAATTATCTAGCTCTGTTTTTTTGTTTCAATTATCTAGGCCTGTTCTTTTGTTTTATTTTGTTTTGTTTTGCTTTTTCATCTCACATCCCACATACAGCCCACCAGGAAACCCTGCTGGAGCCGGATGCAACGATTCATCTGGAAGGTCACCCTCCCGACTGCTGCCACCTTGGTCTGAGTGCCCACCTCCCTGCGTTTCTGCCCTTCCTGGATACCTGCTGTAAGACTCCTTGCCCTACTGTAGCCATAGATGGATCTAAAACCTCATGTATCCCAAATGCCCAGAACAGTGTTCAGTAAACATTGGGTGAAGGAATGAATGGATTTGGAGCTGACAGGACCCTAAAGTCTTTATGCTCCTCTCTCCTGGGGCCTGTCAGGGCACAGCTGTGACCCACCATCTCCAGTGTCCACTCCTGGGGCAGAATGCTGGATAACTCCTCTATTTCTGTCCTTACACCCCATTCTCTGGGATGCAACTTCTGTGCTGTGCATAAGTCTCAGTGAGGTATCCCAGCCCTCATGTTCTGTTACGAATGCAAAAGCAGCTCTGGCTCTCTCCAGTCTACACAGAATGAAGATTGCAGCATCTGAACCTCCTACCAAGCAGCACTATAGTGCAAACCCCAGTTAATGACCAGAACCCCCCTGCAATTCTTTTCATTGTGGTCAGAAGTGGCTGATGGCAAACATCATTAGAATAGCATGGGCTTAAAACTGAATGTGGGTGAATGTTCATAAGAAGAGGAACAATTAGTTCCTCCTCAGATGTTGACACTTAATTTCGAAGGCCTACTATTTATTATATCTTGTCTTGTTTAGGGCCCTTGGCAAATTGTTTGCATTTAACAAGTTTTCGACTCTCATGTCTCGTATTTCATACTCGAGAAGTCAAAGCAACACCTTTGATCAAAGTGGAATGTTTTAATTAAATAACCATAAAATTCCCCTCAAGGAAACAAAACCACCCCAAAACACAGTGAGCAGACTTTCTCACTGTTCTTTTCAATTCCTGACATTGGCGCAGTGTGGTCTCTACCCTGCTGTGATGTGTGTGTCCTAAGCCTGGCATTATCTTCACTCTAGGAACTGGGTCAGGACTGCCAAGCCCAGGTCATCATCAAATCCCCTGGGAGCTTCCTGTGAAAGAGGAGATTCTGGGAGTTCTGATCCTGAGTACCAGTGATAGAGCCTGGAATCTGCTCACCAGAGAAGCTCCCTGGGTGTTGCTGTGGGAACCAGACATGGGAATCATTGTCTTAGTGACTTCCTCCAAGCAAGCTGAGCAAAGTGCTACTCTGCACACGGTGGTGTTCACTCCAACAAAGGCAGTGACTTGGAGAGAAAGCAGAAAACTGAGCGTTACTGACAGTGAGGCTGAGGATTTGCTACGGAATCTCTAGAAGGGTAAGGACCTTGTTGGTCAAGTTCTCCATTGATCTCCAGTTCTTCACACAACACGGTGAATAAAAAATCACTGAGTAAATGAACTTACTCCAGCTGATCACTCTGCAAGTAGTCTTCATTTCACAGACTTCTTACAAAAACCAGGGAAAGTAGGTACTATTAGTTCTGTTTTATAGGTTGGCATACATATTGCTGTTCTGAGAAGTTCCTCAATTTGCCAAGAGTGCCTGAGAAAAGACTGGAACTCAGATTTGCTTAGCACCAAAGACCTGTCTATTGTGCACCCCTGCAGGGGGGTTGGGAGGGGCAGGTTGCGATGGGTTCAGACTATACCAGCTACTGCCCTTCCCAGCCCCCTCCTGCTGTAGTAACCAAAGACTGCCACCCGTATCAGTCTTCCTCCAGTCCCTCCCTCCAAGGCCTATCCTGACCCCATCTCCATCAGAAGGTACATTCTTGACTATGTCACACTGCCTCGAGCTAGGATTCTGTCATACACATCATAGCCCCAACCATCCATATGTTTACAGAGCTGGACTCTCCCCGTTTTGGTTGCTTTCTTCCCAGTCCCGGCCAGGAGGGACTTGTCTGTCAGACCCAACTTCTCCTGGGCCCGTTGCTGGAATTCTCTCCTTTATCTGGGTCTCTGACAACCCGCCAGCCCTAGTTAATTCTCTTTCCCTAGCTCCCCAGCTCGAGTCCCTGCACCTCTGTCCCCACCTCCTCCCGATCAGATTCCACACATGTTCCAATCTCATTGGGTTTCCCTTGGCTTGTTATCTTAGATTCCTAAGTGGTCTCCCAGCTTCAAGAACTGTTCTTTTCTCCAGACATCCTCCAGCATGATCTATGAAAGCACATGTTAAGCCATGTCGCTGTCTTGTTTAAAACCTTTGATGGAGTTCATATCACCTACTGATTGGAGTTCCAGCCTCTTGGAAGGGCACATCCACCCTTCCGCCATCCAGCTTCTACCTCCTTCTCTTGTCCCATTTCTTGCAACTCTAGTCACATGAAGCAAGCCATGCTGTTTCCATGTAACTTTGATGTTCTTGCTCTTCTCTCTGCCTAGAATGTCCTCCCCACCATCTTAAAAATATAACCTGGTTTGACACATTCTTCAACTTCAGCTCACCTTCTGCAGAAAGTCTTCCATCCTTCCCATCCTGGGTTGAAAACCTCTCCTCCATGCACTCATGGCAACCTCAGCAGATTATGCTGATGTCATCTCATCAATTCCCCAAGTTCAAGGCCAAGTTTTATTCATTGCTGAGCCTCGCACCATGCTGGGCACAGAGTCGACATTCAAAAACTGTGTATGAACCTAACTGCACTGAAGCCTGGTGGGAACCCCACCACCATTAGGGAGCCCAGCCCTCTCTCCTGCCTCCCTGACTATCAGGATCCTAGTCTTCTGGGGATGTCCAGCCACCCACTCACCAGATTAGTGTATCGGACTGGTGCACCTCCTTACATGTGGGGACATAGACCACAGGTTTGTGTTCTGTGGCAGCTTCATGGGCAGGGGTCCCATCCACTCCCAGCCTTTCCTCCCTATCAATTCCTGCCCACGAAACAAGCCCATGGAGACACTGAGCCACATCCTTCACACGGTCCAGGCAGAGGATACCTCTGGCCAGGGTCCCACATCTAGCAAACGAGCATCACTGCTTACAAAAGATTAGAAAGGCAGTGGTGATGGTTCAGCATGCTCTCTACATGAACAACAACTTTAAAATAGATTCTCTCCTGGGAGGGGATCAGAAGCCTCATTTACATACATGAATAACAACACATTAATATGGCGCCTTGCTGGATAAGTCGGTTCCAATTTTCTTGCATCACAGTAATGAAGGTTCCAAAGGCACCCCTAAAACTCCAAACGCCTCACAGTCCTGTCACTCCTGTGCGCTGATCCTGATGAGGAAGGCTGGTAGTGAGGGAAGGTATTTCCTTGCTTCGGTGACACTCTTCTCCCGCACTAATGTCTTAGAGCCATAAAAGCACATTGTATTCTCAAGGCTTGTCTGATCCTATTTCTTTGTAAATTGGATTAAGCTCTTTACTGTGTATTACTGATATTAAAAAAGAATGAATTCACATCTTGCAAACCCAGCAAAAAAGCAATCACTCCCATGGCAAGGAAGTCATTGGCCAGCATCCACAAGAACCCAATTTTAACTTTCGAGCCCAGTCAGCAGGCAAAGATGCTGGCTGATGGCGGGGTCAGCCCCAGGCAACACCATGAGCTGGGTAATGTGCGCTGTCAGCATCTCAGGTCTCCATCATTTTCTTGCTCTCCTCCCTATCCTCTTTCAGTGCCTCTCCAACCCACTCCATCCTCTTCAACCTTCTAGATCGCTTCACACCTCCTAGAGAAAACAGCCTGGACATGAAGGTTCGGGATGGAAGTGGTGTGACCCGGGTGACATGGTTTATGAAGTGCTGTACATGAATAACAGCAGCACAGGTGGGAAGAGATAAATTGGGAAGTCGGGATTTGCAGATACTAACGACTATATATAAAACAGATGAACAACAAGGTTCTACTGTAGAGCACAAGGAACTATGTTAAATATCTTGTAGTAATCAATAACGAAAAGGAATATATGTATGTATCTGTATGACTGAAACATGATGCTGTACACCAGAAATTGACACAACATTGTAAACTGGCTGTATTTCAATTAAAAAAAAAAAGAATAACAGTATCACCTTGTGTGTGAACTGTGTCTACACTTTGTAAAGCCCTCTGGTCTCAGGGGCACAGGAACTCTTATTAAGGGTTAACTTGTATCCCTACCCCCTTCTCCCCCTCAGCTTCTCTACTTTTTAGAAGATGATCTTGGTGGTAGAGAACAAAACACACACACACACACACAAACACACACACACACACACACACACACACAAACCAAAGGATGAAGACATGAAGGTTAAAATTTCCAGGCTTCAGGGGAGCCATGATTTGGGGGAGACTCTAGAGAAGAGCCTGGGGTAGTTTCCTGCATGTCTCAAATTGCCAGAAGGCAGTGGCTCCAGATCTAGCCCTTTTGAGAATTGTAAACGATTGGGACCAATATAAGGGTGAAAGAAGGATGGACTACTTTGGTATAACCTTCCTGTAATCTAAACGTCCATATTAGGGGAAAGATTAAATAGTACACATCGATTAAAAGAGTAAGGTAGAGCTATATGAACTGACGTGGAAAATTCTCCATTGAAAAAAGCAAGTCACTGAACAATGTAAGTATATAGTAGGGTCCCACTAATACACATTTATACATACACATGTTACCTATGTCTATATGTAGAATATGGATGTGACAACACATGAAAAAGTTCAGGATGGATTCTCCCCCAACTATCCACAGTGATCAAGGATGGGGAGGCAGTGAGATCACCAGAAGACGGGGTAAGGGGGGACTTTCATTGTTTATTTTATTTACTTCTGTATTGTTAGACTTTGGGTTTACAAGGAACATGTATTAACAGTGTAATTCTTCGTTTTTTACAAAAACAAAAAGATATTCCCACATCAAGAGAAATTAAACTGGTCCCCGAGTAGTCAGACATTTAAGGAGGGCAGTTTGGACTGTGGCATGACGGTCAGTGCCCCTGGGTAGTGTCCCCAGGTGAATGGCCATGCAGGAGGCTCAGGTCAGCTGAGCACTTGTCTGTAATCTGCACGCCCCCACTGTGCCCAGAAGGTCTCGTAACTCCGAATCCGGGTAGGAAATTCCAGCTAAGCCCCGACGACTTGCTGGTACTGTATCTGCCTGGAATACCAGACTCCAGCTGTTCCTCCTAATAGAATTCACCCTGAGAGTCAAGGAATGAAAATATTTTGCACTTCTTGCTGTGGCACCTGGGTAAACACAGACATTTGCATAGTTACCTGACTAATGATCTTGCTTTAAGGTTGTTTTTCAAAGGAGCGTGAGAGGAAGGTTATCACAGAAATTGTAACTTCACTTAAGAAAATGCCGTTGGTTTTTAATCAAACATGCAGAAAATGCCAATCTTACAGTCTGTGTGTCTATTTCTCGCCTATATCCAGCGCAGGTGGAAATTCTGGTTGATGGCCCTCAGGGATGTGCCTGTCAATCTTGCCGCCTACGCCACATCTCCATCTCTGCTCTCCCTGCTGTGCTGTCTCCGGGCTGAGTCTGAAACTTCTACTTCTCTGCGAAGGGAATTTGGCCTGAGCTACCGCAGAGTCAGGCTGTTCTTGCCTCTGGCCCAGGTTCTCTTCCTAGTCGGGAGAGCAGAGGTGTCTCTAGCACCAGTGGGACGAAGCTACTCACCCCCAGTGTGAAATACCTTCTGAAAAGTTCTGTACTTCCCTCCTGAAACCCAGAGCAGGCCACCTATTGTTTCTCCTCGAGGCTCTGGGAAGCCACTGGCAATAAACACAAGTGTTCTATTGTCAGAGCCTTGCCATGGGCAGTCCAGAGCTCAATACTAAGGGTCATCGCCATGGGGTCCCCAAGAAAGGCAGAGGGAGAGGTTTGCCCTGGCTGCAAGGAATGAGGTGAATTGTCTGTAGAGATTTTGCAATGATAGAATGAACTAAAAGTTGGTCTGCTTCGTGTTATCATCCAACCAGTAATTCCAAATGATGTTGGAGAGAAAACCCGCATTCTTGCCGGGGTGCCCCACTGCCACGTCCCATGGTACAACCATGCCAGGAGCCTCACAGCCACTGTGGTCAAGCAGGTGAGGTCTGGAGTCAGACACCAAAGTTAGAATCCTAAACCAGAGGGGAGGGTCTAGCTCAGTGGTGGAGCGCATGTCTAGCATGCATGAGGTCCTGGGTTCAATCCCCAGTACCTCTGCTAAAAAAATAAATAAATCTAATTACCTCCCCTGCCCAAAAATATTGAATAAGTGAGTTAAACCTTATAAATATAATCTAATTCATAAGATTGTTTTAAGAACTAAGTGAGACAGTGTGCTGCTAGGTGTTTTGTAAACTGTAAAGTATTGTAAAAAAATTTTTTTTAATGAGGAGGAAGGGTATAGCTCAATGGTAGAGCGTATGCTTAGCATGTGTGAAGTCCTGGGTTCAATTCCCAGTACCTCCATTAAGTAAACAAACAAACAAACCTAATTACCTTCCCCCATTAAAAAAAAAAATACAAAACAAACAAAAAGAATCTTAAACCCATCGCTTACTGGTTCTGTGAACTTGGCAAGTTACTTAACATCTCTGAGCCTCAGTTCCCTCTCTTGGAAAAGATTAATAAGAAATGTTAATATTTCCTAGGATCATTGTGAAGATGCAATGAGATAAACTCTGTGAAGACTCTTGGTAAATGGTAAAGTGATGTAGAAATGTCTTCTTATCTGTAGTTAAAATTAGGTTTGCGCTCGAGGCTCCCCACATGTGGAGGGCGTGTTCACGTTTACACACGTTGTGCTCTCCTTATACAAGGCCTGCGCCCTTCTGTCCCTCTGCCTCTCACCCCTCTTCATCCCTGCAATCCATATCTCTCACATCACCCCAGCTGCCAGTTCAAAGAAAACCACAATTTCTTCTTAAATCCAAATTAAGTTGGCCAAAGGCCCTACCTGACCAGATATGCTATGAGAGCTGTCTTTTCCTGGATTTTTCCCTCTCAAGGATCCCAAAGGGTCACCTTCACATCCTCATGAACCAGTTCCCCTTGCCACTTACCTGCTGGCACCCACCAGGGGCTCAGATACCCCCTCAAAGCTGGATTCTCTCACCGTGGGCCAGGGTCAGCCTCGGGTTTGTGGCTGGCTGAGGGCTTGGTGCTGCTGACAGTCTTGCTAGAGAAATAGATGCCCCACTCAGAGCAACCCCCACGGTGCTCCTTTTCTCAGTGTCCAGCCAGATGCCAAGCCAGCCAGGGCTGGTTGTGCAGCACGCATGGCAAAACTGTCCGCGCTCTGAGGGCAGGGCTCTGAGCATTCCTGTCTTCAGGTGACATTGACCGTCATTTCTAAGGTCAGCCCATGGGGATGGGCCCCTGGGTCAGAGAGGTTCCAGCACCATTCCCTTCCTTTGACCCAGGCTGTGGGATTGGTTCCAGGTTGTTAGTCTAGATCCTCCCCACCCGCCGCTTATGTTGAATGTATGACTTAGAGCAATAAGTAGTTTTGTGCAAGATTTCAAAATGACCCTCTGTCCCTGACTGGTGCCCTGATGCACAGTCCCATGTTATGAGACCTCAATGCATGGAAACCTGGTCTACTTTTCAACACAACTTGGCCATCGATATGCCAAGCCCCTGGGAAATTGATATGCTAGGAATTGTCAACATCCCTGAGACATCGCTGGGGTTTGGTCCAGAACCTGGCAAACCCACGGGGTATGAGCCAGCCTCTGCGTCTCCTCATATTCACTGAAGCAAAGGAAACCTGACTGTCACTCAGCCAACAATTAACTACTGGAGGACAAGGAGTCAGAATTTGTCCTTTAGAACTACCTTGGGCTGTCATATTTGCTTCTTTAAATAGGTGTTCCTCATAGCTAGACGGGAAAGAAAACTTTTTTGGGGCCACTGGTATGGGCTGAATAGTATCTCCCCCAAACACTCACATGTGCCTCAGAATATGACCGTATTTGGAGACAGGGTCTTTAATTAAGGCTAAATGAGGTCATTAGGATGGGCCCTAAGCCAGTATCATTGGGGTCCTTATAAGAAGAAGAAGTTTGAACACAGGCACATACTAAGGGAAGACACTGTGAAGACACAGGGGGAAGATGACCGTCTACAAACCGAGGAGAGAGGCCTGGAACAGATCCTTCCCTCAGGGCACCCAGAAAGGACCAACCCCTCAGGCACCTTGCTCTCAGCCTTCTGGCCTCCAGAACTTGGAGAAGATCAATCCCTGTTGTTTGAGCCCCCGGTCTATGGTATTTTGCTACTGCAGCCCTAGCAAACTAGTACAGCCCCTCAGCATGTAGAAGAAGAAGAGGAAGAAGAGGGAGGAGGAGGAGGAATAAGGGGGAGGGAAGGGGAGGAGGAGGAGAGGAAGGAGAAGAAGAAGGAAACCCATGGAGCAGGTGGGCATTTGCCCAAGTCTCTCTCCTGGACCCACTTCCCGGCCATCTGGTTGACCCAGAGTGCCAGCCAGATTAACCCAGGCCACAGTTCTTCCTTCAATCCCCTAAACACTGATAGTCTCGGTTTCTCATTCTTAATAGTAGATCTTCCCCACAACCACAGGGAATATGAAGCAAGACCCCTGACACATCAGATGGGAGTCAGGGTGTGATTTACCAGCAAGGCAGTTGAGGGTGATGATTGCTCTCTCTCGTTGGTGCCTAAGCTTTGTCAAGGTCCAACTGCTAGATATGAGCTGTTCCAGACAGTTGCAATCAAAGAAACCAGCTTGGAAACAAACGAGAAAAGACTTGTCCAGAGACAGGGGGCTGTGTGCCGCTGGTCTCTGTTTTTAAAAATGGCACAGAAAAATGGTGCAGAACCTTGAGTCAGAAGGAGAGAAGCTCTTCCAAGAATGCTGCCGCGAGGGAAGGGGCACCTACAACCCACCTTTTCTGAGCTACCCAGACTTGCGTCTTCAACTGCCCCAATACCTGCACAGGTAACTGGTCCAAAGAACAAGGACTCCTTTGGGTCTGGTGCTTTTTCAATATTTCATTTTTTTTTAATAAAGAACAGTATAAAGCTGAAATGATTTTGGGTTCACACCCACTGTCTGTGGAACAGCTTGGAGCTGACAAGCTTAGCTCGTTGAGATGGTCTGGGATGCGCTCTGACGCTGCCCACACAGAGAAGCCTGGTGCCTGCCGAGCCCAGGGAGATCTGGGTTTTGCAAACAGCTCCTGTCTCCCCTCTCCCATCAGTCTGGGCTGTCCGTTGCTGTCTTTCCCAGGTCAAGAGGGGCCATCCTTGCCTGGCCCCTCACTCCCAGCTCTCAGGTTCAGCCAAGTGCATGGCTTTGCCTCTTTGGGTAAGTCCTTGGAGCCCCACGCCTGCTTCCCCTCCTCTCTCCCTTGGTTACACATTGCTGGTATTTTTACATCTCTGAGCAGGCTGCCACCCCGGCTTCCTTCTCCTCACAGGCTCACTTCCTGCCGGCTCTTCTGCTCCCTCTTCTCTGATAACCAACTCGCTCAGACAGAGCAGGCCTTAGGTAACACGCCTCCCCCACGCTCCCAGCAAGGGGGGCTTCCAAGCCCACCTGAAGCACAGACATCTACCTATTCCACTTGCAGGAGCCAGCACCGCGAAGGGCTCCCTGGCACCTCTCCAAGGCCGAGAGATCTGCAGAGGCACAAGATGACATGAGCGCCATTCTCCCCGGCACCTTAGCCATCGCTGCCTCTTCTACCTGGCCGGACATTACGTGAGCCATTGTCACATAAGTGTCGTTTAATCTCTTCACAGAGGTTTCAGCTGGCTCTAAATTGTTTTGGCTAATAAAAACTAAGGAGATTTGCAGGAAACTCCAGATGCATTTGAACACTTTGGGGGATTGCACAGCCTAAAGGCAGATGAAACTTAACTCAAATAAACATAAGGCAATGTGCGTTGTCATGAGTAATCTAAGACATGCGCGGACGTCTGGAGGCTCCAAATTTGCAGCCGCCTCTGCAGAAGGAGATCTGGGAGTAGCTCCTAATGGGTGAAGTGGGCAGAGCCGCCAAAAAGTGTCCCAGGGTAACCCAGTCTTGACAAGGAGACCTGGGTCTCATCTTGTACAGACTCCATCAATGACTTCAGAACCTCACTCCCTGATTTCTCGTGCGAAAGACAAAGGCGTGCTTTTCAGATGCAGGTGAGGCTGGGAGGGTGCGGCGCATCCCTTGTAGAGAAGTGCATGTCACTGTTTGGCTGTATTTACTGCTGAGTGCCCAGGCCTGGAAGGTGCCAGGGTATCTGCACCTGCTCTTTAACCCCCAGGGCCACGTTTAGGTGGGGAACCTGGTTTCGGATCATAGCTGCCCCGGCCCCCATCTCAGTCACTTCCCTACTTTCTTACATAAACATCACTGAAAAGCTGCATTTTAGTATCTTATATATACGAGATATAAAGCAGACTTGAGTTCCAGAGGTGAACGGGGGATTATATACATATATATACACAAAACAAATATGTATGTGTGCGTGTGCGCGCACACACACACTTGCTAATTATGATTTCTGCAGCCCTGTCTCCGTGTGGCCAACGGGACCCAGTAAATAGGTGAGTGATGTTACTGGCACTTCAGAGGCACCAGCCCATACAGGGCAGGAGGCTGGTACAGGTCTGCCAATCATACCTTTGTCCTAGCCACCGACCCTCCTCCAGCAGGCTGGCGCTGATTTCTGGAAATGGGAGGGAGAACTGACCTGTTTCCACCCTCTTGCAGGTGGAGTTACTAGGGCCTCACCTAGCTCCACTACCTTCCCTCCCCCTCAAGACCCTGCAGAAAAGGAGCGAGACACCAAAAGGGGCTGTGGTTTGGGAGGGAGTTGGGGCCTGGAACATTCTCCCTCCCAGAAAGCAGTGAGAGACATTCCCACGCCCGGCAGTCCAGAGGCCCCAAGTGGCCCGGAGGAGAAAGGACGCCAGGGCCACAGCCCGGCCTTCAGGGTGGGGCAGGCCCCCCCAGACGCCCACGGTGCCATGGCTTGACATCATCATTATTCAACTGACAATACTGAAGACCCAACTGCGCACGTGAAGCAGGGTGCACAGGGGTCCCTGTGTGATGTGCAGAGCTTCTGGTTGTGTGAAAGGCAACCCCTGAAAACTCCGGGCTTCCTCCTCATCCTCCAGAGTGGAAGCCACCTCTCCTCTCCCACCATCAGCACCTACTCGGACTGCAGGCGCATGTCCCCAGGCTTGGTGGCAAGAAAAGCCACTTCCCAATTTCTCCGCTACCCGGGTGCCACCTGCCACTCTATTGCAGGCTTTGGAAGGTCTTTTATTTCTAGGAATACAGGGTTAATACATTTGTGCATCAAATACTTCAACATGCCATTCCAGTCACTATGGGAGGCAGATAAAGATTTAGCAACCATCAGGGAAAAAGAAAGTGTACACAATTTACAGTGTCTGCAAAAATAAAAACTAAAAAACCCAAAAAAACAAAGCAAATAGACTGCTCAGAAGAGTGATTTGTCTCAGGACTAACTAAACAGGAATTTACCTGCAAAGCAGATGGATTCTGAGTGATGTCACAAACAGGGAATTGAGGGGTTCTTCTCAGACTGTGAGGTGTGCACGGGTCATGGGAGGAGCCGATGCAGACTGTCTAGGGTGGAGCTGAGATGCTGCGCGTCTAGTGGGCTCTCCTGTGTTGTTAAGGCTGCTCTGCTGCTGGTCCTCAGATCACATATTGAGTCAGAAGGCTTTAGGCCACATCATGTGTCATCTATGAAATTGCAGCGCTGGCCAGTGGCATCACAATTCAACTCTAGCAGAGTGGCGGGTGGGAGGCTAACCTGACACCCCTGTCGCCAGCTCCTGCCAACCTGGCTGGACCCACAATTCGTTTTCAGAAAAGCTAGAACAACGGCAGATTGAATACGTTTTTAAAATTCTTTGTAAATATCATTTATCTCAGCCTAACTTGTTATAATACCAGGTGGCTATAAACTCAAGATGGTTCTCTCCAACAAACACCTGGAAAGCTGCGGTTGCCACTAGAACACAGGGCCATCTGCCTTGGCAGATGTCAGCCTCCTCCTGCGAAGCCATGGAGCCTGGAAAGGATGTGGCGTCAGGTGAGAAGGACGGAGGTGTGAGCAGGACGAGGAGTGAGAAGGGACTTCCCAGGGGAAGAGAGGAGCTGTGCCAAGTCCCCAAGGCAGGAGGAAGGGCAGAGTGTGGAGGAGATGCTGCTTGCCGGACGGACCTGGGCATGGCCGCTTCCCTCCTCTCCTCACTCTCCACTCCAAAGTCCCCCCTCAGGCCACCTCATGGCAAACAGCCTCCTCCTGCACCTGCCAGGCTCGCTGCCCCCTTACCCTGCTTCACCGCATCCATCACCACTGGAGATCCCATCAGAGAGTTGAAGAAAGTACTTTGGAAGTGGAAGACCTGGCAAATGCAAGGCCCTGAGGCCAGTGGGAGCTGCAGGAATTGGGGCAAGTGTCCAGAAGGGCCACTGGAGAGGACACTGGGGACCACGAGCTGTGGCATGGCAGCTACCCGAGCTGAGCGGCACCCAGCAGTGAACACCTGTTTCTCGCTGCACATCCTGGGGTCGGCTAGGGCGGCAGCTCCAGGTGTGTCCTTCTGGGGCCCAGGCTGCTTGCAGCACCAGGTCCTGGGGTCCATCCTTGTGCCAGTGATGGTGGAGGTCCACTCCCATCCCCCAGCCAGAGCACATCACGTGACCACGTCAAAGTCACAGGGCAGGAGGACTCCACTGCCAAGGCCAGGCTGTGGCAGGACATGGCTATCCTGTTTCCATGTCTCAGGGACAGGAAAACGGGGCCAGTGATTCATTCTATCACACGGCAAGTGGGATGGGGCAGCCACCGTGTGAGGGAGAAGGCATTGGGCAGAGGAGTGACACAGGACGGGTGTACACTTTTTGAAGTTCTCTCTGGCTCTTGCATGACTCATACATAGACCAGGGGGCCAGGGTGGAGACTGAGAGACCCTGGCAGGATACATTCTCCGGTGAGGCCCTGCCGTGTGCTCCACGGCTGGAATAGAGGAGAAGCAGACAACTCAGGTCCTGCCTCACGGACCCCTGCGTGTACTGCCAGCACCAGCGGGGACGGGACGAACTGGATGAAAGGCAGAGAGAGAAAGCAGGAGCCTCTCACCCCAGTGCGGGGTGGCCGGTGACAGCTGCTGGGAACGCCACAGGAGTGGAAACATCCACATGGACCAGATGCAGATAGAAAACTCCCTGACGGTACTAAATGCACGTGCAGTGATCAGAAGGAGAGCTAGAGGGGGTGGGGGAGGGGACAGTCTGCCTCATTTTAGCTGTAAAAATAAGGCAGCAGGATGATGAGTCCAAGGAAGCTGGATGGCTTCACACCCTCCAGGAAGAAAGGCAAGGGCTTCCCGTCTCATCCCACCACACCTAAACCCTGCACATGTCCTGTCTCAGATCTCCCAATAGTGAGAGTAAAGGAGATGCTCTGAGAAAGCAGCCTTGGGAAAGCAGGTGGTTTTATAGAAGGAGCACACTGGAACCAGGAATTTCCAGCTGTGGAGAAGTGAACAAGCCATCAGAAGATGGCAAGCAGATGCTGTAGAAAATGTCAGACAGAGGGATTCCAGAACTGGGTAGGGCTGGGCGGGGGGGTTGCTCCCTTGAGATCCTACAAGGCAACTGGGGAGGGAGTCCTCTGGCTCCCGGGCAGTAGAATGAAACGAACCAGCGGCCATCTGGGCACACAAAAGCCCAGATCAGACACCTTCTCTTCATAGAACCGGGGAAGTTTACGAAAGGAAAGCATTTTAAGGCCAAAAAGGAAACCTATGGTATTCAAAATTTCACATGAACATAAATAGCAAAAAATAAGTACATGTAACTAGAAAGGAAGTGTAAGCCATTAAATGGGTCAGAGCCAGTCACATAACTTCTTTCCAATGTAGTTTTTCGTCTTTATGCTGGGGAATTTGGACCAAATTACATTTTTACGTTCCTTTGATTTCTGAAATTCTATGATTCGTTAAAGAATACCTTGCAAGAAACCCTGAAGAATGTCAAAAATAAAACCCAAGAAGGTGAAGGCGTCAATGGAATGCATCAAGGAATGAAAAAGGAAATAGAAGAGAAATTGTCCCACTGCCTTGCCGTGTCCTCTGCCAGGGAAGATATGTGCCCTTGAAACGGACAGGTCAGAGCATTCAGTAACATTGTAGTAAGTGCACAGGATGTTCTAGTCCTAACTGGCCAAACACATATCAATAAATCACCCAGACAGGATGTGACTCACCTAAAGATTTCGAATGAATTCATGGGCAGGCTTGTGGCGCTGTCGACCGTGACGTGAGACCCATTGTTGCAACAGCTGCTGTGTTAGATTGAGAACTGTCAGGTTGCCCGTGTCAGACATTCTGAGTCTACAGAGGGCACTCTGGGAAAGCACCCACTGGCTGTTTCTCCCTTCCTGACATACCAAGCTAGTGGAATCCCTAAATAAGGTAGGAATTGCAAAAAGCTCAAATCAGCACCATCCACAGAGGCAGAGGCATGATGGGTTCTGTATGAGGAAGCCGTCTGATTACCGGCATTCTCTGAGGTCACGCGGGAAAAGAGGACAGAGTCATTCTGCAGACTTTGGAATTGCCTTTGACAAGCACCTGCACCAAAAACTTACCGTGGGCAAGTGAAGAACAGTTGAGTCACCATAGGATTAAGGGACAATTTGAAACGGATGGAGAATTAAGTTCTAACATAGGGAAACCAGGTAATAAAAGAAAAAAGTGTCATTTCTTTGCAAAAAGTAAGAGCTCTCAGAGATCAAGAGGGGCTGATCTTGGTGAGTAAGTTTATAAAGAGATTTGAAGAACAGGGTCCACAGTGAAACTTCCGTGGCTGTAGATGACTGCAAGACATTCTAAGACGTGAAATGGTGAGTCAATGGGATAACGACTTTTTGAGGCTAAGCAGAAAGTGATACAGGAATTTCAGTGCTGGTCAGTTGAGTTTAAAGCACCTTAAACACCAAAACTTGCAGAACAATAGCCTAGGAACTTACCATAAAGCCAAGAGGAGACCTTGGGGTTACTTGCTTTCCCGAGAACATTAAGCCTAATGCAGAAAAATAGCATCAAAGGCAATCCCACGGCAGGCACTCCATAAATATTTGTTAAATGAATGAAACGCTGTATCATCAGAAAGATGCAAAATAGAAGATACGTTCAAACGTGAACTAAACTATTTGTAACCGGATGTGAAAATAAGACTCTTCTTACTTCCGTGTTAGCTGAAGCAGCAAAACAATATCCTCTGTTCCAAAGTAAGACCAGTACATTTTTTAAGACTTGCAAAACAGAGATGGCTGGCATTCTCACAAAGATGCACACTGAATGATCCCATGAGAGAACACAATTACAGAGATGAAAAATAGATGAGTGGTTTCTGGGTTGCAGATAACAGAAGAAAGGGGTGTGTTATAAAGGGGTATCTTGACAGAGCCTTATGGGAAGGGGGCGGTTGTATATGCAATTGTGGTGGTGGTTATATGGGAGTACACATGTGATAAAATTGCACAGAGTTTGAAACACACACACACACACACACACACACACAACTGAGTGCATGCATAGCTGGTGAAATCTGAATAAGCACTGCAGATTGTACCCATGTCAGTTTCCTGGATGTGCTGTTACTTTACATGCAAGATACTAACATTGAAGGTGAAGTTTGCATGGGATCTCCCTGTACATTTCTTTGCAACTTCCTGCAAACCTATTATTATTTCAAAATAAATTTTGTTGTTTTGGGGGGAGGTAATTAGGTTTATTTATTTATTATTATTTTATTTAATGGAGGCACTGGGGATTGAACCCAGGACTTCATGCATGCTAAGCATGAGCTCTACCACTGAGCGACTCCTCCCAGTCAAAATTTAAAGTTTGAAAAAAAAAAAAAAAAAGAGGTGGAGGAGGGGTTGAAAACCAGCTTCTGCCCTGAGGTGCCCATGCACCTGTAGCCTATATAAGAGATTGGAGCAGCCAGGAAAGGAGAGGGTGGAGGTGGAGAGATCCTTTTTAGAGAAGGTTCCAGGTCCTCTCCTTAGAGGTAGGACTGGGATGTCAGCCCCTCGTGTTGACATTACCGATGAGCCTTCAAAAGGAACACACTGAGGGCATGATCCATGTACCCTGCGGTCATGGGACACATGAAACTGTGTCTGACTCCCACCTGAGAAGCATCAACAGTAAGAGTTTCAAGACACACAAGTCAAGGAGAAGAGGCTGTGTTGGGAGGGCTGTCCTCAGTTTGCCAGCACAAAAGATACGTAACGGCTTTCCACGCTGCAGAGGTAGAGCAGGAGGAGCAACAAGGAGCTGGAGACGAGTGTATTGCCTGTAACAGTGATCTCCAGGGGAGAAGGAGGTCTCCAGTGACGGAGATGTGAAAAAACAACCCACAAAACAGAGATGAGAACAAGACTCGGCTTTCAACACTTCCCAGACCCAGAGAGGGCAACACCCGGATCACTATAGCCCCAGGTAAGGAAAAACTTTTCTGACCAGCGTTCTCTCCTGCCTCCCTGTGGTCCACCGTGAGGGGTCAGAAATCACCGCTAACAGGATGGAGGAGGGAGATGGGAAAAGCACAAGGGGAAGAAAGAACACATCTCCTTCCCCTTCTGCCAGCTTCCACCTGCAACAGGTCACCATCAGGGGAGGAAAAGAAAACTTCATACTGAACCAAGTTCAAAGTATGATCTGTTACAAGGGACTGGACTTTTACATTATTGATTGGAGGAGCTTGTATTACCTGGGTGACCAGAAAACCTGCCTGATTTTTCATTCAGATGTGAGAGAAGAACAAAGCCTATGCAGCAGATTTAAAGGGACAGCTGGGGAAGGGGGAAGGGTATAGCTGAGCGGTAGAGCACATGCTTAGCATGCACAAGGTCCTGGGTTCAATCCCCAGAACCTCCATTAGTTTTTTTTTAAAGGTACAGCAGGAGGAAAAGCATTGGTTCATGATTTTCTGCCATGGTCTTGCTTGGTCAATATAATATTACATAACATGAAAACTGAAGGCTATTTTATCAAGAAAGATATCACAAATCTAGAAAGAGGCAGTGAAAAAGACTGAGCACATAGCATAGAGGGGAGGGGGTTCTGGCACACAAGAAGAGATTTTAAAAGATGATGAGTGCATATGACAGCAAAGCTTGAAATGGAAATTTGATTGAAATCACTAAAATCATAAATGATATATGGATAAAGTCAATAGAAAACTTTGCCAGCCCCCAGAACACAAGCACAACAGGCACTAACAAGGTAAGAGAAGTGAAAAGTAAGGACAAATACTCTTAGGGAATATACTACCTCTCAAGAAAAGGGATACATTAAAATATCCATAAGAGGGTATTTTTAGACTTAAATTCACTTGAATTTGAAAAATAAGTGTATATCATACAGCGCTTTTAGGGAGAGGGATGAATCCACAATTATACCAACACGATGAAAAAGCTTTGAAATGCAGCTAGAAGTACCCATACTATGCTGATATTTAATGTACGTCAATAATTCACTTTAACCTCCTAAATATATCCCATGCAGCACTTTTAGGAAGCAGGAGATAGCTGTTACAATTTCCCCAATGAGATTAATAGTAATAATTTGCAATGTCAACACCTACCCTATTGATAAGAAAATGAACCGTGTGAATAAATAAAACATCACTCATGGAATATCACTAACACTGTTCCCTCCAGTTAATGTAACGAGATCGTTTTGTCACTTCATCTGAACAGGCTATTTCAGATTCATAAAGGTTTTGGATCAGTGGTTCTCACCGGAGTGCTCATCGCGTCACCCTGCTCCAAGGTTGGTGGGTGCTGTAGCCTCTGCCCAGATCACTCTTCCTACGTTCCTCACATCAATCAGGTCTCTGCTCAAATGTCACCCACTCAGAAAGACCGTCCCCTCTTTTGGCCCTATTTAAAAATCTCCACATTTACCCATCACTGCTTAAAATTATAATATTTATTTCTTGCTTATTTATCAGCTATCTCCCTACTGGAATAGAACCCTAAGAGCTGCCAGGGACTTTGTCTTCTCACTGTTATATCCTCACAACCAAGAAAAGTGCCTGGCACATAATGGGCTGTGGCTAACACTGCCTGTTTCTCACCTAGCATCCATGTTCCCCTTCTTCCTTAGGAACAGTCCCTGTGTTGTCAGGCCCAGCACATATACCAGCTATAAAACTACATTTGCAGGCTCTGTCATCAACAGAAGTGTTTAAAGAGGTCTAAGCAGAAGTCATGGGGTAGAGCTTCTTGCAAAACACTTTGAAGGAAGTTTACTCTTTAAAGAAGGCATACTCTTCTGCCCTTGGTCCATCCTCCTTCCTACTGCTTGGAACATGAATATAATGGCTGGAGCGGCAACAGCTATGTTGTGTCCATGAGGTAAGCTTACTTGTGGGAACCATTCTAGAAGGGGCCTGTGTCTTTGATACTAGGTCTTGACTGCCTACCTCTGGAGAGAAAAATAAACTTCTACGTTATTTAAACTGCATGATTAGTGTTATTTTTTAATTGTAGCCAAACCTAATTCTGATATATAGGTACTTAGTACATTTTTTGTTGTTGTTGTTAAATATATATGTGTTTTTCTTTTAAACTTTTAACTTTCAAAAATGTTATAAAGACATACCTTGTTACCTTCCCCACTCCAGATCTCTAATTAAGCTGTTCTCGAGTGGAGACTGGTTGATTGTGATGATCAGGCTACCACTGGGTAGATAATCCTTCCGTGAAGCTTCATCTACACAGAGCAGAACAAGTAAGAGTTCTGGAATCCTAGCTCAGTCACTTACCTGCTAGTTGTCCCACCTGAGCCAACTTGCTTAACCTCACTGAGCCTCAGTGTAACCATCAGTAAATCAAGCCAACACTGTAAACAGATGCTTCGTGAATATTGATTGCTGCTGTTACATGCGTTCTAAGGCAAACTAGGACATTTTACGAAAATGCCAATGGCCATCTCTGGGACCACGCTGGACAATCTAATCTACCACGGTAATGCTCCTGCTGCAGCGCTTGGAGAAAAAGAAGAATCTTATATAGAGAATTCTGGGATCCACTGGGTCCAGCTAAGTTGAACTGAGGAATGTGGCTGGGCCAAAGAACGACTAAACCAGATTATTTCCACATCTCTGTTTCCTCCTCTTCTTTTTATTTCTGCTACATTCTTCTTTTCCTCTCTGTAACTTGCTTCCTTTGCTTTTCTGGTTCACATAGCAGGAAAACACAGTTATAGAGAATCCTTTAAGTTCATGTGTTACGGACCCCAAACGCTGTCATCCAAGTCCAGGTTTCCAGGGAGGAGACTCGGACTGGCTCAGCTCGGCGGTATGACCACCCTGGCCCTCGTAGGCGTGGGCTGAATGAGTCCTACTGTAGGTATGTGGCCAGCCCTAATGTAACAGTATAAATAGAGATCAGAACAACAGCCCACACCGGAGGGAAAAGTGGACAGAAAAACAGTAAGTATCCATTATGGGAACTGAAATCAGGTTTTCTCCGCGTGAGCTGAGAGTCTGAGCCAGAGCCAAAGAGGAAGTGTGGGTGGTGAGCTAAATTAGGTGAGACGCTAAGCTAACTCTTCGAGAAGCCAGAGCCCCTAAACTGGTGAAATGTGGGGCTGATGAAATGTGGGTGTCGTGGAGAGCTGGACCTGAATTAACACACCCTGGCCGCTGCATAGACAATTTAGAGCAAGGTGACTTGCGGGAGAGTAGAGGGCTTGAGGTGGTCACATGTTTAGTTTGATAAATATTCAGGTATCAGTTCCCTCAAAGACCAAATGCTCATGATGGACTGATTGTGAGAAAAAAAGAATGTCTCTGATCAGCCACCTTGAACCTATTTCATATTTGGAAAGAAAAAGACTATTTATAGATTTCTCTTCCTGCGAGGGCTGCTTTGAAGATGACGTGCGGGCTGTCTCCAGGCCCCCCCTTGACGGCAGCTCCCACCAGCACACCTCCCGCCCAGGGAGGGCCTCCCCGGAACCCCCCACGCCCGGGTTAGTGAGCGCAGGCCTGTGACAAGTCCCCCAGGGCTCACTCGGCTTGCTTCCCTAACTCGGTCCACTCCTCCATTAGTCTCTTCCTTGTGAAGGAAAATGATGACTGCATGTTGTCCCTAGAATATAAACAAATGGCTTCCTGGTTTTTCAGTCCACTGATGGGTGTACTGGACATGCCCATTAGTGATATCTGGCCTGTGTCGCAACTCAGCATCTGGAGGGAGGGTTTCTTGGTGACTGAGGCTCTGAGCATGGTCACCTGTGAGTTCTCAGGGCCAGAGAGGAGTGGTTGCAGAGAGACACTGTAAAGGAGGTTAAATCTCTCTCTAGATGGACCTCTTCAGAGCCTTTTTCTTTTCTTTTCTTTTCTTCTTTCCTTTTTATTCTTTCTTTTTTCTTTTCTTTCTTTCTTTTTTTTTTTTTTTTTTTTCTAATGCTGATAAGCTGATGGGATTCTAAGCAGCCTAACTAAAATGAGGGGTAAGTCTCCCTGGGCCATTCACTGCAGGGAGAAATTGAATCAGAAACACTTTTGAAGTAAATGCCATTGGCCCTGGGAGACAGGTGGCGGGGAATGCGGGCCTGGATGAAGGTGGAAGGAAGAAGGTGTCCTGCCCGGCGTTGTCAGCTCAGCAGAGTGGAGCCCATTTGGGCTTTGAGGTTCCGCAGAGCTCTAACCCTGAGGGCCTGTAAGGCCTGAGAAATTTTTCGTAATTTCTCTGGAGTTCCTTTTCTTTCTGTACCACACCCCCCTCTTTTTTTTTTTAATCTATTGCCATTTACCGGAAAATACTGTCTGCATTGTGGTCTAAATATTGTGAAGAAAGTGCTGTCTGAAGGCCACAGAGAACTAGCACTCTTGGGGGTACTGCTCAATTTCGGGGCATCTCCTGGGTGTTGATCTCATTTGCTGCATCTCTTGCTCCGTCCTAACGTGGAGCACAAGCCCTTTTCTCCTCCAAATCCCTGTTTCACTGAGCTGCTCTGGTTAGTTCAACCACACTCAACCCAAGACGGTTTGTGATCTGACCTACTGGGACCTAAGAGCCCTGTTCTTTGAAAGGGCCAAATCCACATCTAATGGAATTAAAGAAATCAAAATAGTTCTTTATCTGATATGACTGTTGCTATTTGCTGAAGTAACTCTGCAAGCAATTAAGCTTTAAGTTCCTCCCTCATGGCTGGTATAAGGTCTTGAGGGAGACCCAGGGCTTCTAGGATTGGGACAGCATGAAGTACACCTCAAGGTGGTACCCTTGGTACCCAGGTAACAATACCTGGCTAAGTGTTATTCTACTGGTTTCTGAAGTCTCTTGTGTGATGATTTCAGACTGATTGCTCTTTAATTAACCCTTCTTGGGTTCCTTTCTTGCCTCTAAAAAAAAGAGAAATTCATTTAGGTAGTAGCGGGGCCATGCCTACATCCAGTGGTGAACTTGGTAACTAGGCTGATTCTGTTCAGGGTTTTCAGTTTCACATGATCTTGTGAGAAGACAGATTCCTTTATCTCAACCATTTGCTCTCACACAGGTATGTATCAGATGACAGAAGGGGCAGGGCGAGAAGGATGCATAACTCATTCAATATTCATCCATTCACCAAATAGTCACCAAGCACCCACCCCAAGACAGGCTCTGCCAGGCACAGGAGCTAGAGCGGAGGAGGGAACAAGACACGGTTTCTGCCCTCAAGGAGCTCACAGCCTTGTGGGGGACAGGTCAACTATTTCCATAAAGCGTAAGTAGGAGCAATCAAGTTGCAATGGGAGTGAAGGGGAGAAACAGCAAACATGGCCTTTGCAGCTCAGAGGACCAGCCAACTACTGAACACAAGACCCCAGGCTCTACGGCAGGTCCTTTGCAGGTCAACAGCATTATCTTTAGTCAAAGGAGAGTGTCATGATCATAGTTGTGTGAGTGGCAGAGAAATAAGCAGTTGCCCATGGCTCCCTCCCATAAGCCCTACCTCCTTGCTCGACATTGTAGGAAAGCCCAGCCTACTTGGTGGAGATCATTTCTCACTGACATGAGAAATCATGTTCCTATGAATCACCCCACAACCCACAGCCACTAATTTTTCATCACATACAAACTTTTATTTCCAGCTGGGTGTTGACAAGACAAAACTGTTCCCTAATGCTTAAGTAATAGAGTGGAAGATAGTTGACAAAATATGAAAAGATTCATTTTGATTATACATAGAATCTCTCAAGAACGAAATGTGTTTGAACAGACATGAGTCATTCCTTACAGGGTTGTGAAATGTTTGATTCATTTATGTAGTTGGTTGTTTAATTGATGTACTTTAAAACCATAACTTCACTGGCTTTCTACATTCATATTATAAAAATCCAAGAAATGTATCAGAAATACAATGCATTCTTCAAGTTCTATTACCCAACAATAACTAATGTTAATATGTACCAAACATCAGCTCAAGACATCTCTGTAGACCAGCTAGACTCAGATAGAGGAATGGCTGATGGACAAGCACCATCTCATAATAATGGAGTCATGTTATAGTTCCTTTAAAAATAAAACAATTAATTCTACATGAATTTAATAGAAGGCAAAAGAAACTGAAGTGAAAATAAAAGAAAGGCTGAAATTCATAGGTCTTTCCTCATTCATAAGAGATTGCTCTAAGGATAAGAATAAAGACCATGAATGTCATTAACTAACTTTTTCCATTTTAGACAGTCCGGATGGAAAGATTTTGCTAGAAACGGTTAAGTGGCCAGCATACTAAGACTTCCTCCTGTCTTTCCTCATCCCACCTCCAGATTTTTGAGAAGTTTTTATTTTGTTCGCTTAGTCAAGACTTGTATATTTACACCCTGTTCTGTAGCCTTTCTTCCCTCAGGTGTTGCTGTTTTTGTTTAATCTTGGCTCTGTATTTAAATTCAAATTCAATCCTCACCAGTGGTTATTTTGCTATTCTTCATCTCAATGATACATAACATTGATTATAGCAAACATGGTATATGTAGCTTTTACTATGCATCAGGCAGTATTCCAAGCACGGTATATATGTTGATTCATTAAATCCGCAGAAACAATCCAATCAAATGGTGGCTATTATTATCCACACTTTACACATGAGGAAACTGAGGCACAAAAAGTAGCTTGCCCAAACAGTACAAGCAGTAAGTGGCCAAGCCAGGATTCAAACCCAGGTGGTCTGGCTTCAGAGTCTGTGTCTTGTAGGGCGTTCTTCAAGAAGGTTTATTGACAAGACACTATAAACTTCTTAGAAGAAAACATAGACAAAAGGTTACCTGACATAAATCTTAGCAATGTTCTCCTAGGGCAGTCTACCCAGGCAATAGAAATAAAAGCAAAAATAAACAAATGGGACCTAATTAAACTTACAAGCTTTTGCAAAGTAAAGGAAACCAAAAGCAAAACAAAACACAACCTGCAGAATGGTAGAACATACGTGCAAAAGATGAGACTGAAAAGGGCTTTATTTCCAGAATATATAAACAGCTCACACAACTTAACAACAACAGAAGAAAACCGAACAACCCAATCCAAAAATGGCATACCTAAACAAGCAATTCTCCAATGAAGACATATGAATGGCCAATAGGCACATGAAAAAGTACTCAATATTACTAATTATCAGAGAAATGTAAATCAAAACTATAATGAGGTATCACCTCACACCAGTCAGAATGGCCATCATTCAAAAGTCCACAAATGATAAATGCTGGAGAGGCTGTGGAGAAAAGGGAACCCTCCTACATTGTTGGGAATATAGTTTGGTGCAGCCATTATAGAAAATAGTATGGAGAGTCTTCAAAAGACTAAAAATAGACTTACCGTATGATCCAGCAATCCCACTCCCGGGCATATGTCCAGAAGGAACTCTAATTCAAAAAAAAGACACATGCACCCCAGTGTTCATAGCAACACTATTTACTAAGGCATGGAAATAGCCTAAATGTCCATTGACAGATGAATGATAAAGAAGCTGTGGTATATTAATACAATGGAATACTATTCAGCTATAAAAAAGAATAAAGTAATTCCATTTGCAGCAATGTGGATGAACTGTCATTCTAAGTGAAGTACACCAGAAAGAGAAAGAAAAATACCATATGATATCATTTATATGTGGAATCTAAAAAAAAAGGCACAAGTGAACTTATGCATAAAACAGAAATAGACTCACAGATACAGAAAACAAACTTACAGTTACCGGGGGGAAGGGAGTGGGAGGGGATAAATTGAAAGTTTTGAGATTTGCAGATACTATATATACATATAACTACTATATACAAAATAGATAAACAACAAGTTTATGCTGTATAGTGCAGGGAACTATATTCAATATCTTCTAGTAATCTATGATGAAAAAGAATATGAAAATGAAAAGATAATAAAATTTTTTTAAAAGAAGGTTTATTGATGCTTTATTCCCTGAGCTCTGTCATGCTTTAGGATGCTCTCCTTGTTGCTTTTAAGCATAAATGATAATTTGACTGGATAGAAATATTCTAGCTCACAATTCTTTTCCTCTGTGGACATTGCCCTACTGTTCTCTGGCATTGGAAACTATGGAGAGAAGGCTGAAGCCCCTGGTTATTTCCCCCTTCTGCTTTTTCTGCTGTATGCCTGAAGAATGCTTTATCTTTGAAGTTGAATAGATTTATCATTTTATGTCTCAATGCTGTTCATTCTGTATCAGTTTTGAGTAGCATGCACTGAACTTTCAGAGGGCTGATTCAGTTCCTCCCTCAATTCATGAAAATTTTCCTGTATTATGTCTTTCCATATTTTTTTCTGTTTCACTTGTTGGGTTCTTGTCAATGATATCAAAGATCTTTATACTCATCTTTTCATTTTTTCCTCTGCACTTGCTGTGATTATTTCAAGTCTTATCATTAATATGATTTTTAGCTACTTGTACTATCTTTTTCTAAGAGTTACTTGAAATTTTATTTTGTCCCTTTAGCTCTTCAGTATCTCATTCCATCTCATTTTGTGTTTTTGTCATGTTATTTTGATCTTTTATTTAATCCATGTTTTTATTACATTCTTGTACAGTGCTATGTGCTTACAAGGAAACATTTTTGCTATTTTGCTTTTGAGTTCTTCCAGACAGGATTGTTCACCTATCCTTAATGTGTATTTTTCCCTTTTGTGTGTTTTTACAGTGACTATGCCATTTCTTTTTATCTTATTTATGCCTAATATGAGCAATTCTGACTGTCTATTGCTTCAATAAATACAGTGCAGATGAATTTTCCTTGACATCCTTCCTGCCTTATATAGAACCTTTTATCTTTGCTCAGATCTGCAGCTTGAGGACTGGATGTTATTTTCAAGCCCCCTTTCTGTAGCTTAATGATGTGGGGATGAGGAAGGGGCACAATTCAGCTGTGTCTGGGTGGGGTCCTTGTTTGGGGCCCAAAGTTTCACTTCTTTCTTAGATGCAGCTAACTATCTTTAACAGGAGCCTGGTCCATCTAACCAAGGGTGTAGGGCACTCCTCTGGGCTTCAGCTTGTTCCTGCAGTTCAACGCACTGACCTGGAAGCCCTTCCTGCCTCAGACAAAGCCCCAAGGTCAGCACTGGGGACTCTTCTCTCAAGGACTTTTCCTGGCATTTTCCTGGAGTTGCTTACTCACTCCCCCTCCCCTCAACCTGGTTCTCTTGAAGCTGGAGCATAGTAATGGGAGTCCTCAGGATTTCATTAATAGGCCATCTCTCCTCTCCATGGCTTTGGGGCCTTGGGGGTGGGTGATGTGGGATTAGAAGCCCCACTCAGCTCAGCTCCAATAGCATCCTCTGTTTCTTTTTGTGGTTCTCACTTCGTGATGCTTGTAGCACAAAGTTGTTCCTCTTTGCTTTTTTGTGTAGTGCTAGTAAATATCTCTCCCTCTCTCTCTCTTTCTCTCTCCCTTCCATCTCTCTCCCTACCCACCTCTCAAGAGAACATCCCCTACTCTTTGAGCAGTCTCTCCCCATTCTCTCCTCATACCAGCCCCTTGCAACCACCAATTTCCTTTCAGTCTCTATTCTAGACATTTCATGCATGTGGAATCTTACAACATGTATCCTTTTGTGTTTGTCTTCTTTCACATAGCATGCTTTCAGGGTTCATCCATCTTGGAGCAGGTGTCAGAACTTCATTCCTTGGGTGGCACAATCATCTTTAATTCTGTGAATCTCCCACATTTTGCTGGTGGCCCCTTCCTTCATCTTCAAAGCCAGCGATGTAACTCCTCTCTGCCTCTGCTTCAGTTGTCACATCGCACCTGGTTTTCTTACTGCAGCCAGGAAAGGTTTTCCCATTCTAAGGATTCATGTGATTAGGCTGGGAACACTTGGGTAATCCAAAATAATCTCTTCATCTAAAGGTCCCAAACTTAATCACATCTACCAGCTCCTATTCTGGGGTACTTTCCAGTACATTCTGTCATAGGGTATGGAGATTAGGGTGTGGACATCTTTGAGGGGGCGGTGCTATTCTGCCCACAGTAGACATGCCAGCTAACAGTGATAATGATAATAATAGTAATAATAATAGCTAACGTGTATGGAGAGGTTACCATGCGCCTGGTACTCCTCTAAGAGTTGCTTGAATTCACTTGTTTAGTCCTCACATTATTCCTATGAGATAAGAGCTACTATTACTCCCACTCGTAACAGAGGAGGATGCTGAAGTACAAAGAGGGAAAATGACTCGTCTGAGGTCTCCCAAGAGGTAAACAGCAGCACAAGGATGTTGGCCCAGACATCTAGCTCCGGAGCTTCTACAATTAAAAAGCAGTCCTTCTACTTAATAAGATTGGAATCCCTACCCTAAGGGATAAAGCCTTTCCTAACCAGGTCCTGCGTTAGGTCCTAGCTGGTCCTCCGACCCCTCAGGCGTGGCTGTGCCCTGGGGAGGAAGGTGGTCCCATGCAGTGTGGGCTCCAGGGCCAAGTTGGGAGTGGACTCCACCAAGGACAGTCAGGAGCCCTTAAAATTTTGTGGATTTTGACATGATATTTGTGGTCATTTTTGTATCTAGCCATTGATTGAAAAGTATATAATGGTAGAAGGGTACATTAAATACTGAAACTTGTTTAATAAAATGATCTTATTGATTAGTATATTCATATATTTAAATTAAGAAAGATCTACAGTCCCTTTATCCATAATCCTGAACTTCTTAAAACAATAAAAATAGGGTTGGTTTGGGGTTTGGTTTTTTTTGTTTGTTTTTTTTTTTTTTTTTTTTTTTGGTAAGTTTGTGACAAACTAATTTTGGAGGCAAAAAAAAAACCCCAACTGAACTATGAAGCTATTTATAGTCTTTCTTTATCCCGTTAGTAGTGAACATTTCCATATTTAATTGCAGACCTATGAAAGTGCTTGGTTATAGGGTACTGCCCAGACTTGGCTGGGAATGGTATAAATACATGGTAGATACATCCTGTTTCCTGACTTCTAAAACGTGAAATGTCTGACTTCCAAAACACATTTGGCCCCAAAGGTGTGAAATACATACTTGTGGACCCGAGGAGATATTTGTATTAGAAATATTACTCATTTAGTCTATAATCAGTGGCTAGTGTACTCATGAATCTATTGACACGTGGTAATAAGTTTCTGCACCTGCACACCAAGCTTGCTGCCCTGCTTCGCAGGTTTACCTGGGATCTTTGTCCTAATTTTAAAAGTCTGACCTAATCTAGGAACTATCTCATCTCCTAGAGGCCTGTTTAAAATAAATACTTTACGAGTCCAATATACTTAATGGAAACATTTCAATATAATAAGAAGCCAGCATGATACAGCTACAGAATAACACAGGATGGCTGGTAATTTCCATGTGGAATTGCAGAGAAGAGTGAATGCAGATTGTTTATTACAGCATGCTCTAAAGAGAATGACAAAAAATCCTTCTCTGGCTTGGGAGGCTCTTAGAAACACCAGTCCTTTGGAGCAAAGCAGAGAGAGAGTGCCCCTGGATGGCAGGGAATCCTGGAGACGGGTTCTCCTCACCATCTCATGCTGGGTGACAATGCACGCGGTGCCTGCTGCTCTGGGCCTCCGTTCCTCCTACCCCCATAAAGGGAGATGGTTTGATGAGCTTGGCAAAACGAGAGCCTGTGGTCGGAAGAAGTGTTCTTCCATGGGGCAGAAAGGCATTTAGGAAAACAAGTTCGAACAGCATTCCAGACCTCATTTTTAACCCAGGTTAGCTGCCTGTAGAATGAAATGCATGTTTTTTAGAGATAAAAATGTAATATTAGTACCAACTATCAGCTCATAAATATACGCTCATTTATATGCGTGTCATAACTCATAAATAACCAAAGGAATCAACAGTTTATCAAATGTTCATCTGAGGTCAGTGAGTGGAAAAATCCCTCCTGCTTTTCCTGGGACTGGGGCTTGAGAAGTCAGCCCTGCTCAGAGCTGACCCCAGTGATGAACTCATTAACGAGTACTTGCTATGCATGGGGTGCTGAGCTGGGGAGGGGAGACGGAGTGGAGGAAAGTCTGGGTTCTGCATTTATTGGCTCGTGGTATCGGGTAGCTGTCTGCCTGTCACTGCACAGTAGTGTGCTGCCCCCCTAGGTCTGATGATGATGGAGGAAGTTGCTGATTGGCCTGTCGCTTGATTCCCACTCCTTTTGGATGTATCACAAATAATTAAGGTATAGTGGTGATAGGTCAAGGCAGGGAATTATTCCGGAAAATGGAGTTGTTTATTTTTCACCCCAGCAGAATGCTGACTTTAAACTTACCATATGAATACAGGAAAACACCGCATTCAATGGCCTCTACATAGAGCAGCAGACTGCGCTCAGGGATTATAGCTCCAACCATCAGACCCAACTGACCTTGCACCTGGCAGCAAGCTCAGGGCCTCTCAGAGAGCCCAGAGGTGGCTGGACCCCGGCTTCCTTGGCCATGTCTGTACCCTGCCCAGAATTAGCAGACAACATCTGCTGCCCCAGATTATGATTCAGGGCCAGCGCTAGCACCCTCTGCATGCACTCTGCAGCCACAGAGGGAGAATCAGGCCCTGGTTTCCAGCCAAGAGGCCTCCCTGCGAGGGTTGCCCATTCAGACGAGCAGATGGCGGGTGAGGCAGGCTGAGTTGTGGAGGCACGTGGCTCTCTCGGCTCTCTGAACTTGTGATTGCTGGCAAACGGGGACCTGGATGTGCATTTGGGAATGACGGCCAGCTGAGCAGAAGAGTCCCTGGCCAGGCTGGAACCGTAGAGCCCCTGCTGCTCCCTCCCTTACTGTGTCTTTCCTGTGCTCTGTTTTCCAGGTAGATGGACAGTATCACTAGCTCCCAGTACCAGCTCTTACTGCTAAAGATCAGTTACTGGAAAGACCAGATAATATGAAACTCCTAGAGGAAAACTTAGGCAGGATACCTTTTGACATAAATCACAGCAATATTTTTTTCAAACCAGCTCCTAGAGTAATGAAAATAAAAGCAAAAACAAATGGGACCTAATTAAACTTAAAAGTTTTTGCACAGATAAGGACACCATCAACAAAATGAAAAGACAACCTACAGAATGGGAGAAAATATTTGCAAATGATGCTTCTGACAAGGGACTAATTTCCAAAATATACAACCAGCTCATACAGCTTAATATCAAAAAATAAGCAACCCAATCAAAAAATGGGCAGAAGACCTAAATAAACATCTCTCCAGAGAAGACATCTAGATGGCCAAGAGGCACATGAAAATATGCTCAACATCACTAATTGTTAGAGAAATGCAAATCAAAACTACAATGAGGTATCACCTCATACCAGTCAGAATTACCATCATTAAGGAGTCTACAAATAATAAATGCTGGAGAGGGTGTGGAGAAGCGGGAACCCTCCTACAATGCTGATGGGAAAGTAAATTGGTGTAACCACCATGGAGGACAATATGGAGGTTCCTTAAAAAACTAAAAATAAACTTACCAAGTGATCCAGCAATCCCACTCCTGGCCAACTATATGAAGAAAAATATAATTCAAAAAGACACATGCACCCAAATGTTCACAGCAGCACTATATACAATAGCCAAGATATGGAAACAACTTAATATCCATCTACAGATGACTAGATAAAGAAGTTGTGTTATATTTATGCAATGGAATACTACTCAGCCATAAAAAGAATGAAATAATACCATTTGCAGCAACATGGATGGACCTGGAAATCATCATTCTAAGTGAAGTTAGGCAGGAAGAGAAAGAAGAAAACTATATGATATGACTTATATGTGGGATCTAAAAAAAAAAAAAGACACAAATGAACTTATTTACAAAACAGAAACAAATCCACAGACACAGAGAACAAACTATGGTTACCATGGGTAAAGGGAGTGGAAAGGGATAAATTGGGATTTTGAAATCTGCAGACTAACTACTATATATAAAATAGATAAACAACAAGTTTATACTGTGTAGCATAGGGAACTATATTCAATATCTTGTAGTAACCTATAGTGAAAAAAAACATGAAAACAAATATATGTACATATATGTATGACTGAAACATTATGCTGTACACCAGAAATTGACACAACATTGTAAACCAACTATACTTCAATAAAAAAAAGAGTTGGAAAAAAGATCACAGTTACTTGGATCTGTGCTAGTGTTGCAGCGAAACAACATGGTCATGTCCCAGATCTTGGGTGAGTCCCTGGGATGCCCCAGCATGTGAGAGTCCTTGGCTTCTCACAGGAAAGGATTCAAGAATTAGCTGAAGTAGAGTAAAAGATTTATTCAGGGAGATACACACTCCATAGACAGAGTATGGGCTGTCTCAGAAGGCAAGAGGCCCCAGGGCACTAGGTTGTTAGTTTTTATGGGCTGGATAATTTCATAGGCTAACAAGTGGGAGGATTAGTCCAACTATTTGGGGGAAGGAGAGGGGATTTCTAAGAGTTGCCCCCCCCCCAACTTTTTAGCCTTTTACCATCAGCCTGGGACCTTTTATGGGTGTGTCCTTTAGCAGTTAATGCATTACAATGAGCATATAATGAGGCTCAGGTCTACTGGAAGTTGAATCTTCTGCCATCTTGGGCTTAGTTGGCTGTAACCAGTTTATGTCCTATCCTTAATGGCTGTGTCATTCTTTTAGTTCCTGTGTCCTCCTCCCTTCCCTCCTGTCTCACTAGATCTACCCATGCAGGTCAAGGTCCAAACGATTTGAGAAATCAGCACAGTGTATATGCAAAGCTCTGCTGCTCTCTCCTAGGGCCCCAGATCCCTTCCACTCTGAGGGGCCAAGCTGGGGCAGCACTCCAGCTCTGCACTGTTCGAAGTGCCCCTGCACGGCCTGGGTAATCCTCTACCTGTTACTGTTACCCAAGATCTCCAGCCTCCACCTCCCATCTCTTCTTACTTTCCACTTGTTTCAGGCTCCCGCCTCCCTCAGATACCCCCATTCTCTCCTTGTTCTTTTGTGTTCCTGCTCCAAGCCTGAGGCATTTGATGGAGAACTCATTCATTTACTGGAATCTGTGTGTGTGGCTTGAGTTCTTCTTCTGAGGAAGATTCACCTCTTATGAGAGACCTAGGGAGGAAGGAACCACTTACTTGTAAGGAACAAACCACAAATGGTGGCATTTCAGTCTCTAAAGATAAACCGAGGGAAATTATTTTTGGATCGGAGCTGCCCCATCTGAAATCCATCCAGACAGCTACTTGATCTGTTATGCATAAGATTGCTACCGGTTTGTTTGCAAAGTGAGGCTTGAAGACCTGGGGGGCTAAACCTACAGCCGTTCCTGCTCTGAAGCTGAGTCGCTGATGGTGCCTGTGACCCTGAACTGCAGTGGCCTTCGGAGGACTCAGAGCTCCTACATCATGTGGACCATGTCTGCCTCCTCTCTCCTCCCAGGCAGTCTCCTCCATGGATGCCCTCATAGGCAAAAACAGCAGCATCTTTCTCTCCTCAGTGGTTACTCCAAGCCTAGCTCCTTCGGTACCGCACAGCAGTTGGGAGACAGTGACAGAGGCTGCAGGATGGCCATGGATGACATGAGGAGGGCCGTGGTGGGGAGAAAAGAATGGTGGTACCAGTAGTGACGATCTGTAAATACCCTCCTTTCTGTACCCTCACCCATCACCCCTGATGTTGAACTAAGTGAATAAGAATGTGACGAGAACCAGAGATGAACTTGAAAGGGGGTTCTACTAAGCAGATCTGAAGAAGAACCTGGTCCCCTAGAGTAATAGAGATGGCACTGAGAAGCTCTTCTCAGCAGCAGGCACTCCTGTGTTGGCAATCTGCGCTGACTAGAGACGGTGAAATCCACCTCGATGGAGGTGGGGGCGGCCACACTGAACCTCAGCGCCTCAGGCAGCCAACACCTCCCCCCGACACCCACGATTTGCTCGGCCTGGAACAGACAAGGGGAGATTGGCCTTATCTTTGAGATGTGGACCTTCTGTGTCTGCACGCTGGACCCCCAGCATCCTGCTTGTTAGAGAAATGGCCAGTCATTTTTCTCACCCAGCATCCCACCCCTGCTGAGTTCAAGGAGGAGTCCAAGGCAATGGGTGAGCAGCGCCCTGCTGTGGGCTGCCAGGAGTGTGGCGGGCAGACTTCCTGGCGGTGTTTTTGAAGGTTTGTTTTCTGCAGGATTTTTTTCCTCCTCTACCAGCCATTCTCTTTGTTTCAGGGAGTGACTCTCTGTGCTGGATTTATTGGCTCTATCTAGAATCTATTTTCTCCAAAGACACTGCTGCAGATGCCCACTCTTTCATTCTATCCTGGGATGTGAAGAGATCTGAAACTGACAAGAAAAGAAAGAAATTTAAAACCCAAGAGGGAATGGAGCCGCATAGAGCAGGATATTTGGGTTCTAAGTCAGATCCTTCCCATGAAAGCACTGCGGCACAAAGGAGGATTTCTTAAATCAATTTCCCTCACAGTCCAGCAAGAAAACCTGAGTAAGGCTCTCTCTTATGGGCACATGATCGTTGGAATCCCCTCCTCCCTCTCTTTGCGTAACAGGTTCAGCCCATTCGTGGGAAATTCCGAGCCATGGCGCATCCAGGAGGCAAATCTTTGATTTGTGGAATCCCACTCATTCATTCAGCAAACCTTTTCGTGTTTGGCCCCACAGATATGATTGGCTTGCTTCATGGGTTTGCAGTCAAATGAGGAGGACCAAACAAAAACCCAACACATTCAAGCCATCATCACATCCAAAAAGGAACTCCAAGAATAACCTCAAATCTGTCCATTTGTCTCTGTCTTCATCAACATCACCCCCGTCAAAGCTATCATCATCTCCTCTTTGGACTGCAGTGATGGCCCCCTGAAGGACACTGTTTTACTGTCACCAAATTTTTCATTTTCTTTTCCTGCAGTGCCCCTCCCTCAAGGGGATACATTCCCCTCAGTTGAATTCAGGGGTGACCATACAACTTGATTTGGACAATAAAATACAGGTAGAAGTGCTAGAGTGACACATCTAGGCAGAAGTCTTTTAGAGCCAATACATGTTTCGCTATGTCCCCTTTCCTGCTATAGTGACCATCAGTGTTCACGATGTTGGCTGCCCAGATCCTGGAGTGAGTGGATATGGAACACAGCTCCCAGCTGACCTGCAATGGCTATGTAACATGAGTGAAAGATCAAGTTTTGTTGATACAAGCCACAGGGACTTAGGGATTGCTTGTTACTGCATAACCTAGCCTATTCTGGCTGATACACTTCCTAGATCATTTCCCTGTTTCCATCTTGCCCCACTCCAATCCAATCTGCAAGCAGCAGCCAAAATTAGCTTTGAAATACAAGCCAAACTTGCTAGAAGACTTTCACTGGGTTTCCACGGTACTCAGAACAAAAGCTGAGCTCCCTTAACACGTTTTGGCTGTGTTTTTTTTCTTCCTATTACGTCACTAGCAACTCTCCCATCAGTATCACCTTTCTCCCACACACACGTGTACCAGCCACACTAACCTTCTAATGTTCCTAAGAGGCCAGGCTCCTTGCCTCTGGGCCTTTCCATATATGCGTTTTTTCCAGTAAGAATGGGGAACACTACTTTTTATGTTGGCAGGATGCTTCTCAGACTTCTGATTTCAGCTTAACTGTTACCTCCTCAAAGAGCTTTGCCTAGTTTTTTCAATTAAAATTAAGTACTCACTGTTTGCCTTGTCATTAACACCATGTTCTTTTCACTCATAGTACTTATTATGATCTGTAATCAACTATTTACACAGTTATTTCCTTTTATATTGTTCATCTACCTCCACTGAGGTATCAACTCCACAAGGCTAGGGCCCGTGATTGTTTTGTTCACAATGGCATCTCCAGCAGCTTACACAATGCCTGGCACATATGTACTTATGGAATGAATTAATGAATTAACATACGTACTTATGGAATGAATGAATGAATGAATGAACATTCGTATTTATGGAATGAATGAATGAGCAAAATAACTGCTTCAGAGGCTTGATTAAAGTGGTAGTGTGGGTACCCACACAAGAGAAATATACATCAAGGGTAACTTCAAAGAGGAAGATAGTATGTAGGATGGTACAGATCTGAGCCAGAGAGGGTCTGAAATGGCAGGGGAGACCTATTTCAGGTTAAGGGACAGGGCTGCTTCCAGTATTAATCTATAATTTCAAGTCACACTTAAAGGAAGACTAGACTACAGATCAAAATCCCATGAAACCAGTCACCAGAGAGAATCCCCAAGAGGCACTTGGCCCCTCTACCCGTGCCAGCAAAGACCATCATCTTCTGAAGGACCGCAGGCAGCTCCTCTGTGCAGTAGTGGGCTATTTTTGCTTGCCTGTCCTCTATTAAAATTTTTGCTAACTAATGTACCCCCTCAACACATTTTAAAGTTAACATTTAAATTATGTATCATATATACTGTTGCAAAATTTTACATCATTCCTTTTTGCCTTTGAACTTTTATTTTCGTTCTACATCGCCCATGGATTTTCACCCTGATGTAAACTTCTTGGCAATAAAATACCGATTTATCGCAAATCCTAATAAATAATTATTAAATATAAAATTCGAATGTTATTAAAATTGCATCTTTCAATGGGAGGGAGGAAGCTTCTCTTTTCAATTAGCTGGCACTCCATGAACAAACATTACTTTTTGCTAGAAAAAGACGACTTCAGCAACAATTCTATTTCCACTTACTCTTGTTTTAAAATGTAATTGCCGAGATACTTTGCTCACATAAACACATAGATGGGCACGCGTGGAAAGCAAATCGTTTTTAGAGGCACTCCTAATTTCTTTGAATTCTTTCTGATTCTTACATCAAAAATAAAAAAGAGATCTATCACCACAAATTATTTTTAATGTCTGAGAGCTGACAACTCGATTAGGTCTTCCTTCAATTTTATTGAAAGCAAAGAGTTGAAACCCACCCAAGTTTCAAAAAGGATTTTTACCCAGTCAACCATCCTCTCTCTTAAATGCTGAAATGTATATCACAATGTGTCTACCAAGCCTTATCAAATGACAATCACTTACACATTTTATTCTTTCACTTAAGGGCACCTTGTTTAACTGATACATAAAAGATTGGAAAAATCAGTTTTTGCTTATTTCATTAGGCCTTTTCCAATATAATATTTTTGTTAAATGCTTTAAAATTATCACATGCTTCAAATATATTTTAACACAACTTTGGAGCTATACATTAAACTCATTCAGTAATAAAAAACGTCTGCCATATAAACAGTCTTTGTTGTCAAATCAATCAGCCAAACCAGGGTTACTGTCTGTCAGAATAGATCTCATTTCATTGTTTAATCCAAATAAACATGATAAGACATGTTGCTATGACCACCATCCACCACAGGTAGAGATAACACTCCCAACCTTGCCATGGAATGAGACTCTGCCTTCACTTTGCCTTATCAAAAGTAATGGGGAATCTCCTCCACAGAGAATGTTTCTTTGATGATATCTGCAGTATGGGAAAGAAAAGGTCCTTTAAAAATGTATTGTATTTCAAAAAAAAAAACATATTTCTAACTCTCTGTTTGGCACTGTAAGGGTTTTTACATCCTGGGCAATGCATCATAGTGCAACTCGGGTTAGATGAGAGATAAATGCATCTCTAAAGAAGAAGGAAGACTAGGAAAGGGAATGTGGAAGGGAGAAACAGTCTTGTTATCAGAGCTCCTCTGTTCCGTTTTAGAAAGAGTACATACGAACGTTGAGGATCCAGACATACATTCCCTTTAAATCTAGGCGTGCCTGTGTCTCTCTTGTAAAGTCTTTGTCTAACCCCAGATGAGAGCACCAGTGCCCTGTTGCTCCTGGGAGAGGTCTACCTTGGGCTGCAGACTGAACCAGATTCTCCCCTATGATGGATCCAAGCAGCTGGGGATGATGAAGGACCAGCCAAAGGTCCATCCCGCTCCTGCCTCTCATCTCCCGTGTCCAGAACCTGGGCAGTGGCCATAGGAGAGGGGAGTGCCATGGGACCTCTTACTGCTGCCAGTGGGAAGCAGTTATTCTGCTCACTGAGAGATTGCTCCTTGTTGGGATGGCTAAAAGGGCGAGTGTGCTGGCCTCTTGGCACCTATTTTCAGCTCAAAATAAACCCATGTTCTAATTTTACTTTCCAATACTTAGTCTAAATGAGTCAAAGCAATTTGTTTCAGTAAATGTCAGCTTTGCCCAGAAACTAAGTCAAAGTGGGATACAAAATGGAACCTAGATTTTTCATTTGTTTAGTAACTGACTGTTAACCATGTAGATTTGATATGCAAACACTTTACATAATAATGTTTAAGCCTCTCCTCACAACAGTCCTGCAAGGAAGCAACGAGAGCTCTCCTCATCTAGTTGAGAAAACTGAGAAAACAGGATTCATGCTAGCCTGGGGCAGACTCAGGTTCCCAAAGCCTTTGCAGTCTTCACTGTGCCCCGCTGCCTGCAGACCCTTTGGCCACCATTCCCACTGCTCACAGGAAATGCAGCCTCAACGCTAATAAGCAGTTGATACATTTTTTTCTGTGTTCTGTGCCGATTATTCAGGGTTATGAGTCATGTTCCAATTAACTACAGAAATTGGCTAGCGTGGAGAAATTAAAATCATACGTAATCCCCAAATCTCATGTTAGCCCACAATCTCCGCCTCTTATTTCCGAAGGACTTTTAGAAGAGTTCCTAACAAGTGACAACATTTGACAGGTCCTATTTTCACCATCTTGCATTTTCAACCCCATCCCTGAGTAGAGATAGTAGCTTACACAACAGGAATTTGAAAATCAAACAGAGCAGGAAGAGGGAGAAGAGAATCTGGGGGCTTAAATGACACCTGTAGATGAGCAAGATGGCAGCTGTGATGTTAGTCTGCACTTTGGCACTTTGGGTTATCTCCGATTCTAAAGTGTATCTTCAGTTAGAGTGCACAATCAAATGCACCGATGACAACCATCGAGTCTATATCTCAAACTGCTGAGCGTTGACTGAGTCCCAGATCACAGCCAAGGACCAGAGCAGACACCTGTGACACCGCCCCCACCTACGTCATTCCCCCTCCGTCCACCTCTGACTTCAGCTGTGGCTGCAGGGACATCCCTGAGTAATCTCAGACTCACCTTTCCCTGTCAGTGTCCGTCCCATGAGCTTTTCTGCTGGGCAGGTTCTCGGATGCCACGAGTCACTCTTGTGCATCCTGGGAGTGGCAGGGGATAAAGTTTGTTAATACCCCTGGAGCAACCTGCAGTCAGTAGGAATGAGAACCAGTAGATAAGTGCTACAATCGTCCATTCTTCAGGGAACAATCCTGGGACACATAGGTACACTTGGCTAGAGGTTCTGACAGAATCAAGCCCTTACTGCCCATACTGTAACCTCAGTAACACTCATCTATAGGCTTTTTCTTCTCCCCTGTCTCAGTCTCCCTGTTTGCTCACTCCTGCTTCCTGGGACCATCTCCTTAATAAAATACCTGCTCTGAAGACTCTCACATTCTGCTTTTGAAGGAACCCAAACTAAGACATGGAATTTTCAGATGTTATTTACAAATAGGCCATTCTCCGTGGAAATCGCTAAACAGCAACAAAATAATTTAATAAGAAATCAGGTCATTCCAGTAAGGCAATAATTCTTGACTCACAAGGGGAAAGTGGTAGAAAGAGGGACAAGTGCCCCAGGAGAAGTGCAGAAGAGTCATCCAGGGGGCTTTTCAAACTCCATCCTTGAACTTCTGACTTACCTTTATGGAGTATTACGTAATTCACTCCCTCAGAATCACAGCCACATTAAATCACCATCTTGTCACCATTGCTGATGAGAAAATGTGTTGTGTGGGGCAGGAAAAGAAGTTTGCTATACTAACAGCTTTTTAAAGACAAATTTTTTCAGATGCAATTTGGTACATTACTCAATAGTCTTAGCTATTTTTAATTGCAGTTTAATTTAACTCTGGTCTTCTTGTCCGCATGCTTAGAGTGTTGGAGCTAAATAAGGAGAAAGCCTGAGCTTTTCTTTCTAGCATTTGTGTTGAACTTGGAAAGTCCTTATCACTCCTCCAGGCCCCTTTTGCCTTCTTGGTGAATCAGAAGATGACCATGCCATGGAATTGCACCTCTACTCTGACAGCATAAAACTCCTGACCTGTTTTTCTCCTTTGATTCTTTAAAGAACAGCAAAACTCCCCTTTCCCAGCAACTTTCTAGTTAGAATTTGCCAACTAAGTGTAACTTGGAATTTGCATGTAATTCTTTCAGCAACTCTCTGGAAACCTGGAAAATTTACAACTGCACAAGAGACCTCTATATAAGGGGGGAAAAGTTGCAGAGAATACTCTCTACTCAGAATAAATCATTTTAAATAACAAATATTGAATAAGGCCTTTTGGCACATAGATTTAAATTAGAGCACAGCAGCCGTACATTTCAAAACAATTTAGTTGAAAGCTAGGGGTTGGTGGGAATACTTTAAGCCTGGCACATATGGAGTGGCCACTGCAGACATTATCAGTTGATTGAAGCAATGCAGACATTATTAGTTGATCATAGCACTCTCTCTCACCAAATCTGGATGGAGCTTCTGTATTCTTCTCAACACAGATTGAACAAGGTTCTTAAATTGATAGAAAAAAATCAGGAAAGACAAATCAGAAAAACATTAAGGATACAAACACAAACAAAACAAAGCTCTTGCCTTTATGGAGCTAGTTTCTTACAGGGGAAGCACAATAAATCAATAAACAAAAATATTTTTTATATTTGGAGCAGAGTTTGACAGTTGACTTTGAAGTACCTATTTTTTTTTTTTTTTTGCTTCTCTCTCAAATTAACAGAATAATTATTTTTACCTGGACACATGGTCTCCCAGATAAAAGACCACATTTTCTCAGCCTCCCTCATAGTTAGGTGTGGCACAAGACTAAGTTCTGATCAATAATACATATGCAGATAAACTTTGTGGGTCTTGCAGGAAGTTTTCTTAAAAGAGAGGGGGCAAATCCTTCTTTCTCTTTTCTTCCATCCTGCTGCTGGGAAACTGGATGTGATGGCTAGAGACTCAGCAGCCTTCTTCAACCTAGAGGATTGGGTCACATCCGAGGCACTGTGCTTCGGAAAGCTGGAAGAAATCTTTAGTTCTCAATAATTATGTCAGTACCATACCAGCTCTGGACTGTCCACCTTCAGACTTCTTCGCCTAAGAAAGAAAAAAATTTCCACTTTATTTAAGCTGTCACTCTTCAAGTTTCTGCTATTCATAAGTAACCTAATCCTGAAAATTTTAAAATACATATACACACACCTTACCTAACATTGAACTAGATACATAAGAGTGAAATATGTATCCAATAGTGGGTATTAATTGGTCATAGAAGAGATGCAGACTTCAGTGTTTCAATTGGAACAAATAATTATAGATTTGAATATTGACATTTGGCAGGAGTAAAAGTACATATTTTCTTGTCTTTCACGGTTGTAGATTGTATTTATGGGTGGCATCATTTCTGAAAATTTTCAGTGTTTGCATCTAGTAAATTAATGAATGGTTAAACTGCTATATTAAATTGAGAGATTGTTTTCTGTTATAAAACAGTTTACAGAGCCATAAATTCCCATTCGCATTGGGTATTCCAAGGGAATGTGTTTCATCTGCATTCTAGGCTTCTTTGTCTTCTTTCATCAAAGCCTCAGCACCATTGAAACACCAGGGCTGCAATCCTACCGTCTTGTTTTTTAAAGCACCAAAGCTGTGCTGATTTGCATGTTAGCTGGCATAAATTTGAATATTAATTTTAATCGGTATTGCCTCTAAATCTAGAAAATAAATACAGCCTGCTGCAATTACACAGATGACCAGTATTTAGGGCACATGGTTGCCTAAAAGTTTTAAACCTTCTACATTTAATTTTTCTCAGATTATACTTAACACATACACTCACACAACCTTACTCACAAAGTGGTCAAATTATAGGTTGTGAACTTTACAATGAATTTACTCCCTCAGACAGATGTAAAAGTTCCCATTTTGGAAAAATTAATAATCCAGTTTCAGGAATACATTGACCAGAATCCTTCTCTTAGTTACAAAAGACAGAAAACCAACCTAAAACTGCTCGAAGCTAAATTGAGGATGTATTGGCTCATGCGATTTGGAAGTCCAAGGGGTTATCTGACTTTGGGTACAACAGGACTGAGGGTTCAAATGATTTCTCTCCCTCCATCTGTCTGATCTGCCTGACTCCACTGGTTTCATTCTCAGACAGATTCCCTCTACATGTGGTAGCAAGAGAGCCCTGCCAGTCCCCAAGCCAATGCTGTCTTCACACCTTATCATCTCAGAAGAGTCCTCTCTCTCAATATCAACCCCCAGAAGGAAGTTGTTCCTGGCCAGCCTCGGTCAAGTGCCCAGCCTTCCCAGGGACAGCCTTGCCGATTCCCAGAATCCCACGCCATTAGGAAGGAACGGTTGCCGAAGGACACAGTGGGTGCGGAGAAAACAAACAAAAAAAGGAATGTGTGTACTCATGAAGAGAATGAGTGGCTTTTGCTGAGATGAAAATGAGACCAACTGAGCACTGGGCTGGACAATCCGTGTCCCTTCTTGGCTGGTCCAGGCTGCTAGTGTGGAAAACCACTAGGAAGCCAGCCGCACATACTAGTGCCTCTCAAATGTAACATGCTTTCACATCACCTGGCGTTTTGTTAAAGTACAGCTTCTGACTCAGTAGGTCTGGGGTGGGGCCCAGCACTCTGCAGGTACAACAAATTCCTAGGTCATGCTGATTCTGCTGGTTCCCAGAGCACACTTTGAGCATTAAGGATAGACCCTCAATCACTACGGAAAGTCTGTTTGACCCCAAGAGTGCAGCTCCCTGTCTCTCTTCAGCCTTGTTTCATCATTTTCATGTTGGCACAGCCTCGGATCCTCTGGATAAAGCTGTCTTTACCACTGCCATCCGGGGTTAACATGGCTAAAGTCCCTGCCTTTTTGAACCTCCTGACACAGTTTTACTGGCTTCTGCCTCAGGTAAGAGTCCCCGGTGGGCAAGTCCCCGGTGGGCAAGCCTCCTTCTCTGTGACTGGCCACTGTCAAAGCAGATACACTGTGCTGAGCCATTAGGTCTCATAGCTCTTTGACCGCCTTTCTATTGGCATTCTCCTAAATTACGGAGAGTTTAGGAAAACTATCCCATTGCTAGCACTACTCTCTGGACAAGCAAAATTACTTGTTTGCATAATTTACCACAAATTCGTAAGTCTTACTCAGCACCTGGGTGTTCTTGTTCATTTAGCATGCAGGTGTATAAAAGATGCGTAAGACCTTCTCTGGGACACTCTCCAGACCTAATACTCATCAGCTGCATCCTAAACAAACAAAAATTTCATCTGGGCTTCCGAACAGGGGCATGAGAATGTGAACAACACGTGGAAATA
Source organism: Camelus ferus (assembly GCF_009834535.1). NCBI lineage: Eukaryota > Metazoa > Chordata > Mammalia > Artiodactyla > Camelidae > Camelus > Camelus ferus. The sequence goes on along the minus strand of NC_045697.1, from coordinate 108,071,275 downwards.
AGCATTACTGAGCTGAAGGCTGCATTTCTGTGCTTTTCTCTCTGCCTTTTCCACACACTCAGCCCTGACTCCCCTCCGAGCCTCACTGACCTAGCCCACGTCCAACATTCCGCTTTGCTATCTCCATGAAGGAGCAAGGGGTGAAGGGAACACTTAGCAGAACTGAAAAAATCTCACATGGTGCACTTTTCTCCATCTTTAGTAAATGAATTCAGGTGAAAACTAACTTCAAGGATGGTTTTAAAGGGGAAGAGAATTCCTGAATAGTATTTGCCAACGTAGAGAGGAGCAATCCCATTCATTTGACCCAGGAGATCCCAGAAGTATATAGACTGCTTGCATTTAATGTAAATTTTGCTGGTGAAGCCATCTCTGTCTCCTCCCTTTTTCCCTCTCTGAGTCACTGCTAAGAAGAAAGGAGGAAGAAAGAAGAGATAGAGATTCTGTAACACCAGCTTGTTCCCTCGCTGCAGACCTCCCCCAACCCTCCAGCCCAGAGTTCACTTGCTACTTCTTTGCAAATGTCTCTCTGAGAGTCATGGCTTAGAACTCACTGCCCCAAAGGAATAAAATGTCAGTCCAGCCAAGTGTTTAATTGCAGGCACTTGTTTGAGGTATAGGGCTCAATTTCCTGTACAAAAAAAAAATAAGCCCTTCATAAGAATCAAAAATTCATACTGCATTTTGTAGGAATCTGATGGGAAATTATGTCTGGGGAAATTTTTGCAACTTAAGATATGCAAATTCACTATTTGATTGTAATGCCAACCCGGGATGCAGTGTTCTTACCCTTGTCTCCTAGAAGATGAGAGGCTATAAACACTAGTGTATTAAAAATGTATCCACCAAAGTAAAATTAGTGCTCAGCAAATTCTTATTTTCTAGAATTTTATTTCTCAGACGGATTGGTATAGTTTTGAGTGGTACCTATTGCCAGCCTATCAAACCTGATAGAGGGTTGTATCAGATAATACCCTGTGAACTAGGGATCAATCCTACACTAGTCTCAGGGGATGTAGCTAGTGACCTAATAGAATGTTTCCAATTCTAATTTCTCTGTTTCTGTGAAATCAATTTTTCTATAACCTATAATCAGTACATGAGTGTTTTGCAAAAACTAATCGTATTGGCATAATAAGCATGTCAAGTTATGGTGTGATGAATGTTCTGTTGTCCTTTTATTGAAACTAATAGAGCAGTGTTAAAAGGAATAAAATACTCAAAATGATCACATTTTATGGCTTTGGATTTTTTTCCTAGCCTTTTCAATTTGATAGTACAGCATACTGGCTCTCAATCTCCTTTTATGAGTATTTGAGTTTAAACCTGTTAAAAATGACAAAGAAATGGCTAAGAAGAAGCATTTTCCCACTCTCTGACCCTCAGCAGTGTGGTCGAGAAATAGCCAGCCTATGGCATCTTCATCTGCGAGGTTCATATGTCAGCTGCTGCCGCCGGGAAGGCTGGATGAGGAAGAAGAGTTACGAGGATAAGCCTTCTGCTTTGTAATGTTGACAAATTAGCCGATCTCAGCTCCTCGTTTCAAAACTGCTTCCACCCAAGGAGAATCGGGTGAAATTGAAGTTGGTCATGCTAACCCAGAATGACCCTGAATGAAATAGACCTCTCTGTTTCCTAGGCATAAAGATTACAGTGGACACATCCATCAGGAGGCCCACAGTATCACAGATTTATCTTCCTAATTTGAACTTCACAGGCATTGGAAACTGCGGCTTTATTGCTACTTACTATTGTTGTTGTTATTTAATGGGATTTGGAAGCCTCTCCCAAAACAGATGGGCTCTCCTCTTTGATACTTATCACAATCGTGGCTGATAATTAGTTTTTGATTATATATTTAAGGTTTGATTCCCCCACTAGGCTCAAAGTGCTATAAAGCCAAGAAATGTACTCATCCTCCAAAGCTTATAGCCCCAGTGGCTAGCACAGGTCCTCAGTAAGTAGAGGGACCAGTTTGCTAAGCACTGGTTTTTACCTGTTGTCCTGTAATAATCACTAGGATCTATCATCTCTCTATCATTAAGTGTGTGTTAGACAGATAAATGGACGAGCCATTGCTTGGCCATGGATTGGAAATGGCCCTGGGCTTGGAGTCAAGAGGAAGTGATTAGAGTCCTAACTCTGCTCCTTATCAGTTACGTGACTTGAGCAAGTGCTTTAAGCTCTCTGGGGCGAAGCTTCTTCACCATGAAATGAGAAGAATCTAGATCAAATAGGATGCCTACTGGATTGTAACTTCTCCATACATATTTCTTTTTTTTTCTTTTTACATTTAAGGCAGCACCATCCAATCTAACTTTCTGCAATGATGAAAAAGTTCAGTATCTGCACTGTCCAAAAGGATAGCCACAGGTGGATATAGACAGCCTGAAATGGGGCTAAGGCAACGGAGGAGCTGAATTTTTAATTTTGTAGAATTTTTAATTAGCTTAAATTTAAATAGCCGCATGTTGCTAGGGCAACTATATTGGACAGCACAGATCTAAGGGGTTCCATAGCTTTTTAAAGACCCAGAGGGATAACATAAATAACAAGCTTTAATAGAGCTCCCGATAGCTGTTCTGGGGTCTTCAGCATCTAGGATGAATGAGTACATTCCATTTCCTTTTGTGAATCGCTTCTTCCGGGACTGACCAGTTTGCATTGCTTTAGTAAGCTGCCAACATTTGGATACTCCTTAACTTTCAGAACCCAGGACAGTTCTCATAACTATAACACATGTTTGATATGAAATGACTTCTTTCCACCCCTGAGAGACAGAAACCTCAGAGAACACTCACCATGCTTGGAGAACCATAATGTTACACCAGTACTTGTCTCCCATTAAAACTGTGACACCACCAAATGTGATTTACTTATGAAGAAAACACCCTGTAGTCACTTGGACTTTCTTCTAACTTTGGTGAGCAACATCCTTGGCCACTTGAATGTCAATATTTTAAATTTGGGATTTAAATTTAAAGTTGAGGCCAGGGTGGGGCAGGTTTCTGTCAATAAAAACTTCAGACTGTTGCATTAGTCCTTGACTAATGGTTAACTCTTCACTTAAGGGAGGAAGAAAATGGAGTGATTCTAGAAAAATTAACTGGAAGAATTATTTTGACACTTGACTTGGAAAAGGGACATCGTTAAAAATCTCTGATGAGCTTTCTCTGTAGTGACCATTTAAACTTGCAGTCATGAGTCATTCACGTAAAACACAATAGCAGATTGCACTGTGAGCTGATTTTTAAGGCGCTGTGTATACATATTAATAGCAGAACTTATGATCACCAGAGGACTCGCATGTGTACTGGTTACAAAGTACTCAGTATTGGAATTTCAGAAAGCTGAAAGGAGATCAAATATGTATTTTTAATTTGTTTGGATGAACAGTCAAACTGGCTTTCTCTGGAACTAAAGCAAGTTTTTTTTTCACTGCTATAGAGAAAAAACCATTAATACCTAATAGCCCGGGCTTACCAGCTACTGCTTAAAGACAACAGTACTAGAATAACTACCATTTTGTCCCTTCGGTTAACTTATGAGGTTTTTTTTTTTCTTTTATGGATGCCCAGAACTGACCTTTCAGAATGTGCCCGGATGAAGAATTCATTTGCAATCATTGTCACCACAACTTTAGCTAGAAAAGCAGCTAAATCTCTTCCAAATCTGGACAGACTAAAAGTGTAGGCATTTTTACAGGCAAATCCAGTTTCTTAACTGGCTCTCCTCGGAAGCCATTGTGCCTGGCTGCCTGGTTCTTGCTGATGGAAAGTTAAGCCAGAAAACATGACCGGGTAGCCCAGGACCTACTCATTTTTCATTATTACTCCAGGGGAGACTGATTCATGAGATTATATACAGTTACAACATGATTAACTCTCTGCTCATCAATTCAATTTTTTTTATTGGAAATGTCGCTGCAAATGCGGCATAAATTTCCTGAGCACAGCATTCAGTTCCACTTTATTATGCAGCCCAGCTTTCAGAGATAGGAGGGACTATGGCTACTCCTAATTTAATTTCAGAAGAAGAAGTTAGCTCTCCAGCTTGCTACAAACCGAGCTCCATTCCTGACATTATCCACTAGGCTAACTGAGACAGGCTAGAAATACCTGTGTGAATTGTGATATCAAAGAGTAACTCTGAATCTGAAAGAAATGTGCAGAGCCTCAGAAATTTCCTGGAATCGCCAAGTCCGTGCCTCCAACAAAGGCAGCTGAGCCCTGCAGCACAGTTTACATGTGGTTATCGGCATTTGTACATGCCCAAATCTACTATTAAGAGCATCACTCCAATCTTCTGGCATCTCAGAATTCCCAGAACAAAGCCACTGGCCTTCCAGGAGGTAACTTGGTGTTCAGAGAAGTCCCTCTCTATTAGAGGAAATAAATAAGTTGATGCCTTTTTAATCTGAGCAGATGCATGGAGTTTCCTATGGGGAATTCTCACAAGGACGTTTTTACTTGAATGTTTCTCGGTAAGAGAGAAGGGAGAGCCGGGTATCCTCCTGGATCAGAAGCACAGATTTTCATTAACTTGTGATAAATATATATGTATCAAATCCAAATCCACTTAAAGAGGTGGAAATTACCCTTTTGGTTTATTGGACCAGGCAGGGACTATCAGTTCCATCGGGTCTTAACAGAGATTCAACAGCTCCATAATTGAAGAAACTTTTCAAGGATTGTAGGTATTATTTAGCCTTTCTGTTACCTAGGATCCACACCAGGAAAATTACGTGCAAACACAAATCAGATATTCTCCCAGGACTTATCTGCAGAATGTTGCTTGGTGAGAATTCCCACAGCATCAAAATTATGCTTAGAGGGAAAAAAAAATGGGAGACTCAAAGTGAACCATGCTGCTTTTCACAGGAACAAAGCAATACAAAAAAAAAAAAAAAAAAAAAAAAAAAAGCTGGGGGTTGGGGTATAGCTCAGCAGTAGAGTGCACGCTTACCATGCAGGAGGTCCTGGGTTCAATCCCCAGTACTTCCATTAAAAATAATACTAATAAAAAAAACAAACAAAAATGCCAATTATTTTTTAAAAATTAAAAAAAATAATAAAAGCCTGTGACAAATTATTTTCCTCCTCACTGCTCTTCTCCTATTAGGGACAACTTCCAGTTTGTCAGCAGCCTGAATGTGAAGGAGCGTCTCAGTCCAACTCTGCTACAGTTTCTGTGTCTGGAGAATTTTCAGATGTGCTGAAGCTAACGAACAAAAAGTCTTTATATAGGAACCCAAAATTTTCACATAAGTACGTATTTGTGGGTGTGAGCGTGGGTGTGCGTGTACATGCACATAGGGGAGCTACGAATACCTCACATAACCTTGTTATGTAAAAATAATATTAAAGATGAAGCATCTTTTTGTTGTTGTTGTTTGAGTAGTTAGTTTCAGGTGTACAGCATAGTGATTCTGGGGTTTTTTTTTGCAGATTATATTCCACTGTGGGTTATTACAAGATATGGGTATAATTCCCTGTACTATACATTAAATCCTTGTTGCTTATCTATTTTGTGTATAGTAGTTTGTATCCCATACTCTTAATTTGTCCCTCCTCCTACTTTAGTAACCACAAGTGTGGTTTTCTATGTCCGTGAATCTGTTTCTGTTTTGTATATAGATTTATTTGTATTATTTTTTAGATTCCACATGTCAGTGATATACTCTATACTATTTGTCTTTCTCTGTCTGACTTATTTCACTCACTTAGCATAATATTCTCTAGGTCCATTCATATTGCTGCAAATGGCAATATTTCATTCTTTTTATGGCTGAGTAATATTCCATTGTATTTATATACCACATCTTCTTAAGCCAGTTGTCTGTTGATGGTCACTTGGGTTGTTTCCATGTCTTGGCTAGTGTAAATAGTGCTGCTGTGAACATTGGGGTGCATGTATCTTTTCAAATTAAAGTTTTCTTTTTTTTCCAGATATATACCCAGGAGTGGAATTACTGGATTATATAGTAACTCTATTTTTAGTTTTTGAAGGAAATGCCATACTGTTTTTCATAGTGGCTGCACCAATTTACATTCCCACAACTGTGTACAAGGGTTCCCATTACTCCACAAGGGATGAAGCATTTGAAATTACATCTGCTAATTTACCCCTCTGTGATTTTGGAACAACTTTACAATATTGCCAAATTTCTCATCTAGAAAAATAAACATTCAGGAAGGGGTAAGAAGAATATTTAAAAGAATAAAAGAGAACTTGCTATACTAGATTTTAAAACTTATGACAAAGCTGCAATCAACAAAACAGTGTGGTACCAGCACAAGAATAAATGGCCAGACCAATGGAGTGTGGACCCAGAAAACAATATACAGTTTCTGCCACATATAATATAAAGAGAGAGAGAACATCTGTGGTGTAAGCTGGATTTGAATTCCATATCTACTGCTTCCTACCTGGGTGTTCTTAAGCAGGTTAATACTCTTACTGAATACAAATTACCTAAATCTAATGGGGGTGATGATATGTATCTTAAAAGGTGTGAGGATTTGGGGGAGGGTATAGCTTAAGTAGTAGAGCACATGTATAGCATGCATGTGGTCCTGGGTTCAATCCCCGGCACCTCCTCTTAAAAAAATAAATAAATAAAAATAAGTAAACCTAATTACCTCCCTTGCCCCCCCCCAAAAAAAAAGCAGGGGGTGGTGTGAGGACTTGAGAATCAAATGCTATCCTGCATGTATCAATCAAGGTTTTCAGTTCCAAGCAACAGAGACACACTCTGTCTAATTCAGGCCGAAGAGGAATTTATTCAAGGCTATTATGTTGCTTACAAAAGGTTGGGAGCCAGACATGGGGGAAGGAAGGATCATGGAAGACTGGGTGGCAGCCGGGATGGCAGAAATTCCTGGCACCAAGGAGCATGTGGAGACTCCCAGCCGCACCACTGAACACTTGGCTGTCACAGTGAGCCCTGCCCTATGTGCTCCTGGAAATTAGGAACTGTTGACATAACACATCAGAATGGCCTTTGTTCAGTCAACCTTCTTGGGATCAATAAATCCAGTTGTGAAGCCTGAATGGTTGATTGGTTGAGCCTCAACATATGCTCACATCTCACCTAAGTGCAGAGGAGTGTGGGAAAGTAAGCTCTTGGCATTTTCAAGTTTTGAAGTCAAGGCAAGCTCACTTTCCCAGCAAGACTCAAAAGCTCGAGAATTTACCATACCAAGGAAGGAACTTCAGACCCCGAGTCACCTAGAAGATGCACAAGTCCTTACAAAATATATCAAAGCTCCTGACACAGCCTTCAGTAAATGGTGACTGAATATTTTCACAAATCAGTAGGAAAAAGGAAACACTCCATTCTTCAATAAATGGTGCTAAGATGATCTGTTATTTGGCAGAAAAAAAACAAATCTACCATTCACCAAAATAAATTCCAATTAGATCAAAGATTAAAAAGAGAAACCTATCTATAAAAATTGCCATATCCCCCTGAGCCCATCAGAATAGCCCCCCGACCCTCCCTGAGGGGAGGTTCATTCAAGCCAAGTGAGATTTCTAATAAAAACAGGGGAGAGAGGGGCTTACCCCACTACCTCTTAGAACCAGACCTATATGCCCCACTCTTCATTTTGCATTTGACCCCCAGTAGGAGATGCTCCTCTTTTATTTACTGAAGCTTATCCTGTGCCTAACTGACACAAGCCTTTCTTAGGCTCATTCAGATGACGTTACCAAGTGTGACCTAGTGCCTTGGATTGTGTCTTCGCTAATTCATAGGTTCCACCCAGGCAAGGGCCTTGTTTCACACATCTTTGGGCCCTACTATGCCTGGATCAGTGCTTTGAACATAGGAGACCATCAATTCATGATTGAGGAAGAAACCTGAATCACTGGTTAACCATTTTGAAATGTCTGATAATGGTTTCAGCTTTGAGCACTAAGTTAGATAGAGTAATCTCTCTGTTCCTCAATTTCTTTTCCTACAGAACAAGTACACTGACATGGCTGCTCCCCCATAACTTCACATCACATCGAATATTGAGTATTGCAGCCTCGAGGAAACAATTCATACGTGACAGCTCTTAAGTTCACAGATGGATAGCTTTCCAGAGCATGCTCTACTCTTTTTCCTCTCTTATCTATAATCCTTACTGTTCCCAATTTCCACCTGCCACTCCTATATCCAGTTCTGAAAGACTAGTCAAAAATGAGTGGGGCTGGTCAGAGATATTTCTTTTCTAGCTATATTTCTTGTGTGTTACCTGTTGGCTAATTTTTCTTCTTAATTTACTGCTTTTCTCCATCATCAGAATAAATACAGGATCTGAAATATCTGAAACATTAACTTTCCTCATGATTGAAGTGATTTTTGCTCTTCCTTTGGCTTTCTAAAACTTCTGATGCTTACTTAAGTTGAGAGATCACCTTAAGACTCTTGAATAATGCAAGTAACTATAAATATATACAATACTAATATTACTCTTGCAAAAAAAAAAGGGGGGAACTCTTATATATATTATATTTTCATTTTTAAATCTTAAGAGCAAAAACACTGTTAGCCATAATACCTTCCTAAATAACACATGAATAAGGATTTACTGTCTCTGGAAAATTCTATTCAGCTCCAGACCCGAAAAAGGCCATTTGCTGTTCTGTCTGATTCATCTCTGAGAATGAAAAGAACCAAAAGTCAGTTCCCTTTTGGACAAACTCTCTTTCATATTTTATTTGCTAATGTACAGCTAATTTCTACATTAAGAACATGCTTACAAGAAAGGTTAGGAAGTTATTCACTCCAATCCATTAGCAAATCTGGTTTTAATTGAAATTTTAAATAATTTTTGATAACTATTGTACCTTGGCTTTTGGATTTCAAATAAGATGAATCTGTTTTCTTTTTGATTTAAAATTACAATAGATTCAGCCCAGTCAAAAGATTCCAGAGTTTCTCCCAGTGAAACACCTTGGGGAATTCTTTAATTCTCACAAGGAAAATATGTGCTGACCATATATACTCATCACCAAATTTTAGATGATCAAAGAGTTGAACTATATTTGTGATTAGGTCAGGGGTCAGCAAACTTTTTCTGCAAATATTCAGACAGTAAATATTTTAAACTTTATGGTTCTCAGACTCTCAGCTCTGCCATTGTAACACAAAAGCAACTCTACACAATACATTAATGGCTGAGTGTGGCTGTGTCCCAATAAAACTTTATTTATAAACACTGAGATTGGAATTTCATATCATTTTCATGTGACATGAAATATTCTTCTTCTTTTGATTTTTTTTCAAAAAGTAAACATCATTGTTAGCTCACAGGAATTATAAAAACAAGGGTGGGCCATATTTAGACAGTGGGCCATAGTTATTGACTGCTGCTTAGGGTAAACTGAAGACAAAATTCTTGAGAAGTTTTCACCTTTATTGAAGCTCAGGTTTTGCCACATCTTGCATAATTCAAGTCCAAACTCTTTCAATTTATGCTACACTTTCATTCAAAAACGGGATGCTCTGATATTGGATGCTCTCCCATGTACACATGTAGACCATGCTCTCATTTGCTTAAAAAGAAAAACTATATACTCATATATGCCTCTATGGGTAAAGAAGATCTCGTGAAGGATGTACTGGAAATTTGTCACAGTAGTTGCCTCCACCGAGGGGAATTAGAGGACAAAGGGGACAAGAGTGAGTGGGTAACTTAATTTTCACTATATACCATTTTGTACCTTTTGGCTTTTGCACCATTTAATTGAATACATTTTTTACTTTTTTAAAATTTTTGTACAATTTTTAAAGGTTACACTCCATTTACAGTTATTAAAAATATTGGTTCTATTGCCCGTGTTGTACAGTACATCCTTGAGGCTGTCTTACACCCAATAATTTGTACCTCCCACTCCCCCACCCCTGTAGTGCCCCTCCCCACACTCTCTGGTAATCACTAGTTTGTCCCCTATATCTGTAAGTCTGCTTTTTTGTTATATTCACTAGTTTGTTATCTTTTCTAGATTTCACATATAAGTCATATTGTACAGTATTTGTCTTTCTCTGTCTGACTTGTTTCACACAGCATAATGCCCTCCAAGTCTGTGTTGCTGCAAATGGCAAAATTTTGTTCTTTTTAACGGCTGATTAGTACTCAAATGAACCTATTTTTTAAAATAATAAATTAATTTTTTTTTTAATTTTAAATGCTGAAAAGGACTAGAAGGATCCTGAAGTCAGTTCTTAATATCCTTCAAATTAAAAGGGGGCCAGAGCCAGGGTACAAATGAAAGTTCCAGCGCAAATGATTCAAATTCTCTTAAATTCATTTTCACCATCACTTTGTTCTGTGTCCCAGCTTTGCAATATCTGCTAATCTGGAGATCTGAATTTCTGTCATGCTACTATTTGCAACCTACAAATGAACTGACAGATTCAGTGATTCACAGAGCTCCTTTCATCAGCTAGAGGCCCTCTTATAAAATGTGCCTGGGAAGGACAGAAGGAAGGAAGGAAGGAGGGAGGGAAGGAAGGAAGGAAGAAAGGAAGGAAGACAAGCATGCAACAGAGACCATATGTGGGCCCCCAAAGCCTGGAATAGTTACCATCTGAGCCTCTATGGACCAATCTGCCAACCCCTGGTTTTAGAACAAACATGAGGGTAAATAATACCTTAGACGTCCAGGCTCTGAAAGAAACCAGATAGCAGACAGAGGTATCAATTGGCTATTTTTACAATAATGCTGTGTAACACATCATCCCAAATTTCCATGGCTTGAAATAGCAATATCATAGTTTAACCATCTGACAGTGGGCTGGCTCAACTGCAGCAGCTCTGTTGAACTTGGCTGCACCCACTCACCCATTGTGGTGTGGTGGGGTGAGCGAAGAGTCAAGGTTAGGCTGGGACAGTCCAGTCTACACTGCAAGTCCGCAGGTCTGGACCTCGACTGCGGTCTCTCAACTTCCTTAGACCAGGGGCCTGGCCAGGACATACTTTTCTCAGGGCAGTGAGGGAACTCGAAAGAGAGTTCTGAAATGTGCAGCAGCTCTTACGAGCCTCAACTGGGAACTCATACACTGTCACTTACTTCCCCAGCCCCTGCCATCAGTCAAAGCAAGCCACGCGGCCCCACCCAAAGCAAAGCAGCAGGGAGATAATCTACTCCCCTAGAGGAGCTGCCTAGTCTCACAGCAAAGATGTGAATAAGGGAAGGATGAGAACTGGGGCCAATAATGCAGACTGAAACTCAGTTCACTACATACTGAGCCCCAACACGTGCCAGGCACTCTTCTGGTTCCGGGGATCTATCAACAAACAAGACTATCGAAACTCTGCGGGAGCTTAGTCCTAGTGTGGTATGGAAGGGAGCTAATATTCAGTACTATAAGCTTCTTGTCCATTTTGTTTTGTTTCACTGGAGGATGAGCCTTTTGGCATGTCTGCTCCTGGGCCAGGAATCATCAAGGCGTGGCCAGCTTTGTGTCCCCCAGCCCCGGGCTCACTAATAAGGGAGGGAAGGAGGCATCTTCTCTCTTTTCTGGGAATCATTGAATCTCCGTCAATTCATCGGCAGATTGCAAGGAGTGAAATGACAGAAATTCAGATCTTCAGATTAGCAGACAAGGCAAAGCTGGGACGCAGAACAAATGACAAGTGACAGTAGAACTGGGTTTGGGAGAATTTGAATCATCTAGGCGAGAGAGCCAGCAGATGGCATTTGCCTGCTCAGTGTAGAAAATGGGTCACGGCTCCCAGGCCCGAGCCCTACACAGCCTCGGAGCCCTACACAGCCTCGGAGACCTGCAACAGGGGCAGAGCCTTCCAGCCACAGGCGGGTCACAGAAGAACTCCAGTGGATTTATGGGGCGCCGAGGTGCTGACATATGGGGGGCCTGTGCTCACGGCAGGATGGCAAACCAAGCTCAGGAGGGTGTGGTCTGTGCTCAGTGAGGTTCCTGACCTTGGTCCCCCCTGCGTAGATGGAGGGCCCCCACCACACGGCAGAGGAGCCTTCATGAGGGTGGCCAGAGGGCACAGTGCTGCTGCGACCACGGTGCCTGAAAGCAGGGGCCTGCAGAGGACCTGGATGGACTGTGCCAAGGTGGCCCTGGGTCCCCACGACAGCCTGGAACAGGGAACCAGCAGCCTTCATCCCAGCTGAGCTCTGCTTCCTGAAAAAGCCTCCCTGACCTTGTTCCTTGATCTGTGATGTCGGCATTATACCTGCCCGACTTATGTCACAGGATTGTAGTGAGCTTGGAAAAAATAGCAAGTGTAAAAAAAAAATTAACAATAAATAAGCCTGACTCAGGGAAGATGGGTAGGATTTGGTCTTGTCTTGAGCAAGGCCATGCCACTCTGTGTTTGGGGAATGCACAAGGATAAAGACATTCTCAGAACCACGCCAGAGATTGTCTCCAAGGTTGAAGTAAGACAAGATTCACTGTGAGGAAAAAGAAACTGAAAAATGGGTTTCCAAGCTCAGAGTGAACATTTCAGAGGCCCCACTTCTCCCAGGAGGGTAATAAGTGTAGGAAATAAATTACGGTTGAAGATGATTGAGGCAGAGTATGAATTAGTCCTAAAGACACCTACATACCTTTCAAATGAAAGGGAATAGAGAGATTAAGAAAGAAGTCAAGGAAGGGCAGTGAGAAAGGGGGCAAGGATGCCACAGGGCAATGTTGAAAAACAAACATGTTCTTTACCCCAAATGGTTGTGATCTCAGGTGTGGGGTTGGCACAGGCAGGTGAGTCCCCAGTCCAACTCTCTCTCCCTCTGACCTGTCAGTGGTGGTCTCAGAGATGCCTGCCGTTGGAAAGGAGTCAACAAGCATCTCCTAATGGTACCTCGGCTCCCCATGGACCATCCCCTGTCTCTATAACTTTTATTTCAAGCTCCTTTCTCTCCGGGACCTGCAGGGCACCAAGAGAGGAGGGGTGGGTATCATAGCGAGGTGGAAACAACTTTGCACATCCGTGGGGCTGGAGGCAACAACAACAACAATGAAATTTATGTGATCCATGAATGCACAGAACTGGGTAGCAAAACCAGATACATCATCTCTCTTGATAAAGCAAACTCACCAACTGCCACCCGGTAAGTATGAGGAGTATTGGTCTCCACCTGGATGCACCCTCCCCCCCTCAGAATGAAGTGTCTGGATGCCTCTGAGAATTATGCAAATACAGGCAGTATTTATACATCCGGGTGATTCATCAAGGATCAGAAGGTGTCTCCAGGCATGAATTACAAGGCCTCTAAAAGCAATGACTCTTTTATAGGGTTTTAGATTATGGTGATTTTCCATAAATCCTGCCCAAGTCACACGACAGGCCAAGAGCAATTAACATTAATTAAACAATCCCCATAAAGAGGTTGTTGTGCTGACACGCTGATAACCTGTAAATGCACTTAGCCCGCGAACATTCTCGAGGGCTTGCCTGCCATGGCACCACGAGCAATGGGCCGGCTCCTCCTGCCCCAGTGACAGCACGCACCTGAGTGTAACAGCTCAGCTGGAACACACTGGAACCCGGCCCCGGGGACCACCGTCCTTCAAGCTGAACCACCTGGGTGGGGATCCTGTTAAAATGAGATTCTGATTCAGCCGCTCTGGGGTGGAGCCTGAGAGTCTGTATTTCTAACAAGCTCTGCCTCAGACCTCGCTTGGAGAAGCGACATCTTACAGACACCCTCCAATAGTCCCGAGGTGGGGTGACCCGGGTCAAGGGCAGTAAGAGCAAGCCAAGCCATCTAGTGCACTCCTAATATGCGGCCTTTCTGACCTGCTTTGCTAACCCCCAGGGAACCACGGACAGCGAGAAATAAGCACACAGCATATCACACAGACATGGAAGTTAACCTCGAAGTCATCCCAGATGCTGAAGCCTCATCTTCTATTGAAAGAAGCAGAGATTTAAAAAAAAAACAAAAAACAAAAACAAAAACCACCCAGCCTCTGGGAAGGATGAGTTCAGGAGCATTTCCACCCTGGGGTTCTCTGTATCCCGCACCCGCCTTGCACCCAAAGATGCCGCAGTCTACCAGTATGATGTGCGGCTTCCCCAGAGATGGAAGGATCCGGAACCAGGTGAACCTCTCTGTGTTGCCGAGAATCCCTGCCGCTAGGCACAGCCTTTCTGTCTGACTTGACACCACAGGGCACGAGGGAGGAACTGGATTTAAAGGCTGGCACATGGATGACACTGAGGGTGGGGTGGGGAGGGGCACGGAGGGCAGGGCATCAGCTGGGGCGGGAGGAACGTGAGCAGTGGGGGCAGTAGGCAATCAGCAAAAGGCAGAGATTAAAACAAGTTCATACTGTACAGCAAAGGGAACTATATTCGATATCTTGTAGTAGCTTAAGGTGAAAAAGAATATGAAAACGAATACATGTATACCTCATGTATGACTGAGCATCGTGCTGTACACCAGAAATTGACACAACATTGTAAACTGACATACTTCAATTTAAACACACACACACACACACACACACACACACACAAGGTCAAGGGGGAGGGTATAGCTCAAGTGGTAGAGTGCATGCTTAGCATGCATGAAGCCCTGGGTTCAGTCCCCAGTATCTCCTCTAAAAATAAATAAACAAATCTAGTTACTTCCCCACCCCCACCCCCCCCAAAAAGAAAAAAACAAAACAGGCTGAGAAGCTTTGGCAGAAATGGACTGATCCTGGAGTGGTGACGGCCACAAGGAATCGGCCAGCAAGAAGAGGGAGCCCTGGGTCAGGGCTGAGGCAGAAAAGTCAGAGAAAATAGTACAGAAACAGGAGAGGGAAGTTGGGAGGATCCAGCCCCCCCCAATTCTGGGAGCAGATGTGAGGTTTGCAGCAGCCCTATAAAATTGTAGACCAGCCGGTCATAAAATTATATTATGATATTATAACGACATGGCTGCAGAGAGCACCAATAACCATGTGTTGCCTGTAGCCGGTTTCTGTTTTAATTCCATCACGATATGATTGAAATTTAAGTGTACACAAGGCCACAGAAAGGGGCCTGTGCACTTAAATTAACCTCGTAGCCATTTCCTGACCCCAAATAAAGCCAAGCATGAAAAAAGAAAATGCGGAAGGAAAAGGGAAACATTCCCTTGAGTGGATGAGAGCGTAACAGAAAGTCACAAGAGCTGTCAGGGGAGAGCCCACCGGGGACACCTCCTTTACACAGAGAGCTCTTGGATTCCTTAGAGACTGGAGTCATCCAACCAAGAAATTTGCCCTTGAGTCTGTGGCCTTTCCTTTCTCTTCTCTCTGACACCCTTCCTCTGTAGCATTTTCATTGCAACTCAAGCCAAGTTGGCTATTTATAGAGTAGGAACAATTTTACCACAGGGTGTGGTGTTTAATTTGAAGAGACTTCACGGGGTGAGGGGCAGATGGCTGAGCAAGCCGTGCCTCTCAGTGACCTTGACAGGGGCACCCAAGCCCACGGACTCATCCTGAATTTCACAGACCCAGAAATGTGATCTGATGACTGAATCCTGGGTTGATCAAGCTCTGCGGAAGAAAGGATAACTTGATAAGCCAAGTGCCTGCTTTGTTCATTTCTAGTGGACCTCTGGCTGGTTTGCAAAGTGAGACCAGTTCAGATGGTCCTTTCTAGAAAAATTGTTCGAGAGACTCACAACATCACTTGGATTTGGGAGATCCCAAATAGTTTTAGGGGGGACACAATTCAACCTAGAAGAGTTATGCTACAGTGTGATTCAATTAAACACGAAGCTTCAGTTCAGCATTTGCTGCTACCTGCCATGGAGGCAGGCTGTGAGGTAGGGGAAGGCCATACCCTGTCCTCAAAAATCCTACCATTTATTAGAGGCAAATATATGAGTAATTTACCTGGCTTTTCCCCTCTGGCTGCAGGAGAAAGTTCAAAATGTACTGATGCCCAGACTCTACCCCTCACCAGTGAAGTCAGAACCCCTGAGATGGGGCCAGACATAGTAGTATATTTTAATAGTTCCCCAGGGGTGCTGATTAATTTTATTTATTAACATGACTGGGCCACCAAGCACCTGGATAGTTGATCAAACATCATTCTGCTATTTCTGTATTTTTTGAATAAAACAAAAAGGCTGTTCCTCCTCTGAATAAGAGGGAATTCCTCCAGTCGGGTAGCCTTTAAGCTGAGACATTATTTTTTGTTTTTTTGTTTTTTGAACTTGAACTGAAGCATCAGCTCTTTCTGGGTCTTTAATCTGCTGACCTTCAGATTGGAACTACACCATTGGCGCCCGCTGGGTCTCCAGCTTGTTAACCGCAGATCTTGGGACTGGTCGGGCTCTATAATTGTGTGAGTGAATTTCTTACTTTATATATACATATAGCTCCTTTGGAGAACCAGGTGATTCTAACATGCAGCCAGCATCAAGAACCGCTGACCTGTAAATAGCAGACAAGGGAGTGATTAATTCTGCCCGGGGAGGAGGCGTCACAAAAGCCATCACATTTGAGCTGGGTCAGAAAACATGTAGTGTTTGCCTTGCCAAGCAGATGCGGGCAGAAGAAAGAGTATTAGCAAGGGAAGCAAGGAAGGGAGGGTGGGGGAGAGGAGGGGTTATTGGAAATGGAGCTAAAATGAAAGGGTTGGGACCTGAGTCTGACCTCCTGCAAATGCCATGGCTAAATAGTACAGAGAGTATTGGAAAGCGTCGCACGAGGGAGTGACGTGCCATTTCTGCATTGTACAAAGATGCACCTGGAAGCTGCATAGAAAAGGGGTGGAAAGACTGAAAGTCCGGGGACCAGTTAGGACATCAGTGGAAAAGCCCACTGTGCACTGAATGTGTCCCCTCTAATTCGTATGTTGAAACCCTATCCGCCAAAGGGCTTATATTAGGAGGTGGGGCCTTTGGGAGGTAATTAGGTTTAGATGAGTTCATGAGGGTGGAGCCTCTAGGATGGAACGAGTACCCATGTGAGTAGAAGAAAAGACACCAGAGCACTCTCTCCACGATGTAAGGATGCAGCAAGGAGAAAGCCATCTGTAAGCCAGGAAGGGGCCCTCACCAAGAACCAAATCAGCTGGTACCTTCATCTTGGGCTTCCTAACCTCTGAAACTATAATAAATAAATGTCTGTTGTTTAAGCCACCCAATCATTGGTATTTTGTTGTAGCAGCCCAAGCTAACTAAGAAAAAGCCCAAGCAAGAGATGGTGTGACCCTGGACTAGAGAGAAACAGAGGGGTTTTTTGGTATGTTTTAGAGTTTGAGTCAACAGGATTTTGGTAACCAGGCTTGGGAAATGAGGAGGCGGTGTCACAGATAACTTCAACTTTCCGAACTTGGCTAACTGAAGGGATAGTGCTGTTAAGACTGGGAGACAGGAGGAGAAACAGATTTTGTGGAGGATACAATGAATCCACTTAAATTTGAAGTGCCATAGGGCCTTCGCATGGAGATGTCCAGTGAGCTGATAAAAACAGACGTCCAGCCCTCAAAAAAAGGGATTGCGCTCTTTATAGATAAAATGTGAGGAATAATCAGAAAAACAGAATTGATAACAGAATTCATGGGCGTGGGTAAGATTAGCCAGGAAAACTATGGAAAGGGCTGAAAACAGAAACCTGGATATATAGCTGATTAGGGGATGAATGAGGCAGGGGAAATTATCAAAGAAGCTAAAAATTAGTAATTAGTAAAGTAAAAGAAAAACTGATGAGGATGGAGTCATGGAAGCCTTCTGAGCACAGATCCAATCAGTAGACAGAAATCACATTCGAAATAGGAGATTGAATAGAAAGAACTACAAAACAATGATGGGAGAGTAGCTATAAAGATAGAGAACTCTAAAGTTTACCCTAAAAACTGAGGGAGACTACGCAGGGTGGGATAAACTTAGAAGCAGAATTCAGAACTTATTGAAAAATATGGAGGCAAGAATGTATACTCTTCCCATGGAGGTCAAGGGGAAAAATTTAATCTTTTCCAAATAACAATCGAACCTGAAACAAAATGAATGATTGTCGAGTAACTAGAAGGAAACCAGAGAAGGAAAGAGATACCCTTGGCCAGCCCTGGATAAGTAATGAGAGATAATGCTTTAGCAAATTCATTTTAAAACAACTATGAATGTATTATGGAGAAGGGAAAATTAGCATAAATGTTAAAGATTAAAAAGAGATATCAAATAAACCTGTTTGCAGGTACATTTAGAACTAGAAAAGAGCCCAGGCATGCGTTCTTCCCCTCTGCCGTTAGGGGCGCTGTGTTGGGAGAGTCTGAGCTCGTTCCAGGCACTTTAGAAAGCAGACCTGTTTACATGACGAAGTCCTCAGAGACCTCAGCTGAGCAAACTACCCCTAGAATCTAAATTCCAACCCAGGGATTTAAAGCAACAATGGTAGTTAGGTGATTTTTTGTTTTCTTTGAGAAAAAGTAAAATCGGGGCGGAAACTTGGCATTTAGCAAGATTCATGGATCTTAATGCTTCCCAGGATTCCTTTTATTTCTTTAAAGAGAAATTATTCAGTTTCACAAAACACTTTCTTCTATTAAAAGCCTATAAAGCAAAAGAAACATTCTTTCACTGGCTGATGAGACTTCAAACCAGTGGCTGTCTGGTCTTCACATCGAGTCTTCCCAGTGACTCTTTGATCAGTAGTGACCTAGTACACTTTGTCTAAAAATAGAACAGAATCTCATTCTCTCAGGTCTTCTCATTGAAAATTGGACCCTACCTTTTCAAGGCTTTTTTCTCTACAAAGCAATTATGGTTCCTTATCTTGTCACTTCTTTAGGAGAAAGCCCAGAATGTTCACGCAGCCCCTGTGGATGGGAATCAACAGCATGACAGTGTCCTCACTGGTTTTGGTGACATGGCTCTAAGATTCTCTTTCTTTCCCCGTCTCAGGGGCTCTGAAAGGGTTGCTAGAATGAATGTTCCTCCTCACCTCCCTTGACGGTCCATTACATTGATGGACCCAAAGAATACTCTTCCTGATACACACACGTCCTGGAATTCATGCCCTGTGAGCTTCCCTTCCACTGAATCCGGGCTAGGTCTGTGACTTGCTTCCACCAAGAGAATGCAGGGGAAGAGATGCTGCTCCTGTTTCAGGGCTAAGCCCTATGAAACCTGGAAACTCTTACTTCTGCATTCTTGGGAGCCCTGAAGTGCTGTGTAAGATGTCTGGCTTCTCTGCTGGAGAGATCATTAGGAAAAGGTGAGTCCCTGAGCCCTCAAGGACAGAGAGAGAAAGAGGGGGAGAGAGAGTTCAGAGAGAGAGAGACCCAGCCATGCCAGCATCCCAGCTGAGCCAGCCCAGAGCTGCCTGGTAAGCCGAAATGTAGTCATGTGAGTGACCATTGGTGAGACCAGCAAAATAACCACCTGGTCAAGCTCAGCCCTAATGGCAGAATCATAAGCAAGGAAAGTGGTTGTTTTTGGCCACTACATTGGGGGCATGGTTTGTTACACAGGAATGGACAGTCAAAAAGCAAAAATAATTACGATTCTATAGAACAGAGGTTGGCAAAGGTTGTGTGATATGCCAAGGCTCTGAGCCTTTTCCTTACAGAGGGGATAAAAGGTAAAATCACTAATTTGCCCCAACCTATCCTTATATAAGTCCTATCTTTTTTATTCTGCATTTTTGATGCTGACCCCAGAAGGACTGCCCTTCCCTGGGACAGCCAATTCCTAGAGATAATAAAGGGCCCCACACTTTTCATATGCAAACCATCCTGTCCAGACCCCATACCTCAACCACCTCCTTTATAGGGTGTTTATATTCTGGGCCACTATTCACCCCAAGCCAGGTTCCAGACAACTAGGGACAGCCCCTGTGCCCCAGAGCTCTCTGAAATCATTCAAACTAGCTAATTCTAAGTCTACTTGCCCTGCCTTGCCTGTTCCTTCACACAGAAACCACAATAAAACTCTTGCCCAAGCTTCCCCACCCCAGATTAACCCTGGCCCTCCCCCATGTGGCCCCCATAGCATGGCACGCCCCTCCTTTTGGGATCTCTGAGTATAACAGGCCGTCTTTTCAATGGCAGTCATCACCTGATTTGTTAGCTTTGCTATGGCTAAATAATAATACAACGTATATAATACAACGATGGCTAGTGAATATAAATGAGATGACAAAGAGGGCCAGTGTGACTGTCACAGGAGACTAAGAGGGACGAGGCGGAGGGGATTGGGAAGGACACCTGATAACACTGTGCCATGAAAAATAAGAACTACTGTTTTTTAATGCTCCTCATTAATCCTCAAGATAACTCCAGAAGATGGGTTTTATTGTTCCCATTATCCAGAAGTGAAAATTAAAGCTTAGGTTAAATAATACATCACAAGTTTAGAGGCAGAACTAGGGATCAACCCAGTTTTGCTGGAATCCAAAACCAGAACTCTTCCCTCACACGGTCCCAACAACCTTTGTTAGGCTCCCCATAGTTTTCCAAGCCTTCATACGTGTTACATAATACCTTGGTAGGTTTT
Source organism: Camelus ferus (assembly GCF_009834535.1). Classification (NCBI taxonomy): domain Eukaryota; kingdom Metazoa; phylum Chordata; class Mammalia; order Artiodactyla; family Camelidae; genus Camelus; species Camelus ferus. The sequence continues at coordinate 108,050,827 of NC_045697.1, read as the reverse complement.
CTGTGTTGAATTTTTGAATAAATCAGTTTTATCTTCTTTGATCATTCTTTTTAAAATTTTTTTAAAATTGAAGTATAGTTGATTTACAATATTGTGTTAGCTTCAGGTAGACATCAAAGTGATTTGGCTACACTTACATGTATGTATCTTTTTTTGTTCTTTTCCATTATAGCTTATTGCAAGATATTGAATATAGTTCTCTTTGTGCTATAGAGTAAATCCTTGTTATTTAAACAACCCTTTTCTGATTATAAAAGTAAATCCTTGTTATTTAAATCATCCTTTTCTGATTATAAGAGTAATAACTCTCATTGACAATTTGAAATATAAAGAAGAAATTTTAAATCACTCATAGAAGCACTCAGATAAAACATTTTAGTATATTTGCTTCTAAAAGTAAATATAGGACATAGTTCCATACCTATATTACATACATTTTACAAAACTTAGATTAAACTCACCATCTCTTATAAACTACATTTTTAACTCAAAAATATATTGTGAGCATTTTACCATGCAATTATTTTCCCAAGATAGGAATTTTAATGGCTAATTTTTAGTTTCCTAGTTTATAAATACTATAGCCATTCATTAATCCTCCATTGTTATGTGAATTATTTCTGGTATTTTGCTATTAAAAGTGCTCTGATTAATATCCTCATATGTTCTTGTGCATAATTCTTTATGAACACCTCTAATACCTTAGGATAAATTTTAGATTTAGAACTGCTGAATCAAAGAATATGCACATTTTAAGACTTCTGGTACTTTAAAAAAATTTTATTGACATATAGTTGATGTACAATATTACATAAATTACAGGTGTACAACATAATGATTCACAATTTTTAACTATCCATTAATAGTTACTACAAAATACTGGCTATATTCCCTGCATTATACAGTACATCCTTGCAGCTTATTTTATACATAATAGTTTGTACCTCTTAATCCCCTATCCCTATCTTTCCCCCCCCCCGCCACTTCCCTCTCCCCACTGGTAACCACTAATTTGTTCTCTGTGTCTGTGACTTTTGATACTTACTGTCAATTTTCCCTCCACTCACCACAGAGCCCTTTGCTTTTAACATAAAATGACTTACCCATAGGAAGTATCCCGTGTGTGTGTGCGTGACTAACCACACCCAGGGTCCTTTCCATGCTAAGTACAAGCCGATTTTCACCTTAATTACACCTATAGTTGGTAAATAGAGGGGGTCCTTAGACAAAATTTTTATTCCAAAAGAGCAGCTCTGTTTATCAGAGGCACTTCCCAGTCCAGCAGTGGAGTTGTTGCCAAAAAACTAGCTTCTTTGCCCCGATAGCCAAATTAAGACTGGAGGCAGAGTTTTGGGAGAATTAGAAAAGAACAGCTTTAGTGCCTTGCCAGGGAAAGGGAGTCACAGCAGGCTGATGCCTCAGAGACCGTGAATCTGTCTTGGGGTTGGGGTCCTGAGGCTTTATAGAAAAACCTGATGGAACAGAAAGGCAACAACAGTCGGGGTGTTTTCTGGGGTGCTGTATTTCTCTTAATCTTGATGAATCCAAGAAACGTCATGCCATTATGGAGAAACTCAGGAGGGTCTGTTCATTCTTCTGAGGCTGTCAGCCTGTGACCACTTCCCAGAATCCAGCTTCTGGATTAAAGGACAAGCTATTCTGGGTAGAGAATGTTTAGGGAGTGGAGAGTGTAACAGGAAGGTTGGGGGCTGTTGAGCACAAAAGCAGTTGAACGAGTGAAGCAGAGGTGGGGGGTTGTCAGAGAACAGGGAAAAACAAGTTGTAATAGTTTTAAATCAGAATGAATCAGCAGATCCTGTGGTGGCTCACAGTGAAAAAAAATGAATATATGTGTGTTCATGTATACCTGAAAAATTGTGCTCTACACTGGAATCTGACACAACATTGTAAAATGACTGTAACTCAATAAAAAAATTTTTTTTAAAAAAGAATGAATCAGCAAATAGCTTTAGCATCAGGGAGGCCACTTTGTTAGTTTCCTGCCCTTTCAGAGTCACTCCTGTTTCTCAGCCACATGGAACTGTGACACAGGACTACCTATATTATTTAAATGACAGGTTTCTGTGCGTCCCTCAAATGTATTCAAATGTATTGTGAGAAACCCACTTACAGTAAGGCCAGGAGAGAGAAGGCCAGCAAGCAGTGCAGTGCGAAGGACTTCAATAAAGGAAAGGTGGTTAAAAGACGTGGCATTTATCTGATTCTAAGAACTGGGGCGATGCAGAGTCCCGGAATGCAAATAGGAGGCTGCATTGCAAACCTGCACGGCTGGGCGAAGGATTGCACTGCTTACCAGGTGTAATTAAAGTGTCCCCCAAACAGATTCATGTTCCCAAATGCCACCCCCCCTCCCAGCAGCCTTTGGTTGTGTGCCCTAGATTCTAAGTAGTAACACCTTTGGCTGCAAGCTGAAAGGTCCCTGTTAAGATGCAAATAGATGAGCTGGAAGGACTAACACCTTAAACCATTAGCAACGTTAACAATTTAGCTCAGATGAGCTTAGCAAGTAGCTGGAGTCACCTAAGAAAGGCCCCAAGTCAACGAGACCAGAGGATGCGGTGTTACACGGAGGCCAGAGTCAGGGTAGAGCAGGTAGCAAAGAAATGTTCTGGGTGATCTGGGGACAGAGGATGGCTCTGGTGGCAAAAGGGACAACAAAGGATGTTTTTGAGGACTCCGCAGAGGGAGGCTTCAGGGGAGGTGCTGGATGGGGTTCCATCAGTTCACCGGACTTGCTGGATTGTTGAACTAAAACCTAGAGTCCTTTTCCCTGCTGGTCTCTTAACCACACTGGTTCAGAGCAGAGAGCACAGCTATGGCTTCCATTCGCTGCTACCAGCAGAACTTCTAGCGAACACATGACTCCAGGTGGCCACACCTCTTATCTCTTTCTCCCCCAGGTGTCAAAGCCCCACCACATCCATTAACAAGGCAATGGTTCTATCAACAGCAACCCTGAGGAGATTTCTCTGTGCTGAAATAAGGCGCTAAATATAATAGCCTCTTCACAGTTACCTTCTCATCAGTATTATGCTGGCTTTTTCTTCCTGCCTGTCCCTGGATGATGGTAATTTTTTTCTGTCACAGTTTTCATCGGAGTTGAAGCCTCCCAGTCACTGACAGCTCAGGAGAGCCGAAACTGCTCACAGATTGACTTCACACAGTCACAAAATCATAACACAAGGAGAAGTTCTCACCAGCCTTCTCTCGCCAGTTAAAAACAAAGCAAATTTCTAAACAGCAGGCTCCTTTTCCAGGCTTCACACGGCAAGGAGGGAGGCAGAGGGCACCCACTTCTCCCTCCTCCTCCCCTCCAAGTTCAAACCAGGAAACAATGATCCTGGCAAAGGCGGTCCTAGAAACAGATACTGCAATTTCACTAATGGTATCTACAGGAAGCTAGAAATCATTCCTTGGACACGCCGTGATACTTACACAGCATCGGGCTGTGCTGAGTTCTCCTGACCCTGCAGTGTCTCCTCCCAGTTGTTGTCCATGATCTGAATGATCAGTGTGGAGCGGAGTGAACTGGTGGTGGCAGCCATCCTCTCCAGAGGTGGTGAGATGGAGACCTTGCCTTCTTGTCATCCCATGTAACAGGAGTTCCCTCCTGATCAGGACACCAGCTGCAAGGCATCTGGCATGAGGCATGTGTTAGGCAGAGATCACTAAATCTTTTTCCTGTCACCAACCTTAGAGAAACCCTAGAGATCGCTCCATTTTTGCCTTCAGGGTCCCTCTACTTCCTCCATGTGCAACCTTGTTCCCCTTTTTGGTACCATCATTCTTGGAACCCCATGACCAGCATCTAACTTAGGTTTGTCCTTTACATCTAACCGAACCCTCATTTGCCTGAGACCTGGTTCTCAGATAACTATCACCGGAGAGATGATCTGAATACATCAGACAGGGTGGGTGAGGTGATGCTGTGATAATAAACAACCCTCAAATTGTAGTGGCCAAAACAGAGTAATTCAGTCTTGTTGACCGTCCATCACAGGTTGCCAGAGGGCTCTGCTCCTCCCACCTTCAGTGATCTAGGCCAACATCCCAAAAGGGAATGAAGGCTCTGGAGTCTTTTCCTGGCAATTACATGCACTGGCTCATAAATTATAAATATTACTTCCATCCTCAAGTCATTGGCCAGAATTAATCCCATTGCCCCATCCAACCAAAAAGAGGCCAGGAAGTACAATCCTCTTTTGTGTATCAGGAGAATAGAAATATTTGGTGCATTGCATAAACGACTTGCATGCCAATTAATTAACGTACACTAAGAAGAAAAACAAAGATTCACAGTTAATGAGTTACCCCTCCCAGTGGTAGTCATTAGTACAATGACTGTTAGGATGGTCAGTTCTCCAGTGCTTGGCAGGTGCGACCAGAGCACGGAAATGGGGGAAACCTCTCCCCAATTCAGACCTTATGTTTGCTTGATTTGCTCACAGTTCTCGAAATGGTTTGCCAGAGTGAGTCAAAAATTATATACATACATACAGACGATGAAAAGGGTGTGGTGGAAACATTTATCAAAAAAATGCTAAACAATTTAAATTTATTTGAGGAGATCGGGGTAGAAAGAACTGGAAGCCAAGATGGGAATCTGAAAGGGACTGTGGGATGATGAAAATGGAGCTGGACAATGATAATTCTTGCTGCTGGCGGTTCACTTTCTGGAAGCAAGAAAACAAAAACGCCAGTATGAACATCATAACATCAGTCTACCATGAAGCAATTAAGGCTTGGAGCAGAGTTGGAAAGAAGGAGACATCTGGTCTCAGAATCTGAGGCTCTGGTGGAGGAATTATCGACACAATGAGGTGGTGGTGTGGGAGATGCAGACGCTTCTTGTTCTCGGCTCCAGGAGAATGGCTGGGCATCTGCGGGCAGTCCTGGCAAGGGCAGCGAGAAGTTGAGTTTCAGAAAACAGAAGGGCAGCAAAATAAGGTTCCTGTGTGTGAGCAAATGCTATACAAGTGCCCAGGGCAAAAACCAGCCAAGGCAGAAGCAAACCCCAAATATGACCCACAGTGTTGTGTCGAGGTGTCATCATCAGAGCCGGAGCAGGAGAGGGCAGGAGTCACAAAAATCTCTGTGCACCTTGGCAGCGACTCTAGGGCAGTGGGCCCGTGAGTGACACCACATCCAACCTCGCAGCCAGTCCTGTGGCTTCTTCATTCAGCACCCAAACAAAGGTAGACTCTGTCTTATCACCTCCGCCTGCCACCTTCCTCCAAACCACTCTCATTTCATGCCTGGGTTTTTGTAGCAGCCCCACAGCTGCTCTCCTATTAAATTCTTGCCTCCTGATTGTTTTCTGTGAAGCAGCCAGAATAATCCCCTTGAATAATCATTTCTCTGCTCAAAACTCAACATATTCCCAATCCACTCAGAGGATCCCAAGACCTTCCCTTGCCCTCGAAAGCCATGTAGGATGCGGTCCTCTGAATCTTACGGGATATCATCTCCCTTCCTCACCCACTCAGCTTTAGTTACTCTCACTGCACTTCTCCCTCTGCCAAGCCACCTGCCTCAGGGCCTTTGCACAGAATTGCCTCGCCACCTAGGAGGCTCTTCCTCCAAGATCTGCATCAGGTCTTGCTCCCAGGCCTCATTTGGGTCTCTGCTCAAACACTATCCTATCAGCAAGGTCTTTCTTATTCATTCTATTTAAAAGAGCAACCCTGCTCTCAGCCCTGAAGGCCCTATTCCCCTCTCAACTGTCTTTCCCTAACCAATTTAGTATGAAATGACTTGTCACATGTAACGTATTTTATATTCTACTTGTTTGTAGTATAAGTAAGCTCCAAGAGGGAAGGAAGGTTTCTTGCCTGGTTTGTTTACTGCTGTAACCCCAGCACCTAGAGCATGCCCCGCCACACAGTATGAGCTCCATACAGACGTTAACTGAATAGACTGAAATTTACCCCAATCTCATCACCACTCAGATTTAATGTCAAAGAGATATTCAACAGGCAGGCATTTCCTTTTCTTGAAATGCCCTACGAGGATTCAGAGCTTCCGCCTCCTCCTACCTGTTATCAGCTGCCACGGATACAGGTTTCTTAAAGGGGTCAAGGATGGGACAGATGCTTTACATTAGCTTTTATGTCCTCCATAAAATTAACAACAAGCAAACCCCGAGGAATGGAGCTATAATTCTGTCTGGCAATTCTGAACCGACACCGAGTGTACGAGCTTGGCTCTCAAGGCGAAAAGCTGTTTCCAGAGCCCTCAGTGGAATTATACCTCTGTAATTCATTTACTGTTATTCATTTTATATATGTTTACAGAAGGAGCTCCCCAAAAATCACACAGCCAGCAAAACCAAAGCAAAGAAGAAAAGAAAACCTAGTGGTTTTCATGTTTAAATTACAATCATTCTGTGAGACATTATTTTGCCGCCCAACAGCACTTTGAGACAAAATACACTTAATGGCCAGGTAAACATAATACAATAGCTTTTTTTAAAAAATGAGTATTACCTTGCTCTGTCTTTGGGGATGTTATTTTCAATAGCAATATCAATTCACAAAGAAAAGTCAAAAGAATAATTACGGCTTTTTAGCCAATAGGACTGATCTATGTGAACAAGATCAGCAAAAGTATTGGGTAAAATCCTTGAAAGGCCTCTGAAATTATTACTCAACTGCACGACCAAACTCAATCCAATAAGCCTTCATCACTGATGTCCAAGTTTCTGATGAAACAAACCTCATGCGAAATAAATAAGTATACAGATGGACTTAGAGAGATCTGGAATCAAATATGCCTTTTATATTTTTTAATTTTATTTAGTTTTCAAACCATTTAGGGTAATCAAAAGTGGTTTGTTTGAAAGAAACATTGGGGGGGAAAATGTCATTTTCCATGCAACAGACACAACCTAGAAAAAGCTAAGACAGATACACTTTCTTCAGCCAACGAGCTGCAATTTCACTTTAACAGAGGACCTAGCAGGTTCCCACAGTGTTGATTTCTACCCACAGGGCATTCGTCTGTCACTTACGACCCATTTTATAGATCTGCTGCCCAGCAGCCTCCAGATGGTGTGTATAACATTTTACAAACGTGTCTCTTCTTCCAATCAGACATGACCTTTCAAATATATAAAACTGTACACAAGGAAACTGCCCACAAGACTTCTAGAAAAAGGCAGCAAATTCAATTCACAAATGCTTTGGAGCACCTACTATGTGTGAAATATCATTCCAGGTACTGAGGATGCAGTCATGAACAAGTGGATTTTAAACCCCTGCCTCAATGAGGCTTCTATTCTAGGGGAGAGGGAGGCACAGACAGTAAACAAAATAAATAAGTTATAGATTTTGAAGGTGATAATTATTAAGTGCTCTCAAGAAAAATCAAGTGGGAAAGTGCCAGGGAGGGAAGGGTGGGGTGCACTTCTAAATAGAATTGGCTTCACTGAGAAGGAAACATTTAAGCCAAGACTTGATGGATTTGCCAGTATCCAGGAGAAGAGCCTTCCAACCACAGAAAACTGCAAGTGCAAAGATCCTGAGGTGGAAACATGCCTGGCGTGTGACTGGGACAGCGTGAGTGAGGGGAGACCAGTGGATAAGGTCAGGGAAGTACTGTGGGCCACATTCTGTAGTGACTCTGGCTTGTCCCCCAGGGAGGAGAACCATGGAGCAGGGTAGTGACACATGATCAATGTCTTCAAAGCATCATTCTGGCTACTTTGTAGAGAATAGCTGTTGGTGGGTAGGGGATGGAAGTGGGGGAAAAATCAGAAGCAGGGAGACCAGTTAGAAAGCGGTGGCATTGATGTAAATAAGAGAGAATGGCCACTATCTTTGGACCAAGGTAGCAGCCATGTGGATGGTATGACGTGGTTGGATTCTGAATATATTTTAAAGCTATATAAAATAGGATAGAAACAATAGAATTGAGCCACTCTTAAAGATTCATATGGCCGCTTTAAGTATCTGTGATCCTCTTCCAACCAGGTCCAGGACAGCAGTATTTACATCACCCTTCATCCATCAAACACTTGCTGGCATTCACGACATTTTTGAAGGATAGTTAAGAAGTCTGGATTATTTTGGAAGATTAAGAACCACATTAGAATTCAGAGATTCCCGAGTCAACACAAGAAATCACATCACTATATGGACACATTGGAGGGGGTCAGGCTGACCCCTCCCGGTGCTGGGAGCTGTGACCAACAGAGCCACAGGGTACCACTTCTATGCTCAACAATTGCCAGTCCGAGTGGAGAGGCATACGAAGTTACTTCCTCCTTGCTTCCTCTGCTCTTCTTCTTCTCTGTTTGTCTCCTCCCTCTCTGCCTGTGTCAGGGCTCCCCAGGGCCCTCGAGGCACCAAGATCCAAAGAGATACTGAGCCACACTCCTGACAAGCATGAACTCCACAGAGACCACTCCTGTTCACTTCTGTGTTCTTGTCTTTTGTCTGATGCCCACTTTTGTACAGCTTCCTGCTCAGGAGTGGGGTGGCCCTATCTCTGACTTTCTTCTATTTCTTCCATTCCTAGTTAAGAAGATAAAGCCCCAAACTGAATAGGACCCAGCCCTATAAACTCCAAGATCAACCAAAGATTAATGGCGATGTGACCTTCCATGAGGTCTTTAAATTAGATGCTCACTGATCTGCTCCGACCAAGAAGAAGGGAGAGGAAAGCATTCTTTCTAAACAGCTGTATTCCATCTTTCAGGTTACTCGGCCCTTCCATTAAATGATCTCTCCCAGTGCTGGAGACCCACGGGAGGTCACTTGTCTTGGTCCCTGATGCCTTTGAAAATATAGCTCAAATCTAGTACTGGAGATCACGTGGGCCAAGGAAACCAGAGTTTTACTGTCTACTTAGTTTGTAAACCATGTCTTTTCAGCATATGCTGTGGCAGATGGTAGGTGATACCACGTGTGTTTATCTGATAGGATCCTTGCTAACGTCTGCACGTCCCACCTGCATACTCCAGAGGCCAGGACATTCTAGTCCCTGTGCTAAGAAATCCATCAAAACCAAGAAGACGTTGTGCAATGGTCAGTAACGGTAATAGGTCTGGGCTAATGAAAATGCAGAGTTTCTCCAGGCAGAGTGGAAAAAAACCCAGCTGAACCCAGTATCGGCGGCTTTCCAGCGAGGCTGTCACTGTGATCTGTGATGCGCTATCAAGATGAAATTGGAACCAAGTGTACTTTATTCAGGACATCTATGAGATAAAAAATATAATGCTCCTTTTCTATCTTTGTGACATTGTTCGCAAAGATGTGATTTGGCTGTTAAAACCACTTGCGCTCTATCTCAAGGCTAAGGCTGACAATTCGGATAAAATCCTCTCTCCCTCCCCTTGGTTTGTTATCCGAACCACAGTTAGCTGTCATGGCCGCTCCACACACTGGGGCTTTGGGGAGGGGGCGGGACACTTGACTGACCTGTTACAGCTTCCCATCTGACTCTGCTTCCGATCTCATTAATTTCCTGGGGTTCTGGGAACTGTTATTAATTTTTTTCTTTTTTAATGCCCTCAAAACAAAGTGCAGTGTTAAAAGACAAAAATAATGTTTACTTTTTAATAATTTCATTGTATGCCCTTTATAGAAAGTTTATACATATTAGTACAAAAAAAGAAAATAAGATGCTACAGTTTTAGATTAGCATGGTGAATATTTCAATGCATTTCCCTCCAATCTTTTGTGTGTGTGTGTGTGTGTGTGTGTGTTGTTGTTGACTTGTTTTTGTTCAAAAAGGGGGGATCTGAATGGACGATTTTATGAACTCCTTATTCCAACAACCTTTCATTTCCAACAGATGTGGGCACGCTATTTTTGCCATCATAATTAATCTGCAAGGAACCCCATTTCAGACAAGTGTCTCTCTGAAGTCTCGTAAATCACTTTAGAAGACCATCAAGAGGAACACTGGGAAATTCTCTCTACAGAGATGCAGGGTTGCAAACACAGAATCTTATCTAAAACACTCAAGCTTACTGGCCCTTCTGATTCTAGGCTTGAGCAAGCACTGGATTCTTGTTTGCTTAGCCTCAGAACCTCCAGTCGGCCTGGTACATGGGGCCATCCCAGCCTGCAAAGGGTTCCCCCAGGATGTCCTACTTACCACCCCTTCCCCTCCAAGTGTGCCTCTGGCTTTCTGCAAATAAGTCACTCTTACAAGTAAGCCCAAAGGGATTAGTTCTCTATAAGAATGCAACTTTCAGATAAATATTTTCGTACATTTTCACTGGAGATACCAGGTTATTGAGTTGGTATTGAAAATCCATTAAATGCCCGTGGTGCTAAGCAGGAGAAACAGGCACAATTTAAACCTGAGAAAAGGAACACTAAGAAGTCACTCACTGGGATCTAGTGTTGACTAGCAGCTATCTGGAGCCCCAATATGTGACACTGTCTAGTGACAATGACACACTCCCATTAAGGAACTTCAGGGAAACTGTAGTGGTTTGAAGAGGGACAGTGTGACCTCCTTGAAAATACTTCACTTTTGGAACAAGAAAATGGTGTGCAGCACACTCACTTGTCTTTTGTCCTCGGAACTGACGTTGCATCAAATTGGAGCCAACTGGAATTTGGCCAAGATTTCCGTCTGGGAGGCAGAGCAGTTAGGACCAGCCAGGGGCTGCCACGGGGGCTGCAGATGCCCGAGACCAATGTTCACGTTGAAACTTCAGGCAGAGAATTGCTTGCTTATTTTCTTTTTCCCATAGCTGGTGTAGACACCCATTTTCAAATGCATACAGAATTTTTAACATTTGGAGAGGTGGACGTGGAGGAAATGAAGACACAACCACTGGTTCTTGAGAGCTAAAAATCTCAGTGAATGATGATGCAGATCTGACATCTCACCTTCAGCAGCAGGGGATGAAGAAAATCTGTTGTATTAAACTGTTATTAAGTTCTCCTTTCCTGGGTTGTAGAAAGTGAGGAAAAGGGACAGATACTCAAATTTCACTGCAATATTAAAAAAAAAAAAATCTGGCTTAAGATGTGGCTCATTGCTGGATACTGGAAAACATTGCATTAAGTTCTTTAATAGTCATTATGTAAGGGCAATCTCGAGTCTGCAATGGATTCTCCATCTCTGCCCCTGATGACTTCTCCCTATTTCTTTCATCATTTTTTGATGTGGTTTTTTTGTTGTTGTTGTTTGTGTGTGTGTGTGGGGGGGGTGATCATTAGGTTTTTATATATTTATTTATTTTTTAATGGAAGTACTGGGAATTGAACCCAGGACCTCGTGCATGCTAAGCATGCATTCTACCACTGAGCTATACCCTCACCCTTCTTTCATCATTTTAAGTAACTATTTCATCTATTTATAAGTAACTACTGCCATCAAATAGGCAAATTCCAGGCTTCTAAGCAATGAGTTCATCTTTCACACTGGGACACACAACCTGAAGTAAACTCATTGATTGTACAGTTAAAAATCCACAGACACCCGTGGCAATCTCACAGCCAACTGATTACACTTTGTTATGTTAAGTTTATGCTAAAATTAACTGAAGATCCAAGTAAAAACTGCCAGTATGAATCAGAGGGAGGAGAAAAGCTAGAAACATTGCTTTCAACTATAAAAAACATTGGGTTCAAGACCTGGCACAAAGATGAGAGAAAATAAAACAAAATTTCATTTTTACAGAGCAGGTCAGGGTCAAGGGCACTTCCATTAAAAATAATATTCTATAAATATGGAAATCAGCCCATTGTTCTCGGGAAATGTTGTGACACCTAGGAAGAAACTTGCAGGTGTCGGCATTTTCACTGGGTAACAAATGCTGACCACCAAGGAAATACATCAACAAATGCCTAACCTACAAAAGAAGAAAAGGGAGCTTGAGAAGAAAAAGACGTCTCTAGAGAAAATCTGAGTGGTTCTTGTAAACTGAGGAAGGGGGAGGTAACTGGGAAACTTGAGTGGCACAATAAATCTCAGATCTGATGGTGTGAGGAGAAAAGAGGCTGAGAACAGGAAAACTACATGAAATGAACAAGCTCAGGGAACAGAAATCCCAACTAATGCATGTAATGGAGGGTGTTTAAAGGTCGATTCACTGAAGGGAAATTTCCTGAGACACTAATACGGATGCCTCGGCCATCGCCTTGAGTGGAAGGCAGATTTTACACTACAGATTGGAAGTCATTTTCATTTAATAAAGCCTACATCTCTGGAAAATTGGGTTCCACGAAATGAGATTTTTTTTTTTTTTGTTACATTAAGTTTTACTATTAACTTTCCAGTAGTTTTAGAGGGGTAATTTATTTGAAACATTCGAAAGTATAAAACGCTTCTAAGATAAAAATGAGTCCAAAGTTTGAAAATTAATTGAACAAATCAATTTTCTAAGTAGCCAAACTACACTGATTTTTCAGAAAAAATAAATTGTATAGCAATTAATAAATTTGAAATTAAATGCAGTCAATTTTCAATGATCAATGCTGATGGGAAAAGGCAGGAATGTGAAACAGGATTTACAGAGAACTCCAAAATCTCATTTCCATTTCAATCTTTTCCCCCATTTCCATTACAATCTTTTCATTGAATAATTCGAGTTTTAAAAAGCCTCTCTGTTTTCTTTCTGGTCATTAAGTAAGCATTTATGAAGGGCCTCCTATATGCTAGGCCCTTGCCAGGGCAGCCAAGGGGCTGACCAGGACCCTAATAACAACAGAGTTGGTTTCAGTTGCTTCTTTTTATCACCTTAGCAAAATGCAGAGCATAAATCAGAATTAATAAAAAGAAAAAATTCCCTTAGTTATGTATGGATATCTTTATCACAATTTTTCTCTAAAATAGTTTTTCACTACCTCTCATTCTTAATCCTGATCTATGTATGAACAAGAAAATAGCAGCTGGGGAAAAATGGAGAAGGAATAGAAACCAGGCAAAAACCAAGAACAAAGTATATAGAAAATTAAGATACAGATGGGAAAGCAGAGCATAATTCAGGTACAAACAATACTGAAGTTAACCCCAATATTTCCTAGCAGATGAAGAGCTATAAAAATGGATTTATAAATGGGAATGTCATGACTGACAAGTCAAAGGCTTACGTGGCAAGGATGTAGGAGTGAGACAGAAAAGATGTCCATCCCAACAAGTGGAGAAGGATGACAGGCAGCTGGAGAAATGAGGAAGCAGGAGCCTTTGAGCCACAGTCATTACAGAGGTGCTGGGTCAGGAAGTCTAGGACCCAAGGAGCAGGTCAGGGCCAATCATGAGGAGCTCCTTCTACAAACCGTTTTCTAATCTACTCTCTCCACAAATATTGGAGGCCACCTATAATGAGCCAGGCACCCACAGAGCTTATCCAACTGAATGGTGTGCAGTAGTGTCTTTTTAACCAGTAAATAAAAGAAGAAAATAATGAATAATCAAGCTGACGGTTCAGAAAATCCACACGTCCTTTAGCTCCTGCAGCCCCCCTGCTAGGTACTTTCTTATCCTTAGCTCCTGTTGGGCTCTTTCTCACCTACCCATCAATAAGGACTCAAATCCCAGTCGCCATGATGTCAAACTCTCAAGGGCCACAAGTGAACATAAGTGAATCTGGTCTGTTAATTTGGAGAGATCAGAATAAAAGCAGGCTGTAGAATTCCAAGGAATGATCTTATTCTTAATTCTATCACTCATGGGCAAAATGGAAATATAAGTGTTATGTTGCCAAAAACCATAGAGAGAGCAGATATCATTAGATAGTTCTAGCATCTCATAGAGAGAAGTGCTCTGAACTTGAGCCCTCACACACAGCCCCAAGGCTTCCGGCTGTAACAAGACATGCGCTGTGCATGTGGCGATCTTGGCATCAGTTCTCACTCAGGTGTCCATGACACTGGGTGGGATGACATTGCAGGTCCCAACACAGCGGTCCCCAGCTGTCTAATGGTGCAGCACAGGCTCACACTAAAGTCAAATATGTGACGCCAAGGTTTGGGAAGAGACGTGTACCGGTGGCTGAGGAATGTCACCCAAACACATGCCAATACCAATGTTAGAGAAGGCAAGTAGCTAGATATGAGCAGAGAAAGGGGGACATGGGCCAAATGGCAGAAAACCATGCATCTTGTGAACAATGGGGGTCCTTGGACAGACCAAGAAAAACAGAATCTTCCGGAATGATAAAGGACCATACCTTCTGGATTGATAAGTGCCCTGGAGGCAGAAGGGTGGGACAGGACAGGAATCCCCACCATCCTGATATAACCTTTCAATCATTAATGACCTCCATCCAAATGTAACCTTTTGTTCATTATGACCTCATCCAACTTCCCGATTGTAAAGACAAAAAAAATCCCTCCTCCCCACCTGGGAAGGTGGAGCTGGGATGAAGACCAGGAGAGATGACCCCAAACCCCTCCCCACCAATGAATGCTGCCCGTTCATTTTTACACCCTTATAACGAGCTTGTCAAGGAAACTCGGGGCAGCGACCCGCCTGGGTCTGCAGGCTCTTTCCTTGAGAGCATTCTATCTATCCCTAATAAATCCTTGCTTTGTTTTCTTGACCTCTGTGTCTTGTTTCTGAATTCTTTCTGTGACAAGACAAGAACCTCTCGTCCACAACACCAACACCCAGAATAGAAGTATCATGGACCCAACTTAAGTTCAGAAATACAAAAGGAATTCTCCCAGAATTCAGCGCCTGATCAGTGCTGTCCCAGAAACCAGAGCTTAAGCAATAACAAACTCTTACATCCTGACATGTATATGTGTGTATATACAAATATAAATATATATATATATTTTTAAGCTCTCAAAGTGATTCCAGTGAGCAGCCACAGCATCACAGAAAACTGGTTTTTCCTCCTCCCTCCTCCAGTCTCCTTCATGAAAATGACAGGTTCTTGAAACATTAAAAAAAAACAAATAAAATCACCAGATAAGGGTTGGTAAGCGGGTCACAAGCTTTGGCCAAGGGTCCTGAGGAACACGCTTGTCCATCTGAAACAAATGGGGGAAATCGTAGAGTAAAGTTAAGTGACTAACTGGTCAAGGCTGTGGTGAAATGTGGTCCATGCCTTAATGAAGACCACAGCACAATCTCCTGGGTCCCTTCCCCTAAGTTATTTTCCTCTGTAGAGGAGAAAACCCTTTTTTAAAAAAATTCATCTAAGGTTCATTGACTAGACTGCAAATTAGACTGACAAAAAAAAAAAAAAAACCAGACTAACAAGGGAAAAACAAACAGAAGCTTATTCACGTGGGCATTACATATACACAAAAGAGTACTCAGCAATAAGTAACTCAAAGGGATGGCTAGAACGTGCGCTTAGACAGCATCTTAGTGAAAGAACAATAAATTTTGTAGCGAAGTGACAAGACGAAGTAAAAGGTCTGTAGGCGTTTAGAGGAAGCAGACTGTGGGAAGGTAAATATATGGCGGAAACTAATGGAAGAGAAGGGCTGTCCTGGCGAGGTTTGCCCTGTATATTTCTCTGGCGCTGCCACCTCTGAATTGCTAAGAGTCTATAGAGTTGTCTCCGGTGATTAACAGTCCTCTTCCCCTTCCCTGGTAGAGAGCGGGAGGACTGAGAGTTTTTCTTGTCTGCTTTTTAATTTTTTTTCCCCAAAATGCCTTTCGCTCAAAATAATCCTTATACCAGAGTGGCATATTTTGGAGCAGCATACTCTGAATTCCTACATCCCCTCAAGGCTGTTTGATGGGCTGGAAAGCCCTCCGTGCTCTCCTCACCGACTTCACTTTCTCTGTGTCATGCCCCGGTTGACGTCTTCTTTGGCATTTCTCACTGAGTAACTTGTAATTACTTAGTATATTAGAAGTGATATTTTGAAAGTTGTTTAATTAGCTTTTCCTGTTTGCTTTTGTACTAGCAGGCCCACGGTGTCCATCTGCCACGGGGGAGATTAGAATTTGCCCAAGAAGTAACAAAGAGAAAGGAGAAAGCTGGTAGTCACTTGTAACCTGCAAAATAGGATTAGGCAGCCAAACAATAGCTTTACCAGCCAGGCATTTGGATGGGGAGGATTTTCCAAAGTCCTCTAATAGCCACTTTAGGAAGGGCCAGCCATAGGGCTCCGCTGTTGTGGTGAGAAGCTATCCCTTTCTCCCTAAGACTGGTGAGGCTTGTTGTTAGGTAAGAGGAGGATGTCAGGCAGGGGAAGTTAAAGAACAGAAACAACAGAAGCCTGGGGAAGATGGGAGAGGGGAGGAAGAAGAGAGACAGAGAGAGGGGCTGTAGAGCAGCTCTGAACCAGACAAGGGCGGCCGCTGCGGGGGATGAGTATGTGAACGCAGCACCAAGGACAAGAGTGGGCTTCGGCTCCCACCTTCTGTTCAGGGCTCTGGAAGACACCACCCGACTTAGAACTTGGCTCCTGCGCATGGGCCCTGCGATGCCGTCGGGCAGAGAAGTCTCTGAGAGGCTCTCAGTTCCCACCAAATAGAAATTCTGAGTCAAGAGCAAAGAAACCTGACATTTTGGTTAGCCGCTGCAGCCTTGCTGTGGAAACACGCACCATCTCTGTAAGGTTTGTTGAAATAGTGAAACTAGTTTTACAAAGTGAAGCTGTAGTGTCTGTAGGCACTCCGGTCAATATGCTGCAGAACAGAGAATTCTAGACACCCAGGCAAGAGACGGGGCTCTTTTCTATCAAGTACCAACATTTCTCCACCTCCCAACCCCGTAATTGTGAAGACACGTTTGCTTATTCATTCATTAAACATCCTTTATTGAGGACTGTGGTGTACCAGGTGCTGGGACATATACAGCAGACGCAGAAGTGTCCTCTAGGGGCTCACAGTGCAGTAGGAAAAGGTGACAGCACAAAGGTTGTAACTCTGCTGTGAGTTGAACTGTGTCCCCCCAGAATATGTTGAAGTCCTAACCACTGGCACCTCAGAATGGGACCTTGTTTGGAAACAAGGTCATCGCAGATGTAATCAGGTGAAGGGGAGCAGAGCACACCACCATGTGTAAACGTGACTGTGGGCGCTCAGGACAGGCCATCTTGAAAGATGCCACGTTGGCATATTGAATCGGAGGCAACTGAGAACAGCAAATGTGAGGAGAGGCTTTCTCTGATCTTCCCTGAACTGGCTAAAGACAGATCCTTCAAGAGGAACTCAATTATCATAAATCCCCTCCTTGGGCGTTCCATGAATCAGGGAAGGTTGACTCATCACAGGAGAAGACACTGGAATTGGACACCACATCCAGACGAACTCAGTCACGATCTATCACATCATCTATCTATTCTTCCAAGGGCTCATTCATCCTTCCCAAGAATCATTTCCTCTCCCCTAAGAGGCCTACATCCCCCTTCCCCTTTCCCCATTAAGAAGGTATTTAAGCCCAAATTCTAAGCCATCTCAGGGAGTTACTCATTTTCCCCTGAGTGTCTCCCATTTATACACGAGGTATACATGTTAATAAACATCTTTGTTTTTCTCCTTTTCACCTGTCTTCTATTACAGGGGTCTCAGATAAGAACTCAGAAGGGTAGAGGGAAAAGTATTTCTCCTCCACTGCACAAGTCAAGATGAGGTCATACAAGAGTAGGGTGGGCCCTAATCCGATAGGACTAGTGTCCTTATAAGAAGTTAAGAGACACAGACACATATAGGGGAGGACACCATGCAGAGGAGTAAACAGAGACTGGAATATGCTGCCACAAGCCAAGGATGACCAAGGATTGCAGGTCACCACCAGGACCTGGGGGAGAGGCATGGAATCGATTCTCCCTCGGAAACTCCTGCAGCAATCAACCCTGCTGACACTCTGACCCAGGACTTCTTTTCTTCTTCTTCTTTTTTCTTTTTGTTTTTGTTTTTCTTTTTTGTTTCTTTTTCTTTTTAATGGGGGTGGTGATTGGGTTTATTTATTCGTTTATTTAAAAAAAATTTTTTTAAACAGAGATACTGGGGATTGAACCGAAGACCTCGTGCATGCTAAGCATGCACTCTACCTCTGAGTACCCTCCCCTCCTTGACCTGGGACTAAGAGCACCGTGTGAGGAGTGCTAAAACAGGGCATTCACATAGTACTGGGAAACATAGAGAAGGGAGCAAAGACCCGCCATAGAAAGTGGGACGCCCTGTCTCCTTGGAGTGGGGCAGAGGTGACTAGAGGCAGCAGCTGCATGAAGTTGCCAGCTCAGCCAGAACAATGCAGAAAACCTAGAAAAGAGATTTTTCCATCCACAGAACCTGTTTCATGGCTCCAAAAGGAAACCAGGCCTACAGTGGACTTGAGTTCCAAGATGGAACTCAGTCTCAAAGTGTAGGGCAAAACCGTTTCCAATCATATGGGCAAAAGACACGAGGAATTTATGACGAATCTTGAGAACAGGAGATGGAACAATGATTCTCCAAGTCTGCGTGTGTTGCTTTAGGGACTTACGTGGAGGAGCCCCAGGAAACGCAACATCAGGGAGCAATGAAAATTCATCATCTGGAGATGTGCTACAAGACGGCCATGATGTTCGGTGGGAAAAAGCGGATGAAATGTGGCTCAATCTGTTCTCAATGAGATATTATCATCTTTATTATTATTACTTCCACCAAGCTGATACTTTATCTGCCGAGCTGATAGTTCAAGAAAGGATTTCTTAGTGGAAATGGATTCCTATCTTTTTCTACCAGATTCTGAGGCTAAATGCATATCCCAGAGAATGTGTATTTGGAATTCCAGGGGGGATTCAAGGTAAAATCAACTCTGCCATCTTTGCAAACATATGAGCTCAGGCACAAGTACTCCTTCGTGCTAGACCATTTCTAAAAGAAGTGTACATTGAGCTCCATAGATCATTTTTGAGTTTTTATTCCGATATTAGATGTCGCTGTAAATCACAGAAAGAGTAGAGGGGAAAAAGCCTGAGCTCTTGTTTCACGTTGCAGGAAGTGCTTTTTTTTTCCTAATTCCAGTTTAATTGAAATGACTTACCTTGCAGGTCAATGCAGGGAAACGTTTCCAAGTCCAGGTAGAAAGACACACATGTTTTTCTCAATCGGACTATTGAGCAGTATCTTTGGCAAGTCTTCTGAAGAAACATATTAACCTTCTGTTTTTCAGAGACTGGTTACCAGGTCTGCCTACTCTCTCCTACTCTTGACGGATTAAACTCAGGGAGAGAAGCTGCGAGAATCAGCAGCTCCCCGGGCCCTTCTCAGCCTTCCCTTCTGGTATATTTGCATTTTAGGCTTTACCCCTATTAAATGGTATTTCCTTCAGAAAACATCCTTTTATGAGGCATAACCTAAAATCTCAGCTCCCAATAAGCAACATTCTTCTCCTCTTTTGGAGAAGGCACTACAAATCCAGAAATAAGTGACATTAGAAAGAAAGAAGGAAACAGAAAATGTAGATGCAATTAAGGCCCCAAAGTCCAAATGGCTGATTTTGATTAACATGCACCCTTTTCCTAATGCTAATTCATTTGCTCAATTATTGGATTTCAAAATTGCACCCTATGCCCTCCGGCCTCAGCAAACAAAGACATAATTTCAAATACCAAGACACAAATGTGCTATTTATTACTGTGTAAAAGAGCCATTATTACAGTGACTTTTTTTTTTTTTTCCTCCAGGAAACTAGCTCCTTTCAAGTTATTTACCATGTTGTCAATTATTACCATCATTAATAATGATAATGATAATCATTAAGAACTAGCAATGTGTTGCGGGATAAATAGAGCATAGAGCCATGGCATGGTCCCCGCCGAGGGAAACAATAGTGATTTTGTTTCACCCCAGATTTCACAAAGTGAGGATGGCAGACACCATAAGAGTCTTTTCCCATGATCCTCCCTCGCCCTTTTTGTTTCAAAGCTCCCCTTCTGAAATTCCGCATGCACTCAGAGGGTGTGAATTCACAGTTGCCCTCTTTTGCATGAGCTGGCATATTTTCGCCCCAGCCCGTGCGGTTCCTCAGACTGGCACTAACTGCCAGACTCCCCCCAGCTGAGAGGGACTGGATGTTAGTACCACTGGATGTGCTATTAATGGGGGCTGTCATCGAGTCACGAGACAGGATGCCAGTCTGGCACCCTCCTGCAAACTGGAAGTGTACGGGGCAAACACAGACACCCTGTCTGACGATGAATAGCTAAGCTGTGAAACCAAGTGACTGGGCACCTACTAGAAATCAGCCTGTCAAAAACCATTGCACTGCAGAAGATGGAGCGTGATGTTTTCGTCTGTCTGTCAATTTGCATGCACGTGATCCCTCTGGCTTCATAAATGCACATGGATGTATATAACAGAGTAAATAATAATTGAAATTCTCAGGAAGTATCTTGCATGGATGAATGTGTTCTGATAACGTTCTGACCATAAATCTAAATGAAACATTAAGGGCAAGAGTACCAATTATATAATAGCTCTTTTCGAAGGAATGATCTCTTTGGAATAATTTATTCTCGCTATTTTCATGGATGCCTAGAATGAAATATATCATTTATTGTTATCATGTTATGGACTTTGACTTAATACAAACTTAAAGGTACACCCCTCCCTGCAGTGTCAATGCTTTTCGTTCCAAGATTCAGAAGGTTTGCATTAAACATGAGGCATATGGCTCTGAAAGAAAAGCAGTAGCCCTTCCTATGGTCCCCTGCCCTCTTCTTGGCTCCCCTGTCAATAGGACGGAGGTCAGAAAGAAGACCAGGCAATGTACATGGAGGGAAGCACTGCAGGATGTCCCCTGGTTGGTGACACTTCTGTTTCATGGTCCCATTTCCTATTTATCCCGTTTCTTTTCCGCCCGGAGACTACCAACTAATCACAGAGGATCAGAAGAGAAGCTCCAGAGGAGTCTGTGTGCGCGCGCACGAACCCCAGAAATGTAAGCCACAAGTAGAGATCGTTTAACAAGAAGGAAGGTGAGTACTTACACTCTTAGCCCTCTTAACCAGTCATTCAGTTCTCAAATATCTTCCCTTCACAGGCAGTGGATAGACACACAGAAACACTAAGCGTACATACAAGCACTACATATGGATACGTGACAGAGAACAACTTCTGCTCTTGGAAAAACACACATTACTCTGAGATCCAAACACAGCCTTGGTTTTTATATAGTTATCTCGGCGGGAGTTATCTGTGTGTATCAAAGGGTGAAATTTGGTCTAGGCTAATTAAGTTTGTTTTCCTTTCATCATGTAGACATGTAGGGTGGTATTCTCAAAACCCATTTATCGTGTTTTTAAGAAAGACTTTTTTTCTTACACACACTTAGAAGTTAAAAGTGCTGTGGGTAAGGTCTTAGTTGTCAATAACAGTCAGTTTTTTCCTACCCTGGGAGTTACAGGCCTATATCAGATTATTTCTGACAGAGATGCTTTCCTTCAACTTTTAGAAGGGGGAGACGTGGAAGGAATATTGAGCTTTTTATTTAAATGATCTGCGATTTGTGCCTTTAAACTTCCAATTACAGGGCACAGTTTTGCAGCTGAACCCTCTGTAAACCTATCAGTTAAAAGCCTGTGTAGTTTTATGGCAAGTCACCTCCAGCCTCCGATTAGTAAATTGCAGGCCAAGCTGAAACATTTATGCAAGACTGCTGCTTGTCTCATTTGGAGGACCAGATCATTACAGTTTAGTAATTTAGATAAATTCTCGCAGTCTACACTTCTTCCCTCTGTAGAGATTTGTTGCACGGAGGAGGCACTCAGGGCCAAATTACACACTACATTTTCCTTATAAGAGAAATTCACACTGATGGAATTTATGCAGGGTTCATTGCATTCACTATGTGAAACTACCTTGTTCGTTTATTCATTCATGACTTGTCTCCGCCTATAAAAATGGAAGCTCCACGAGATCATAGACCTTGTCTGTCTTGAGCCCTGCTATATCGCCAGGTCACTGTTTGGATCTCAACACATATTTGTGGAATGGAGAGATTCATTCATTCATCCGTTCCTCAAGTATTACAGATGAGAAAAATAAGTCCCCTGCATTTGGGAGGTTTCGTCTTTAGAGGAGACACAAACCCTAAACCACTACAGTGTAAGTAGGTAAGCCTAGGGGAGGGCAGCAAACACTAGTATTACCTTTAAAGTATAAGCTGCATGTTACCTTCACGTATCATATATATGTGATGATACCAACACAGAAGTATTCACTGTATTACCCCCCTGCTGATTACTTCATCAACACCTACTGACTGAGCTCTTGGGCCATTCTGCCATCCTTATCATTTGGAACCGTGTCAGGGCATAGAGCTGGCATCCGCAGGACAGAGGCAGCCTAGAGTCAAAGGCAAGCCAGGTACAGTCGGGGCTGGAGCGTGGCTTAAGACGTCTCCACAGCCGGTCTCGTCATTGGTGGAAGTAAGCAATGAGTATTGGAATATTTGAAGTCAGGAGGGCCAAGTTCAGTACGTTCTATAAATTCTCAGTTTTTGCATCAAATGGAAAGGCCGTGATACATGAAGCTATTCAGGCAGGCCCATGAAGTCAGAAATTCTGACTGGGACATCATTCATCCCTCTCCCCCTTGCTGTCTCCCAGTTTCAGGCTTCCACTTTTCAGGACAGAATCAGGACTTGGCCCAGAGCCCTGACATCAGAATGTCTTCAAATGCTCTCACTCCATTCCCCCCTGGCTCCCTCCCTAGAGGACCAGGGGCACAGGACTGAAGGCCCTTTAGATAATGAGCCACCTGGTACCAAAACAAGTCATCTCTATTTATTTATTATGTGCAAATTTATTTTAGCACACAAATTAAGCTCCATCTGTGACTTTATTTGGTCTCCAAATGAGGACTCAATGCATGGTTGAAAGAGTTGCTTTGTTGCTTAGCAGCTAATAACAATAATAGTAGCCCGTACTCACTGAGGGGTGATTATGTGGCAGGGCCCCATTCTAGACACTTTCCACTGACTGCAGGTTGTGCTTAATATTCACAACCACCCTACAGGGTGGCTACTGCTGCTATCCCATCTTACAGATGAACAAACAGGCCCATAGCAGTTGAGTGGCTTGCCTCAAATCACACAACTCATAAATGGTAAGATGTGATGGAACACACACACCTGGTTCCAGAACCAGCAAACCCCTAACCACTGAAAATTGCTATCATGTTTTGAATGCCAGCTTCGTGCCAGGGGCTTTACACGTATTTTTATCTCTGTAAGTCTGTTCCATACAGCAACACGGCCAAGTAGGCGTTATTTCCCTCGTTTTGCAAAGACACCGCGGATGGCCCAACGAGTTCTGAAATCAGAGTGTGAAATCAGTCTGTCTGTGTGTCTGTCTGCCTCTGCTCCATCCACAGCTCAGAGCTTCCTCTGTGACCTGGCCTGCTACTGACCTTGAATAGTGTCTTACCTGAGTCTTGCTTTTTCTATTCTTGCTCTCTTTAGTTTTCCCTGGCCAAAAATAGCAATCACAAATTTTAATTAAATGCTCATTAGGAGGGCCTGTGTTCCTTTCTGAGCATTACCATCTTTCACACTAATACAGCACTATGTATCTTTCCAGTAATGTTCACTTACATGCCTTCATTTGATTATCACAACAACCCTGAGATGTAAAAGGTGGGCCCTGCTGTCCCTTATTTCTGGAATGAATAAACCTTATGAGAGAGAGTAAATAACATGCCCAAGGGGCTTGTACCTGGTCCTGTTCTACTTTCGTTCACTGGCCTTTGTTTCTACTTTGTGTACACATCCTGAAGCCAAGTCTGATAGGTGGGAGAATTGGACCAGCTAAAGGAAATCTGGCTCTCATCTCAGAGAGACCATACGGATTTCTGCAATACCCCCCTTACCTGCAATAAAGATACCTGAAAAGAGACAGAGGGTTAGAACCCTCGAACTAGAACTAGAGTTAATGACAGAGGCCTGGATGCTTGTATTTACCATTACTTCTTCTTGAAATGATACAAAAATGACAGCAAGTACATAAACAGAGCATAAATGCACAATAGCAAAGCTATTGAGACAGAAGATGATCAATGCAGGAGGCCCAACATCTGAATGGTAGGAGCTGTGGGAAGGGAGAACAGACAGAGGGGGGACTGCCAGCCAAATAATTCAAAATTTTTATCCAGAACTGAAAGACATAAATTTCCAGATTGAGATCGTCAATGGAATGTCCAATTCAAGAGATGAAAAAAGACCCACATAAAGAGGCAACGTTTTGAAATTTCATAACACTAGGAATAAAGAAAAGATCCAAAAATCAACCAGAGGCGGGGAAAAAAAACAGGGGACATACAAAGGCTGAGAAGCAAATGGCACCCACACTTATCAATAGCAGCACTGAAAACTAGAATAGAGCGATGCCTTTAAAAAGTCTAAACGGGGAAGAAAAAAAAATTCTGGGGGAAATGATTTCCAGCTAGAGTTTTAAGCCCATCCAAATGGTCAATTAAGTATGGGGTTCAAACAAAGATGCTGTCAAATATGCATCTCAAAAATATTTACTGCCAATGTGTCCTTTCTCAAGAAGCTACAAGAAGATGTGCCTTCCCCAAACAAGGAAATAAACCAAGAAAGAAGACACAGCATGGGAACAAGGAAACAGTAGATCCAACACATTCATGAAGTGAAGGGGATCCCCAGGATGATAAAGAAGACGATAGGGTTATTCAGGGAGACAGCTGTGTATCAGGACCAGGGAGCAGCCGACCCACATTGGAACAACAGGGAGCAGAGGGCTCCAGAAGCCTGTCTCTAAAACAAAGATGAAACTGATCGACAATTTTATATTTGGCTGTACTGAGATGCAACTTATATGGAAATTAAAAGCTTATGCATAAATTGGGAAGCTACAAACCTAAGCAAAGGAAAACATAATTTGGTAAAAATTTAAAATTTTTAAAATATGTAACTACAATATACTACATAACCCAGCTTTGACTCCTAATAACATGGTCATAATAATATAAACCTTAAGTACTGAGTGAACAAAATCAGGACGAATGGGTGAAGGGAACTGGGAACAGTATAGGCACGAGGGTGCAAGAGAGGTAAACGTCTCATTTTCCACAGTAAAATAAATAGATACTATTTAAAAGAAGAAAATGATTAGCAGAACAATGTTGTTGTCTTTGTCTGAATATGAAAGTCAAATTAGGAGAAACAGATGAAAGGGTTGAAAATAGTTCCCTCTAAATAGGAAGTGGGAATCCGAATAAGAAGGAAGATGGCACAGAGGATGGATGGTTTTTCTTAGAAACTACGACAGAAATGTTGTTGCATACCATTCTTCTCTTTTTCCTTGATAATAGGATCCCAATTTTATTCAGGAGAGCAGTATGTTAAGATAAAACCCCAGGTTTCTCTGTCACCATTGCACCTAGCTGCTGCAATGTTCATTCTGGCCAATGAGATGTAAGCAGAAGCTGGTGGGTATCATCTAGCTTTTATCCTTCCCTTTTGAGACCTGTCTGCTTCCTGGAATGCAGACGTGCATGGCTGGAGCTTATTGTGACTAAGGACAGAGAAGCAGAAAGCTAGAAGGAGCTTATGTTTCTGATAACATCAGGAATTGCCAAACAAGCCCTGGACTCTCTAGCACCTAAACAGCTTTTACTATAAAAAATAAGCCTTATATATTTAAGACACTGTTACTTGGGGGTTTCTAGTAAATGCAGCTGAAACTAATTCTAGGTAATCCATATACTTTAAGCATGTATCTGACTTGTTAAACTACATATGTGTACCTTGGATGAAAATTAAAATGTAAAGAAAGGATGGTCAGCAAATGTATGGAGAAAAGAACTGCCAAATGCCCACTTTGGCAAACTTCTTTAGGACCCGGAATGTCCACCAGATGAATGATGCTCGTACCTTCACAGACCTCGTTGCTAAACAGACATCCGAGACAAAAAATATACTGCATGGACTTATGGCAGATGAGACGTTATACAGGAAAAAAAAAAGATACCTGACTTGAAGATATAGTAATAGAAACTACATACAAGTGCACAGAGAAAAATGAAATTTAAAAAATGAAAAAACCCTCAGTAAGCTATGAGATATCTTTAAGAAGCCTAAGGCCTATGAAATGGGAGTCCTTGAAAAAAAAGTAGGGGTAAGGAAGAGATCGATGAAAATATATATTTGAAGAAATAATGGTGAAATTTTTCCATATCTGGTAAAACCTATATATACACAGATCTAAGAAGCTAAACAAATCTCAAACACAAATCACATCCCAATAAAATTGCTCAAAGCCAATGATAAAACAAAAACCTTAAAATCAGCCAGAGGGGAAAAAAGACATGCATACAGAAGAATAATAAGGATTATGGAAGACTTCTTATCAGACACAATGGAAGTGACAAGACATTGGAATAATATCTTTAAAGTAAAGGGGGAAAAAAAACACCACAAAAAAAAGAAAATTATAGGTCACTATCACTAAACATAGATGCAAAAATTCTCAACAAAATATTAGCAAACCAAATTCAACAATATACGAAAAGGGTCATAAACAGTGGTCAAGTGGGGTTCACCCCAGGGATGCACTGATGGTTCAATATCTGCAAATCAATCAACATGAAACGAATGGGAGTACACCAAACTAAAAAGCTTTTGTACAACAAAGGAAACTATCAACAAAATGAAAAGGCAGCTTGCTGAATGGGAGAAGATATTTGTAAATAGTATTTTCAATAAGGTGTTAATGTCCAAAATATATACAGAACTCACAAAACTCAACACCAAAAAACAAACAACCTGATTAAAAACTGGACAGAGGAAGTAAATAGACATTTTTCCAAAGGAGACATTGAAATGGCCAATAAGCACATGAAATGATGCTCAACATCACTAATCGTCAAGAGAAATGCAAATCAAAACCACAGTGAGATAGCACCTCACTCCTGTCAGAAAGGTTATTTTCAAAAAGACAACAAAGTAACAAGTATTGACAAGAATATGGAGTAAAGAAAACCCTCATGCAGTATTGATGGGAATGTTAATTGGTGCAGTCACTATGGAAAACAGTGTGGAGTTTCCTCAAAAAATTAAAAATAGAACTACCATATGATCCAGCAATTCTACTTCTGAGTATTTTTCCAAAGAAAGCAAAAACACTAATTTGAGAAGATATATGCACCCCTATGTTCATTGTAGCATGAATTACAACAGCCAAGATACGGAAGCAAGTTAAGTTCCATTGATAGATGAGTGGATAAAGAAGATGGAATATTACTCAGCTATAAAAAGAATAAAAACTTGCAACACCATGGATAGACCTATGCTAAGTGAAGTAAGACAAAGAAAGACAAATACTATACGATTTCACTTATATGCAGAATCTAAAAAACAAAACAAATGAACAAACAACAAAACGGAAACAGACTCATTGATACAGAGAACAATTGGTGGTTTCCAGAGGGTAGGGGGTTAGGAGGATAAGGGAAATAGGTGAGGGAGATTAAGAGGTCCAAATTTCCGTTTACAAAATAAGTAAGTCACAGGGATGTAATGTACAGCATAGGGAATATAGTCAATAATATTGTGATAACTTTGTACGGTGATGGGTGGTAATTATGGCATGGTGATCATTTTGTAACACACAAAAATATTGAATAACTATTGTATACTCCTGAAAGTAATATAGTATTATAAGTTAATTGCACCTCAATTTTAAAATGCAAAATTTAAATGTAAAAAAAGGAAATTCAAATTTAAAAACAGCATCATTTATAATAGCACCAAATATAACATACTTAGGGATAAATCTGACAAAATTGTGCCAGATATATACACTGAAAACTATAAAACATTGCTGAGAGAAATCAAACAAGAACTAAATTAAACAAGATTCAATATTGTGAAGTGTCAGCTCTTCCCAACTTAATCTATAGATTCGACGCAATCTCAAAGTCCCGGCAACTTTTTTTGTAGAGATTGACAAACTGATTCTAAAATGTATGTGGAAAGACAAAGGACTTAGAGTAGTCAAAACAACTTTGAAAAAGAAGAACGATGTTGGACAGCTAACATTAACCAATTTCAAGATTTATTATGAGGCTATAATAATCAACCCAGGGTTATACACATGTAAAGATAGCCAATAAATCAACAGAACAAAATAGTCCAGAAATAGATCCACATATACATGAACAACTGCTTTTTTTTTTAAACAGTGGTGCAAAGGCAGTGCAGTAGAGAGATGACAGTCTTTTCCAAAATTGGTGCTGAAACAATTAAACACTCATTTAAAAAAAAAAGAAAAAGAACTTTGAGCCATACCTTAGCCAGACATAAAAGTCAACCCAAAATGTTAAACCAAAAGCTATAAAATAGTCCAGAGGAAAACATACAAGGAAATCTTTGTGACTGGTTCCCAGATTTATTAAATTCTGGAGTTCCTCTTCTATAATGCAAGAAACCTTTTGCACAAGGAGGGTGACATCTGGCTATCGCCCTGCCCTGAAAGGGGACAGTGGGATGTGAGGAACCCATGTGACTATTAAAACCCTGCCTCTGATCCAGAAACCTCACGTTTGCTCTCAGGACTACATATACATGTACACATACATTTACATATACATATGCATACACATAAACTTGTCTGTATGTTTGGGAAACTTTTAGACTTTGAAATCACACTATTCACCCCCACCCCAGGTAACTCCAACACTCTCATGGTCTGAACTCCCACTTAACTTCTTGTGATTCCCATATTTATATTTCTAGTCCAGACTTCTTAGTTTTCAGACTGGTATTTTCCACTAGCCCTGCACACATTCACTGAGATGTCTCACTGACACCTCAAACTCCACGCACCCCAAGCAGCACTTGGTATCCTCTCCCATACCTCCACTTATTTTTCTGTGGAGGCATCAGCTGTACTGGGTCACCCACACCAGAAACCTGGTGATCACCAAATGCCCGTGACAGTACAAGAAAGGCAAGATCCACATATAATTTCAATGTTTGTAGCCAGAACGACTGAGGGAGTGGTTTCTTATTAACAGAAAAAAAAAAAAAAAAAAAAAAAAAACACAAGTCCAGGGGCAGAACATCACATTCTGGAGGGAAGACGTTGAGATGGTGGACGTGTTGATTTAAAGGTGCCGGCAGGGCTTGCAGGCGGAGATTTCCAGCAGTCAGCTGGAAATGCCACTGTACATGACAGACTGCTTATCTTGGTTACAGAAATGAAAGCTCAAGAGCTCTTCTGAAAAGTTTAAGCTGTGGTTTGACAGGAATCATCCTGTTTCTAAGAGTGAAAACACTCAGAAGCGTTCGGCTGTGGAGGACAGACCTTAGGGAAGAAGAGAAAGAGAGCTTGGAGGAGGAGGCGGGGGAGGCGGGGCATTTGGAGGATGCTTTTCTGCCCCATTAAAGCACAGGCAGCACCAATCACAGTTTTTGTGGTAGGTCCTCTACTAGAGGCTTCTTTCTGTCAAAATCTCTCCCCTCTGTTCCTACTCCCTCTCTTACCCTGTTTTCCCTAGTCTGGCGTGCCTGCGTGGGAGAATGCAGGGTGAAGGACAAAGGTCTGGCTGCAGGCTTTTCACTCCACTGCATCAGAGACGCAGACAGTAAGGAAGAGGTTCGCAGGAAGTCTTAAGGCTCCAGCGGCCCTTTTTGATTTGTGCATGAATGCTGTGGAGTTGACAGCCTGCCTGCGAGAGGCTGAAGGGATATGTGTTCTGCACGTCTGGAATTTATTCCTTTGGCTCTCCAAGATGTGACACCACATAATGGCTGTGAAGGAGTCATTTTGATCCTGTGACTCTCTTGGCAAAAGTTCCAGAAAGACATATGGACATAATCTTCTGGACATTTGTAGAAGAGCCTTCCCTCTGGGACTGTCTTTGCAGGCTTCAGTTCACTTCAAGTCCTCTGGCTCTCACTTTTGCTTTATTCTGTTTTTCCTGAGGGGATAAAAAGCGAAATTGTATTCAATGGAAAGAAGCAAAAATATTAATGTAAGAGCAAGTCATCATTATGACACGTATCAATCTCTCACCTCTCAGGCGGTGCACAGAAGCAGGGCTCTGGGTATTCACCCAGCCATGATTAAGAAAAAAAAGGTCTGGGGGATCTTAAGACACACGATGAAAACACGAGTTTTTACCATGCTGGGAGCCAGCATCCTCAGCTATAAATTTACAGAGAGGTGATGCAAACAAAACAGTCTTCCTAGGAATGAAACCTTGCTTAAATGTTATCCTGCAACAAGCTCTTCAGAATCTAGGACCCTACATATCAGGTATATTTGAGGAATTACTTATATCTTGTTGACACAGATTTCAATCTCTATATATTTTTATTTTAAAATAGTTGAGATAACACAATAAATCTGGCTAAATTTCCCCTAAGTTCTGTGTGTGTTTTGGGAAGTAACCACTTGTTCAGTTTAAACTTCATGTATGGCCTTTATTTAATCTTGATCCTTGGTTCTTACCTTGATAAGTCTAATATGGTGATAGAAAAAAACTCAGAAAATACCAAAGCTCAGACGTCAGTCCAAAGAAAATGACTATGCCTGTCCCTAAAGTCGCCCCTTAAAACTAGCTCCCAGTGGAATGCCAGTTAAGAGGTCTGCTAGGAGCCAATCTTG
The DNA here is from genome assembly GCF_009834535.1 of Camelus ferus. Taxonomy (NCBI): domain Eukaryota; kingdom Metazoa; phylum Chordata; class Mammalia; order Artiodactyla; family Camelidae; genus Camelus; species Camelus ferus. The sequence continues at coordinate 108,020,309 of NC_045697.1, read as the reverse complement.
ATTCATTTACTAGTGTTTTTGTGAATCCTCTTTGAGAAAATTCCTTGGAGTTGTACCGCTGGGAAAAGAAGAGTGACTGAAACCGTGGAGACAGAGGTTCCCTGGGGTACGAGGTCTTCTTTGCTTAATGATTTTCCCCTCAGGAAGCACTCAGTCACCTTGGTAAAAAATTGCCTTGGGTGATGGCCAGCCTCAAAGCGACAGGTTTTGTTTTTTTTTTTTTAATCTCAGTGGTCACTACACTACCAAGTTCTAAGCAAATGACTGTTCTATGAACCTTGGTTGAGAAAAATGAGTGATCGTGCACTCTGCTGTGTTCCTACTTAGCGTGGCTATGCATGAAGTCAGTCTTGTAGTATCTGATGGTAGATCCAGAGAATAACAGATCTCGCAAATGCTCAAGAGGTCATCTGACCCAGCCTCCTGATGCTCAAGGCTAGTACATAGTAAGCTGCAGGGATGCAGGCACTGAGAAGTCTGTCAGGACCTTAGATGATATTTGCACAAATTTGCACGTACAAACAAAATTCCCTGGCACGTGTTGGAGACAGAATGGAGGGATGTGGGTTCAGCATATCCATGGCTTTCTTTTTGTGGCTGGAAACAAGACTGCTGATAGGTCCTCTGTTTTACCCAAGGAGGACAAACTTCTTTTCTTAGCTTTGGTACAAACAAATGAACCAGAAAAGGGCTCCAATTTGTCTTATTTGGGTCAGATAGTCCCTTCCTCCATGACCCAATAAACCATGGTTCTTTGTGTGTGTATAGTAGGTCTGGCTTCACGGACTTGCAACCTGTGTGGTGGCACAGGGACCTGTGCTTGGAAGGATCTCATGCTTGTTTAATGCTCTGCTGTTGCCACCCAGAAATTCTTAATAATGTTTGCACAATGGATTCTGCATTTTAATTTTGCACTGGACCACCAAAATTGTGTAACCAACCCTGGCATGGAGTCCTAGCTCAACCTGGCAATCCCTAACATAGTCATGTGGATAGTGTAGGTGGGGAAGGGGAAATAATTTCCAGGATCAGTGGAGAGATGGTGGCCAATACAGCTAACATAGTTCTAAGAACTGAAAGGACATGCAACACAAGAGATTTGGTCCTTGTACTCAAAAATCTCCATCTAGTAGGACAGATTCTCTTTTTGAAAATTTGTTTTCTGCAATACCCACATGTCCAAATGAATATGTTTATCTTGGATGCTAGTGGGAACATCCAACAGCTATAGGGAAGTGGAGGCTCCTCGAGAAATCAAAAATAGGGCTAACATATGATCCAGTAATTCCACTTTGGGTACATATCCAAAGGAAACAAAATCATTATCTTGAAAAGATATCTGTACGACTATGTTTATTGCAGCACACAGTAGCCAAGGTATAGAAACAACTTAAGTGGTCATCGACAGATGAGTGGATAAGGAAAATGTGGTAGATAGATAGATAAATTAATACATGAATAATATTAAATGGAATATTATTATTCAGGCTTAAAAAAGAAGGAAATCCTATCATTTGTGACAACATGGATGAAACTGAAGGGCACATGCTAAGTGATATAAGCCAGACAGAGAAAGACAGACACTGCACGGTATCACTTACATGTGGAATCTTAAAAGAAAAGAAGGAGGAGGAGGAGGAGGAGGAGGAGGAAGAAAGGGAAGGGGAAGGGGAATGGGAAGGAGAAGGAGAAGAACTGAACACAAAGAAACAGAGTAGAGATGTGGTTGCCAGGAGCTGGGAGGTGGAGGAAATAGATGAAGTTGGTAAAAGGGTACAAACTTTCAGTCATAAGATGAATAAAGTCTGAGGATGTACTGTATAACCTAGTAACTACCAACTGTCAACCATAGTTGATAACACTATAGTGCAACTGAAATTTGCTGAGTGTAGAATTTAAATATTCTCACCACCCCCGCAAAAAAGGTAAATATGTGAGGTGATGAGTATGCTAATTAACTCGACTGTGGGAATCCTCTCACAAGGTATATGTATATCAGTCATTATGGTGTACACTTTAAATATCTTATCATTTTATTTGTCAATTATGCCTCAATAGAGCTAAAAATAAAGAAAATATAGGGAGAATGTGCACCTTTGCTTTCAACATCACAAAGACTAGTTTCTATAAAACTCTAAGCTGGTCTGTGAAGAGTCTCTTGCACAATAAGAGTGACACCTTCCAGCAGCAGTCACTTACAATTACAGATTGTTAAAAACATTGTTTCTACCAAAATCCATAGAGAATAGGACAAAGTAAGCCCTGGAACGGTGTCTGTAGCCTAGTCAGGACTCAATGAATAGACATGGGGAGAAATGGAAGCAGGAAGCTGAGTGAAGAAGAAAAGGAAGGAACGAAGGAAAGAGGGACATAAGTTGGCCGTACTCCATTCTTCAAGGTAGTCAGGTTGTCCAGGAAGACAGTGGGCGGAAACCATAAAGATAAAGGGTAAGCTGTACCTAGAACAGTCAATTTTATGAAATGTTAATTGGGCTTACTCTCAGAACTCTTCCTTTCACTATTATGTTTAACACCAAACATTAAAATATTAATCAGGAAATTCCATCTGTCCCACCATTTTAAGTTATGAAATTCCTTTTCTTCTGAAAACTAAAAGTGATCCTCTTAGCGCATTGAGCATTCTGAGGGAGCCCCAAGCAACCCTGAACGAAGACTCGAGAGTGTCATTTCCTTTGATACTGCAACACCTTTGAGTCACTTGCAGCCTATAAATAAACTTGCATTTTATAGGAATGGCTCTACAAAAAGCAGCATCGTGCTGGAATTCAATACACAAGGCTATTTTTAAAGGTGTTTTGATTTTGAAAAATTAATTATAGGCTCTAGATAACACAGGAGTTAGAACTTGGCCTCCTACAAGTTTTCTGTTGCTTAACAACTCTGTAAAACAATTCTTCTGTGCTTTATTTTAAGTGCACGTCAATGTTACTCGAAGATTTCATTGATTATGGCTGCCTCGTTCTACAGCAGGGGAAATGGAATTACTAACATTCTGAAATCAGCTGTTAATGTTGTTTACCTTTAAATATGTATGTTTGGAGCTCCTGTATTTAGATCTCTTTGGTTTCCCTAGGTCTAAAATAAACAGCTATCTGACACCACAGTGAATCTTTGACACTAAATATTCCTTTAAAAATATGTAAAAGAGAAAAGCAAGGAAAATTTTGAGGCAATGTTCATCTTGGCAGAAAGGCATATTCAAATGTAAATCAATGAAAAAATAACCTTATGAAATAATGAACACTTTAGGCCTAAATATATTTTTCCGGTTGAACTTGTTAGTTGATTTTCTATCAGGGGAAAACAGAGAAGAATTCTCGACATAGATGAGACTTGGGTGAAACCACATGCCCGGGAAACATGATAGCCTTTCTCTTATGTCAGAAGGCACAGATAGTATGATACAGAAGCTGAAGGATTTGGAAATTATAGGCATCAGAAACCAAATGTTAATTGCTCTTTCAAGAGTATGTGATTTAAGGGTTCCGGGAGAAGATGGTGGAGTAGAAGGAACGCTCACAGGTCACCCTCTCCCACAAATACACCAAGACCCACATCTACAGACCCACTCAGCCAACCAGAGCACCTGTGGAACTCCGACAGAACATCGCCCTCTTCAAAAGATAAAGACGCCAAAAATCTAGTAGGAGAAAAGGAAAAAAGAAAGAACAAAAGGCAAAGCAGCGCGGGAAGGGTCCCGCGGGGAGGGAGCGGCAAAGGAGGACTGGCACTCGCTCGCTGGGTCTCCCCTCTCCAACTGAGAGGCCAGCGGGACGGAGGGGGAGCCTCCGAGGCTCGGATCTGTACAGAGCAGCCCTTGACTAACAGAACTAGGTTAAACGGGCACAGAGCGTCCCCCCGACACCCAGCCTGAGACGAGGGCCGGCAGCCGCGGGCAGGGCCAGGCTTCACAAGCCAGCAGAAGACGGAAGTGGCTGCACGGAGGCAGCCCCGGGGGAACGCAAGGGGCTGCGCGCCATGGCTGTGGGTGCACAGGGCAGAACAACCTGGGCCCTCCATAAAACAGCAAGGTTGATGTGCTCTCGGGGGGAAGGGTGCACACCCCCATCTCTGAAAACCCGCGGAAGGTTTTCCGGGGAAGACAGGTGGGGCTCAGGCACAGCCGCCATATCCTCCCGCGCTGATCACCCAGGCGGGGGCAGGGGCGAAACCTGCATCCACACCGAAGGGCTTAGCATCCTCAAAGGCCAGACTGAGACTGGCCTGCAGCCCGGGGCAGATAGGATCCTTCCATCCTGGTCCCTCAGAGAACTTGCTCCACAAAGACAAACAAGGAGCTGGGTTTTGGCTCTGAGCAGGGACAGGGCTGTCCCTCGGTCTTCCCCGAGCCCACCTGCGGAGCGCCAACCAGGGCGAAGCGCGCAGGCGCACAGACAGCGGAACTACCGGAAACGCAGGTAGAGGGAGAGCGGCCCCCACCCCCCCGCCTTTCGGGCAGGAACACAGCCCCTGACCGAGGTGCTGTGAGGGGGCACGACCCGCCCTCCTACCCGGCCAGTCTGCAACATCTGACTGCGGCATCCGGAGGGGCAGCGACCCGCCCGCCCACAGCAGAGAGCTGCACCTGACCCAGTGTTAGGAGGAGGCGCGATCTGCTTGCCGACAGGTGCTGGGAGCAGCACAGAAGAGGGCGCCAACGGAGGGCCTCTGAAAACAGCAAGCTGAGCTTCCAAAACAGGACGAAGACAGAAAGACTTCACATTAAAAGCACACAGACTCCAGGAGAACACCGACAAACCCCCCCCCCTTTTTTTTTAAATCTGTTTTTACCTGTTCTATTTTCTATTACTCTCTTAATCTTTACTTCTTAATTCATTTCTATTTCTCTTGGGTTTTGATGTCCTGCTATTGATTAGACACAGGTTTCAAATACATCTATTCATCTCCCCCCCCCTTTTTTTGTAAAGGTTTTAAAAGGACGTCTCAACCCAATTAATACTCTGCTTCAACTCACTCTTCTATTATTCATTATACACTGTTTTCAAACCCTCTTTCTTCCTTCTTTTAAAATTCTTTCTCTCTCTCTATTTTTTTTTTTTCCTAAGTTCTATTCCTAAATAGGCATCAGATAGATAAAATCCTTAAGGACCAAAATAAACAACTGATACTCCATAAACCACAGTGCCAAAGAGGTATGAGCAAGATGAAGAAGCAGAAAAACCTTTCCCAATTAAAAGAACAAGAGAAATCCCCTGAAAGAAAGATCAACGAAATAGACATCGATAGCCTACTAGATCAAGATTTCAAAAAAGGAGTGATCGAATTGCTGAAGGAATTAAAAGAGATAGTGTTTAGAGATATAAAATATGTCAAAAATGAAATTGAAGCTATAAAGAAGAGCCAAGTAGAATGGGCAAACTCATTGACAGAGATGAGGAATGATCTAATAGCTGTGCAAAGCCGACTAGACAATGCAGAGGAACGAATTAGTAATCTAGAAGACAGGGCAATAGAAAGCACCCATTCAGAAGAACTACAAGAGAAGCAAATAAAAAATAATGAAAATAGCATAAGGGACCTATGGGATAATATAAAGCGTCCCAATCTTCGCATAATAGGGGTCCCAGAAGGAGAAGAAAGATCAAAGGGGATTGAAAAGGTTTTTGAAGAAATCATGACTGAAAACTTCCCAAACTTAAAGAAGGAATCAGATATCCAAGTACAGGAAGCTCAGAGGGTCCCAAACAGGAAGAACCCAAATAGACCCACACCAAGACATATCATAATCAAGATGGCCAGAGTCAAGGATAAAGAAATGATTCTAAAGGCAGCAAGAGAAAAGCAAAGAGTAAGTTACAAGGGAACCCCCATAAGGCTTTCAGCTGATTTCTCTACACAAACACTACAGGCCAGAAGGGAGTGGCAAGATATATTCAAAGCCCTGAATGAAAAAAAGATGCAGCCTAGGATCCTTTATCCAGCAAGGCTATCCTTGAGGATACAAGGAGAAATAAAGAGTTTCACAGACAAAAAAAAAGCTGCAGGAGTTTAGCAACACTAAACCCATGCTAAAAGAAATATTGAAAGGGCTATTCTAAATAGAAAAGCAGCAGGATGCTACAGAAATGAGAAACACACAACTGGAAAGGTGATAACTCATGAATTACAAATAAAGTAAACATGAAATTATAAAAGAAGACATACAAATCACTGAGAGTGGGAGAGGGAGGCAGGGAAATATAGAATATTTTTTTCTTTCTTTTTTAATTTTTTTTAACAGTAGGATGGGTTTGAGATCATGTTACTATCAGTTTAATAAAAACAGTTATAGTAATGGGTTGATAGATTTACAAAAAAGGGTAACCACAAGCCAAAAATTTACAAAGGAGTCACAAAAAGTAAATAAAATCCATGATAATACAAAGGAAAATTACCAAACCACAAAAGGAAGAAGAAAGGAACAAAGAGGATATACCAATTCAACTGCAAAGATAAGTTCAAAATGGCAATAAACACACATCTATCATTAATTACTGTAAATGTTAACGGACTAAATGCTCCAGTCAAAAGACACAGAGTGGCAGACTGGATAATAAAGCAAGAACCTTCAATATGCTGCATACAAGAGACCCACTTTAGGGAGAAGGACACATATAGATTGAGAGTGAAAGGATGGAAAAGGATATTCCATGCAAATGGAAAAGCCAAAAAAGCAGGTGTTGCAGTACTGATTTCAGACAAAATAGACTTTAAAACAAAGGCCATAAAGAAAGATAAAGAAGGACATTTTATAATGATTAAAGGAGGGATACAAGATGAGGATATTACACTCGTTAATATATATGCACCCAATATAGGAGCACCTAAGTACATACAAGAATTACTAACAGAGATAAAGGGGGATATTGATGGGAATACAATCATAGTTGGAGATCTTAACACTGCATTAACATCACTAGACAGATCTTCCAGACAGAAAATAAACAAGGCAACAGAGAAATTAAATACTACAATAGAAAAACTAGATTTGGTGGATATTTTCAGAGCATTACACCCCCCAAAAATAGGATATACATTCTTTTCAAGTGCACATGGAACATTTTCCAGGATCGATCATGTACTTGGGCACAAAAGAAACCTCAACAATTTTAAGAAGATAGAAATTATCTCAAGCATCTTTACTGACCACAATGCCATGAAACTGGAAATCAACAACAGAGAAACAAAGGAGAAAAAAAGGAAAGCATGGAGATTAAACAATATGTTATTGAAAAAACAATGGATCAATGAGGAAATCAAAGCTGAAATTAAAAAATACCTTGAGACAAATGATAATGAAAGCACAACCACTCAAAACCTATGGGACACAGCAAAGGCAATGCTAAGAGGGAAGTTTATAGCGATACAGGCCTTCCTCAAAAAAGAAGAACAATCTCAAATAAACAACTTAACCCACCACCTGAATGAATTAGAAAAAGAAGAACAAAAAGCCCCAAAAAGCAGCAGAAGGAAGGAAATAATAAAGATCAGAGAGGAATTAAATACAATAGAGATTAACAAGACCATAGAAAAAATCAACCAAACCAAAAGCTGGTTTTTTGAAAAAGTAAATAAAATTGACAAACCTCTGGCCAAACTCACAAAGAAGAAAAAAGAGAGAGCACAAGTTAGCAAAATAAGAAAGGAAAATGGAGAAATTACAACAAACAAAATAGAAATACAGAATATCATACGAGAATATTATGAAAAACTATATGGAACCAAACTGGATAACCTAGAGGAGATGGACAAGTTTCTGGAAACATACTGTCCACCAAAACTGAATCAAGAAGAATCTGAACACTTGAACAATCCGATCACTAGAAAGGAAATAGAAATAGCAATTAAAAACCTCCCTACAAATAAAAGTCCAGGACCGGACGGCTTCACCGGGGAATTCTACCAAACATACAAAGAAGAACTCATACCAGTCCTTCTCAAACTCTTCCAGACGATTGAAAAGGAGGGAATACTCCCAAACTCATTCTATGAAGCCACCATCACCCTGATACCAAAACCAGGCAAAGACACTACAAAAAAAGAGAATTATAGGCCAATATCACTGATGAACATAGACGCCAAAATCCTCACCAAAATTTTAGCAAATAGAATCCAACGATACATAAAAAAGATTATACATCATGACCAAGTGGGGTTCATCCCAGGGACACAAGGCTGGTTCAACATACGCAAATCAATCAGTGTAATACATCACATCAACAAGAGAAAGGACAAAAACCACATGATCATCTCAATCGATGCAGAAAAAGCATTTGATAAAATTCAACACCCATTTATGATAAAAACTCTCGCCAAAGTGGGTATAGAGGGAACATATCTCAACATAATAAAAGCTATATATGACAAACCTACAGCCAGCATAGTACTCAATGGTGAAAAACTCAAAAGCTTCCCATTAAAATCTGGGACTAGACAAGGATGCCCACTGTCACCACTCCTATTCAACATAGTCCTGGAAGTCCTAGCCACAGCAGTCAGGCAAGAGAAAGAAATAAAAGGGATCCAAATTGGAAAAGAAGAGGTAAAAGTGTCATTATATGCTGATGACATGTTACTATATGTAGAAAACCCTAAAAGGTCCACACAAAAGCTACTAGAGCTGATTGAAGAATTCAGCAAGGTAGCAGGTTACAAAATTAACGTTCAAAAATCAGTTGCATTTCTTTACACTAACGATAAATCAACAGAAGAAGAAAGTAAAGAAACAATCCCCTTTAAAATAGCACCCAAAGTAATAAAATATCTGGGAATAAATCTAACCAAGGAGGTGAAAGAATTATACACAGAAAACTATAAACCATTGATGAAGGAAAGTAAAGAAGACTTTAAAAAATGGAAAGATATTCCATGCTCTTGGATTGGAAGAATCAATATTGTTAAAATGCTCACACTGCCCAAGGCAATCTACAGATTTAATGCAATCCCTATCCAATTACCCAGGACAGATTTCACAGAACTAGAACAAATCATAATAAAATTCATATGGAACCATCAAAGACCTAGAATTGCCAAAGCATTACTGAAGAGAAAGAAAGAGGCTGGAGGAATAACTCTCCCAGACTTCAGACAATACTATAGAGCTACAGTCATCAAGACAGCATGGTATTGGTACCAAAACAGACACTATAGACCAATGGAACAGAATAGAGAGCCCAGAAATGAACCCACAAACTTTTGGTCAACTCATCTTTGACAAAGGAGGCAAGAATATACATTGGAATAAAGACAGTCTCTTCAGCAAATGGTGTTGGGAAAACTGGACAGCAGCATGGAAAACAATGAAGCTAGAACACTCCCTTACACCATATACAAAAATCAACTCAAAATGGATTAAAGACTTAAACATAAGACAAGATACAATAAACCTCCTAGAGGAAAACATAGGCAAAACATTATCTGACATACATCTCAAAAATTTTCTCCTAGAAGAAATAAAAGCAAGAATAAACAAATGGGACCTAATGAAACTTACAAGCTTCTGCACAGCAAAGGAAACCAGAAATAAAACAAGAAGAAAACCTATGGAATGGGAGAAAATTTTTGCAAGTGAAACCGACAAAGGCTTGATCTCCAGAATATATAAGCAGCTCATACGACTCAATAAGAAAAAAATAAACAACCCAATCCAAAAATGGGCAGAAGACCTAAACAAGCAATTCTCCAAGGAAGACATACAAATGATCAAAAAGCACATGAAAAAATGCTCCATATCACTAATTATCAGAGAAATGCAAATCAAAACTACAATGAGGTACCACCTCACACCAGTCAGAATGGCCGTCATTCAAAAATCCACAAATGACAAATGCTGGAGAGGCTGTGGAGAAAGGGGAACCCTCCTACACTGCTGGTGGGAATGCAGTTTGGTGCAGCCACTATGGAAAACAGTGTGGAGATTCCTCAAAAGACTAGGAATAGACTTACCATATGACCCAGGAATCCCACTCCTGGGCTTGTATCCAGAAGGAAATCTACTTCAGGATGACACCTGCACCCCAATGTTCATAGCAGCACTATTTACAATAGCCAAAACATGGAAACAGCCTAAATGTCCATCAACAGGTGACTGGATAAAGAAGATGTGGTATATTTATACAATGGAATACTACTCAGCCATAAAAACCGACAACATAATGCCATTTGCAGCAACATGGATGCTCCTGGAGAATGTCATTCTAAGTGAAGTAAGCCAGAAAGAGAAAGAAAAATACCATATGAGATCGCTCATACGTGGAATCTAAAAACAAAACAAAAACAAACAAACAAACAAACAAACAAACAAAAACAAAGCGTAAATACAGGACAGAAATAGACTCACAGACAGAGAATACAGACTTGTGGTTACCAGGGGGGTGGAGGGTGGGAAGGGATAGACTGGGATTTCAAAATTGTAGAATAGACTACACTGTATAGCACAGGGAAATATACACAAAATGTTATGATAACTCACAGAGAAAAAAATGTGACAATGAGTGTGTATATGTCCATGAATAACTGAAAAATTGTGCTGAACACTGGAATTTGACACAACATTGTAAAATGATTATAAATCAATAAAAAATGTTAAAAAAAAAAAGAGTATATGATTTAAAAGTATCGGAAGAAAGGTGGTTATTTCTGCCTCCATCTTGATTAGCAAAGATTTAATGCCTAGGTCTTACTTGGTTTTTGCTCTCAAGAAACAACGTTTGGGTGGTGTTCTCCTAAGAATTCCTCTGGAGAGGAGCAGACATTAGCCATGGTAACCAGAGCCAGAACAGGACAGCAGATACATGACTCCTGTAACAGCAACTAATTGATTTTCTGTAATTTGGCCCGTCTTGCCACATGACACTGCAAGACCTCTTCCAAGCTTGTTGTTTCTTGACAATTGAAAATAAACAACAGCATTTTTCAAAAGAAGAAAGAGTTGACCCAACGTTTGATTCAATGGTGCCACAGAAATCCAACAAAAAACACATTTTTCAGCTTTATTTTTCAACTCTGTGGACAATAACTATTGACTTCACAGTGAGAAGCACAGTTCGTGGGACTCACTACACAACAGAACCAACGCAAAAGGGACACCATCACTTGGTAATAAGTGGCACCTTAGATCTCCGTTGGGCAAAAGGAAGAGTAGGGCAGAGGGAAGTCTAGCTGGTGTTTCTAGAAAGAGATAATGAACAATGTAGGCAACTAGCAAAGTAGCCTTGGTCTTCCTTGGGGAAGTGAGCTACCATTCCTGTTCCCAGACTTGCTATGAGGAAGGCTGTCACATAGCTGCTGATGTCCTCTGGTCACAGATCCCAGGAGAAAGTCCCCGGGCAGCTGAAATGGTCACTGGTCTAGAGAACTAAGCAAGGTGAATAATTTTCTCCCCTAAACTCCAGATTCCTCATTTTTGACATCTGCTATGGACACTAAATTCTGAGACTGTACAATGTCAAACTGACCCTCATAAACTGTGAGAACATCTCATGAGACTCTGTGAGTTTCAGGGTGGCGAGTGGGAGGTAATGCGTTTATTTAATAAATCTATATAAAATTTGAGGAGTCATGGGCTCTGAATCACTGCAAAATGTTTCCCAGAGATCCTTTACCAATGTACCAGGGCAGCCAAAATAAAGCTAATGGCTTCAGAGAATGAATACAGATCGAATATGAGGACTAGATGAGTCCTTGCTGTTTGCCAGTGTGGCACTTCTATATAATCTTACTCTCTCTTGTCTTTTGAAAAACACAATAGCCAGTCCCATTATTAGCATCATTTCTTTTCATTTTTACTATATGTAAAAGGGGAGAAAATGCCTTTTTAGCAGCAAAGCTGGTCTAAGTGTAGAATCAACAACAACTTGAAATTACTGTTGAGTCAAGGTATCAAATCTGATTCGTGAATTCGAATCTAGAGTCAGACTCCGAGGAGATATGAATAATGTCTGTGCTGGTCTTTTCCTCCCTAATCAGTATTCACGGATCACTGGGAATGTTTTTCTGTCTCTCTCTTTGCATTTATCTCAGGAGTTATATCATTTGATTGCTAATGTGTTTGGATTGAGCCGCTTGGTTTTAATTCAATCTGGCCCCTCTTGATGGAGCACTAAATTTCCTCTCAATGGCCATACGTTAAACTGTGGGGAGCCCTGAAGGCTCTGCCACCGAGATTTCAGCCTTTATTACTTTGTGCAGCCCATCCATTCTTGGTTCAAGGGCAGCCTAGATACAGAGATCCAGTTCAGATAGTCGCAGGTAATGACACTGATTATCTGTCAGGATGTGCAAGATAAGCCTATCTGCTCTCTTCTGTACCACCCTGGTGGACTCTGATACACCTTCCCTTCAGTCCTCAAGTGGGAGTTCATCCACAGAGGGAAAGGTGTCATCGGAGCTCACGTATCTTGGTGGCATAGTTCTTTAACGTCATACTTGTACTTCTCATAATCTTTAGACGTAAAATCAAGAGAACCCTCTGATATACAAAAACATTATCTGTTTTGAAACCTAAAAGCTCTTAATCATTATCTGTGCATCATCCTGAAATAAGATACTGCTTAGTTGTGTGTGTGTGTGTGTGTGTGTGCACAAGATCTGTCACTTTGAAGGCCAAATACCCAATCCTAAAGCACAAAAGGGAGAGCTTCTTAGTGCACAGCAGGGATCTGGCCACACAGCTTACAGGCACGCATTGTTCAACATGGTCTACTGCCCATTACTTGCAACTCAGAAGTATATTCTTTGAAGTAAGCTGAGTCATGGGGATGTGGAGAGGTGGGGCTTCTCTCTTACACATCATTCCTGATTGCTTCCAGGATTAGTCTGATTTTCAGCAAAGAAAAGGCCTGGGAAAACAGAAGCCATCCCGAGACCATACAGAAGAAGGAAGGGCATGGCCTCGTCTTCCCCAGCCGGCACTTCATCTCTACAAAGACATTGACAGGGTGCTCTATTTCCCTGCTTTAGAAGGAATAAAAAGCTATAGATTTCTCTGCCTCAAAGCAATCTTCTAGAAAAAGCAATTGTTCCCTCCACATCAGTATTTTATCAGTATCGAGACTTGATGGTAAAATAAAAGGAAATGAATCCTGTTCTCCTGATTGCCCAGCATGCACCTGTTCCCAGTCTTTCTTCTTCCCCAATGACACTCGACTGGGGTCTTACACTGTGGTTTTTCTAAAAAGGAACTTTATGTTTTCAGAATGCTTTTTCAAAAACAGGGCTTCCTCTAGTGCCAAGGTTCTTCCTACATGAAAATGCTGCTGTCTATTTTTGTCATATGCACATCATCTTCAGTGGACCTTTTTCCTTTTTTAGGTATTGACTTTCCTCCCTCCCCACAGGGTATAACATTCAAGGCAGCAGGCCGGGCGCTACAGCCATGGAACTGATAGAAACTATCAGTCACACAGAGGAACTAAACTCACAGCTGTGTTAAGAAATACTCAGATAACCAGCCTATTCAGCTCTAAGGAGCATTTTCTTTATTAGTCTGCTAAATGTCTTTAAAACACTGCCTTTGTTTCTACAAACCAAAAGTAGCTAATCAAAGACTAGGTAGGTTAGTTAACATAATTTTAAGATTCAAAATTGCATATAAATCAATGTTGAAATACATTGCCACGACACATTATCAAAATGAAGAGTGGATACTATCTCCTTTTAATTTTACTTGAAATTTCAATGTTTAAAATCGTTTACTTTATTTAAAAAAATGGAAACTTAGAGCCATTTGTGTCATTCCCTCATATTGTACCCATGATACTGAAGAAGTTATAAACCCTAGAATACCATGTTTTCTCAACATTGCCTCCAACTCAAACTAGGGAAAAGGATGAGAAAGAAAGTGATTATGGTTAAATACAACTCAGATGTGGGGTGGGGTGGGGAAATGATTTGTGTTCAGAAATCGACATGTTTATATAGATACCTAGGGATTCTGAGTCAAACACTGAGGTAAGCCAGTCTGTTCCAACTCTGACATTCAAAGATTCTCTGAAGAATACTAAACAAAACCAAGCATGTTATTTTAGATACACTTCCTAACTACTGCCATTTAGAAGTAACAACTCAAAACTCTGTTCTGGCTTACATATCTTTTTTAAAACCTGTTCTAACTTTATTTGTACTGTGTCAATTATGTGAAGAAAATAAGAGCTGAGAAACTCTCCCTAAGAAAATGTTTTTGCTAGAAACCCTGACCTACAACCTTCTGAGCTTCTTGAAAGTGAAAATCTCTGTGTCTTCCAGGTGACAGCTACGTTTTCGGTGGAACCAAAATAGCTCTCTTAGCTAGAGAGCTGTCAGTAAGAGCTCTGACAGACAGTGAATTTGGCATGTGGGAGGGTGGCAGGAGAAACGGTTTCATGGTAGGTTTGGTGGGAGCCTCTGACTAGCTAAGGAGGAAGGCAGGAGGGAAAACAACTCACTCCTAGACACCAGACCCAGCACGAGGAAGCCAATGGGCATTTCCAGAAATGATAACCTTGTGGGAGGAGAAAGCCATGAGCTCTTGTGGGATTTTGAAAGGACTACGTAATACACATCCAACTGGAAGGTTTCCATTTGTGAAAGAAAGCAAATACACCTACATGTATTGGATTTTCTCTCCCTCTACTGGTGGGGTGGGATATGCTATCACGGCATAATACTGCTTCATAAGCAAAGATGAGTTTCCATTATAGTACATTTTGCCCATGAAATGAGGATTTTCATTAGGTATGTTGCTCTCTCACAGTGGCTTTCAAAACATCCCTAGCCACATTGGGGAGTAAGTTGCCTCCTAAGTAGGCTGACCAGTAGTGGTAAGGTAGCAAGGATCTCCCTCTCCTTTTGGCTAAAGGATGCCCATGCTCACTTCCAAGATATAGGATTCTCCTGTCCTCTGTAGTCCCATCAAAGGTGGAACCACGTTGTGATCGGAGGCAATTCCCCTGACCCACAGGCTGGACTAGGTAAACCTGAGGCGCCAAATAAGAAAGAGAAAGTCAGCTTACCTAGAGTAAAGGTGGGAAAGACAGAAACTCAGGGGAGAGATACTAACAAAGGATCTAAAGAGTGATCTGAACCTGATAGAAAGGGCAATGGTTCGAGATACATTTTGGAACAAATCTCCATTTCTGCTTTGCCATCGCTGTCATTTCTCTCATTTTCATTTTGGGTCATGTGAAAATACTTCTGACATAGCAATTTGGATCAGTGATCATGGACGAAAAAAGGAGATAGAAAAAGTAGATAATGACAATTTTAAGGAAAGTAAAATTGCCTACATGGAAGGATTAAATTGCATAATATTAAAACTGCACAAGAGTATTAATGGAAATAGACAATAGTTACAGATGTCTAATCAACAGGTTCTTGATCAATAAGCTGCAAATCTATCAGTGTGAAGTATGCAGAGTATGCAGCTTTCCCCCTGCTCCATACTCAGAATTAGGCATCAATGATACTTCTTTGACTTCTCCTCTTGTATGTCTCCAAGGCAACTAAAGTCATATTTTCCTGCAAACCAACTTCTTTTCTAATTTCCTTATCTCAGTGAATAACTTCATCAGTCATTCAGTTGTAGGAGCCAGAAATTCAGGAGTTACTTGACCCCACCTAGTCTTCCACCACCTATCCAATCCATCACCAAGTCCCTGTCTTACCTCCCAAATCTATTTCACAGAGGTCAATTTCTCTCTGCCTCCTACACAGCATTACCTTTCTCCTACACAATGACTGCTCCAAAGGGCATCCACTCCATCCCTTGTCAAATGCATTCTTCACTGAACAAATATTTTTGAGGGGACTACTTCGTACTCTGGTAATACTGCATTGAATAGGGCAGACAAATTCCCCCTTCTCAAGGAGCTTGTGGAGACAGAAGATAAGTATCAGATAGTCAGAAGCACTATGTGGAGTATTAAAATAGGGCAGTATTATAAAGAATGGTTGAATAGCTATTCTAAATTGTGTTCAAATGCAAGAAATCGGTGGGAGTTTTCAAGAAGGGGATGAGTTTTGAAGCAGGAAAACAAAAAAAAAGTCCCCTGGGATGACTGTACCTGCTATCAAGGCTTCCTCCTGTATGTACAAAGTGTTTCAAATACTGGCCAAGAACAAAAATAGTAAGTTAAAACATACCTGAAGGTTCAGTCTAGGTTGTTTGTCTCCAAGCACCTCTGCTGAAAAATAGCTCTTTTTACCTATATGGAAATATCCTATGTTTTGTTAAATTTTCTGTGTCTCGTCTGCCAGGAACGTAAGCTCTATGAGCACAGCGGCCGTAACTGTCTTGCTCACTGATGAATCCTCAGTTTTTAAGAGCAGTGTCTGGCACACAGCAGGCACGCGAGTAAGTATTTGCTGCATTAATGCACAAATTGGTGTGTGAAGTGGAAGTATACAGAAAAAAAAAACTGCGTGAGTTTGGGATTCAGGAAATCGACGCGGAGATGTCAAGGTCATTTACGTCAGCTTGAAAAGTTAAGTAGGGTATAAAATCCTGGCCAGGTTTCTCAGCTCCCGATCTCCGGTACCACTTGGTCTCACTCGAACTCTACACACGTGCTCACAGCTACAATCCTCTCCAGCTCCCCGCTAGGAGGAGTCACACCTTCCGACCCAGAAACCCTCCCACACTCTCTCCCATTTGTCCCTCCCTCCCTCGCCGTCCGGGTTCCGGCAGCCTGCAAGTCGCAGTGCTCCCAGGGAATAGTAGTCTTCCGGTAGGAGCCTAGCACGTTTTATCCATTTCCTGAACTACGCTTCCCAGAGAGCCTCGCGGCAGAGGGAAGCTGTGTCACCTGACCAGGAGTGTGGCGGGGCAATGGCGGCGCCCGTGCTGCGTTGGTTGTGTCCTGGAAGGTGTTGGGCTTTCGCCCGGATTGGCGGCTGTTCTTGCCACGGAAGAGGGGTTCCGACTGCATCCACGTCCAGCGGGAAAAGGGGACAGAGCTCAGTGGCTCGGCAGTCCCTCATCACGGCCCAGGAGCCGAGGAAAGGGTATACTGTTTCGTACCATTATTAACCACTCAAATGTGAGATGGAACCGCGGGACTGGGGAGATGATAGCCACTACAGCCCAACCCACAGTCTAGACGTTTTGATGGGTGGGAAGGTGTTGGGCTATAACTTGCAACCCTGAAACCTAAATGAAAGCACGGAACTGGCCCTCTGTCAGCCCCGCCCCCATACATAAACTACTCTCTTCAGGTAGATAGGCATATTTGGGAAATTCGCGAATGTAAAATAGATGTTTTCTTGAATCAAAAGCAGCACAGATAGAAAAGTAGATTCAGTCACCTTACTAGTAGCACCAGTAGCGGGGTCGGTGAATCAGGGTCTTATTTAGCTGACATTTATTTAGCGCTACCATGGGCCATCAGTGTTTTAAAGGTAAAAAGGGAGCCTTACCAACAAGCTTTGGATGGTGATTGCTTAATATTACTAGTCAGAAAACACCATCTGTCTGTGGAAGCGATTCATTTTGAACATGTGTCTAAACTAGGAGGATGCAGCCATTACAAGAGATGTTCCGTGTGTTTATGTAGACAGTTTTGCTTATTTTGCTCAGTAGCCTCTGAACAGCTGTTTATTTTTCACTGTATAAGACCTAGTTTCTTTTCTTTTTTATGTTTTTCTTTTTAAGCACAGAAACATAAGGCACGTGTCTAATTCAGTTTTTCCTTTGAGATAGTGAGGTTGCCATTATTTTTACTTTTCTGTTGGAGGAACAGAGGGAAAATGCCCAGAAACATTGTTTCTATTCCTTTCACAAATTTAATTATCTCACTGTGAGTGGAAAGTCTTTTCTCTCATGTAATGAAACTGCAGAAGTACATTGAATAAGGTTTTAGTGAATGCAGAATTTCTGATGAGTTCTTAGTGTAATTCCTCTCAATTACAGGTTGTGCTCCCAAACTTTAAAAAGGAAGAACCCATCAATACTGTATAGAACTTCATGTGTTGACATGATTGAAACAAAGCCAAATACATGTAAACAAAAATTTGGATAATATAGAAAATTGTTTGGGGGAAGAGCAGGTAGGGACAGACAGTATGCAGAGTATGTGTACACCAGACCATCTACAGATTGCCCAGGATACGTGGGTTTCAGAAGGAATAAGCACACTTACAGGAACCTGGAGAGACCCATGTATGGAATGTTCATACAGACTCAACAGAGTAGGAGTGGCCAGATAAGAGATTATTGTAGCATTTAAGCTGCATTATTGCAGCGTTTTAGGATTGATAGCTGTCAAGTGTAAAACAAGCAAAGGAACCTGACACTAGATCTCAGGAATTGAAAGTGATTTGGGGAACCAAAGGGGGAGAAAAAAAAAAAACCACATGTCATGGCCTAATGTTTTCCTTTGCACAGAATTCTCAGAGTATCATTTAGTGGTGATCTATTACATCTGTGTCACTCTGGTTACTTCACTTGCAAACCGTTGTTAGGAAATGAATTCAAAACACGACTGAGAATTACCCTTTTTTAGATAATGAGATGTGCGACTATTTATTTACCATTATTTCTGAAGTAGTAAAGTCTTGATGTTTATGTTAGTTCTAAAAAGGTTCACAGGATTGGCTTTCTTCATTTACTGAGTGATTAATTGATAAAGGACAGTTAATTTAGAAAATGCTGCTTCTCATTAAAGTCAGCCAAGCAGTCGCCACCTGATACCCATTTCTAAATAGTTTTATGATGCCAAATTGTTCCTTTCTGTCACCTTCTTGTTTGTACACTGAACTCGCCTCATGCCATGTTGTAGATGAATTTTGTTTTGCCAGTCTTGTAGGTGTTCATTATGAACTGCTTTTGATTTAGTCAGCAAAACAATAGGACTTTTTTTAAAATGTAAGGATATAAAATTTCAATAAGTTAAAAACACTAATGAGGGGAAGCTCTCTATAGCTCAAGCAGTAGAGAGCATGCTTCGCATGCATGAGGTTCTGGGTTCAATCCCCAGTACTTCCTCTAAGAATAAATAAAGAAGTAAACCTAATTACCTCCCCCTACCAAAAAATAATAATGATAAATCATTAAAAAAAAACCGCTAGTGGGAAATTAACATTTGTGGTTTAGGCTCGGAGAAATTCCTGCATGCTGGCAGATTAACTACTTCACTGCTATGTCTTTCTTTTTAGTGACCGTGAATGGGCAGCTGTGGTAGGTTTGGAAATTCATGCCCAGATTTCCTCCAACTCTAAACTCTTCTCTGGATCTCAAGTCCACTTTGCAGCACCTCCAAATTCTCTGGTATCCTTTTTTGATGCATCTCTGCCTGGAACTCTGCCGGTAAGCTTTTTATTTAATGCTTTTTTCATTAGAAGATATTCGTGTTTTATTGAACATCATCAGCTCCTAGGAAATGCTTGTTAGGGAATTTTGTTTGATGTAGGATGGCCTAATGTTTTCCAAAGACCCGTCTTTATAATTCTAAGTCTAAACATCATCCATGTATTCATACGTTCATTGTCTCATTTCACACACATTTTAGAATAAATGCCAGAGTGTCTGGTGTGTGCCTTGAACTGAAACATAAAGATGAGCGATGCTCTTTGCCTTTGAGGAGTTTAAAGACAAGCTGGGGTGATGTGTCTTACACACAAGGAGAGTACTGTGGGATTGCTCCCAGGAAGGTCAGGTGCAGAGTATGGTTTTGGAACCCTGAGAAGGGACGCCTAATGCAGTAAGAGAAGGACTGTTGTGAGGAACTGGGGAGGGGGAATATTTGGATGAGGAAGGGTTGTTGTAAGAGGTGATGTCTGAGCTATCTGAGAAGTCAGGTTGGAGCCAGTTGGGTAAATGGAGGCAGAGGACGAGTCTAGTCAAAGGAAGCAGCATCAATCACATGATATTACAGTATAAGATCAACAATGACTGTGGTTTCCAAAAATTAAGAAGTGGTCAGTAATGGAGAAGAAAGTCAGTTGCATCATGCTTTAAGTTAACTACCCATTTATCTACTTATTTTCACTGAAACCCAAGGAATGACTAGATACATTGTACTCATGAACAAGACTCGTAGCATATATTTTCAAATAGACGGCTGAATTTTGAAGAAAAGGGTACAAGGAGCAAGGTGAGTATCTGGGCTAATAACTGGCCCATAGTCTGTCCAGGACATATAGTAACAACTGGGTGCGGGGTTTCCTGCCGTCCTTGCAGGGAATGTGTGTATGTAGTGATTGGAGGTGGCAGGGGGTGACATTGTCCTGGGTGAGTTCCATACTCTCTAACATTTAATACAGGTGTAAACTGGTTGAATGGAGCAGTGGCAGGGGGGCGGGGGCAGAGGTTTACTTTTTCCAGAGTCACTGCTTGGAGTACAAGATCATGGGCAGTGCCTTCAACATGCCTGCTGTGCCCAGGCTTTGGTTGTACTGGGGCAGTGTCTCTGTCTTGGAACTTTTTCCTTACGTGTGCTTTTTGTCATGGAGGACTTCTATTCCTGTAGACCGTATATAGGGTCCCCTTTGATTTATTGTTGGGTCTTTCTGGGGGAAGACAAGTATAAAGGTGTCTGACCTGCCCTCCCTCCCTCTGGCTTAGAGCATCTGTTTATGGAGAGATTGTTTATGTTTGATAAGAGGCAATTTTTCAGTTATAAATGTATGAATTCTTCTGTGGGCAGAGACTCAGAGTAGAAGTAAAGTAACCTCTATTTCAGACAAGTGAATGGAAAGCAGTTCATCACAACACATCTCCTTTCTTCCATCTGAGCTGGAAACATTTTTTTCCACATGGTGCTTCATTATCAAGAGACTAGACATTACTTCTGAGTTGTTTCTAAGTTTCTCCAGCTGGGAATGTAGTCTCTAGCAAGGTGTTTGCCATAGTTCACATTTAAAACATCTGTTTGCGGACAGACATGTTTTCTATAAATAGGCTCTTCAGTTGTGGCTAAATGGGGTCAAATGTTAGAGACAGTTCAAAATAACTGAAGCAGGAGGGTATAGCTCAGTGGTAAAGTGCATGCCTAGCAGGCACAAGATCCTGGGTTCAATCCCCAGTACCTCCAGTAAAAATAAATAAATAAATAAACAAACAAACAAACCTAATCACCTCCCCTCCAAAAACAAAAAACAAAATAAAATTAACTGAATGTCAGCATGCTTTGAAAGACTTCTTGTTATGCACCAAGGAAGAAGGTCCTTGCCCAGTGATAAGCATGTCAGCGTGACAGGGAAGGTGCCTGGGATACTGGAGCGTTGAGAGCTTGGCTTTCATTAATTAAAATACAGTCAAAAGCTAGAAATCCTGTTTTGCTTGAGCTGGGATTTGTTTTTCCTCTTCAGAGCCCACCACACTCATGCTTTGAGCAGCTTAATGGGTTATTCTCTCAACAGAGCTAATCTGATTCTTTTCAGAAATGTTTCTGTCTTTAAAAGACCAGTTTTGAGTATGTGACCCAAATTATACCAAAGCTACCTGAATAAAACGTTGTCATTCCCATAGCACTTCAAAACTCTATAATTTACCTATATACAGAATTTTAATATTCTGAAACATTTAGACAGTTGCCCTGTGAAGATGGTGTATTGATGCTCTGTTATTCTGACTCTGCATTTGGATATTTCTGTACGAAATATCATGACCATTGGTCACATACACTGATAAGAATTTAGGAAAGAGCCATCAAAAGAGTTTAGGTTATAGTGTAAAGTCTTCTTTTATAGACCAAATTCATTTGCTCTGCTGGCCCATTAAAGAAATAATGTGATAAAATGTGCCTTTCTGTTGGCATTTGATTCTCCCCTCCTCTTAGCTGTGTCTTTATTCATTTGTGCAACTGACATTTTTTGTATGCATGCATGCACTAGCCATCATACAGGTTCTAGTGACACAGCTTTGAACACGGTAGAAGATGTGGGTCTTGTCTTCAGGGAGCTTGGACAGGTCAGCAGGCAACTGCAGTAGGTTTTAGTGAACATGTTGGGAATGGAAATACAGGGTGCTCTGGGAGCCCATAGGAGTGGCCTTCCACACAGATATAGGGTATTTGCAAAGTTGGCCAAATAAAAGTGAATGAGATGTACAAAGACCAGAAGAAAAACAGGACATGGCTTGCTCTCGGAACTGAAAGAAGTTCCATGCATGGTAGTGTAGGAGTTGAACATGGTGTGGCAAGAGGTGAAGCTGGCGCGGAAAGCATAGTCTGTACCAGATAAGCCCCACTAAGGAGTGTGCTTCCCATTTGCAAAGAGGTAGGAAGATGTAAGGAGAGTACAGGGCCCAAAACTCAAGGAACAGCATGTTCTGAGAAGAAGAGAGAACAGTGGTGTTGACCTTACTGAGATTCAAGTGAGGTGAGGACTAGGAAGTGGCCACTGGATTTGTCAGTGGCAGGGTCTCTTTGCAAGATGGGTTTCAGTGAGTGATGGGGGGAGAAGGGAGGTGGCAGAAGATGGAGACTTGGGGATGTTGAAGAAGGGATAAGAGTGTAGGCAACTATGTCAAGAAGTTTGATTAGGAGGAAAAAGGGAAGGCAGTAGGTGAGGAGACGGGGAATCTTTTTTTATTAGTTCCCTTTTCCCTCATATTGGAGAAACTTGAGAATGTTTAAGTGCTCGTGAGTTACAGTCAACAATAATGCATCATCCACTTAAAAGTGTGTTAAGAGGGTAGATCTTAGATTGAGTGTTTTTACTGCAGTAAAATAAAATTTTTTTAATGCTGATGAGAAAGGGATACTGACGGAGGGACAGTTAAAGGAGCTTTTGGTTAGTATGGCAGAGTGAATACATACATTTTAGTCTGTGTCTCTCCCCACCCCAGAGAACCCCACTAAAATGATAGTGAAAGGATTCAAAAGTTCTAAACCCAAAAGAGGGTGAGATAGGAGACCAGAGTGTATGAGAGATGGTAGATGGAGGAAGGCCTGACTTAAAAGAATGGAGTTCAGTGAACCCAAGAGAGGGACTGAAAGCCTGCAGAAAGGGACACTAGTGAGAAATGAGCTGGTGTGCCCTACACAACCCAGGAGGGGTCTGAATGTGAGATCCGTGGGTATTGTGGGAGGCCGGGGCTGGTGGCAAGAGGAGGATTAATTCAGAGACTGGATACAGAGCAGGTAGACCCGGGGTCATCCCCTGCCTTACCCCAACAGGAATCTATAGTTTGGGGAGAAATTCAGCCGGGGACACACTCCCCCTGGGGCCTGAGGCAGAGCAAGAGGCACTAGTGTCAGATGTCGTCTGTGCTCTGAGCCCCAGGGCCTGCCCAGTCCTTTCCCTGCCCTGTTTGAGGCGCTCACATGACCTGGTACAGCCATCTCTCCTCTTCCTCGCCTCTCCTAAGCAGGAATCCATGGGCACTTGTTTGGAGATGATACGTTCCTAGAGGGAGGAACTTCTGATATTGACATTTGGGGAGATCTCAATAAAAAAGCTGCCTGGCCACCTGATTGTCCCAGAATGAAGGCCACCAGTCAGTAAGCCCTGGACAATTTAAATAGAACTTGTAATCAGCATTTTAGTACCTTACTTTAAAATATTAATCAATAGCCCACGTCACCAGACATTTGAAGAAATTTTCCTACATAATGGACAGAGCCCAAAATACCAAGAAAACTGAAAGAAATAACAGGCAGCAGATAATGCATAGGGTAAAAGAATACTTTAAAAATTAAAAGCTTTTTTAAATATCCTCAGGGAGATAAGAAAAAGTAGCTTGCATCCTTGCAACAAGAACACGATACTACTTTTTAAAAACAAATAATCAAAACAAAAGCTCTTAGAAATTAAAACTATGGCGTGGGGAAAAGAAAACCCCAGAAGAGTCAGAAGATAAAAATCAAGAAAATTTTCCAGAAAGTATAACACACATACAGTGAGTTGAACAACCAGGGGAAAAATTAGAGAATTAGAGAATCAATCCAGGATGTCCAACATCTGATTAATAGGAGTTCCAGAAGAGAGAACATAGGTAAGAGGAGACTATCAAGCAAGTAACACAGATTAACTTCCCAGGACATGAGTCTCCAAATCAGAAGGGCCTGCCAGCGACCTGGTTCAAGGAATAAAAATAGCCTCCCATGCAGGCCCGTCATCCCGAAGTGCAGGAACGCAACCAGGGATAAAGATAAGATACCAGAACGTAACAGAGAAGAAAAGAAAAGTCACATGCAGAGGACGGGGAATCAGAAAGGCACTGCGAACGTCTAAAAGCAGCACTTAAAGCTGGGAGACAATGGAACCTGCCTTTAAAAATCTTAGAGGGGAGGAAATCATTCTAACCTAGACTTCTGTATCTAGCACTAGAAATCAAGTGTGGCTGTAGAATAATGATATTTTCAAACAGGCATTTTCTAAAAAAAAAAAAAAAATTGTCCTTTCATTACATGGGAACCTACTGGAGTCAACAGAGAGGTTTGGGACTGTGGGCTCTGCAACTGACCCAGAGGACTTGGTGGAGAGGAGGAGGTGGTGCCGGAACAGAGAAGTTTCAAGAAAAAAAGGGAGGTGGGGTGGAAACAGCAGATATCGAATGCTTGTGTAGATGAGATTTTTACATAGAAACTGGAGTTTGTGAGACTAATAAGCAATAGGCAGTAAAAAAAAAAAAAAAAAAGCAAATGATAAAATGAAAGACTTATCAACTCCAGGAAAAAAACAAAACGTTCAGGAAGGGAAATGTAATGGGAGTATATACTTAACAGCTCAGTGGAGAAACATATTTACATAATAATAATAGAAACACCAAGCATTCATTTGACAAGTGTAATTGGGATATTGGCAAGTATAAGAACTAAATTCCTATCTACCATGATTGGAAGTCATGTCCTAAATTGATAAAGTGAGAAAAAAGTAATGTAAGAATATACTCTAGGAACATTTTTGGCCACAGATTATGGGAGGCCACTATTTCAGGCCCTAAGTTGATTGATTGCTTTTTGTTTTTGTTTTTTGGCTGTTATTATTTCTTTCAGTTTTAAAAAATTTTTTAAATAAGGTAACGAACGAGTGAAAGATTTAGAGCCTTCAAGAGACAGATTATTAGTCAAAAGATTTTTCAAAGAAGTTTTAAAAATTTCTATATAAAAATATTAAGTAATAATCAAATATTACCTCTGCTGGTTTCTCAGCCTCCTGCTGGAGAAATTTCTCTTTTTTTGTTCCTAGAATCCAAATGTGACAGAATTGCACCCATCCGCCCACCTGTAACTCCCACCCTTTCCCTGCTCTTCTGGGAAATGGACTCATTCACGTTCTAGATCTTTCACACCCAAGTTCAAGCATGTGGTGGGACTTTCTGCTTCCCCCATGGGTGAGATGACCTATCTCCCTACCAGCCTGACTTTGTGACTTCAGTGTTGTCCAGGTCATCATGGGGTTGTACTTAAGAGTGGCTTATTTTGTTCTTGAGTGATGTGATAAAGCAGCAAGCATGGGTAAATTCTATGGGACAGAATAAGATATAAAAGTATCAAATAAGATATAAAAGAAGTATCAAAAACTTCTCACCTTGGAACTTACATAAATTATCTCTTGGGCCTGGAATGGGCCAAGTCTTGTGGCTCCAGGTTCTAAGGACAAGAACATGGGGTCATTGGGACAGTTTGTCAAGTCTGTCTTTTCCCCAGATTCAGGAAAAATTGTCACATGGCAAAGGGCCAGGAGCCTTGGCCAGAAAGTGATGGATTTTCCGAAGGTCCCCTCCCACAGCATTTTATTTAAAAATAGGAAGATAAATACTGGACATGACATCTCAGAAGATCTACAGGTGGTTCAGGTCTGGCGGGGGAGGGTGGTGGGAACTGCGGTTTTTCATTATAAATTACTTCAAAATATATGCCAGTAATATTTTCTTAAACAATTGAAGTCTAGTTTTAAAGGAGTGACATATCTCGGAGAGGAACTTCTTGATAGTATCAGGCTCCTAAGAAAACAGGAGCTGTCCTTGGAGCACAGGGAGAAAGA
The DNA here is from genome assembly GCF_009834535.1 of Camelus ferus. Classification (NCBI taxonomy): domain Eukaryota; kingdom Metazoa; phylum Chordata; class Mammalia; order Artiodactyla; family Camelidae; genus Camelus; species Camelus ferus. Next base: position 107,994,383 of record NC_045697.1, on the reverse strand, counting down.
TGGCTCTCAGAGAAGGTGGCCCCTTCCACCCATGGCTGAAGGTACTTTTGGGTAGGGTCATGGAAGGTTGAGGAAGCTCCCATCTGATTTTTCCTTCTCTAGCAAACACTGTCTCTTGCATCTCGCTCTCCTGTTTGGTGCTCTTTCCCGCCTCCGTCAACGTCTCTTGCATTCTGGGTCTCTGAGCCATCCCCTCTCTCTGCTCTTCTGTGCCTCCAGTCGTCCCTGTTTCTCCCTGGCTCTTGTGTGATAGTCTCGGATTCCAGGCTGACTGTTTTTCCCTTCCACCCCCACCCCGACACTTCGAAGACGTGGTTCCATTGTCCTCGGGCATCTATTACTGCTGACGAGGAGTCTGCATCCTTTGTAGGAAGTCTGTCTTTCCTCTCTGATAGCTTCAGCCAGAATCCTGTGTCCTGGTGTGGGTTTGTTTTTATTTATTCTGCTCTGTACTGATTCCTTCAGTGTGATTCCCCCACCCCGGCAGACTTGCCCCTGGAAGTGGTGGTGTCTCTGGGATGAGTTCATGGTGGCTCGTCAGGGCCCATCGGGCTTTATTGAATGAACAGTTCCTCTGTTCATTTAATAGCCCCCAGCAGAGCCCAGCCTGGATGGGGCCACGTTTCAAGCCCCACATCCACGCCAGGAACAGGGCCTCTGATTGCTCAGGACTCCCTTTTTACCTGCACCCCGAGGTGAGTGGTGTCTTCCTTATCAACTCCTCAGTGGGTGGCAGAAGATTTTCTGGCTGGACCAGGACTCTGTGGCTCCCAGCCTTCCCTGCCCCAGTGGACTCCCAGCCTTGACTTCAGCTCCTGGGGTGCTCTGAATCGCCGGTGTCTGGTGTCTCTTCAGCCTGGTTGACAGTAACAGTAAAATCCGCTCACATTTGCTGAGTGCCTTCTTTATGTGCGTTAACTTATTTTAACTGGTAAACTCTAGGAGGCAGTTTCTGCTATTATCCCAGTTAGAAAACAAGTGGAGAAGCCAGATTCAAACCCTGTAGTCCAAGTTCATGCTCTTAACCCCTTTGCCGTCCTGCGTCTCACAGTTACCCCTGGATGTAAACTTCCACTTCTGCCGTGAGCCCCAGGAGAGTTCCTTTCTTGCTTTCGAGCTTGGCTGCATGTAGTTAGAAATTTCACTTGTGTGTAAATGTCTGTGTGTAGAGACATAATTCTAGCCCTCACCCCCATCTCCGCCCCCGTCTCAGCATGCCTGTGCCCTCAGCTCTGTATCCCTTAGGCTACTGTCCTCGCCAGTAGTTGCAACCTCCCCCCACCTCCCCAGTTTGATTAGTGACTCTTGTTCTGAATGTTTCTTAGGACTACAGGCATTTTATCTTCTTGTTTTACCTTTAATGTTAGACTTATGTGGAATCTCATCATAAATCTTGAGACTGAAAAGGTCATTCAGCCTATTTTCCTTCTTGTAGGCAGGATTACAGCTAAACTAAGGACAGCATCTTTGTTTTTATTAGCAGGCATTCCGCTTCACTCATTACCTTGACCTCATAAAGCCTCTTACTCTGGTACAGAATCATCCTAAATTTATTAAATAAATATCTGTCTACAGAATTATAGACAGAATCTTAGGTTATTTGCTTAGAGTCAGTTATTTACTATTTATCAATGCCATTCCAATTCTCTACTCCTAATTTTGTGTATGTGAGATGTGAAATGGAAAGAAAAAGGGAAAAGAAAATAGATTTGTTTGATAAAATGTAGTGAGAGTTACAACTCTGTTTCATAATTTGCTCATGTTTCCAGTAAGGGCGAGATTTCAGCAAGGCATCAAGTTTATGTCACATTTATGCATGTGCAAACCACTTGCACACGCACAGACACACACACTCACTCTCTGTTATTTGAAGTGCTTGCCCATTCCTGCTGTCAGTCCCTGTGCAGGAGAAAGCGAAGAGGACTTTGTCGCTCTGCTGATGCCGGCTGGTGGGTGGCTCAGCTGTGGCGCTGGGGTAAGGGCTCCTGATGATCGGGTTGAGCCCCGTTCCATGGATTAGAAACTGGTAACTCTGCTCCTGCTTTGCTTGTTTGAAAGCTCTTGAACACGGAACCCCCTAGTAACTATGACTGTCTCTTGCTTCCAGTGCTGGGGCGAGGGCTGCTGGAGCCCTTTTCCACACACGTATGCGAGAATATTCTCCCCTTTTCTCAGGATCGGCCCGTCTGGAAAAGCATTTGGGGTTTTCCATATCAAAGGTGTCCGAGATGGGCCCTGGCCACTGGGGCATGAAAACTGGAGCTAGGATGTTGTTCACCCCATTTTACAAAACTTTCTTTTATTCACCAGAGTGTTACTACTATTAGCAGAGCCGAAGGGGAGTGAAGAGGGAGGCAGATCTGATGTGAATAAATCTGATGGGATGCTTGTCCCCTGGGGACTGGCAGACAATGCAGTTACCGTGTTTCATGCCGGAGGCTCCTTCATGAACGTCTATGCACATCGCTCTGAGAGGGACCCTGCCCTTTAGAGAAATGATAATATGGATGCTTTTATAAGATACTTTGAGATTAATTTATTTTTAAAATTTCTTATGGCAGATTTATTTAAAGTTGGGTAAATCTGCAGTCGTGTAGCTCTCTGAACATAGCAGATATGGGTAATAACTTTTGTTTTAAAGGCCCTGATGGATTTAGAAATACTTAACTAGTTCTGGAGGGCATTGGGCCGAAGCGCTTTTCTGACCCTTAATTCTAAATGTAATTATGAAAGTTGTTTTTAACTCAAAACCTCTAAACGAAATAAAAATTCAAGAAAAGAGCATTTGAGAAAAGTGTTTAAATGCATACATTTATAATCAGATCTGTATTTACCTCTCCATTCACACTTAGATGATGTTGAGTTATTTGACTAAGAAGACAAAGTGTGATGGTTTTCTATTAAAATGTTTTTCCATTTCAATGATTTGCTTTAGTGTAATCTGTACAACTTATAATTACATTGTGTTCTCAGACGCTGATCTTGCCTCTCTCTGAGCCACTCTTACAGTTTTCCTTCATTCCTTACTACAGCCGGGTGTTCCGGGATGTGGTGTTCTGCCCCGGGACCCTTGCGTCTACCAAGGAGGTGTGGCTGTGAGCTCATGCACACGGATGTGGAGAGGTTGCCTTTCAGCTCTTAGACTCTTTTTTTTTGAAGTATAGTTGATTTACAATGTTGTGTTAGTTTCTGGTGTACAGTCTGCCCACTTTTTTGATTGAGTTGTTTGTTCTTTTGTTATTGAGTCATATGAGCTGTTTATATATTCTGAAGTTAAGTCCTTGTCAGTCATGTCATTTGCAAAAATTTTCTCCCAGTCCATAGATTGTCTTTTCTTTTTATGGTTTCCTTTGCTGTGCGAAAGCTAATAAGCAGCTCTTAAACTCTTCTGATGGTCCAGACTTGCCCTCTGACGTCATTAATTGGATGTCTCCCATGGACTCAGATGACTCATGACAGTGATGGACCTTCACGTCCAGTAGCAGCATGACCTCACCTCCCCTCACGGAAGCATTTGACTCCTTCCCAGCCAGGGATCTTTTTCCAGCATCCAGTGGGTTGTTGAAAGGCTCCCGCACAACCATTCTCCTTTCCCCCGCCCCTCTGCCAGTCTCACATGCAGTATCCCCAGATGAACTCTGACTGTGAACACCGGTGCTTCTACGTTTTATCAATGTTTGTTTCATACAGTTGATTGACTATCCTTTATATATGTTGTTTGTAGGGTCTTCTGTGTTGGATTATGAGGTTCTAAAGAGCAGTTTGTGGTTCTTTCTTGGGCCACTTGACAGTGCCTTGCACAGAACATGTATATAATCCCCATAATAAGTATTTCTCTATATAATTGCGTACATTTATGTGCACACACATGGGTCCGCATGAAAGAATTTTCCAGGTATCTAGGATCTTTTTGATGTTTTTAAACTTCTTTATGGGAATCTTTCTAAAAAGCATTTTATACTTTTCTGCTTTTAAATAGGGTATACTGAACATGAACTAACCTTTTCTTGATTACTCAAGCTTATCAGCAACATGCTGTTGTAATATAATGGTGCCTCCAAGGTCTGTTGAGGTGTGTAACGTTATCTGATCCTACAGTAAATGGCTAAAGATAGGCATTCTTTTTAGGTTTCATATTACAGTCTTTTCCCTTGTTATTGCAGTCACCTTCCCCTCACCTCCATTGTTAAGCTACTGTCAGTAGACTTGATCCTGGGAACCCCTTCTTGCTCATTTTTCACTGCTCAGTTACTACTTCTGATCTGCTCTGGCCCAGAAAGCCAGATTACCACCTTTCTCAATGTAAGAACAGGCTCTGAGCAGTGACCTGACCTACAGAATAAAGCACGTGAGTGGTAAGAAACTAGTCAGCTTCCTGAAGTTATCAGCAGTGTGAGAACTGAGTGGGAAGCCATCCTGGAAATCATTCAGTTTAGTCCTTTTGATTTTAGCTTAGATGAGAGAACTGCTGTTGTGACTTGCCCAATGATCACGCAGTTATTTAATGTCCCAAACAGATTAGAACTCATGTTTCTGATGTCAGTTGAATACTCACTTCCCAGTCTCTGTTCTGCCATAATTCTGTCCTACTGTAATTGCTGCAAGTCCAGTCTATGTAGGTGCTATTATTTTGCAGGTATGTGTATATTTTTAAAAAATGAATACCATTAATGGATGTACATGTGATATGTTTATAGGTGTACATCCACGTGCTTTCGCACAGAGGCACTGACTTTTGACACCGATTGTACACACTGTTTATTACAGTGTCCACTTGGTGAGAGATCTCAATCTGGGGAGAGAGAAAAGAGGAAAAGAGTGCTGCTTCAGAGGAAGGAATGGGTGAAAGGAGATGTAACCTAAGAAGCTACAGGTTCAGTGCCCCGGGCACTGGATTTCTCTAGATCCACTGCTAAGAGAGCAGCTCTGACTCTGAGCAGACCCGGCTGTACATCTCACCATGCAAACAGTGGCCACGATGGAAAATTCTTTTAGGGACTTTTATCTGTGTTTGATTCTGGGATATTTTCTCTACACTTTCTTCCAGTTCACTAATTTTCCTTTGCTCTGCTCTTTAATATGTCCATGGAGGTTTTTTTTTTATTGCACTGAAAGTAACTTTTGTAATAGAAACTCTCTTTTTCTCTTTTAAGTCTCTTGTCTTTTTGAAAGTATCTTATTCCTTTTTCATGTATTCAGTTCTTTATTTCTTTGGTAATTTTAAATTACTTATTTTAGAGTCTGTGTTCAGAAATTCTGTTGCCTCAAGTGCTTAGGCTGTCTTGTTCTGCTTTTTATGTGTCTGCTGATTCTGGCTAATGGTAGATGATCTTCTTGGGCATTTTGTCATTTTGGATTATGAAGTCATGTTTAACAGTGTTTTGTTAGTGGGAATCCTTTGTTTTAATTGAAGTATAGCCAGTTTACAATGTTGTATCATTTTCTGGTGTACAGCATCATGTTTCAGTCATATGTATACAAATATATTCTTTTTCATTATAGGTTACTACAAGGTACTGAATATAGTTCCCTGTGCTGTGCAGTACAAACTTGTTTATCTATTTTATATATCATAGTTAGTATCTGCAAATCTTTTACTCCTATTTTATCCTTTCCCATCCTCTTTCCCCTCCCAGAAACCATGAGTTTGTTTTCTGTGTCTGCGAGTCTGTTTCTGTTTTGTGAATAAGTTCATTTGTGTCTTTTTTTTAGATTCCACATATACGTGATACCATAGGGTATGTTAGTGGGAATCCTGTCTCCTGGTTGAGAGCGAGTCTCCCCAAAGAGCTTTTTCTTTGGCTTTTGCCAGATACCCTAGGTCTAAGTCAGGGCCATTTTTCATGTTTATCTCTTACCTGGGGTGTTCCTGGACCACAGAATTGGACCACATTTGAATCTCAGGTTTGCCTGAGAGCAGATTGTGACAATCAGTTCTTACGGCAGAATCTTTTGTTTTAACCTAAGTCTGGGCTAAGACTTTACTAAGATTGAGACTTTGCAGGAGGGGACAGAGGGTGTGGTCATATAGCTGGGGCTGCAGCAAGGGCACGAATATGGATGACTCAGACTTCAAATCAGGCAGGAGAGGCATCTTTACATTTCTCTCTGGCTTCTTCTCCTCTGCCACCAAGATATCCTTCCCTTCTGATTGCCGTTGGGGCTGAGGTCAGTGCACATCCCAGCTCGTCTTGTCACAGACACAGATCAAGTGACTGAGCTCTTTTGAAATTCTCCCTAGTGGTGCAGGGATACACATTCTCACCCAGCCTTTAAAAGTAGTCATTTTCCAAAAACAGTTCATCCTTAGTGAATTGTTCCCTCCCACTTTGTGTAGAAATGGTGATGCCATCTTCGTTCCTCTCAAGGAACCACAAAAAGCAAGACAGTAGAATTAGGAGGAACAGCTGGCTATGGCGGGGGGGGGGGGAGCCTTTGAGGAAGCTGAGGGTTTGCTTTCCCTCCATCCCAGCCTCAGGGAACCTGTGGGACCGTGTCTGGCCTTCTCCCCAAGTGACTCACTGATGCAGCCATGTGCTCCCTTCGCAGTAAGGGGATGGCTCCAGGTACACAGTCCTTTCCCCAGAGATTCATTCCTGAGCAAGAAACAGTCAAAACTGTGTTTGGAAAAGGCTCTTCTCCCATTTTCACATCCCCTTATGCAGCTTTATTTTCCCCTCAAAATATGCGCTTGGCTGAGAGATTGAGCACAGTGACACCAAGCTCTTGTTGGAGGAGATAGTGCCATACTGAGAACTCTTAACTGTTAAAATGAATTTGGTACACTGCTGCTCCCAGAAGTCAGCAATACTAGGAAACGAGGTGGGAATGTGTAGAAAATGAAATACGAACACATTACCAAAGATGCCCGGGAGTCCACAAGCTTAGAGGTCTTTTGTTGATATAAATATATAGTAGTTAAAAAAAATTGCCTAACAGTGTTCTGTGACACAGTTTTTGTCTCTGCCATTCAAGCAGCTCGTGCAGGCTTTGTTCTGGTGATTTATGCTAGAAGCCTGTAATCAAAATGCAGCCTGAAATCATGCAGCTGGGTACCACTCATTTTTCTTCATGGACAGTTCCAGAGCTTAAAAAAATTGCAGCAGACCTGTAAAAGCTCTCCCCTCGCAGGAAATGCATGCCTGGCCATGGCAGCTGGCGCCCTCTGGTTTCTTCTGCTCCATGGAGTCGCTGGTGATGCTGTGGGGGTTTTCAGGCCAGTTTAATGAGAATTAGAAAAGAGCTTCCAGGAAGGTATTGTACGGTTCTAGGGAGTCCGTAAAAATAATACTCCTTTCCCCTCTTGAGTTGGAACCAAGTGAGAAATCAGCCTAGAATTCAGACAGAGGGAGGTGAATGTGTCAGCTTTATCACCGATAATAGCTCGATCACAAAATGCACCGTGATCTATCCAGATGGCTTCTAGTACTTCCTACCTAAGCGGAAATCAGCTCTCCCAAACCATAGGCCTTTCACTGGCAGAAAGCTTATCACGTGGCCAGAGAAGACTTGAACATACTATCTCGGTAGGCATGCTGATCAGAAGGAGATCAGGCAGGCTTTGTCCTGCTGAGTCATACTAGAGGCCTAGAATAAAAATGCTCAGCCACAAGGAGCCAACCCCGTGTGTTCAGTTCCTTTTCCCAAAGTTGCTAGTCAGAAAAGTCACTCCTCTTTGGGAGGACAAAAGAATATAGAATGGAGGATAAAACCCAGCTAACATAGAAACGTGGGGACAGGGGAGGAGAGGATGCCCGGGTCTGCCCTCAAAATCACGGGCCAGCTTTACTGTGTCTGCATTGCCTCTGGGAGTAGAAGTGAGACGCAGGTTTGGGGTGGGTCCTGTGGAATTCTTTCTCCACGCCACAGGCTTAGCCACTTGTCATCTGTGGCTGCCAGGATGGATCTTTGTTACTTGGTCATTTTTAGATGTCTTTTCAGCTTCACATTTAGTATTGGTGGTTCTCCACACTGCAGCATCTTGGGGGATTTCTTTTCCTCAGCTCTTTTTAAAATCTTGGCGAGGTGAGGGAGTTATTTGCCTTTGGCATCCCAGATACGACAAGCGTAGGCTTGGTGATGCTGAAGAGCTCTCCTCTGAAGAGCATTCTGTTACATGTGGCAGAGGGTTCTTGCTAGCAGCCTTCCACCACTGGTTGCATCCTTATGATAAAGCCTGGAGCTGGGGCAGGGAGGGTAAATGGGAATCAGAAAACGTTGGTGTTCCCAGGAGCCTTAAAAGTCCTCTATTCCACATTTTGATGCATGAGTCTCCTTTCACGAGTATAAAAGCCAGATGCGTAATCAATCAAGGGTCTTTGTCACGCTCTGCAGCATTCTCAGGAGATGCAGCCAGGCAGTCATATGTGATTGTCAGTAGCATCTTGAATTTTCAGTGATGTTTGCCAACTCATAGGCCACCCCAGTGAGCAAGGTCAGAGGCTCCAACCCCAACTGATAGGAGAAGAAATTGAGGGCCTTTTTAACTTGCCCAAGGACACAAGGAGGTCAGGAGCCCAGTTAAAAATAGAAGTGAAAGTTGCCTGGTTCCCATTCTTAGCACCCGAATAAATCACCAGACCGCATTCCCTTCTGCGGTATTTGCTAATTGTTCATTTCCGACAAAACAACAGGAAATTTTTCCTTTATAGCTGGTTGTAAACATTTCAGATGGCTGTCGTCACTCATAACCTTTGTTTGCTTATCACAGCTAGCTGGCTCTCTTACTTACGTGTTGCTTGTTCTCTTCCATTTTTCCTTCTAGGCAGAGAAGTTAATGTACGTGAAAGCACTTTATAACTCAAGTGGCATGTGAATATTACTTGGTATTATTGTGGTACTCATATTCTTAACTTTGCATCATTAAAATATAAATACAGATAGTACTTCCATTTTATAGCGGCCAGTAGGGTTCGGCATTTAAAATGGCACGGATCACAAGAGCATAAATGACAATTAATGTGAAGTTCTCCATCATAGATGTCTTTCAGAGAAGCACACGTTGAGAACTTACAGGTATGTTTACACAGTGAGGCAACAGAATTGAAGCATTAACAGCAAATAAGATACATATACAACTTCGGAGGAAGCTCAAAGTATTTTCAACTAGAAAAGACGTAGCTGAGGAAAGTTATTTTCCTTCCAGCCAAAAGAACACATCTTCCTTTCATGTTCTTGATTATGTATATATATTGTCTATATGCAGGATTTATACACATATATAGATGGTGCAGAACTCCCTGTTAATGGATTTATCACGTATAAAATGAAATACGTAGTACTGCTAAGAGGCTTGCACTGTTCTTCGTTATCTACACAAGTTATGATATGTCCACCACTTAATTTTGGCACAGAAAGGTGTAGATAGACATTGTATATAGAATGTTTTCTTTTCTACAGCTGATTTTCAGCAACAGTGAATGGGAGCCTCGAGACACATGTGTGGTTTACAAGTTAGCATCAGTTTAAATAGCTCCAGCCTCCTTTGGCTCTCTCCCCCACTGACAGCTTGTAACGTCTCATGTCCTCTTAGGTAGGAGAATGATCTACTCCTGTCTTCCTCCCCCAGACATTTTATTTTGAAAAAATTCAAACTGATAGAAAAGCTGAAAGTACACTGAACATCCATCCTGCGCCTAGATTGGATGAGCCATTTGAGAGTCAGTTGCGGACATCATGGCCCTTCATCCCCAGATGTTTCAGCATCTTTCCTGGGAACGAAAACATCCTGATATCGATGGCTGTTGTAATTGTCGGTCTCAAGAAAGATGACATGGATACAATACTCTCATCCAAGTTCATACCCACTTTTTATTTTCTTCTCCCCAACTCAGGATCCTGTCAGAGATCAGACATTGCATTTAGTTCTTGTGACTTTTTAGTCTACTTTTTTCTTTCTTTTCCCTTTCCCTTTCTTTCTATCCCCACCCTCCTTTCCTCTTTTCCTCCCTCTTTCCTTTTCTTTTTCTTCCTTTCATGACATTGACCTTTTTCTTTTTAAAGTCCAGGCCAGTTCTTTTTTTTTTTTCTTCCATTTTTAATTGAAGTATGGTTAATTTTCAGTGTTTCAGGTGTATAGCACAGGGATTCAGTTATGCATATATATATATAAATCTATTTTTTTCAGATTCTTTTCTATTATAGGTTATTACAAGATATTGAATAGAGTTCCCTGTGCTATACAGTAGGCCCTTGTTGTTTATCTATTTTATATATGTTAATTCCAAACTCCTAATTTATCCCTCCCTCCTTCCCCTATGGTAACCATAAGTTTGTTCTCTATCTGTGAGTCTGTTTCTGTTGTAAATAAGTTCATTTGTATCTTTTTTTTATTCCACATATAAGTGATATCATATGATATTTATCTTTCTCTGTCTGAATTACTTCACTTAGTATGACAATCTCTAGGTCCATCCATGTTGCTGCAAATGGCATTATTTCATTCCTTTTTATGGCCAAGTAATATTCCCTTGGGTATATATACTTTATCCATTCATCTGGTGATGGACATTTAAGCTGTTTCCATGTCTCGGCTATTGTAAATAGTGCTGCTATGAACATTGGGGTGCATGTATCTTTTCCAGTTAGAGTTTTCTCTGGATAGATGCCCAGGAGTGGGATTGGTGGATCATATGGTAAGTCTATTTTTAGTTTTTAAAGGAATTCCCATACTGTTTTCCATAGTGGCAGCACCAAATTATATTCCTACAACAATGTAGGAGGATTCCCTTTTCTCCACACCCTTCCCAGCATTTATTATTTGTAGACTTTTTAATGATGGTCATTCTGACTTATGTGAGGTGATACCTCATTGTAGTTTTGATTTGCATTTCTCAAATAATTAGTTATTTGAGCATCTTTTCACATACCTATTCAGGCCAGTTCTTTTATTATCCACTCTTGAAGTGAACATAACTAAGGAAATAGGAGTTTTGCCCTATGAAAGTTTGGCCTTTTTCTTTTTCCTTTTAGCCCCCATGATTTCATGGCTTGCCATGAAGCCTCTAACAAGATGCTATATACCTATTGGATACATAAAACTCAGGATGTTTTTTTCTTCCTAAAAATCTGGGTCCTGATAGACTCTTCCAAATGCTCTCCCCTCAGGGCATTCCTGGGACTGATGAATAGAGCTGGTGCACTTTTGATGGAATGACATGCGTCTCTCAGAATTGCTCCTGTTATTCACAGGTCTTGTTCCACGACATTCCCTGTCCACACCAATGTGAGGACCTAGCTGGCATTTCTTAGAGTTTGGTTGGTTCAAGCCAGTTGCTTTGCTTCTCAGCAATCGCCAGAGCTTTCAGCTAAGTACTAACCTTTTATATAAAGATAAAAGTAGATCTCATTCTGAATCATTAGAGCTTTTCACTCATTAAGTTAATGTTTCTTTTCACTCTCAGTGATTACTCTTGAGGTTTCAGTAATATGAAAAGTTTATCCTTCCATTGAATCTGTCTAAGTGTAGAGAGATAAATTTTAGGATAGGTTAGAGAAGAGTTGGCAGCTTCGGTATGGGGGCAGTGATCTAAAATGAGTGGATTTTGTATGCGTTAGCCTTTTTGATATCAATATACTTTTCTTAAATGCTATAAACAAGAGAGACAAATATTCAGAGTTTAAGTTAAGGGGAAATATTTCTCCATGAAAGATCCTGGCCCCATCCCAAAGCTTTATTCAAAAAGAATAAGGTTTTTTTTAAAGTTTGATCCCCGTGCCTACTCCATGCCTTCATACATCGCTTTTCCACAGACTCTCTGAATTTCAAAAGTAGCTGCTGTCTGAGAAGACAGGGAGTCACGAATGTGCTGTGGGCAACGAGACAGCGGTAAAAACTGCCTCAATTAACTGATCTGTGACTGCTCAACCTGTCAGGAGGTAGTTTCCTTTCCCTTAAGAATGGGAGCTTTTTCCAGGCACAGGCAAGCTTAAAATTTTTCCAGGAAAATTTTGCTTCATGATAAAACAGAGAAAATGAAGTAATATAAACTTTTTGAGACATTAAGAAGTATGATTTCTATTCCACTGCAAATGACACACTAATTATCACAGAAAGGTGTTGGTTATCATTTAAGGGGGAAATACTGTGTTGACATAATACATAATTTCAGCATCTGTTGTGCCTTACTTCGGACTGTAAATCCAGACTAATGGATCTGTGGAGCTGTTGAGACCTTTTTTCATTAGATTCCCTTGCTTCCTAGAGAAGCTTGCATAGGAAAGATTAAATTGATTTTGCATTTGGTAACACTTCCATTCTGATACTGGTATTTACTAAATGTCTACCACATGTCGAGTAATTTTATTTAACTCAGAACAATCCTGCAAGGTAGCTATTTTTTCCCCTAACAGATAAGGAAAGCGAGGCTGAGACAGGTTAGATGATTTGTGTGAGGTCACACAGCCAATGAGTAGAGATAAGATTTAGGCCCAGGTCTTTCCTACTCAGTTTTGCCCCTGTCTGTCAGTCAGTAAAAGTCTTCTCAACATCAGGTTAATTGCCAGTGAGTCATGCCAAATTAGTAACTGTGGGGAGTGTTGTGGAAACAAGGAACCAGTTCACCTGTACACCCCGTCTCATTTTTTACTGGCTGCCAGCCGTTCTCAAACCTCCCTCTCTAACCTAGCTAACTGCGCAAGGATGAGGCTTCAGAGAGGTCCACTGTAGTCACTGGATTGACCTCCAGCCCCAAGTGAAGTCCAGGCACACCAGGCTGTGTCGTGTGAGAATTCTTCTTACCGGGGCCCACGGCAGGCCTGGAGCCCTTCCTTCTTCTCCCTCCAAGCCCAGGGGTGAATGTCGGGTTAGTATTCCAGAGGTCCTTGGAAAAGCAGGGGAGATTGCTCCAGTGTCGAGGGCCACGCTGGTTTAGGCTGCCCTCTCCACTCACAGCTTTCCCATGGTGAGTGTGGGCTCCAGCCCTGGGCCACCTGACCTTGCCGGGTAAGCACAGGCAGGAGGAGGATGGAATCCCAGACGAGGAGGATGGGCCTTCCGGCACCTTGGACCAAGGAAGTATCCTTGCCTTTGATCCTGACCAGTCCAGGGAGTGGAATCGGTGCAGGAGGGCTGAGAGGAGAGAACCCTGGAGCTGAAGGACAGCTGAAGCCGCCAGACCACACCTCCTTTCTGTGAACAAGAATTGTCTCCTGTGGAATGGATATTTGATTTTTTTTTTCCTTCTGTGAAAGATTTAAAAAAAGAGAGAAATTGTTGCATTCACTTTCCCTTTTTCCCCAGGCAGTGCCTATGTTCAGGTGTAAAGAACATACATATCTATGTGGGTTTATCTATATAAATATTTAATATTTGTGTAAAGCTGGGCATTTTCACGGTAAAATTCCACTTTAAAAAAAAGTATCTTAACTGAGCAGTTGTAGCAAGCTCAGTCGTCAGAGCTGAAAGTGTTGGTATTTGTTTTGGGTGATGATAAAAGAGCTCAGTGGTGAGAAGGACATTGGGGTGAGGAGATGGGGAACAGCTTTCTTTACCATAATGAAAATTTATCTGTGTGGTAACTTTTGCTTTGAATATGAATCAGAGGGAGTTCATGCTTAGAGACAAATTTACGGTTAGCAGTAGTATAAAGGCCCGTTTTACTGCCGTATTTTTACTTAATAAATCTTAATTACTTGCTGTCCATAAATTGAAGCATTTACCATGCTATATCTTAATCATCAGATTTGTCATATATAGCATTAGGTTCATAGAATAGTTGCCATTTGGGCTTTTTGTAAAACATCGCCTTGTAGTCTTGTTTTCAAGCTCCAGAGGAATTGCTGACTGGATTTTCGGGGGGGGGGTACACTAGTCTGGTCATGCTGCCTCATTTTTTAAGGAGGTCCTGGTACCTACTGGACTAACTTTAGGTATCATATCATCATGGGCTCACCAGTTGAGGGTAAAGTAGGAAGAGGAGAGAAATGGCGTGAATTACAGCCTATTTTGAAAGACATGCAATTTTATTCCTTTGAAGTATGTCGCAAAGTACTTCCTGGCATAGGTTTCTGAGGTTTCTGACTTTTGTGAATAGATTTATTTGTAATTAGTAGAATTTCACATAAATATGTTAAAGTCCTAGGGAATATTTTATTGACTTAAGTAAGCTATGCAGTCTTCTTCATTCTGTAATTTGCTCAGCAAATCCTTTCCTAATAGTTAATGTAGCCTTAGGGTTCAGTCCAACCCGAGTTGAGTTATCACAGATGCTCCTTAGAAGTTAGTAGCATTTCATAAATCTTGGCTCTGAGTATGTGAAAAAGGAGTCCACAGAATTTTCATTTTTATGTTGATTGGGCAGACTTGAGAGTGGCAGCATTTTATCAATTAGATATTTATCTAAAGAAAAGGTCACAGAAGTGAGTATAAAAATGGTTGGAATTTCATTATAGACTATGACTTCAGTTTAAAAAAAATGGATGTGATTTGCTGCGTGGTCATGGCCAGCATTCCTCAGATCCTCGCCTCCCCATTCCCCTGCTCTTTCCAGCATCACGGGCAGGGGCTGCTCCCACAGGCTGCCATTCCCAGTGTCCCCCAGTCCCACCCCCCTCAGCTGGTCTGTGGCTGGTGAGGCCAACAGGAGGCTCTGAAGAAAGACTGGAGGTGGTAGGAAAGAAGCAATAGGGTATTTCTCCTTCTCCTTCTCCTTCCCTCTTCCTCTGGCAGCATCTCTAGTTGTGGATGGATCTCATTTGTGGCTCCTGCTCCTGGGAGACAGGTCCATCGTGTTTCCAGCATCCTCTGGCACCCCTGCCCTGGTGCCAGTCCCACTGCTTCTCCCCACCCTTCCCTCTGGCCCTGGGGCAGGAGTGTCTTCCTGCTGTTGAGAATCTTCTAAGTTGCCTCTTTGACTTCTCGGCTCTTCTGTCATTAGTGTAATAGTCTCTGTATTAAATCTGTCTTATTTTACATGCTAAGAATGGTTTCTTTCTCCTGACGTACATTTTATAGAACAACTTTGCTTTTATTTCTAGCTTATGGAGTTTGGGATGTTGATAAAGGGAATGCTAAATTATTCATTAGCTCAGTTAATGTTTAATCAGCTTTGTGTTGCTTTCAGGTAATGGGGCAAAGAAAATAAAATGACCTGACTGCCCTCAGGGGGCTCAGTCTGGCTGGGGAGACGGTGCTTCTCCAGCGTACACGGGAGCTGAGGAGGAGGAGTACCTCCACTGGGGTGCTGGTGGGACAACCAGGAGTCTTGCGAGGTGCGGAGGTCTTGCTTAAGTGCATGAGCAGCAGAAGCAGCTGTTTGTACCGAAGCATGTCATGTGCACCACTGTGTGAGAGCCTGTTGGGTCAGGGGGCAGTGGAAGAAGAGGAAGCTAGAGAGGTAATCAGGGGCTGAATCACGAAGAGCATTGAAGACTCCACCAAGCGTGTGGAGTGTATCCTTTTGGTGATGGGGAGGAGTGGAGAGGGATTTTAAGCAGGGGAATTACATGAACAGATTTATCCCTTAGAAAGGTCGCTCTTGAATTGGGTGTGGAGGAGAGATCAGAGGGTGGAGGTGAAGAAACCTGGCCAGGTGGTGGTTTGTGCAGAAGTCTTGGTTGGAGGAGGGATGTTTGAGTGGAGGCCTGAATCAGATTGGAGCATTTGGGAAGAGGGGAAAAAAATCAAGACATACTAAGAACGTAGAATGTGTATAACTTGATTTTTTGGGGGGCAGTGGGGCAGGATGTATTGGGAGTTGGCAGTAAATGATCGTTTACTCAGAGACAAGGAAATGTTTGTTTGGTTAGGCTACACAAGCCTTAAAACTAGAAGACTGCTTCTCATATCAGGGTCACAATGTGTCCTTCGAGGTCTCATGACATTCCTGGGTTATTTATGCTGCCTTGAACTCCAAATGTATTCCCCCCCCCCCCCGCCCCCGTTCTGGCTGCAGCACTACTTATATTTTGCAAACAAGCCAAACAAGTGCTTCTTTTTAAAACCAGTCACTACCCACTGCCCCGTATCCTTTTTCTGGCCATGATCTGCCCAGTCCCTCTCTCTGCTGGTCATGAAATTTATTGGCTGTCTCATCTCCCTTTGCCTTTCATACCTTTCTTATCTTCCAGTTAAATAAAAGAATTAGCTCTTCACTTATTCGATAAATTGTTTCACAGGTACTTACATCTAAAGGTTTCAGAAGTTGAGCAGTAAAACATCCCCTGCTAATTGAGAAAAACTATAGGTCTGCTCGTTAGTGAACCCTTCACACGCCAGAGCCTGTGTGCTGAGCGTTGTAGACAGTTAAATGAACATGACGCTTGCCCTCTTAGAGCTCAACGTCTGAAATCAAACCTATGCAGACAGAAACTGGCAAGAAGAAAATGTCAGAAACAGGATCTGCCTTAAACTCTACCATGGGATTTGGTTTGAGCCACTGCTCCAGAGTTATGGCCCAGTGTTAGTAATCTTTTTTTTTTTAATTCTTATTTTTTATTGACGTGTAGAAGATTTACAATGTTAGTATCAGGTGCACAGCAAAGTAATTCAGTTATACATATACATACATATATATACCCAGCTATTTTCGGATTCTTTTCCATTATAGCTCATCACAAGAAATTGAGTATAGTTCCCTATACAGTAGGTCCTTGTTGTTTATCTTTTTTATAAATAGTAATGTGTGTCTGTTAATCCAAAACTCCTAATCTATCCCTCCCCCACCTTTCTCTCCTGGTACCCATAGTTTGTTCTGTGTCCCTGAGTCTGTTTCTGCATTATAAATAAAATTTGTACCTTTTTTTTTTAAGATTCCATATATAAGCAGTATCATATGGTATTTGTCTTTCTCTGTCTGGCTTACTTCACTTAATATGATAATCTCTAGGTCCATCCATGTGGCTGCAAATAGCATTATTTTATTCTTTTTATGGCCAAGTAGTATTCCATCGTGTCTGTCAGTGTGTGTGTATATATATACACATACACACACACATACATACCAAATCGTCTTTATCCAGTCATCTGTTGATGGACATTTAGGTTGTTTCCATGTCTTGGCTATTGTAAATAGTGCTGCTGGAATATTGGGGTGCATGTGTCTTTTCGAATTATATTTTTCTCCATATGTATGCCCAGAAGTGGGATTGCTGGATCATATGGTAACTCTGTTTTTAGTTTTTTAAGGAACCTCCATACTGTCCTTTATAGTGGCTGCACCAATTTGCATTCCCATCAGCAGTGTAGGAGGGTACCCTCTTCTCCACACCCTCTCCAGCATTTATAATTTGTAGACTTTTTAATGATGGCCATTCTGACTTATTTGAGGTGATCTACCTCATTGTAGTTTTAATTTGCATTTCTCTAATAATTAGGAAAATTGAGCATCTTTTCATGTGCATGTTGACCATCTGGATGTCTTCTTTGGAGAAATGTCTGTTTAGTCTTCTGCCCACTTTTTGACTGGGTTGCTTATTTTTTTAAATATTAAGCTGTATGAGCTGTTTGTATATTTTGGAACTTAGTCCCCTGTCTGTCACATCATTTGTAAATATTTTCTTCCATTCTGTAGATTGTCTTTTTGCTTTGTTGATGTGCAAAAGCTTTTTAAGTTTAATTAGGTCCCATTTGTTTATTTTTGCTTTTATTTCTATTACTCTAGGATCTGGTTTGAAAAAAGTATTGCTGCAATTTATGTCAAGGAGTGTTCTGCCTATGCCTATGTTTTCCTCTAGGAGTTTTGTAGTATCCTGCCTTACATTTAGGTCTTTAATCCATGTTGAGTTTATTTTTGTATGTGGTGTTAGAGAATGTTCTAATTTCATTCTTTTACGGGTAGCTGTCCAGTTTTCCCAGCACCACTTATTGAAGAGACTGTCTTTTCTTCATTGTGTATTCTTGCCTCCTTTGTCAAAGATTAATTGACCATAAATGCATGGGCTTATTTCTGGACTTTCTGTGCTGTTCCGTTGATCGATGTGTCTTTCTGTGCCAGTACCATACTGTTTTGATTACTGTAGCTTTGTTCTATCATCCAAGGTTGGGGAGCATGAGTCCCCCAGCTCCATTCTCCTTTCTCAAGATTGTTTTGGCTATTTGGGGTCTTTTGTGTTTCCATACAAATTTTAACATTTTTTTTTGTTACAGTTCTGTGAAAAATATCACTGGTAATTTGATAGGGATTGCATTGAATCTATATATTGCCTTGGTAGAAGTATGGCCATTTTAGCAATATTTATTCTTCCAGTCCAAGGACACAGTATATCTTTCCATCTCTTTGTGTCATCCTCAGTTTCTTTCATCAGTGTCTCATAGTTTTCGGAGTACAAGTCCTTTTGCCTCCTTAGGTAGGTTTATCCCTAGGTGTTTTGTTCTTTTTGATGTGATGGTAACTGGGATTATTTCCTTAATTTCTTTTTCGGATATTTCTTTGTTAGTGTACAGAAATGCAACTAATTTCTGTGTATTAATTTTGTATACTGCAACTTAACAGAATTCATTGATGAGATCTAGTAGTTTTCTGGTAGTGTCTTTAGGATTATCTATGTATAGTATCATGTCATCTGCAAACAGTGACAGATTTACTTCTTCTTTTCCAATTTGGATTCCTTTTATTTCTTTTTCTTCTCTAATTGCCATGGGCTAGGACTTCCAAAACTATGTTGAATAAGAATGGTGAGAATGGGCATCCTTGTCTTGTTCCTGATCTTAGAGGAGATGCTTCCAGCTTTTCACCATTGAGTATGATGTTAGCTGTGGGTTTGTCATATATGGCCTTTATTATGTTGAGGTATGTTCTCTGCCCACTTTTTAGAGAGTTTTTAATCATAAATGGATGTTGAATTTTATGAAAATCTTTTTCTGCATCTATTGAGATGGTCATATAGCTTTTATTCCTCAAGTTGTTAATGTGGTGTATCATGTAGACTGATTTGCAGATATTGAAAAATCCTTGCATCCCTGGGATAAATCCCACTTGATCATGGTGTATGATCCTTTTAATGCATAGTTGGAGTCGATTTGCTAGTATTTTGTTGAGAATTTTTGCATCTATATTCATAAGTGGTATTGGCCTGTAATTTTCTTTCTTTGTGATATCTTTGTCTGGTTTTGGTATCAGGGTGATGGTGGCCTCATAGAATGAGTTCAGAAGTGTTCCTCCTTCTGCAATGTTTTGGAATATTTCTGAAGGATAGGTAACTACTCTCTAAATTGTTGGTAGAATTTGCCTGTGAAGCCATCTGGTTCTGGACTTTGGTTTGTTGGGAGTTTTTAAATTACTGATTCAATTTCATTATTGGTAATTGGTCTATTCATATTTTCTATTTCTTCCTGGTTCAGTCTTAACAAATTGTACCTTTCTAAGAAATTGTCCATTTCTCGTAGGTTGTCCTTTTTGTTAACATATATTTGCTCATAGTAGCCTCTTATGATCCCTTGTATTTTTGTTGTGTTGATTGTAACTTCTCCTTTTCCATTTCTGATTTTATTAATTTGAGACCCTCTCCCCCCACCCCCGCTTTTTTTTTTTTTTTTTTGATGATTCTGGTTAAAGGTTTATCGATTTTGCTTATCTTTTCAAAGAACCAGCTTTTAGTTTCATCAATCTTCTCTATTGTTTTTTAGTCTCTATTTCATTTATCTCTGCTCTAATCTTTATGATTTCTTCCCTTCGACTAACTTTGGGTTTTTGTTCTTTCTCTAATTGTTTTAGGTGTCAGGCTATGTTGTTTATTTGAGATTGTTCTTGTTTCCTGAGATAAGCTTGTATTGCTGTAAACTTCCCTCTCAGAACTATTTTTGCTATGTCCCAGAGGTTTTGGATCGTTGTGTTTTCATTTTCATTTTTCTGTAAGTATTTTTTTTATTTCCTCTTTTCTTTCTTCAGTGATCCACTGGTTGCTCACTAGCATATTGGTTGGCCTCCGTGTGTTTGTGGGTTTTGCAGTTTTTTTCTTGTAGTTGATTTCTAACCTCATAGTGTTGTGGTCAGAAAAGATGCTTGATGTGATTTCAGTTTTCTTAAATTTACTGAGGCTTGCCTTGCCTTGTGGGTCAGCATGTGATTTATCCTGGAGAATGTTCCATGTGCACTTGAGAATGTGTATTCTGCTGCTTTTGGATGGAATGCTCTATAAATATCAGTTAAGTCCATCTGGTCTAATGTGTCATTTAAGGCCTATGTTTCCTTATTGATTTTCTGTCTAGGTGATCTGTCCATTGGTGTAAGTGGGGTGTTTAGGTCCCCCACTATTATTGTGTTACTGTTGATTTCTCCTTTTATGTCTGTTAACAGTTGCCTTATACATTGAGGTGCTCCTGTGTTGGGTGCATGTACATTTACAGTTGTTACATCTTCTTCTTGGATTGATCCCTTGAGCATTATGTAGTGTCCTTCTTTGTCTCTTGTAACAGTCCTTATTTTAAAGTCTTTTGTCTGATATAAGCTTTTCTACTCCAGCTTTCTTTTGGTTTCCATTTGTATGGAATACCTTTTTCCATCTCCTCACTTTCAGCCTCTAGCTCTAAAGTGGGTCTCTTGTAGGCAGCATATTCATGGGTCTTGTTTTTGTATCCATTCAGCCAGTCTGTCTTTTGGTTGGAGCATTTAATCCATTTACAGTTAAGGTGATTATTGATACGTATGTTTTTATTGCTGTTTTGTTGTTTTGGATTTGTTTTTGTAAGTCTTTTTTTCCCCTTTCTTCTTTTTGTTCTCTTGTGATTTGATGACTATAGCATTACATTTGGATTCCTCTCTTTTTCTTATGTATGTCTATTATAGATTTTTGGTTTGCAGTTACCATGAGGTTTTGGTGTAGAAGCCTGTGTATATATATGATTGTCTTAAGTGGCTGATCTCTTAATTTCAAATGCATTTTAGATACCCTGCACTCGTACTCTCCTCCCCTCAGGATTACTGGTTTTGATATTTTTTACATCTAGTTGTTTTGTGTATTGTTTAACTGCTTATTGTGGATACAAATGATTTTTACTACTTTTGTCTTTGAACCTCCAGTATTAGTTTGTGTATGGATGATTTCCTACCCTTACTGTATGTTTGCCTTTACTGTTGAGCCTTCCCTTTTTGTAATTTTCTTGTTTATATCTGTGGCCTTTACTTTTCCACCTAGAGAAGCTCCTTTAGCTTTTGTTTTAAAGCTGGCTTGGGGGTACTGAATTCTTTTAGCTTTTGCTTATCTGTGAAGCTTTTGATTTCTCCAACAAATCTGAGTGAGAGCCTTGCTGGGTAGAGTATTCTCGGTTGTACGTTTTTCCCTTTCATCACTTTAAATATATCATGCCACTCGCTTCTGGCCTGCAGAGTTTCTGCTGAAAAATCAGCTGATCAGAGTTAGTAATCTTTATGGCTAACAGTCATGCATTTTATTCTTTGAAGATTTAAGATAAGAATATAGTTGAGAGCCTGGGTTCTGGGGGTCAGACTTCTTGGCTCTGTCACTTACTGTATGTGTCATTTTGGCCAAGTTACTTAATCTCTCTGAGAATCACAGTAGGATCACTGAGGGGGTTAAATGGCACATGTGTGTGATGTACGTCACACATCCCCGACACAGCGTGATACACAGTCAGTACTTTCTGTTCATGGTTCCTGAAGCCAGAGTGAGATGTCCCAAGGCTCAGTTGAGAGAATTCTGCTTTTGTGAGTTCCAAGGAGCATTGCTTTCCTTCCACATGAAAGCTACTGTGGTTAACCCTGAGATCTTTTGTCGTCACTTTATGTTAATTGCAAAGAAAATTCCAGAACATGCTTCTTCAGGACAAGTTAGTCTTTCGAGTTTTTGAGTTATCTCTTTGATCATATCTTACGTGATTGGTAGTCACTTCAGGGCACTTCTGGAAATGAGTTTGGAGGCCAGCAGGTGGCAAGTAACACCTTAGAGGAGATTCAGGCATCACCGCCTCTCTGAGACTCTCCCTTGATATCCATCACCTCCCTCCTCATTTGCGTTCATCACTCATCTCATTGATTGAGCAGCACTGCCTTTTAGTCTGTCTGAGGCTCCAGAGATCCAACAGTGAACAGACAGTTCCCATTCTCATGAAACTTAGTCTTGTGGAAATGTATGTAAACACATCTAATCCACCATGATACGAGTGCAAGTGGCAGTGTGGAGAAGGTCAGAGAGGTGCCTAGGGAGAACGGTAAGGAAAGTTGCACAGGTTTGGTGACATCTCAGTGGAGGGTGAATGGCTAAGAACAGGGGAAGTCGGCAGTCAGCCTGGTTTGTACAGGAGGATCAGACCCTGTGTCGGAGGATGTGGGGGTGATGGGAGATGAAATTGAAGATGGAGGCAGATGCTAGGTCGTGTAAGAGTTTCGCCTTTATCATGTGGACAGGGGATGGGTGGCGTTGAATGATTTGAGGCAACAGAATGCTGTAAGACTTGCGTTTTTAGCAAGATCTTCCTCATGCGGAAAATGAACTTGAAAAGGATGTAAGTCAGGCCAGCAGGTCCGTGTCCCCACCGCACATTTACGGAGACCAGCAACAGAGCCCTCTGCATCCTAAAGCCCTGACTTTATAGACATTTAAGACACTTTCTGGAATAAAGACAGCCGAAGTTGAATTTTCCAATTCTGCCTCCTCTCCCCAGAACACGCTGACCTGGCCCTCCATCTGTCATAAGCAGCTTGACTAGGATCCTAATAAATTATTTTTTCTTGGCATTCTTTTAACTGGAACTCTATTTACTAGCCCCTCTGTGCAACTATGGTGTGGTGATGATGGATGCTTATAATTCTGGCCCTGAAGTACTCCAAGCCTTCTAAATCATCAAAAAAAGATTAAAGTGTATTCAATATTGCTGTAATGTTTGTGTGTTTCACTGCATTCTTATTCTTTGGAAATTGATGGTTTATTGAGTGCCCATGCCCTCGTGTGCATGCAGGTGCAGGGAGAGCCTGTGACCACTCACAGCTCTTCACTCCCTCACAGCACCAGGCACAGGGCGATTATTAGCAAAGTGCACTCAGAAATAAGCAAAACAGACCTGTGTTCTCTTCATGTTTAGAAGGAGGAAGCAGGTGGCCCCAAAAGGGCAGACTAGACAGAGATGAGAGAGGAAGCGGTGGTTAGAAAACAGTGCAAGTGCTGAGGCAGGAACTGGACAGACAGCGAGCCGGCCAGTCTACCAGTGGCCCAGCCCAGGGGGCGCGGGGCTCGGGCCCAGACACCAGCTTCACCTTCAGGTGCGCGTTGATTCAGCTCGGATCGTCCGTCTTGGATTTGGCAGTATTCCCCACCAGCTTTATTTGGATTTGCAGTAACAACTGTTCAGTAAAATGCCAAACATTAGCAAGTGAAAACATCGATAATCAGGGCATCCTGTTCCCCCCGCCCCCCACACACACATCTTTTCATGAAAACTGTTATGACTGCCGAGCTGACAATATTATCTAGCCCAGAATGCAGAGCTCCAAATAGAAGCTGTGAGGTGGCTCCATCTTGTAACCTGGCTTCCAGAGCCAGGCATGTGATGCTGTTATTAGGAGGGAGATCTGCTGTTGGCACTTTCTTTCAGGGGTTGTGTGTTGCAGTAAATAGAGGTGCTGCTTACATTTTCTCATACAGATTTGTTTTTAAAATCTGCCTGTTTGATCAGCAAGTCACACTGCGTCCAGGTGCCTGGAGGGCCAGTCCCTGAACCACAGGGAATCTGTTTGTCACCCTCTGGACAAGGGCACGTTTGGACTTTCAAGCTGGTTTCATCGTTTGCCTGCTCTGAGGTGTGGTCTCTTCGTCCCTCTGGGTCTTAGTTCTCTCTTTTTCTGACATATTGGAATGATACAAATTCCTTTTTTACAGGGTTGCTGTGCGGCTGAAGTGAAATGGTGGTTGTGAAAAAGCGTAATTGGAAAGCCCTATATAGATAATAACATACTAAATATACTAAAGAACATCATAAATATTCTAATAAAAAATAGAAATCTGTTTCATTAGCAAGCACGATGTCCTCAAAACTTTCCCCAAAGCAGAGTGGGGAAAATAAACTATTTACTGCATCCCTGCTATAGATTCTAGCTGTTACTTTATCCACTCTGCAAAGTGGATATTAAATCCCTGCTCAAAGTTGAGGAAACGGAGGCTTCCAGTCCCACAGCTGTCCATGTACATGGCAGAAGTGGGGTTTGGACCTGTGTGACCCCAGAATTTAATGCTCTTTTTCCTTATCTCTAGTTGCCTGTCTTATTCCAATCTCCCACCCACCCAAAGTTCTTAAAAGCTTTTTACATCCTTTGGGACTAGAAAGTTTGCTAGCCCTTTCTTGATCTTTTGCTTCTGAAAGCAGGGTGGGGCATCAGAAGGAACTCCTGAGCCCTGGGAGCCCCTGGGGGGACCAGCAATGTGGGGAGAGCCCGGGGTGGGGCACACCCAGCTCCCACTTTTAGGGAGCCGGCCAGGCCTGGACTGAAAGCAGGAGGCAGGTGTGTGGCATTTCCCCACCCTTGAGGAGGTGGCTGCAGCCCTGTAGTTTCCAGAAGTTCATCTTTTCTCTGTCACAGCGTTTCCCAAGCTCCCCGAGGTTGTTTGGAGAGCTGCTTCTCGGATCCTCCTCTCAGGAATCATTGCCTCTTGTGGGTTCTGACCGGCTCCTCGTGCTGCTTGTGGGGGGGAGTGAGATTAAGTTTATTCTGTATAATAACCACTCTACTGAGCTATTTTGGGACCTTCCCCTGTTAACACTGATGTTGGGTATCGGAGGAAAGGACCCCTGATAGGGGGATTCTTTAAGTGCCCGTGGGATGTGGTTCCGTATGCATCTTCTTTTTTAAATAAACTTTCCCCAATTCTAGACACACTGAGCCGGCTTGTGAGCTGGAGCTGCCCACACAGAACCAGAGACAACGCCCGTCAGACGGCCAGATTGACTCTTCAGGGAGATGCCCTAGGGTGGGAGGCGCATGTGTTCAGGCTGAGGCTCTGTCCCCACAGGTGCTCAACAGGAGGTGCGTGGAGGCAGCCGTGATGACCGGCCTGGCCCTGGACTGCCGCATAAACAAGAAGTCCTTGTTTGACAGGAAGCACTACTTCTACGCAGACCTCCCGGTAAGTACGCTCTGCCGTCCGCCCGTGGCAGGTCCTTGGAGCTGGGGGTTTGCAGCCGGAGGAGGGCCGTGTGCTCGTGTCTTCAGCTAGAGGTCCATCCAGCCCGCCCGGCGGGGGACTCTGCCCGGCCCCGATGAAGCCTGTGCCCCCTGACGTTTCCTAGATTGGATGCCGTGGTCCTGATTGCCGACTCCTGGCCCAGCCTCATGCTTCTGGTGGCTGGCTCGTAATTGAACGGGGAGTAGGAGCCGCCCGCGTTCCCAGGCTCAGCCCTGCTGTGGCGTGTGGTGCTAATTGCCTGTTAGGGCAGAAGCTGCCTCTGTGGCTGATGCAGGGGTCAGTGCATCAGTGGCTCTGGAGACAGCGAGAGCGGCCTTCTTTTAAGTGGCAGCTCCCAGTAATAGGACTGTCTCCTTTGGAGATACCCCTGTCATCTCCCAGGGACCATGTAAGTGGACAAGAGTGAGCAGAAACACGAACCAGAAGCCTGGGCGAACAGCAGTAATTGCCCGAGCAGCGAGCCCTGTATTAACCCACTCTTTCCTTAAAACTAGAAAGTTTTCTCCTTTAAGAGAAGCCAGTGTGAACTAGAGCCAATTTTTCATAATATTGAACTGAACCAAAACTGTAATGTTGAGTGGG
Source organism: Camelus ferus (assembly GCF_009834535.1). Taxonomy (NCBI): domain Eukaryota; kingdom Metazoa; phylum Chordata; class Mammalia; order Artiodactyla; family Camelidae; genus Camelus; species Camelus ferus. Next base: position 107,968,730 of record NC_045697.1, on the reverse strand, counting down.
TTTCCCAAAATAATATTTCATGCGTTCTGAGCCTCTGATGGCAAGCGTGGCCCTTCTTCAGATGTAGGAACACAGTAGTGATACTGTTCCTCCATGTGATTTTCCTTGAACTGAAGACAGGGGTGAGCTGTTTTCAGGGGGTGAGGGCAGAGGTGGAATTCAACACAAAATACACTGAAAGCCTGAGTTCCCTCCAGTTGCTGCTGCTTTTTCCCCCTGGCTGCCAGCCTTTTAGCAAATTCTCCTGCCTGGGAGGGTGGAGAGAATTCAACTGCATTATTTTCACCTTTTGAGAGCGATGAGCAGTTTGGTTAAGGTGGGAGACTTAGCAGTGTGAGACTAGAGTGAGATGTCCTGATGATTCCTGCCTCCTGGTCTCTCTGGCCCAGGCAGTTCAGATCATCTGCAGTTAGTGTCAGCCAAATTGCACACGGGACACACTTATACTAAAAAAGTATCCGTCTTTATCTAAGTAAACAATTTACTCAAATTATTCTAGTTTGACTGAGCATCTGTATGTTATTTGGCAACCTGTCCCCACACATTAATTTTTACAAATTGAGACTTCCTGTCTCAGCCCCGAGAGTAAGGTGGCGGAATGCGGTGGTTCTCAGAGTGTGTGCCACAGGCCACGAGCATCAGCATCTCCTAGGACCGCAGGAGAAACAGACACTCCTGGGCGCCTCCCCAGACCTGCAGAACTGGAGGCTCTTCAGTTGGGCCAGATGGTCTGTGTTCTGACCATCCGGCCAGGTGATTTCAATGCCGTTCACGATTGAACAATACCTGCTGAGTGGCCAGGAGCACGGACTCTGGAGCCAGACCAGCTGAGTACTTAGTAAGTACTAAGTACATTAGTACTTACCAGCTCCATGGCTTTGGGCAAGGGCTCTTAACCCCTCCGTGCCTTGCACCTCTCTCCTAGGGTTGTCGTGAGGGTTAGACGGCATGAAGCACTGAGAACAGTGTATGGGGACACCGTGTGTCTGCTCTCCTCCTGTTCTCCACTCTGACCCACCCTCTCTTCAGTGCGTACTGGTGCACGTGTGCCTCCATTTAGAAGGTGGTGAGGGAGTCCTTGCACCATCCATCAGTATTTTAGTACTCCGTGCTTTCTGTTAGCTGAGTGTGAGTGTCACTGCATTTTCTGGCTAGAGGAACAAGCGAAGTGGGGTTAGGGAGGGCAGCTGATGTGATTGGTTAGCTAAAGAGCAAGAACAAAACAAGCTACCCAGCACGAGCCACTGCTGTCGGCTGTCCTGAGAGGAGATGGGAGATGCTAAGCCAGCAGTTCCCAGTGAGGAAGGCCTGTCAGGAGCCCAGGAATCAGATGCAGGGCGTAGCTATTGAGCTACGTGGAAACAATACGGTATTTTCTTAGAGAGTGAGATTACTCTTATTCCCCAAAATGGTGGTAGGTAGGGAAGATAGGATGCATGTTGTTTACTGCTTCATTATTGGGGTTGGGGGTACAGGGAAGGGTGGGGAGTGGGGTACAGGAAAGCCAGAAGAGGCCAGGCTAAGGTATGACCCCAGCACATCAATTAATTTTCCTTCTTCTTTTCCTTTTTCCTCTTTTTCTTGCTATGTTGCCTTTTTAAGTAAGCCTAGAGTTTTGTGACAATGAGAGGAATGGTAAACTGGTCCACAGCTTTTCTTTACTGACTCGTGACCCTGTGGCCCGTGTTTGCGTGCAGGCAGGCTACCAGATCACCCAGCAGAGGCTCCCCATCGCTGTGGACGGGAGCTTGGCATACAGCGTCTGCGTGGGGAAGAAGCTGGGTCAGGCGGTCACCAGGACAGTGAGGGTCCGGCAGATCCAGCTGGAGCAAGACAGCGGCAAGAGTCTCCACGATGACCTGCGGTCCCAGACGCTCGTGGATTTGAATAGGGCAGGTAGGCGTGCAGAGTTTTCCATTTCCCTTCCTGCCTCCTCTCCTCCCCTCAAGGTTTTCCCAAGCCAATTGAGGAAACAGGCCTAGGGAGCCTGACAGGTGGAGATGAGGGTCCCAGTGCTGGTAATAGCCAGTTCAAGAGCACGGCTTCAGCTGTGGCTTCTGTGGGCTCGCTGATGACCCAGCCCTCAGGTGAGCCTAACGGAGCCGCCTCGTCACGGACCCAGCAGCTTGATAGCTGAAGCAGACAGGAAAAGAAAAGACCCAAATTTAAAGACCCACAGGTGAAGGCAGAAATGACTGAGAGGCTGGAAGCCACTTTGAGAGCCCGTCAGTGACGCAGGGTTGTCAGCCTGATTGATGTGTGGCTCAGATCGGAGGCTCCAGTCAGGCTGACTCTGCCTCTCCCTGGCAGGGGTCGGCCTGCTGGAAGTGGTCCTGGAGCCCGACATGTCCTGTGGAGAAGAGGCGGCCGCGGCCGTCAGGGAGCTGCAGCTGATTCTTCAAGCCCTGGGGACCAGTCGGGCCATCATGGCAGGTAGAAGCCCCAGGGGCACGGCCCCTCTCCACCCCTCCCTTCACCCTTTCTGCTCCCAGGGTCTCTTCTCCCTGGAATCTGGTTCCCCCATCGGGTGGTTTGCATTCTTTTCTCAGCCTTTTCTCCCTCAGGGGCTTTTTTTTTTCCCTTCAGAGTTTCCTTGGATTCTTCTCTGAGCTCCCAACCAAAACTAAACACACCAGCAGCGGCAGTGCCGAGGCGCCAAGCCCAAGACTGTGAGATTAGGCGTCGAGAGACTAGAGGCTTTCTCCTGGCTTTTTGCATCAGAATGTTGTGAGAATTAATAAAACAATGTGTTTGAGCAGCTTCGTGGTCCTCAGAGAGGAGGCACGGTGTTTACCCAGAGAAGCTGTCAGTTCGTGAGTTCTGTGTGGGCAGTGCTTAGTTGCTAGCTGGTCCTTTTCCTTTGGGTCTGTTTCTTTCCCTTCTTTTATAGACTTTTCATCCAGGTACAGCTGAAGCCATATTATTTCGACTGCAAACCAAGGTTATGACTTCACAAAACATGAACTTTGAGATAAAGTCTTAAGTTCAGTAGAAATGTAATAGGGAATGAAAATAAACAAAAGAAACAAGGTGCAAACTTGGGACCAAGCAAACTACACATTTGAAGTGTTTGCAAATCGGATATAAAGATGATAAGTTTTAATCAGACTCAGTTTCTTCACGGCCCCTTCCTAGCACAGCTTTGCCGGCCCTCATGTCCCTGAATGCTCATCTCTCCCGTGGTTTTCCCGTATTTTCTGTTCCCAGGGAGGGGCTTTTGAAAAAACTTCTACCACTTGCAGAGCACTCCTGACAGAGTGGAGAAAGGGTCCAGATTCCTCATCTACAGTTGTTAACCCATAGCTCAGGACACGGGGTCTTCCGGAGAAACAGAACAGACTGTGTGTACGTGTGTGTGTGTCAGATGTAAAGAGATTGATTATAAGAAATTGGCTCATGTGATTGTGGAGGCTGAGAAATCCTAAGGTCTGCAGTCAGCAAGCTGCAGGAGGGTCGAGGGTATAGTTCCAGCCTGAGTCTGAGGATCTGAGAACCAGGAGAGGATGTAGATTCCAGGCTGAGCCAGAGCCCAGCGCCGAAGAAGACAGATCAGAGGCAGTGGGGCTGAGACAGCGAATTCCCCCCATTTCACCTTTTGTCCTGTTCAGGTTTTCAGTGGATTGAATGAGGCTCACTTATAATGAGAAAGCAGCCTGCTTTGCTCAATCTGTGGATTCAAATGTTAATCCCTCACAGACACACCCAGAATAACATCCAACCAAATATCGGGGCACCCCTTGGCCCAGTCAAGTTGACACATAAAATTAACCATTGCAGGTGGTCGTGGGGTTCCCAGCAAATACCACTGATGGTGATGAGTCAGCTCCCTGTCAGTTTATGATACTATTTACCAACCATTTTGTCACATTTGCAAAGGGACTTTGGAATTTATCATACCACAGTTGTCACACAGGACATCGTACAGGCAACAGATTGTAACATCAGAGTCCTGGTGCAGGTTGAACCTGGAGACAGAACTTGCTTGTTCGCTATCTTCTTTAAGCTGAAGGTTGAAAAAACAGCCATGTGCATTTGAGTGGTGTAAAGGTTAGCGGCCTGCAAGTTTGCTTTGTAGAAAGGAGGCTCTGTTTTAGAGGAGGAGAACGCTCCAGCTTAAGTTTCTGGCTCGCGGGGCTTTTTTACCCACAGGTTGGATGGTTATCTGCATATGCACTAAGTGTTGAGTCTCTGTTGCTTTAGAAAAGTTATTCCATTCTTCCTCAGAATAACTGATTCCCACCGAACCTATGGAATAATTAACAGGCCACCATTAGCTGAGAACTAGCCCCACCTGGGTCCTTGCCATGAGATAAACCACAGTGGCCAGAACTCACCAGTCAGTGGCAGCTGAGCGGGTTCATTCAATCTTGTTTGTTGGGACACTCTCTGTTGCTTTTCAATCCAGACCCAGCAGCTTGGCCCCCAGCATGGCAGCAGCGTGGCTCCAGTTGTTCCGAAGTGCTGGGAAGCAAGGGTCTGCCTAGAGTCCACGGGGGTCCAGCTTTCTGTGCCATCAGCATTTTATCAGCCCAGACCCATTGCCCGTCCTTCTGTTCCCCCACTGTAGGGCCACCGCGATGGCAGTGGAGACTGCATTGTGGGACCCGGGCGTGCCCTGGAGGGCACCTGGGGACCCCCAGCCTGCTTTTGGAATGAAGCTTAAAGTGCCAGGGGTTGTGATTCAGTGAGTTCCTGATAGTTTTGCTAATGAGCAGGGACTAGCTCAGCCTGGGTTCCTTCCCGGTGGACGTTTGCCCCCGTTGAGATCCTCCAAGCAGCCTTTTAGTTCGAATATGTACCAGGGAGGTAGACGAAATGTTTCAAAGGTCATAATATCTGCCAGTGTGAACATTGAGTATGTGGTCGTCAGCTCACTAAGCTTTTTTTTTAAAATTAATCTGTCATCTCCTTTAAACTTGATGATATTCATGAGAGATGGGTATAACTGTGCCTGTGTAGAGGTGAGGACTCTGAGGCTTAGAGAGGTTGTGCTGTTTGCCCAAGGCTCCCAGGAAGTGATCGCACTGGGAATGGAGCCCAGGTGTGTCTAGCTCAAGAAGCCCTTCCTTTAAGTGCTGCGTCGCTGGGCTTCCTAGTGCCAGCACGACAGTGCCACGGCTGCCAGAGGTAACAACCCTGAGAGCTGGGAGAGCAGAGCGTGGGCACGGTGCCTGCTGGGGGCACTGCGGTCCCAGACTCAGGCTGGAATCTTGTCCTGCCACTTCTAGCTGTAGAAACCCCAGCAAGGTGTTTGACTTCCCTGAGCCTCCCTTTCTGCACTTGCAGAATGAGGCCTTAAATAATTGTGTCTGCAAAGGGAAAGGAAGAAATCAAATAAGAGAGAAGGCATCCAGCTGGGCTGCTGAGTGGGGAGAGTGAAGGAGGAATGGCCTTGGGGGAGAAAACCTGGAGTTCCACCCTGGAAACATGAAGTGTGAGTTGCCTGAAGGGTGTCTGAGTGGCTTGGTTGTGAAAGCCGCTTTGTAGGGAACAAACGTGATCATGTACGTGAGTCGTGTCACAGGCCCTGGCAGATAGCCCGTGCTCATTGAGTGTCAGGTGCTTTTATTAACAATGATAAGTGGTTTTATTTTTACAAAATCACCACGCGTTTTGGATGAATAAGCTTTGTGAAATATGTTGAATAAAATGTGGCCACATTATTTATTTTCTTTTCTGTCGAGCCCTGTTAAGTTCTGGAGAGTATTCAGGGATCAGAATGAGACAGCTTAACATGCTTTCTCACCAGCCCCTCAGGCCCCTGCTGTTTACAGAAACAGTTTTCTGTCCTGATGTTATATTTCTGATGTGTGAGTGTGCTTTAGAAAAAAAAAAAATAACCACACCATATCACTGTACTCAGTGGTACAGTTTTTTCATTTTGCTGTTACAAATCTCTACTTCTCGAGGGTGGAAACTGAGCTTGATAACGTCTCATGAAGAGGGAACGCAGGCCCTCCCTCGGGGTTGCAGAATGCACTGAAGCAAACCTGACTGGTGAGGCTTTTATGGACTTGAGGCAATTTAACTTAATTTGTTTAAAAGGTATTTTTGTCTTCACTGTCTAAAATGCCTTTTGCTAATGTTTGACACTGTGTTATACTGTATTTGAATCCAGGCAGGTGAACCTTCTCGCGCACAGCAGCACTGCGGGACGCTAAATGCGTCCTCTCAGACGTCTATGGAATATGGTCTTCTCTGGGAGAGACTGAAACTCATGCTTTTATTCCTTTTCCAAATTAAAATTCTAAATTGTGAAACGTGGTTTCATTTTTAAAAGCAGGTGATGTTCAGTTCAGGGTTTTCTGTGCTCAAAAAAGGTTACCTCCCAAGTGTTGAGATTTGATTGGGCAGAGCTCAGCAGACGTTGGAAGTTTTCCTTTGAGCTGACTGGGCCTTTCCGATGATCCCAGTAGATTTAGTCCTGTTCAGATCGAACTTTAGAACTTGTCAGGAACCCACCACGAGACAGTAAGGCATCTGCTTACTCATCTCTTAGGAAGATACCAGGGCATTAATTTATCGAACAGTCACCACATGCCAGAGCCGGCTCCAGGTTCTGAAAGGAGCCATGAAAGAGACGTGGCCCGTGCTACCTCGAGCTTGTACTCATGAGGGGTACACGTACATTAACAAGTGGAACCAAATAGTTACAGTCATAAGTGCTTTAAGGAAGTAAAGGGCCCCGTGATGAAGAGTAACGTCGGAAGGTGAAGGCCTCTGCAGTGACTCAGGGCCCCCCCAGCGTGGAGCTGGAGTCTGAGCCTCCGAGGAAACAGCTCAGGCCGAGTCCCCAAGGTGAAAAGAAGCTTAGGATGTGCTTGGGGGTACACAGAGGTAGCAGGAGGCCCCCGGAGGGAAAGCACATTGTGCAGGGGAGCATGGCATCAGGTAAGACAGAAAAGATGCTGACATTACCGACAATGACAAGAAGTTTGGATTTCATGCCAAGTGCAGAGGGAGGTCATGGAAGGGCTTTTAAGCACAGGAACCATAGTCTGATATTTTAATGTTTTAGAAAACCACTTTGGCTGCTCTGTGGAAGGTGGATTTCAGAAGGGTAAGAGTAGAAGCAGAGAGACCAATTAAGAAGCTTTGGTGATCATTCAGATGGAGGACGATGCTACTGTGGACGGGGCTGGTGTCTGTGAAGATGGAATAATCAAGATGGGTAGATTCTGGGTGGTTTTTAGAAATCACAGGATTTGTTTACAGGTTGGTGTAGAAGGCAAGAGGCAGGAAGAAATCCGGGAAGCTTGAGGAACTAGTTGGTGGTGCTATTTACTGAAACTGGGGAGATGGGGACAAGAATGGCTGTGGCGGGGGTTGAGGGGTGCAAATTCTTCAATTTTGGAAACTGAAATGCCTGTGACACCTCCAGACATCAGAGATCAGTGTGGACTCAGAGTAGGGGGTTCTGAGCTGAAGAGAGAAATTTAGGAGTTAACAGCACATAGATAGTGCTAAAAACCATGCACCCTTACAGAGAGAATGCAAGTAAAGAAGACAGTCCTGAGTTTGGTTGGGAAAAGGCACCAGCAGGTGGCATGGAAATAGTGTCCAGGAGGTCGGCGGACACTAGGTCACAGAAGCTGAGAGGGGGTGATATTTCAGGAAGGAAGGGTGGGCTGGTGCGTCACATGGCACTGAGGTGTCCAGCAGGGTGAAAACACAGCATGTCCTGGGTCCAGGGGTTGTTGGTGATTTTGACAAGGCCTTTTCAGAGAGATGGGGACAGAAGCCAGGCCCTAGTGGGTTTAAGAGCAAATGGGAGGTTAGATCATGGAGATAATATGTCAGCAAACAAACAATACTTGTTTGAGAGGATTTGCTGAAAAAGAAAGCAGAGAAATGAAAAAGAAAGCTGAATGATGGAGAGAGAATTGGATTCAAGGGATAATGAGAACTGCTGTTGCGTGTGTATGTGTACGTGCATGTGTTGAGGGGATGCTGAGGAAGAGGGTTAATGACTGGTGTGGGAGAGAGGAGGTAGCTGAAGGGGTGATGTCCTCGAGAAGGCAAGAAGGCTGGTGATGTTAAATTTGGACCCCTGTCACAAGGGCCTCCCATTCTGGCCCTAAAGATAAGATCAATTCAGAATAGACTGTAGTCAGGTGCTAAATTCTGTGCCCCTGATTGCATGTATTCTGATAACTCAGAGTCACCAGTGGAGGCTGGCTCGATGTTGGGGCTTTCCAGGAGAAGGTAGCAACACTTAGTGGGACCCTGAATGATGAGCAGAGGTTAAAGAAGGGACGGTAAGAGTGCTGATGAAAGCGCATGGAATCCAGCAAGTAGACGGGGACTGGCACGCAGGAGCCCCCCTGTTTGGAGGGGGCTTTCTCACGGAATGGGCAGCGGAAAATGTGGGCGAGTCAGCCAAGACAGATGAGGGCTGTTGAGTACCTACCAGGCAGAGGAGATGTTTGATCAGTGGGAGCTGGCTGTGCCCACAGGCAGGCACCCAGATGATGAAAACCGCAGCCACACTGGGGGTGGCTGGATGAGGAGGGTTTGTTGCGCCCAGGGTCGGGATGCAAGATAACCCAGACTTGAAGTTCCGAGTCCTCAGGCGAGGGTAGCAGTGGTGGGAATGGAGAGGAAGTGACAGGCCTGAGGGGTGTTGGGGGAGGAACTGCCTGGATCTAATCAGTGTGACTGCCAAGGGCAAAGACAACAGAGAAGCGGGGGATAATCAGGGTTCCTCGCCCGAGGATCTGATGGCATCAGGAGTCGTTGGGACTTCTGAGATTCGGGGAAGCACACATTGTCCAGAAGGGGCTACAGGATTTTGTAAAAATGTTGAGAGGTCTGTGCTGCAGACCCAGTCATTTCTGGACTGAATGGCACCTTTCCCCTGCATGTCTGCGTGGGTGGCTGTCAGAGCTGCAGACTGGGAGAGACAGAGACCAGTTCCAAGGGTCTCTTTTTCTTGGCTTGGATTGATTTATACTCTTGTATTACTTTAATATGCTTTTGCTCTGAAACCCTGGGAAATGAATTTTGTTATTCAGCCCATCAGAACATTCCGATTTGGCAGATTCTTTTTCAGTTTAAAGACTTGCCTAAGAAAATAAAAATCCATAAAAATCCCAACATTTTGTCTTCCCCCTTTGTTCTATTTTAAATATTGTAAATGAAATTGGAGAATAGAGAATTCAGCTTCCCTTTGCAGGGTGTGAAATGTGATTATTTCTTGTCTTTCTCTCTCTGTGTGTCTTGGGATTTCGCCTCCCTCTCCTCCTCGAAAGCCTCTTAGTCCTCTCCACAAACCACCTGCTTCCTCAGGGGCTACTGCTCCCAGTCTGCAGGGACTTTCAGGGTCAGAGAATGTCCTCTGGGGCCCCCCACAGGCCGTCCCCTTCATAACACCTCTGTCCATCTGCTGCAGCAGCTCCGTACCACGTCAGGAAGGATCCAGAGTCTTGTTTGCAGAAGGAAGAGATTATTACAGTACCTGGCGGGAGGAAGAGGGGAAAAGCCCAGGTTTCTGGCTCCTACCCTTGAGCTGTAAATTCTCAAGGACTCTCTTATAAATCTCCTGGAATCGCTGTTGGAAATCCACATTCCAAAGGAGAGCAGCATAGGGTTATCAGACAATCATTTCTGAGGCCTTCCTCCCAACCCAGCTCTGACACTTTGAAAAAAAAACTTCAGAATAAAACTGCAGAGTAAACCTCCATTTTTATAGTGTTGTTTTTCTTATTTGGCACACAAAAAATGAGATTTCCCCAGCTGGTATGTCCAGAATTTCTCCTGTCTTCTGCGGGTGCACAAGTGCACAGAAATATACAAACACACGTACCAGCACACTCCTCAGATGCCATAGGACTGTCCTTCTCATAAGTGGACAGAAGTACCAGCCATGTACTTCAGGACCAGCCATACCTCTCTGAAGTTAGGCTCTGTAACTAAACAGCAACTAGAGTTAGATATTGCACCTGGACACTCTCTTGCCTTAAAAAGACTGTGCTGCCTCAGAGAATTTGTAATGAGTTGTCTTTTTTCTCTCCTTCCAGAGGGCCAGTTGAGAGTGGATGCCAATATATCTGTGCATCATCCTGGGGAGCCTTTGGGTGTTCGAACAGAAGTGAAGAATCTCAACAGTGCCAGGTTCTTGGCCAGAGCAATAGGTGAATGTCAGCTGTTACTAATCATGTGCCTCTTTGTATCAGTTATCTGTTGCTGTGTAACAAGCACCTCTCCCCCCAACTTAATGGCTTACATGATAATATTTCAGATTTAGTTCTGTGGGTTGGGTGGTTTCGCTGCTGGTCCTGCTGCAGCTCATTACTGTGGATGTGGGGAGCCAACAGCTCAGTTGAGATGAAGGGTTCAAAATGACCTCACTCACGTGTTGGGGCCTTGGTGCTGGACATCTGCTGGGTTTCTCTGCCTCACGTGATTTTCTTCATTCCCTTACCTCACTTGGGTCATCTTAAGTGACAGAGGGGGCTTCCCAGGAGGGTGAAGGCAGATGCCCCAAGACCTCTTGAGTCCTCAGCTCTAGAACTTGCACAGTGTCTCTTCCAGCACATTCCATTCAAAGCAGATTCAAGGGGAGGGGAAATAGACTCCACCCCTATGGGAGGATCTGCAGAATTCTGCAGCTCTCTTGTTCCAGGTACCGCGCTCTTGAGCAGCCTGAACTTTAGAGTCATATTTGTTCCTTACAGGTTGGCCCCAGTTTGACCCAGTTGGTCAGTATGTTTTTCTGCTTTTTATTGTTTTAACTAATTGGTTTCTTGGGCCTATGTAATCAAGTATTGGTCTTGCTGGAGCACACGCTGTGAATATTTCAGTGGTGATGGATGTATACTAAAAATTAAAACAGAACAGTTGAGCAAGATAAACATCTGGGGCAGTACCAAAGAAGCTGATGACTGACTGTGAGGGGAGGACATCTCCGAGGAATGAAAATATTCTGTGAAAGCAGAGGTATCTGGTGTGGGCGGGGAGGATAGAGCACGTGCTTAGCATGCATGAGGTCCTGGGTTCAATCCCCAGTACCTCCATTAAAGAAATGAATAAATAAACAACTGAATTACCTCTCCCCTCCAAAAAAAAAAAAAGGATACAGTGCTGTATGTCAATTATATCTCAATAAAACTAGAAGGAAAAAAATAGTGGTTTTTTTTTAAAACCAAAGGTGTCTAGAGAGGAAGAGAGAGACAAGGGAAGAGGTGGAGTTTAAAGAGCAGCCTTCAGGGTGCACAGAGCACGGGGCAGGTGGGGGTGTCGTCACAGCCAAAGGGCTAGTAGAGTCCTGGGTGTTAATGATACCACGGAAAAGATTTTCTAGTCTGGTATAAAACCTTATTCTGTTGAACCTAAAATGATCAACTAGCCTCAGTGAAGACACTCTTGAGTCCACGAATTTTCAGGAAGAAGGCATTAAAAAGGTCAAAGGGTTGACTCACAGGCAGGGGAAGTTGCCCATATGAAGGTAGACTAAACAGGGTGGTCTCTTCTGTCTCTAAAAGGAGACACAGCCTGTATTTCTGAAGCCGTGAAAGGTTTGGGTCAGGAAAAACCCTTACAGCTAAGGTTTGTGAGGGAAAAGCTTGGAGCCGATGGAAGGAAGATCCACTTCACCGTGTAGGTGGTGAGTGTTTTGGAAGTCATTATTCTGAGAGGTGATGGTAACCTAAAAAGACAAACAGCAGGGTTTTAGGTAGACTCACGCCTAATGAGTTTTGAAGGAGACCCCGCCCTAACCCTCTGTTGTCCTGCGAGGGACCCTTTGGAGCAACAAACGATCTGAGACATTCTCCCTGTGGTCAGACTCAGACCGGAAGGCCCGGAGCTTTATGTTAGGGGCTGGCTTCTCCAAGCCTGTAATTTTTCCACCCAGTTTTTCTCCCTCCGTCAGGCCTTTTGCCACCATCTTGGTGTTGCTGCTTTTTGTCAGCTCAGAAAAGGGTTTGGATTTGGGCCAGGGAAGGTGATGTCTGCAGGGTGGGGAGTTCAGGTGGCTGGAGGCTGAAGCTGTTTTCATAGAGAAGCTCAGCTTGTTTGGATGACCAGCTTTGCCCTGTTTGGCGGGAGGGAGTGTGACGTAGAGCAGGGGCTGTTAAGCATTTGGGACCATAGATCCCTTTGAGAATATAATGAAAATTCTGGACCCACCCTCCAAGAAGGTGTACATATGCACACATCTGCATTTTATATATGATTTCAGGAGGTACCAGAACCCCTTGAAGCCCATCCATGGATCCCGGGATAAGAACTCCTGATAAGCAGCAATCCAAAATCTGGAGTCACTTGGCCTACATACTGGTCCTAGCCCTTCTTCTGCCGAGTTGTGTAATCTGTACTGGTCATTTAATCTCTCTGAACCTGAGTTTTCTCAAAAAGTGAGGGAGCAGGACTTCCTAAAAGGCCCTTCCCAGCACTGTTATCCTGACAGCAAGAAGAGAATGTGGCATATGTGGGAGGAATGACTATAAGAAACTCCCTTGATTATTTTTTGACATAAGGATTGAAAGATTTCTAATTATTGCTGAACTGGGTGGAAGGACTCAAAATATGATACTAAACTACTATTTTTTTTTTAGACTATGAAATTCAGAGGCAAATCAGTGAACTGGAGAATGGAGGTGAAATTCTGAATGAAACACGCTCGTTCGATTACAAGCTGGGGTGAGTTCTCATTGACAGCATCTTAAACACAGGTAGATGGGGCCCCAGCCTGGGTTCACCACAGTCACCTTGGAGAAGGTACTTAGCTTCTCTGCACTTTGCTTTCCTCATTAGTAAAGTTAGGAAAATGCTGTACGGGGATGTAATAGACCCTATAGGGCTGGTGAGAGTTTCACCTGACCGAACCAGTCACAGGTCCTGGCCCTTCCCCAGCTTCCAGTTTATATCCTTTGCACCAAGAATTTTTACTTCCTTAAATTCTATCGGTCCTAAGCTCTGCCATTTTAAGCTAGAGGTGGAGGGAAGCTCAGAGCTGGTTGTAGAAGTGCCTTCTTCTGTTTGGATAACTCCGAGTCTCATTTTCTGACTCTGAATTTTAAGGGTTTTATACACTTAGCAGAAGACTGAGAAGAAATGTTCAGAAGCTTGGAGTTTGAGCTGTTAAATGTTAGAAACATTGAAATAATTTATTTTCTTTTTAAATTATCATGCTAAACATTTCTCTTTCTTTAATATTGCTGAAATGTATTCACATAAATGTCTCCCAAGAAAGGCCAAGATGCTGGAATCTCCTGTCATCTACTGATTGGGGAATCCCTGTCTGCATATGCACTTGCCAATGCTACATGCAGCCTTTTTTTTTTTTTTTTTTTTTTTTAACATTTTCTGATTTAACTGTCACAGGTGCACCGTGCCGATGAGAGACAAAGAAGGAAAACAAGACTACAGGTGATTACTCCTCTTGTCAAAATACCATTTTGCATTCGGGGTTGGGGCTCATTTCAGATCCACTTGCAGACCAACGTGATGATCCTAGGAACCCCTTTTTGTTGTTGCATGATGGAAAATCTAGACTTCCTATTTTATGTGTATACTGAGAGAAAGAATATTTCTTGGACTTGGTATCGTTGGAGCATCTTACTTGACATAGTTCAACAGTTAGAAAACACTGTTCACTCACCTCTGTGTCAGAGTTGTTGCAGTTAAGCCCAGAGGATGGCAGCTGAGGGTGGGGCCTGGGCTGTTCTTACTTCATATTCAGTGACAAATTCAGTAACACACTGAAAGTCTTTGAGAAGATAGAAAAAAGAGATGTTTATGTTAATGGCAGTTCCCTTCAAACCTCAGGTGATGCTATTTGATTGATAAATTTAACAAATCAGACTTAATATGAGGTCCAGAAGTAAAGCAAATAATAAGGATAGCTTAAGAGCAATGGAACCTTTCATTTCTTGCCTGTGTTGAGTTTAGCAGGCTGCAGAAATTGAAGATTTAAGCAACAGAGTTGTGGAGATTGGCCCACCTTTCCTATGCAGCGTGCAGGGAGATGTCAGAGTAGCCATTGCTGTTGATGAGGAACAGACGTAGCATTGGGATGTGGGGAAGAAGCAGCTCATAAACCCGCAGGGTGAATGTCACCTCGGGGACTCCCCTCGTGTGTCCATCAAAGTCACCCTTGCTGTTACTCTGATCTTCTAGGTTCAGTCTGTTCTTCCCAAGAACTTTCTTGTTCTCCAGTGTTGCCCCTACTGTGTTTTTGCCACTTTCTCTCTGAGCATGGAGTTTGGCTTTTAGCTCAGCCGATGGCTTCAGCTCAATCCCCCAGGTGAATAGATGGGATTCAGGAAGCCTCCCTTTGGTTTCCTCTTGCCTTCAGAATTCAGACTGATTCATAGCACAGATTTGGCGTCGAGGTGATAGGTCGCCTGCACGTCTGATCTGTTGCCTTGGAGCTGCCATTTATTCTGCATTATCCTGCTTCTGCATAAGCCCTTTGACAAGTATGGGCTGAGAGAAACGTTAGATGCTGGAATAGAACAAAGGGAAGGTCATCTTTGTTTCATAAGAGTATATGCAGTGGTGCGGCTTCCACATTTTTGAAAAAGTTAATTGACTTTTTTAGAGCAGTTGTAGGTTTACAGCAGAATTGAGTGGAAATTACGGTTCCCATAAACTCCTTGTTTTATGCCATGAACTTCCTCCGCCTCACACACACACACACACACACACAGGGATTCCCCTGATGACATCTTGCGTTAGTGTGTAGTGTGGTAATGTTTGTTAAAATTGATGAGCCGGTACTGATACCTTACTATTAACTGAAGTCCGTGCTTTACATGAGGGTTTGCTCTTTACGTTGTACATTCTCTGGGTCTTGACAGACGTGTAATGACATGTCCCCACCGTTACAGTGTCACGCAGAACAGTTCACTGCCCTGAAAATCTCCTGGGCTCTTCCCCTCCCACCCTCCCTCCCTCTCCCCTTGTGTCTATATTATGTTTAGGCAAAATCCATTTTTTCTTTTTCTTTTTCTCTGACTTTTCATTTATTCCACAAAGATTGCTAGAAGTTTTGAAAATATAAAAATGGAGGACATCGTCTTTCTTCCTAAAAATTGTTCTCAAGTTGGTCCTGTTTCTTCCCGCCTGTGTCTTTGTGAATATGTACTTTATCCACAGCTATAGATCACAGCACAGCTTCAACCCCGTCTTGCGCCTTTTTCACTCAGCGCTAGTTTGGAAACATGGAGAGAAGGGGGTTAGATCGTTTTGACTGTACTTTACACCCATACAGGGGCTAGTTCCTAGGAAACCAGGAGACTTGACATGCGGGGTTAGAAAATTTTTGCAAGTGGCATGGCTTCTAGACACAAACCTCCGTGTTGATGACAGGTGGGTTTCCTCTAAGCAAATGAAGTACTCAGCGGCAGGCCGTCTCCTCTCTCCGCCCAGGTTCATGCCGGAGCCCAACCTGCCCCCGCTGCTGCTCTATGACTCGGCGTCCCTGCCTGCTGGCGCAGACCCGCAGCAGGTGATCAACATTGACCGGATCCGGGAGCAGCTCCCTGAGCTGCCCAGCGTGACTCGGGAGAAGCTGGTGCGACGGTACGGGATGCTGCCAGAGCACAGCTTCGCCTTACTGGTGGGTATCGATCGGGAGGCTGCATTGAGCTTGGCAGCTGGGGATGCTCTGCAGGGGGCTGCGGGTGGAGCGTCCCGATGGCTTCAGTTGTACTGCAGAACGAGATGTGATGACCTTGGCTCACCAGCCCTTATGATCAGTGCGCCTCAGAAAACGAGACATGGCGTCTCCTGTCAGTTATTTCTTGTGTATAGAAGTGAACAGTCACCCACCACTGCCGGGGAGGCGTCCTGAAGACGGTCCAGCTGTAACAGATGAATGTTTCCCTGTGCATCTGGGAGACAAAGGAAAATCAAAGTATAGGCTTTCCAGATGTCTGACAGTATTGAACCATGACAGGGTCTGGCAGGAAGCTGGGCTCTCAAAAAGCCAGCCAGTTGTATTACTGCTTGTAGAGGGAAACATTCCACACAAAATGCCAAAAACTCGGACCAGAAGTGTCGGTCCTCTGAGGCTTGAGAATGCTTCTGAAGAGAATCTGACACCGCGCAGATCTGTCAGGGATTTTCCATCCTCCCAGGGCTGCTGGGACTTTGTAGTTTCCCTTTGTCACGGCAATGTTAAAGCGACACAGTGGCCATGAAGTGGCATTCCATCACGGATGCCTTCCTGTCTGTCAGGGAGGAAGTGGCAGGTCCTGCTGCGTCTCTCAGGGGCAGGGTGTCCGCTGCACTCATCGTGGGCAGCATGTGAATCGCTGGGAACGCCAGAGCTTTGCATTTTAATTGACCCATAATAACACATAGGGATGTCAGGGGATTTGTATTTGTGTTCAGACTTACCCACTTCAGTAACAACACCCAGTGTTTCTGGTCCAACACAGGCCAGCGAATGTTGAATGAATGAGTCTTTCTGTATCATCTGTTAATCAGTTAATCTGAAAAGTATCCAGAGAGTATCCAAAACTCGGTTTTGGTAAATCGACTTCAGAAAAACACACAAGTGCTAAGAGGCTTCAGGTTAAAAGGTGTTCCGTACAAGCTGCATGTGAAGGCTCTCACCACCGGGATTGGACACGGTGGGTTATTTTCTCATCCTTAGAGTTGATCGCTGCCTCCTCTGGGCTGCTGTTGTCTCTTACACCTCTGCGGCGATTACATCGGCTGTATTTTAATTATTTATTAATTAATGTATTTTGTTCAGTGCCTTGAACACAAGGACTGTTCCATCCTCTCTCTTTGTCACTCAGGGCAGATTAGCTCATCAACAGTGCTAATTAAGCGCATTAAGCCAAGTCTTTGTGTGAGTCAGTTCGTCTTTGTGAGTCAGTTAGTCTGCATCTTGTTCAGAGCACCTTTTAACCTGAAACCTCTTAAAACTCACCAATTTTTCCCAAGTTGATTTAACAAAACTGAGTTTTAGCCTCACACATCTTCCCCACCATCTTGAATTTCCAGCCCGCTTGAAATAAACCCCAGACTAAACACTAAAGCCTAAATTCCAGTCCTGCATTTTGTAACATGTTTGCCGAATTCTATAATGGGTGGGAGGACCCAGACCAAGCCTCCGCCGCCACAGACAGTGCCCTCACCGGCCCCGGAAGGAAGCCCCTGCGGCAGAGACACGTCTGTATCTGTGCCCGGGCCCCACACCTCTGTCTTTCAGGTGCCACAGCCTCGGAGGTCTTGAATAAATATTTGCTGAAGGTGGCAAGTGATGAGTGGGTCTCACTTTTCATAGTTTAAGGCCCTGTTTAGGGGAACTTCTTTTTGATCTATTCATTTCAGCACTTTTATTAGCATCTCCTATGTAGCAGGTACTGAGATAGGGACAAAGTTGTTGTTGTTGTTGTTTTTAATGTTTTCTTTGCTTTCTAAGAGCGTGTGTGTATATGTGTGTGTGGCACTACAGCTAACCAACCCCGGGGCAGGCTGCAATGTACAATGTAGGCTGGGACCCCAGAGGAGGTAATGATTACCTTGATGGGACAACAGGGGGAAAAAATTAAAGAAGAAGGTGGTTTTGAGCCAGTTTTGTAGGGACTTACTCTTTTGATATATTAAAAATATGCTTATTTTTACAGCTTGCAAATAATGTATTAGGTGATTAGTTTGGGGTTTTTTTTTTCAATATATGTAATGTCTAGTACTAGAAATTCTCAAGACAGGTGAGAAGAGAACTTGATCGGAATGGAAAGAGAATGATTCAGACACTTTCCTGAAATTCGCCATCCTGAGCTCCTGATGACTTGGGTCATCAGTGGAAGCTGAGTTACTCATAACGTACTCATAACGGTGTGTCCGTGTTTTCTCCTGCCTTCATCAGAAACACAACAGATTGCCAAGAAGGGCAGATGCACAAATCTAATGAACCATCTTTCAATTTAAAGAGTGCCCAGGAGTATTCATTAAATCAGTAGCTGTGGTGGAGGTGTGCTCTGCAGAGCTTTGACTCTATGCTTCTGCTTCCGGATCGCTCATTAATTAAACATGATGCACATAACCCACTCCCACACAGGCCTCACCCACCACCAACAAAAAACTTTAAAACTCAACTCTAGCCTTTAACTTATCCTATCATCTTACAGCACTGATTGCGTATTGATCATTTCTTCCTGGTATTTACAGAGCTCTGACGTGGGTGTATCTTGTCACCCGACACAATGTCTGGCACATAGGAGGCATCCGTGAATGGCTGGACAGACAGGTAGATGAACAGGGCACTATCATGGCGCTTAGGGAGGTCCTAGGAGAAGCAGCAATCCTATTAAGCATCCCTGTTTCCAAAGGTCGGATACATAAACCATTGACCACATGAACCTTTTTGACAGGCCAGCAAGTCAGGGGGTGGCATGTGTGTCCCTGAGCTCCGGGAAAGAAGGCTGATATTTGCCCCTCAGCCACTCCACATGCAGTGGCTGGCCACACGTCCCTCAGTCTCTCTGACTCTTGTTTTCTGAACTGGTTTCTTTAGGACATTAAATCAACTCTAGCATTCTGATTTTGTCTCTTAAACCCTCCTGAGAATCCCCTCCCAAGAGATAAACCTGTATTACTATTTTTTCGTCTGGCCTCATAAAAAGGACCTCGCCCCACGTGAAATTTCAACCTACTTAGCTAACCTTTCTTCCCTACCTTGTGTCAAACTCTCTTGATTTCTGACCTCATTTGTAAGGATCAAGGAATAGAAATCCAGAAGCTGAGATCTCGGCGTTAGAATTCTGAAGTAGGAGAGACTCTAATAGCCTAGCAGGTCCTTTTCTGAGCCAGTGTATCCAGGAGTAATTATTAGAACGGTCTAGATTATACACATGTGCATTTTCCTTAGCTGATAACCCAGGTGATTTCTGTGGGGGATCTCTTCTTAAACCCAGCTTTACTGAACTCAGAACACAAACGAATTGCAGTCACTGGCTGACAAGCAGCCCGGAGTAGAGGCCGTTGGCTGACAGCAGGCTCTGCAGTTCATGGCCGACCACCTTCTCGTCCGTGCTCCCAGCTTCCTCGAGGTCGGTACCGTCCACCTCCCCATCCTCCCGGGGAGGAAACGTCACCTCTGTGGGTAAGTGTCAGATGCTGAGTGACTTCGTCAGGCCTGTGGGGAAGCTGAGTTCAGGGCCCAGACTTTTCTAAGCTCTCCTGCCTGCTGGCATGTGTCATGTGCCATAAGCCCAAACAGAAATAATGTTTCAAGTTCATTGCTATTTGGCTCACTTAATAGAGAAAACAGAGTGTTTACAATTGTTGATATGAATGCTTTATCTGGCCCCACTGATACTTCATGAAGCACGGTCATAGAACATCAGTTCCTTTTAAACTTTTGCCCACCCTTTAGGTTTTTAAGATGCCAGACTGTCCTATAAATAAACACAAAGTGCTGGCTACTATACTTAGTGAAAATAATCAACTCCAATGAAAAGCAGAAATTATGTTTACTTTCTAAGTAGAAAATTTAAGTCAGAAAAGAAATGTAGGCTCTCCTCTGCAGTGTTACTTACTTTGATTCTTAGACTCTCTGTCGTTGGTCCTTGGCCCCTTCTGGCTGAGTCATTGAGAAGGGCCTCTGCCCAGGGTGGGGCGGGGGCGAGTTGTAGATTCTGTGGGATGGTTCTGCCCAGTATCTCACGTCATGCACTTGGTAAGGGATGCATGTGAGCTCACAGCGTGACTGGCAGAAAGATTTCAGTCTCATCTGCTGTGAAAGATTCCAGTGGAGGAAGGGCAGAGCGGCCCCAGTTCAGTGTTTCCCGAGAGCCCGCGGTGCTCACTATAGCGCCCAGTCCTGCTGTCAGATGTAAGAGCTTTATCTTTTCCGGGTTGTTTGTAAGTCTTCTGAGTAGCCCTATGGGTCAGTGATTGAGAGACAGACACTCTGGGTTCCAGACCTCACCTCTGACACTTAGGAGCTGGAAGGGCTCAGCAAACGTACCCAAAGCTATTCCCTCCCCAGAGGAAGGAGGAGGGGTGTGAGTCACTTACCCCGAAGGTGACAGGCACAGGGCATCTTCAGTGAATCGAAAGAATCTCAGTACAGCCAAGCAGATTCCCGGGAACAGGCTGGCACAGAAAAGAGCACCAGGCAGCTGCTAACACATCAAGAGCCGTGCGAGGCAGGATCTTAAGGAAAATCCAACATGGGCCCAGCGAGACTGTCGGGAGACGTGACTGAGACCCTCCAGGGCAATGCCTTGCTGCGGTATGCGTCTGCCTGTGTGTGCAACCTCAAGGCGCATGGTCTTGTTTGAACAACTTCATTCCCCCAGCTGGTTATTCCCCATTTAAAGTCATAATCTTTTGTTTCTGACATCATGGAAAAGGTTAAGGTGTCTCTAAGGAACAAAGAAACAAAGTATATCATGACTGTGGTTGGTTGTCAAATGGATTGTTTTCCAAGAGTTTCGCTTTGAAGTCTCTCGTTAGCTGGAAATGGCCTGGTTTTCTATCTGGATGAATTGCCTAGGAAATAATTCCCTGTGATAAATAGCTGTGTATCCCATAGCTAATGCTGCTTTAAAGCTAGTAGTTTAAAAAAGCATCTGAAGCCTTATTGACTGGTTTTAGACTGCCCTGACTTACCGAGGAGCAAAGGACGACGCACCGTCTAACTGCAGCCAGAGGAAAATCCATTCGATCACCCTCGTCACCATATTTCAGCTCCATGCAATTTTCAAAATTGATTTTATTCTTCATTTTATAAAATTGCACCCAGTGCTTGCCAGCTTAAGGATGCTTTCACAGTTAGTCTCTGCACTGGAAAAATAACCAGTATTTTGTTCTGGGAAAGCTGAATCAAAAGACGTGTCTTCTGACTTGACCCCTGCAAAACCCCCCGTTCATTTGACTCAGGTGTGAATGCCGGGGGGTGGGTGCTTTCAGAGGTGAGGATCTTCTGGGTTCAGAGCCGTCTGCCCCTCAGGGACCTGCGCACCAGGAGGAGTGCATCCTGAGCCCTAGCCATGGGGACTCCACGGGGCTGTGTTCCGAGCCCATCTGGAAGCCTCCCTTCCTGTCTGTGGGATGGCTTCCTTTTGGGGACAGTTAACAGAAAGTCGCTATTGAGTGACACAGGCCCCCTCCCTGCCAGGACCGCTAGACAACCGTGGCGTTAGGCTCATTAAAATGTGATTGTCTTCAGAATTGATTTCTTGACAGCATGCTCTCTGTGTCCCATTCTTGTGGAGGCTTTGATTATGCCTATCTGCTGTCAACTTTTTTTTTTTTAACATTGTTATTGATTTATAATCATTTTACAATGTTGTGTCAAATTCCAGTGTTCAGCACAATTTTTCAGTTATTCATGGACATATACACACTCATTGTCACATTTTTTTCTCTGTGAGTTATCATAACATTTTGTGTATATTTCCCTGTGCTATACAGTGTAGTCTATTCTACAATTTGGAAATCCCAGTCTATCCCTTCCCACCCTCCACCCCCCTGGTAACCACAAGTCTGTATTCTCTGTCTGTGAGTCTATTTCTGTCCTGTATTTACGCTTTGTTTTTTGTTTGTTTGTTTGTTTGTTTTTGTTTTTGTTTTTTAGATTCCACGTATGAGCGATCTCATATGGTATTTTTCTTTCTCTTTCTGGCTTACTTCACTTAGAATGACATTCTCCAGGAGCATCCATGTTGCTGCAAATGGCATTATGTTGTCGGTTTTTATGGCTGAGTAGTATTCCATTGTATAAATATACCACATCTTCTTTATCCAGTCACCTGTTGATGGACATTTAGGCTGTTTCCATGTTTTGGCTATTGTAAATAGTGCTGCTATGAACATTGGGGTGCAGGTGTCATCCTGAAGTAGATTTCCTTCTGGATACAAGCCCAGGAGTGGGATTCCTGGGTCATATGGTAAATCTATTCCTAGTCTTTTGAGGAATCTCCACACTGTTTTCCACAGTGGCTGCACCAAACTGCATTCCCACCAGCAGTGTAGGAGGGTTCCCCTTTCTCCACAGCCTCTCCAGCATTTGTCATTTGTGGATTTTTGAATGACGGCCATTCTGACTGGTGTGAGGTGGTACCTCATTGTACTTTTGATTTGCATTTCTCTGATAATTAGTGATATGGAGCATTTTTTCATGTGCTTTTTGATCATTTGTATGTCTTCCTTGGAGAATTGCTTGTTTAGGTCTTCTGCCCATTTTTGGATTGGGTTGTTTATTTTTTTCTTATTGAGTCACATGAGCTGCTTATATATTCTGGAGATCAAGCCTTTGTCGGTTTCACTTGCAAAAATTTTCTCCCATTCCATAGGTTTTCTTCTTGTTTTATTTCTGGTTTCCTTTGCTGTGCAGAAGCTTGTAAGTTTCATTAGGTCCCATTTGTTTATTCTTGCTTTTATTTCTTCTAGGAGAAAATTTTTGAGATGTATGTCAGATAATGTTTTGCCTATGTTTTCCTCTAGGAGGTTTATTGTATCTTGTCTTATGTTTAAGTCTTTAATCCATTTTGAGTTGATTTTTGTATATGGTGTAAGGGAGTGTTCTAGCTTCATTGTTTTCCATGCTGCTGTCCAGTTTTCCCAACACCATTTGCTGAAGAGACTGTCTTTATTCCAATGTATATTCTTGCCTCCTTTGTCAAAGATGAGTTGACCAAAAGTTTGTGGGTTCATTTCTGGGCTCTCTATTCTGTTCCATTGGTCTATATGTCTGTTTTGGTACCAATACCATGCTGTCTTGATGACTGTAGCTCTATAGTATTGTCTGAAGTCTGGGAGAGTTATTCCTCCAGCCTCTTTCTTTCTCTTCAGTAATGCTTTGGCAATTCTAGGTCTTTGATGGTTCCATATGAATTTTATTATGATTTGTTCTAGTTCTGTGAAATCTGTCCTGGGTAATTGGATAGGGATTGCATTAAATCTGTAGATTGCCTTGGGCAGTGTGACCATTTTAACAATATTGATTCTTCCAATCCAAGAGCATGGAATATCTTTCCATTTTTTAAAGTCTTCTTTAATTTCCTTCATCAGTGGTTTATCGTTTTCTGTGTATAATTCTTTCACCTCCTTGGTTAGATTTATTCCCAGATATTTTATTATTTTGGGTGCTATTTTAAAGGGGATTGTTTCTTTACTTTCTTCTTCTGTTGATTTATCGTTAGTGTAAAGAAATGCAACTGATTTTTGAACGTTAATTTTGTAACCTGCTACCTTGCTGAATTCTTCAATCAGCTCTAGTAGCTTTTGTGTGGACCTTTTAGGGTTTTCTACATATAGTAACATGTCATCAGCATATAATGACACTTTTACCTCTTCTTTTCCAATTTGGATCCCTTTTATTTCTTTCTCTTGCCTGACTGCTATGGCTAGGACTTCCAGGACTATGTTGAATAGGAGTGGTGATAGTGGGCATCCTTGTCTTGTCCCAGATTTTAATGGGAAGCTTTTGAGTTTTTCACCGTTGAGTACTATGCTGGCTGTAGGTTTGTCATATATAGCTTTTATTATGTTGAGATATGTTCCCTCTATACCCACTTTGGCGAGAGTTTTTATCATAAATGGGTGTTGAATTTTATCAAATGCTTTTTCTGCATCGATTGAGATGATCATGTGGTTTTTGTCCTTTCTCTTGTTGATGTGATGTATCACACTGATTGATTTGCGTATGTTGAACCAGCCTTGTGTCCCTGGGATGAACCCCACTTGGTCATGATGTATAATCTTTTTTATGTGTCGTTGGATTCTATTTGCTAAAATTTTGGTGAGGATTTTGGCGTCTATGTTCATCAGTGATATTGGCCTATAATTCTCTTTTTTTGTAGTGTCTTTGCCTGGTTTTGGTATCAGGGTGATGGTGGCTTCATAGAATGAGTTTGGGAGTATTCCCTCCTTTTCAATCGTCTGGAAGAGTTTGAGAAGGACTGGTATGAGTTCTTCTTTGTATGTTTGGTAGAATTCCCCGGTGAAGCCGTCCGGTCCTGGACTTTTATTTGTAGGGAGGTTTTTAATTGCTATTTCTATTTCCTTTCTAGTGATCGGATTGTTCAAGTGTTCAGATTCTTCTTGATTCAGTTTTGGTGGACAGTATGTTTCCAGAAACTTGTCCATCTCCTCTAGGTTATCCAGTTTGGTTCCATATAGTTTTTCATAATATTCTCGTATGATATTCTGCATTTCTATTTTGTTTGTTGTAATTTCTCCATTTTCCTTTCTTATTTTGCTAACTTGTGCTCTCTCTTTTTTCTTCTTTGTGAGTTTGGCCAGAGGTTTGTCGATTTTATTTACTTTTTCAAAAAACCAGCTTTTGGTTTGGTTGATTTTTTCTATGGTCTTGTTAATCTCTATTGTATTTAATTCCTCTCTGATCTTTATTATTTCCTTCCTTCTGCTGCTTTTTGGGGCTTTTTGTTCTTCTTTTTCTAATTCATTCAGGTGGTGGGTTAAGTTGTTTATTTGAGATTGTTCTTCTTTTTTGAGGAAGGCCTGTATCGCTATAAACTTCCCTCTTAGCATTGCCTTTGCTGTGTCCCATAGGTTTTGAGTGGTTGTGCTTTCATTATCATTTGTCTCAAGGTATTTTTTAATTTCAGCTTTGATTTCCTCATTGATCCATTGTTTTTCAATAACATATTGTTTAATCTCCATGCTTTCCTTTTTTTCTCCTTTGTTTCTCTATTGTTGATTTCCAGTTTCATGGCATTGTGGTCAGTAAAGATGCTTGAGATAATTTCTATCTTCTTAAAATTGTTGAGGTTTCTTTTGTGCCCAAGTACATGATCGATCCTGGAAAATGTTCCATGTGCACTTGAAAAGAATGTATATCCTATTTTTGGGGGGTGTAATGCTCTGAAAATATCCACCAAATCTAGTTTTTCTATTGTAGTATTTAATTTCTCTGTTGCCTTGTTTATTTTCTGTCTGGAAGATCTGTCTAGTGATGTTAATGCAGTGTTAAGATCTCCAACTATGATTGTATTCCCATCAATATCCCCCTTTATCTCTGTTAGTAATTCTTGTATGTACTTAGGTGCTCCTATATTGGGTGCATATATATTAACGAGTGTAATATCCTCATCATGTATCCCTCCTTTAATCATTATAAAATGTCCTTCTTTATCTTTCTTTATGGCCTTTGTTTTAAAGTCTATTTTGTCTGAAATCAGTACTGCAACACCTGCTTTTTTGGCTTTTCCATTTGCATGGAATATCCTTTTCCATCCTTTCACTCTCAATTTATATGTGTCCTTCTCCCTAAAGTGGGTCTCTTGTATGCAGCATATTGAAGGTTCTTGCTTTATTATCCAGTCTGCCACTCTGTGTCTTTTGACTGGAGCATTTAGTCCGTTAACATTTACAGTAATTAATGATAGATGTGTGTTTATTGCCATTTTGAACTTATCTTTGCAGTTGAATTGGTATATCCTCTTTGTTCCTTTCTTCTTCCTTTTGTGGTTTGGTAATTTTCCTTTGTATTATCATGGATTCTATTTACTTTTTGTGACTCCTTTGTAAATTTTTGGCTTGTGGTTACCCTTTTTTGTAAATCTGTCAACCCATTACTATAACTGTTTTTATTAAACTGATAGTAACATGATCTCAAACCCATCCTACTGTTAAAAAAAATTTAAAAAGAAAGAAAAAAATATTCTATACTTCCCTGCCTCCCTCTCCCACTCTCAGTGATTTGTATGTCTTCTTTTATAATTTCATGTTTACTTTATTTGTAATTCATGAGTTATCACCTTTCCAGTTGTGTGTTTCTCATTTCTGTAGCATCCTGCTGCTTTTCTATTTAGAATAGCCCTTTCAGTATTTCTTTTAGCATGGGTTTAGTGTTGCTAAACTCCTGCAGCTTTTTTTTTGTCTGTGAAACTCTTTATTTCTCCTTGTATCCTCAAGGATAGCCTTGCTGGATAAAGGATCCTAGGCTGCATCTTTTTTTCATTCAGGGCTTTGAATATATCTTGCCACTCCCTTCTGGCCTGTAGTGTTTGTGTAGAGAAATCAGCTGAGAGCCTTATGGGGGTTCCCTTGTAACTTACTCTTTGCTTTTCTCTTGCTGCCTTTAGAATCATTTCTTTATCCTTGACTCTGGCCATCTTGATTATGATATGTCTTGGTGTGGGTCTATTTGGGTTCTTCCTGTTTGGGACCCTCTGAGCTTCCTGTACTTGGATATCTGATTCCTTCTTTAAGTTTGGGAAGTTTTCAGTCATGATTTCTTCAAAAACCTTTTCAATCCCCTTTGATCTTTCTTCTCCTTCTGGGACCCCTATTATGCGAAGATTGGGACGCTTTATATTATCCCATAGGTCCCTTATGCTATTTTCATTATTTTTTATTTGCTTCTCTTGTAGTTCTTCTGAATGGGTGCTTTCTATTGCCCTGTCTTCTAGATCACTAATTTGTTCCTCTGCATTATCTAGTCGGCTTTGCACAGCTATTAGATCATTCCTCATCTCTGTCAATGAGTTTGCCCATTCTACTTGGCTCTTCTTTATAGCTTCAATTTCATTTTTGACATATTTTATATCTCTAAACACTATCTCTTTTAATTCCTTCAGCAATTCGATCACTCCTTTTTTGAAATCTTGATCTAGTAGGCTATCGATGTCTATTTCGTTGATCTTTCTTTCAGGGGATTTCTCTTGTTCTTTTAATTGGGAAAGGTTTTTCTGCTTCTTCATCTTGCTCATACCTCTTTGGCACTTTATGGAGTATCAGTTGTTTATTTTGGTCCTTAAGGATTTTATCTATCTGATGCCTATTTAGGAATAGAACTTAGGAAAAAAAAGAAAAAAAATAGAGAGAAAGAATTTTAAAAGAAGGAAGAAAGAGGGTTTGAAAACAGTGTATAATGAATAATAAAAGAGTGAGTTGAAGCAGAGTATTAATCGGGTTGAGACGTCCTTTTAAAAACTTTACAAAAAAAAGGGGGGGGGGAGATGAATAGATGTATTTGAAACCTGTGTCTAATCAATAGCAGGACATCAAAACCCAAGAGAAATAGAAATGAATTAAGAAGTAAAGATTAAGAGAGTAATAGAAAATAGAACAGGTAAAAACAGATTTTAAAAAAAAAGGGGGGGGGGGTTTGTCGGTGTTCTCCTGGAGTCTGTGTGCTTTTAATGTGAAGTCTTTCTGTCTTCGTCCTGTTTTGGAAGGTCAGCTTGCTGTTTTCAGAGGCCCTCCGTTGGCGCCCTCTTCTGTGCTGCTCCCAGCACCTGTCGGCAAGCCGATCGCGCCTCCTCCTAACAATGGGTCAGGTGCAGCTCTCTGCTGTGGGCGGGCGAGTCGCTGCCCCTCCGGATGCCGCAGTCAGAAGTTGCAGACTGGCCAGGTAGGAGGGCGGGTCGTGCCCCCTCACAGCACCTCGGTCAGGGGCTGTGTTCTTGCCCGAAAGGCGGGGGGGTGGGGGCCGCTCTCCCTCTACCTGCGCCGCTGGTAGTTCCGCTCTGTGCGGCTGCGCCCTCCGCCCTGGTTGGCGCTCCGCAGGTGGGCTCGGGGAAGACCGAGGCACAGCCCTGTCCCTGCTCCGAGCCAAAACCCAGCTCCTTGTTTGTCTTTGTGGAGCAAGTTCTCTGAGGGACCAGGATGGAAGGATCCTATCTGCCCTGGGCTGCAGGCCAGTCTCAGTCTGGCCTTTGAGGCTGCTAAGCCCTTCGGTGTGGATGCAGGTTTCGCCCCGCCCCCGCCTGAGTGCTCAGCGAGGAGGATATGGCGGCTGTGCCTGAGCCCCACCTGTCTTCCCCGGAAAACCTTCCGGCGGGTTTTCAGAGATGGGGGTGTGCACCCTTCCCCCGAGAGCACATCAACCTTGCTGTTTTATGGAGGGCCCAGGTTGTTCTGCCCTGTGCACCCACAGCCACGGCGCGCAGCCCCTTGCATTCCCCCGGGGCTGCCTCCGTGCAGCCACTTCCGTCCTCCACCCGGCTTGTGCAGCCTGGCCCTGCCCGCGGCTGCCTGCCCGTGTCTCAGGCTGGGTGTCGGGGGGACGCTCTGTGCCCGTTTAACTTAGTTCTGTTAGTCAAGGGCTGCTCTGTACAGATCCGAGCCTCGGAGGCTCCCCCTCCGTCCAGCTGGCCTCTCAGTTGGAGAGGGGAGACCCAGCGAGCGAGCGCCAGTCCTCCTTTGCCGCTCCCTCCCCGCGGGACCCGTCCCGCGCTGCTTTGCCTTTTGTTCTTTCGTTTTTCCTTTTCTCCTACTAGATTTTTGGCGTCTTTATCTTTTGAAGAGGGCGATGTTCTGTCGGAGTTCCACAGGTGCTCTGGTTGGCTGAGTGGGTCTGTAGATGTGGGTCTTGGTGTATTTGTGGGAGAGGGTGACCTGTGAGCGTCCTTCTACTCCGCCATCTTCTCTGTCTCCTGCTGTCAACTTTTATTACCTGAATTATTTGAATTTTGATTATCCAAGGAAAGTCCCACTCCTAAGTTGGTTTCCCCTCAATGTCTCTTCTAGAGTTGCTGCATCGCAGAGAATGTAAACCCTTTTCCCTGAGCGGAGCCAATACCCTGAGCCCAGCTCAGATGTGTGTACTTCCCGGCTTTGCTGGGAACAGAGCACAGGAGAAATTGCTGAGACCAGAGTTTCACTCAGATTTTAGGGGCTCCCAAGCCCTCCGGGAACCTGACCTAGAGGTGGAAATTGTGGGACCAAAACAGAACTATAGACTTCTCGAATCATGCACTCCTGAGACAGACTAGAGGTCGCACACTTGGTGTTTCAGTCAATTTCAGAGCTTCTGCAGATGTTATTGAAAGTGGCAGTGGTGGGTCAGGGTTCCGACTTCTTGCTGACACACCCAAGTGGAGAGTGATGTTTCCTGTGCTGGCCTCACACCCCAATTCACCACCTTTTGTTTTTCCCTGCTGACAACTCCTCTGGATGCTGCTTTTTTTTTTTTTTTTTTCCCCTCACTCACTAAGAGATTTCACAGCCACTCCCTGTTTCTGTAAAAAGCAGGTCCCATTCACATCGTAGACCCAGGCCCGCTTTCCCCCCTACACCGAACACCCCAGTCCTTCATCTGCCCTTGGTTTCTGCCCTAGACCCACCACTCTCCTGGGGTCGCCTTCCTTAATTTCCATTTCTACCCCAACTCTAGCATCTGATGTTATTTTCAGGGACATTTTTCACCAAGTTGTTGGGCCTGCGTTCTGTCTCTCTCAGTTTGTAAGAGTGACAAACGTCACAGGAATGACAGGGAACCACGGAGCCCCTGATAGGCAGATGCCAGGCCCTCCTCCCAGGCGGCAGGTGGTGCTGGTCCTGCAGGCGCCTCCCTCGGCAAAACGACTCCACAGGACGTGTGGGAGGGCTCCTGTCCCCTGGGAGCCCTGTACTGTGGGGGTGAGGGCGGCCCCACCATCCTCTTTCCTGGTCTGGGAACAGCTATGTGGCAAGCCACAGCGGAGAGTGCCACGTGGTCTAGGTGTACCCTGGCAACGGCAGAACCCATGCTTGCCGTTTTCTCCTTGTTTCTAAGCTAATTGCTGAGGGCCTTTGCGACATTTTTTAACATGTTAGGAACCTTTGAACAGCTGGCAGCTATCAGGTAAAATAATGGAAGTGGTGGGAAGGTGCATTCTTTGGATGAGCTGGTTGCTTTACGTCGTGCCCGGCCCAGTGGGAGCTCAGTGTCAGGCCCCAGGAGGGAATGGGACCTTTCTTCATCAGAGGCAGCACAACACGGAGCCTAAGAGCACAGGCCACAGAGATCTGAGCCCCAACTCTACTGCTCTGTTGCTGTGCGACCTCAAGCAAGTTAGTGCTCAGTGTGTCCTCATCCGTGAAAGAGGATTCCACTGGTACCTTGGCTGATAGTTGGTGTTGGGATTAAAGGAGTTAATGTAGAGAATGCACTTAGGACAGTGCTGGCACCCGTTACTGTTGCTGGTAAGGCCATTATGAACGTTACCCACAGCAGCCACAGCCATGTGCAGCCCCCCGCAGGGCTGGCTGCTCATCTTCAGGTAGCAGGTATTCAGGCAATAAATCCGGGGTCCCCGTAGCCGCCGGGTCACCCACGGCCACACAACCAGCTGTTCCGCAACGTGTGCTCCGTGGCCTTTTTCTTCCCTGACTCTACCACCAGGCAGCTGTGTCTGTCCAGTTCCGTTCTACTTCTAAATATAGTCCAGCTGCATTCTGCCCTATCATCAGGTTCCCAGGGCATGTGGCTTAGAACAGGAATGGCAGTTGAGAAGTCAGCCTTCATCCCATTCCAACAGGACAGCCTTCCAGCATTTGTCATCTCTGAAGGTAGAATGAACAAGGCAGCTTCGGGGCACCTGGCTTGCAGGCCCGATGCAGGGGGAATCGGATTCTTCCCAGAGCCTCAGGGAAGGCAGGTGACCCCTCTGCCTTGTCTCACCCCAGCGACGACACAGTGATCAGCCGACAGACCCACTGGCAGCAGAAGTTTCCTGTCAACGTCTGAGAGGCTGGCCTGGCATTGGCTCTGGGTGTAATCGAATGCTTTGGGAAATCTGATTAAAATGTGAAAAGGATGCTCTACGGTCTCAGAGCTGTGAAGAGTGTCTGGTATTATAGAGAAGACAGGCCGGTGTCCGTGCTGCTTTGGCTCGCTCTGAGGGAACAGCCAGAGCTGCAGCTGAGCAGGAGACTTGGCCGCTGTAGCTGAAGTCTCAGCTCTATCTGATGTGTGGAAGATTAGTGCTGGCTGGTTGCCTCTGAGAAGGGTCCCCTAACGCAGTGGCCTTTCTGCATTGCCCGTAATACAGTTTTCACATAGGGGAATGACTGGTCCACAGTGTCCTGAGAAAACTCGATAGCTACCCTGCCTTGTCCACCAGGGACTTCAGAGATTTGTGCCAAGCTTATTAGCATTCACCAATCTCAGAAAAATGAAGAAGGCCTTACCTAGAATGCTGTGTGTTTTTTTTTTCCTGAGAAGCGGGCTTCAGATCTAAAGAGCCAGAGCGGGCAGCCCACACGTGACGTTCCATCGATCCGTCATCTCTGGGTGGCAGCAGCTCAGCCTCCCCCAGCCCCGCCCGCCTGCCGCACGTTGTGTACTGAAACCATGGAGCCCCCAGTGAAGTACAGCGCCAGCCCGGAGAGGCTTCATCACGGCACTGACACGAGAAGACAAACTGAAGTCTGACTGGCCGTGTTATCCATCCAATACAAAAACCACCCAAGGGTAGAGGAATAGATATTCATCACGTCTCAGCAACTCAGCCAGGCCTGGGAGTTCAAGTGCTGTATTTCTAGGTGGATTTAGAAAGCCTTTCCTTGGCCAGGCGGAGTCCTCCCCCTGACAGCTCTCTTCACCAGCGGGCCAGCCGGCTGGATTAAAGCAAAGGGAACTCTGCTTGTCTGATTTGGGCCGGATCGCGGTTTTTCCTACCTCCCAGTGGTTTGTGTGCCATTGTGGAAGTCTGAGTGCTTTTCCCTAAGTTAAGCAGAACTTTGTCTTTGTGCCGCCTGTATTTGCCTTTATCTGTAGACAAGCTTTGGCTGCTGCGGTGGCCTTTGCCCTGGTTTAGCATGAACAGAATGATGGCATCGGCTTGAAAAGAGGTTCAGGAGATGACGAGACCATTCAGCAGGCTTGTCCTTGGAGGCTGCATCTGTTATTGAGGGCACGTAGGTTTTTTTTTTAATTATGGACTGTCTCCTTCAGCAGCTGCGTGCCCTGTGTGGGTGTTACAGCCTCTGCAGTAGCGCAGCTTTGACAGCACTTTTGTCAGTAGGTCTTCTTCCCCATATTGTATCTTTCCTGAAAGATCTCTTGGTTAATGAAGGGTCTCTGGAAGCGGCGAGGGTGAGAGCCTTACCTGCAGTAAAAAGTGAAAAAGGAATATTTCAAGGAAAGTCGGCTTGATTTGAATGTCAGCAGGTAGGGCAAATCTGCTGCTTAGAACGTGGTCCCTCTGCATTTGGAAACTCCAGCCTCCCCTACCTGCTGGAACATGTTTTTATTTTCCTTATTGAGTAACAGAGGGTGGACTTAGCTGAATTTCTCGGTTCTGCCAAATCCATGAGAGCTGGTGGTTAGCCACTGTGTGTAAATTGATGGGTGCCATGGGTTTCCTCTTAAGCAGATTTGTGGCAATTCTCATATTTAAGGGTGAACATATGATAAAGGGTGAGCGTTCCTGTGTGATTTTTTTTTTTAAAGTCCACGTAGTGATGGGAGAGTCCATCCACCCAGACTAACCAGGCAGCTGCAGCGACGCAGCACTGACGAAGCTCTAGTCACAGAGAACGGGGCCTGCGGCCCCTGACTCTCAAAGCCGGCGGTCCAGAGGGCAGGAACAGTAGAGGCGTCTTCAGACACCTCTCCTTGGTGAGCCAACCCAGCTGATTGTTTTCACAGAGCAAGATGAGGCTCAGGGTCAGCTCAGCGGCCTGGCGGCTCCCTCCTCCGGTTAGTGGTCTCAATAGATCACCTGTCTATGTTCTTCCTCGTTTTGGAAACACGTGAAAACCACTTCTGTCACCTCTGGGGCTGATGTGAAGATGGATACAGTTATGATCCACTTTTGGTTTTGCAGAAGTAATATGTTCTGTTTGTTGCTTCTTGATTTGCTCCTTTCCTGCCTTCTTATTCTAGCGATCGCCAGGACCTGCAGCAGAAGAGAGGCCGGGCAGTAAACTCGGCCGGGCGTGCAGCTCGGGAAGAACGGTTGTAGGGGACGCAGGGCTGACACTGAGCTTGGGGGGTGGCGAGTTCCACTGTCCTCGGGCCCACAAAGTCCAGGCTCTGCAGCATGTTCATTCCTCTGACAAAATGCTCTGTAAATGTACGGTGACAGCGTAGAAGTAGGATTCTTGCTGTTTACTGAAAGTGATCGGAATTTTCTGGTGACAGCTCTGTGTTTGGGGAAGTACCAGTCGACGTCTCAGAGGAGGCAGAGGGTGACAGTTTCATATTTGCCTTCAAAATGCTGATCTTTCAGTTTTTAGAGGTTTTATATAATTTTTTTTTCCTTTACAGAATGAAGTTGGCCTACTGGAGTTCTTCCAAAATGTGATGAAAGAAACTAGGGCAGAGCCAAAAAAAGTGGCTAGTTGGGTCCTCAACACTTTTCTGGGTTTTTTAAAGCAGCAGAACCTTGCTGTTAGTGAGAGGTGAGTGGGGACGGCGTGGGTGGGACGGTGGGTCTGGGGGCTGGTCTCCCTTTGTGATGAACTCTGTCCAGAAGCACTTGAGATAGCACAGGGCCTCTGTCCTCAGGATCCCCTGACAAGATACAGATGTCCCCTGTGAATCCCAAATCCTAAAGCTGTCCGCCATCACATCTGAAAGGTCATTTATTCAAACCTCCGACTCTCCATGCTGTCCTTTATTCCATGCTGGGCTGAGGGCCTGAAGGTGTGTAAGGCAGGGAGTTGACAAGTGGGTGCGGGATACAAACCCGGGAGAAGCAGAAGGGCGCCTCAGGCGTTCGGCTGGCGCTGTTGGGCCGCAGGTGCGCACAGGCTGCTGCGAATGCGCAGAAAGGGGAGCTGCACCAAGGCGGGGGGTCAGCCAGGCACTCCCTGAGAAGGGAGAGCGAGGTTCCTCAGAGGCCGAGCCCTGAGGGACTAGTGGGAGTTGCCAAGGGCTGGGAGAGGCAGGGCATCCAGAGCAGGGGCACGATCGTCAGTCGTGGACCATGACGCTCGGAGACCAGCAGGCGTGGGAGGCTCAGAAGACCCAGAAGCTCCGGGGGCCTCAGGAGGGACGGAGGGAACTTCAGAGATGGGAGAGGGCCACCCGGTGGCTTCACCTGCCTTTGTTAGCAGCCCTCAAAAGCCTAAGAGCACAGCTCACTCGAGTTTCCCTCTAGAGGGTGGGATGGAATATGGACCAGAGGTGGGAAGCCTGGTTGGGCCCCTCTTACAGGAGCGCCCATGAGAAACGCCCTGTGCCCGAGTGTGGTGGCATCACTGAGTGAGGTGACCAAGGTGAGGGCAGTGATTTCACACCTGCAGGTCCCAGGAACGGGCTGTGGAGCAAGATGGGGGCAGCGCCTTTCAGCGTGGCCGGGGGTGAGGGAAGGGGGACAGGGTGTGGAGGACGCTGTGTTCCTTTTGGACACCCTGGGTTTGAGCTGCCTGTGGGACAGATGTCCCCCTAGTGGGGTGACCCATGGCAGCTGATGAGAGACATCTGTCTCGGAGGTGTAAATCCAAGAGTGGGTTAGTTTAGACTCTGCCCCGTGCCAAGTTCTGTGCCGAACATGGGGAAACCAGTCCCAAAGACAGATGTGGTCCCTGCTCTTGGAGCTGCCAGTCTAGAGGCTAGTGACCATGAAGCAGTGAGCCGAGTTCCCTGAGAAGGGGCGGGAGCAGCTGAGCTGTGCCCTGTGTGAAGGGTGAGTGGGGCCAGGCGGGCCACGGGGGTCCGAGCGCTCCAGGCACAGGGACCAGCGCACGTCAGAGTCTTGGGGGTGAAGGCAGCGCACAGCCCATGTATGTGGATCATGGACTCGGCGGCAAGTAGATGGTACGAGAAGCCATGGGAGCAGATGAGAGCAGTCGGGGAGGAAACAGTGCGACCGGCAGCTGCGGAAGGGGCCCGAGACCCCCCTGGACTTTAACCACCGAATGTAGGCAGAGGACGGGGAGAACCAGGAGTGTGGGGGTCACAGAAGCCAGAGAAAAGGGAAGTGTCGAGAAGGACAGAATGAGCCGCAGATTCTAGTGTGGGGGGGACACAGTGGATGGTCCCAGCGGGAGGCAGAGTGGTTTGAGCTTTTGCAGGAGAGGCCAATCTTAGCTTTAAATAAGTTTTTCCACTTTGTCGGCTGTGATGTCACTTGAGTCACTGAATCTCAGTCTCGGCGGAGACCTGAGATGCCTTCTGGTTGGGCTCTGGCCTTTAGCAGAGGAGGAGATCCAGGCCCTGGGGGTGAGGTGCCCACCTGCTCAGGCTGGAAGCCAGTCCCCTGACTTTCAGGTCAGTTTCTTCCTATGTTGATCTGTGAAGTTAGGGGTTTGCTTAACAACCATTTGGGGAGCTTCTAGAGGAGCTGGGGTTGAACTTGGAGTTGAATTCGAGCCCCCGATATTTATCCAAACAGTTCATAAGCACTAGAGTTTTAAGAACCCAAGGGCACCAACCGCTCAATAAAAGTGTACTTGGTTGTTCCAAGTCAAGTAAGGAGGAGGCTGAGCAACGGTTCTTACAGTTTTTGTGGAGCAGGAACTGAGGGGCCAGAACCAAGCTGTGGCAGATCCCCCAGCTCCACAGCTCAGAGCAGCGCTGGCTGGGCTGCGTGTGTCCACCAGCCTCACCAGGGAGGGCACGTAGCCAGCGAGCGACCTCGGCACCGGGGCTCACGTTTCCAAAGCGGAGAACAGCAGTAGCCATGAAGCTAGCAGTGTTCCCGTGATGACACCAGTCTGGGAGCCCTCCAGAGATCACATCGGCAGGAACTGATTTTGCAAATGAGCATTCATCTTTGGAAACTGCCTGAAAGAGATGTTTAAAGAGTCCAACCCAGAAAGCTCTAGTTGAACTTGGCACTTTGATTGTTTCGAGTGTATTGCTTTGGAAGTTGGCCTTTGATTAGTAACTCATAAATAACTATTCATAACAGGTTTGATTTACTTAAGAAAGTGGAAATAACAGATTTCCCGAGCAGGCATTTCCTGGTAAGATCAGGCAAGTGCAGCTGTCCAGTTGTGCACTCCAGCTGTTTACCCAGACTTGCAGGGCAGCCTTGGCAACTGAGGCGCTAGGAAACCAGGGGAAGCTTTTCAGCCGAGAAGGCACTGGTGCTGACAGGAGGGTCAGTCCAGCGTGTGACGGGCGGGGCAGCATCCAAGATGGGGCGCAGGAGGCCGGAGCCTGTTAGAGGTCCCTGCCGCAAGCCTCTTTGTATCCAGCCTGTGAGCTGAGGATGGTTATTACCTCTCATATGAGTCAAAACAAAGACCATGTGACTGAGACCAGGTGAGTCCCACAGAGCCTTAAGTACTTACTCTTGGGCACCTTCCAGAAGTTTGCCGACCCCAGGCTTAGAGCCTGTTGGGGCCGGGCCCTCTGCGGGGCAGCTGACCGGTGGGCGGGGGGGCCCGGGCCCTGAGGGCAGCGGCAGCCTGGGGACAGGGGTGCTTTCCTTCTCTGTCAGACTGAGGCGGAGCCCCGGGCCCCTCCTCGTGAGCAGGAGGACATGGAAGAGGGCAGTCAGGGAGGAGGAAGGGAACCCGAGGCCCAGGAGGAGGGATTTTCACAGACGTTTATGGTCTGCCCAGGAGTCAGGGTGCGGCAGGCTGGGGACGCTGTGACGTTTGGCCATAAGTGAGGGGAGGCGAGTTTTTAAGAGCACAGCTTCCTTGGAGGGATAGAGTTGGAGTCGAAGCGACGTGTGCTTGCGAAGGCAGATGGCAGCCACTGATGCTCTCTATAGGTAAAGAATAGATAAGAAACCAGGCAGAAGCAAGTGACCGCAAGCTCACTGGAAGGCATTTTCAAGAGAGGGAAGCCCGGAGCGTTTGTGAAGGTGTGGGATTAAAGCCGCAGGAGAGAGGAAATGGGTACCCGAGTAGCAGAGAGGAGAGAGGAAGGTGGGGTGGAAAGTGATGAGGTCTGGCGCATGGGCGGAGGGGTTGTGTGAGGGAGGAGGAGGGCACCCTGGAAAATTCTGAGCCTTGTCTCACTGGTGTCCTGGTGATGTGGGAGGTGAGGATCTGCTGAGAAGGGGGCGGGGGGTGGGAAGGAGACTAAGACCATTGCTTGGGTGGGGGCACCAGGTAGGGGCGTCAGGAAACTAGTGAGTTGACCAGAAGGATTACTGAGCAGCATGAGCTACCTGGATGTCCACGCCTGTCTTCCTCCGCCAGCGTCTCGTGTCCCATGGACTTTGGGCCTCAGGTGAGCCTGGGGACTGAGACGGGCCATGTGTTTCATGGGTACCAGCGTGGCTGTCGAAGTGTCAGGTGTCTGCTCCCAGAACCCAAGCTGGAGATGGAGCTGTGATCCTAAAAGGGCTCTGAGGGACTGGGGGAAGCCGGAAGGCCTGACAGACCCCACGTCCCCGCATCTGTGGATGCACCGGGCTCGGGATTGGAGACCAGCACACGGAGCCCACGGCTTCCATGTCAGGTTCTTCTGTGGTGGAGACACTCACGGTCCAGAAACCAGTACGACCTGACAGCAGCACATGCGTAGCTTGGGCCTC
This sequence comes from Camelus ferus, assembly GCF_009834535.1. Lineage (NCBI taxonomy): Eukaryota > Metazoa > Chordata > Mammalia > Artiodactyla > Camelidae > Camelus > Camelus ferus. The sequence goes on along the minus strand of NC_045697.1, from coordinate 107,931,639 downwards.
TCTCGCATTATGTTCCACACCACGTGGTTTATTTATTTAACTATGAGGGGGCCTCTCCGGATCAGGGTGACAGGTCCTGATCTTTGTCACTGTCTTACTCGAGGTTGGCCCTGGCACGGCTGGAATGAGTCTGTGCAGGAGACCAGCCGTCCTTGTTGGGTCGGAGGAGAGAAGTCCCGAGGGGCGGGGGAGAAGTCCATGACACAGATACTGTTGCCCTACTGTGTGTCACGCACGGTGGCTACAAAAGAGTGATTGAGATATCCCACAAGCTGCAAGGTTGGTGGAGATACTTTATAGTGAATTAAGGTCGCCGGATGAAAAGCCAAGTATTTTTAGCTGCGCTGTATTCTATTTCTGTCCCCACAGCCCTTTATCATCGTTCATACGGGAGCAAGGACCCTTCCTTTCGCAGGCTCAAGAAATCTAGTTCAACGCAGTGCTTAGTACAGGTTCTGCCCACGGTCTGCGCTCTCATTGGCCTTTGTGTTGACTAGGATTGTAGGACATCCAAGAAACCCGAATTTTTAAAACAACCTGGATTCTTTATTACTTGTCGGTAAGGGCGGGAGGTTGGAGAAGGGTTCCCGTTTATTCCCTAGCCCTCTGGCCTCGTCCTGATGAGAGTTAATTAATCAGGGTGGCTCACAGCCGTTCCAAATACCAACTTAGTGCCGCCAGGCACTCTCCAAAGCCGGTTTCCTCCGGGAATTACCTTTTATCCACACTTGGGGATGAACAGACACTTGAAGGACGATGGGCCCGCAGTCCCACGTGAGCAGCCCCATGAGGCTTCACTGGACCTGAGTCAGAGTCCGGTCGGTCCGACCTGGTGAGCTTGCACGTGGTTGGTTTGGAATTCCGGGAAATGGGCATAAGGGGCGAAGCGGTCATTTCTTTTTTATTGTCTGAGAGCTTACAAAGAAGTGTGAACAGTGAATGATGGAAGTGAGACTTAAAGGGGTTTTCAAGTGGCATTAGGAGCATCTCCGAAGATTTCGTTTCCACAGAGCCTTCTGTGCTATGAGTCGTTGGCAGTCTGTTTGAAGCTCACCCCCTCGTGACCTCAGATAGACAGCGTTTCATTAGCCTATTGCTGTATGTGTTTAAAAGTATCAAAACCATCTATTTTACAAGAAATAGTCTGTAATTCAGGCTTGTGTTCTCACTAATCCTCAACATTCACCCCAGCTCTTGCCCTGAGTGTGACCTGATGACACTTTATGTGTTTGGTTGCCCTTCGGCCTTGTATATCATGAGATCTTGGCAAGTAAGTCGCTTCCTAGATGTGTAGATATAATGGAGTCTGGGCCCTTCTGAGTCCGGAAAGCTGCCGAGAGGCTGCAGGACAGGACTGAGTGTGGCCGCCCGTGAGGCCGGTAACCACGTGGCTGGTACTCATTGCGTCCCTACAAGAAAAGCTCTTCCAATTAAAAAATTTATATTTGCCAGAAAACACTCAGAAAAGTGTCTTTGTTAGCTGTTTTGTTTGAAGTAATTTTTAGGCTGATCTTTTAGTTGACAATATTTAATTACTGGGTTTTTTCTTTTCTTTTCTTTTCTTATCGTGGTTCATGAATTTTGCAGCCACCTCCTTTTTTTTTGACTAATTAAACTGAGCAGTTGTCTGTTGCTACAACTTCTGCCAAACAGCGGTTATTGTCGGTGGTGAAATAAAGAAAAACAACACTAGTCACAGAAATGTGTTATATCCTAGAATACGAGATATATAAATAAAATAGAGCCCAGTTGGCCTTTCTTTTCATTCCTGGGCGGGGGTTTAATTATTCAAACCTACAAAGTCAAGTGCTTTGCTTTTGAGTGACCCTAAATGTGGAGGCCGACAGAGTGAAATGGAAATGTTCCTTCTCTCCTTTTGGGGGCTGCCAGTCCTGTCACCCCTTCTGCCCTGGCGGAGCTGCTCAACCTGGTGGAGAGGAAGGCCATCTCTTCATCCGCAGCTAAGCAGGTATGTGCGTCCGCTGCCAGAAGCGTCTGGCACAGGTAATTTGCTTCTCATCTGCGCTAACCAGAGGGAGGAGTTATTGTTTGGCTTTGCCTGGAATGTTTCCCAAACATTTATGTGAAAGGTGGGGCCCTGCAGCTCCTGGGAGCTTCAGACTGTGCACGCTCCCCCCGTGCCCTGTCCCCAGCCCTCATCCTCCCTCTCCCATCCAGGGGCACATTCATCTTGGCATGTGGTCGCCCCTGAAAGTCAGTCTTCCAGCCAGGAGGGTGAGGTCAGCCTGCCTCGCACCTAGATAAAAATTTACACGCATGCCCAGTGTGTGAAAACTCAGAAAAGAAGCATCATCATCAAAGGCGGCCTCCCGCCTCATCTCCACTTCCACCTGACAGTCTCCGGTGGGCGCAGGATGCCCAGGATTCAGAAGACCCTGACAAGTAAGCACCCAGAAGGATGAGGAACACCAAGGTGGCTGCCTGATCTCAACTTCTGATGTCGCAGCTGTCAATGCTTCAGCCAGAAACTTAATGTTATTTTAATGGTGCCTTTTGCATTTAATATTTATACACGTCGACAGCAGTGGCAGGTTACAAAGCGAGGCTTTGGAAAAGTGGCTGCTTTGGGCTAATTACAAGGCACCGTGGAGCAGCCACCCGGCTCTGTGCTGGGAAACTGGAGCCGGGAGCTAATAAAGGCTTTGTTTACCCACCACCAAGTGAGGCTGGGAAGTGCGGGCCTGCACTGCACTTAGGAGAGGGTTTTAGCTGCCTGGGTGTCAGGGGAATACAAATGTTTATGACAGTGCTCAGCAGTAGCAGAAAGATTAGATGGCCTGAGGGCAGAAGGGGACTATATATACACGCATAAGAGCAGACAGACTGTAGCATTTGAAACCAAAAAGGGAAAAACCTTCCCCCTCCCACACACCTGCCCCACCAAGGAGAACCTAGCGCAGCGAGTCTGACGGGTTCCGTGGGAAGAGACGGGAGATGCCGACAGCCGGGTTCAGATACAGATAGAGATGCTTTTGGGTTCTGTCGACTTCCAGCATGTGTAAAGCAGTGAATCCTGCCTCCTGTGAGGCAGTCACAGAACTGACATAAAAGTCTGTTTAGCAAGGTATTAAATGTGTGTCACATAAGGCAATCTCCCTCATACACCGTTGTCTTGGGGGGTTGCTTTTTGATTTTTCTACTTTGTTTTCTGTTTTTAAAAAATCACCAATTTTCTGGTGGAAAAATGCTATTTGTTTATTATAAAGAACTTAAGTAATGCAGAAAAATACAAAGATTTTCAGATACTACGACCTCAGAATAACTGCCATTAATTCTGGCTGAGCATTGTCCCAGGCATTTTTCCATGAATACATTGTGTTAGAGGGATTGGTTGATGGGATGGGCAGATGGGAGGTTAGAGGAATAAGATTTTCGAAAATAAGAGGTTTTAGTGTACTGATTTTAGGGTTTTTTTTTTTTCATGAAGTATATGGTTCATTGGTTTTTAGGATAGTCACAAAGTTGTACAACCATCACCACTATGTAATTCCAGAGCATCTTCATCACCCTAGGAAACAAACCCTGCATCTCCTGATTAACCCTGCATCCTAGGCAACCAGTAATCTGTTTTCTGTCTCTGGACTTGTCTGTTCTGGACTTTTAATTTAAATGCACTCATACAGCAAGTGGCGTCTTGTGTCTGGCTTCTTTCACCTGAGATTGTGTTTTCAGAGTCCAAGTTGTAACAAGTGTCGGCACTTCCTGCCTTTTTATGGCTGGAGAATACTCCAGTGTGGACCTAACCACGTTCTGTCTGTCGTTCATCAGTAATGGGCAGCTGTGTAGTTTCCGCGTTTGGGCTCTTACGAGTTATGTTGGCTGTGAACATGTATGTACAGGTTTTTGTTTGTGCCTGTGTTTTCAAATATCTTGGGGATATACCTATGGGAACGGAATTTCTGGGTCATCTGGTAATTGCATTTTGAATATTTTGAGGACCTGCCAGACTGTCTTCTAAGAGGACCCCCTCTCTCTTGTCACCGCCCCCTTCCTGCCCTGTCCCTGGGATGGGTCTTTTCCCCCCCGCACTCTGACCCCGAAGCCGTGGAACAGGGACAGGCCAGAAGCCTGGGTGCTTTCCTTTCGTACTTCCTTCCAGATGCTTTAAAAATCACTTCAGCTAGAGAAACCGATGGGTGGTAGTTAAGAGGGTGTGTGAATTTAGTCACCAGGAACCCAAGGCTGGGTTTCCGCCCCGCGTGTCAGAGCCGGCTCCTGTGGTCGAAGTGTGACCAGGGGTCCCCGCTTGCATCGCCCCCCACTCTTGGCGGCCATTCATTAGCACACATGACCAGCATTGCAGCAGGAACCCTTCGTTATAGGTCTGTCTTGGGTGGGTGGCTGCAGGCTGGGCCAGAAACCATTGTACGTGGACAGCACTTCCCGGGCTGGGGCTTTGAAGGCAGACAGAGCTGAGGATCTGTGCCATGTTGTGTTTGCCGCAAGGGGGCCAGAAGAGCCCGCGGAGCCTGGCCTGGAGGCAGCTAGCCCGCTTCACTGGCTGCCACCCTGCTGGGCTCCAGCCAGGAGTGCACGATCTGTGTCTTAAATAGGAATAAGCGGAGGGTTGGGTGCTGGAATCCTGTGTCAGCCCAGGGGGCAGGGGCTGGGCTGTGACAGCACTTGACTAATTTGGGAAGTTAATAAGCTGGTCGTCCTAACTCCGGGAATAGAGGACACTCCCGCCACCAGGCATTTGTCCCTGGAGGCCCCTGACGTTTGCTTCCCTAGCGTCACTCCTTGGTCCCCCACCCTAAACAGCCCCTCTCTCTCGGGGAGCAGCCAGCCTCTCTGCATGTAAAGCATCCATCCCAGCGCTGTCCTGCTTTTCCTGCTGAGTGGTGTGGCTTGGCCATGATCCCTGAGCTATCTCACCTCACCTCTGTTCTGGTTATTTTGGCTCAGGCAGATCCAACCAGTATTTGGGCCTGTCGGGTCCCAGCTATACTGGGTGCCAGGCAGCTGACCCCTGGGCGGTCAGCTCGGCTCTGCTCTGCACTGTCAGCCACATGACTGCCAGGCCCGCTGGCTCGCAGGCCCGGGCCGCCAGCAGCGTCCACATCTGCCAGGCTTCCCTGTAAAAAGTTGCTGCACAGATTCTTCATTATTATATTATTGAAGTATAGTCAGTTTATAATCTTATGTTAGTTTCTGGTGTACAGCATAGTGATTGAGATATATATATATATATATATCTTCCTTTTCATATTCCTTTTCATTATAGGCCATTATGAGGTGTTGAATATAGTTCCCTGGCTGCACAGATTCTTTATCAGCAAGTCCTTGCAGGTGATTTGTTATGAGCCAGAGGTCTGGACCTCTCTTGAGATCTCTACTCTCTCTTCCTGGATGTTGGACATTTTCCACTAGGAACTTTTTTAGGAGACCTTGCAGATGAACAAAATAAACACTGGTCGAAGTCTAAATACCTGCCAGCAGGGGTCATTTAATTAAACTATGATGAGTACATTTGATGGATATTAAGATTATTTTTTGTATTAATATAAGAAAGTGCCTCTGTAATAAGTGAAATGGAAGCAGGTTACAAACTGTTTATGTGCTGCGATCACAACTATTTACGAAACAGAAACCGATGGGAAGGGAAAACACCAAAATACTAACACGGGTTCTCTCTAGGGCATGGGAATCCCTGATTTCTCTTTGTCTATGCTGTATTTACTCATTTTTTAGAGTGACATGTGTTAACTTTTACAATTAGGAACAGTGTTTTTAAATTCTAAGTCTTAATTCAAGAGAAGCAAATGTTATCTGTACTGGGGAAAAGAGAAGCCCTTTAGACTTGTTGGCTCCCGGGGTCCAGTCCGCATTACAGACTGTTCTGTGCCCCGGTCCCCTTGCTACTGACATGCCATCCCTGAGCTTGTGGAGAGCAGGGAGAGTTCTTACCTGCTTGTGTGCCCTGTCTCCTCAGTGCCTTACTCATCATCGGCTGAATAAACATTTGAGGAGTTGAGTTGGAGGCACCTGTGTTCTGTATTTTTCTTAAAAAAGCAACAGGTTTTTCTGTGTGCAGCCAGGGGGCGCCCTGGGGGTGGGGGAAGCTTTCAGAGGAATGCCTCTGGGCCAGGGTCACTGTGGGCCTCCGGCAGCTGAGCTGAAGCCTTACGGCCTGTTCCCCAGGCCAGGTGACTCCTGCTGGCCAGCACTTGGCCAGCAATGTCGTAGTGCAGGTACTGACTGCTGGTTGGGATGGACTGAGATGGAGGAGGAGCTGCAGAGGCTAGTAGGAACCCTCCCATCCGGCCCACACTGGAAAGACAGGAGGAGTGAGGACAGCTGCCCTGGGGAACCTCTAAAACTGTCTTCCTTTTTTCCACCTTTATTAAGTTTGTTATTTTTTTTTTTTTTTTTTTTTTTTAGTAGAAAAATACCCACACTGTTAACTGCGGATTATTGTAGTCAGATTCAGGTCCAGGTCTACTTAGAGGGTAGATAGGGAAGCCTGGGGCCCCTGTGGATTGTGATTGATGTTTTTAGTTATTTTCCGTTTTGCATCCTCTTTACAGGCCACTCTCTCGCCCCACTAAAATCACTTTTCCCAGCAGGCTGAGTGTTATGACTTCATCTAAGTGCATTGGTCACCTCCTGCATCCTTCACCAAAATGTCTCCTCAATTAATTAACTCAGTGGACGTCATGTCAACAGGGGCCCTGCGAGTAATCATGTCCTCTCACCTCCCCGCCCCTCCCTTCTGTGCCAGTTGAGTCAGTGAGTGGGGAGGACCATCCGTCTCCCCTGGGGGTGGGTCTGCGCACAGCTGGGGCTTCCGCTCCGCTGCCCCGGCCGATGGAGCTGGCGGGAGAGCTGACTCATCCCCCTCTGGCTGTAGGTGTTTGAGGAGCTGTGGAGGAGCGAAGGGAAGACTCCTGCCCAGATCGTGGCAGAAAAGCAGCTGGAGCTGATGCAGGATGACGAGGCGCTGGAGCAGCTCTGCCGCGCCACGATGGAGGCCCACCCTCAAGTGGTACCCAGCACCGCGGGCGGGGTGGGGGGCGGGGCTTCGCGGCCCGAGCGGCTCCGCCCTCCCGAGCCCAGAGGCTCCTCCTAATAATGGTCCATAATCCCCAATTATTTTTGTCAGTTTTTAGCTAAGGTGAAGAGATGAAATTAGGTGAATACTGGAAAAGCACAGCTTTTCCTGGAAGGAAAATCCACCCCGGAGTTCAGTCTCACGGAGTCTGGGTTAAAGGGGGTGTTAGCAAGTTTGCACCTCCCAGGCCTGCGTCCTCTCCCAGGGTTGGGGCGCTCTGCCTTATAGGAGGACCTCTCTATCCTAAAGCAGCAGGCAGGGCTGCAGAGAGGGGAAAGAGGGAAACACTTCAGTTTCATGCCCTTGAGAGGTGGGAAGAAAGGCAGAAGCGAAAATTATTTGTAAATTATGGAGAAAATCCTTGACAGGAACATAGCTGGAAATCAAGTCATTTTGTGTTCTGATCATAGAACAAAGCAGAAAAGGTAAAAATGAGGAGCACCCCTCCCTCCTTGAGTCTAATCACACTGTCCAGAGATGTTTTTCAATGGGGAAAAATGGCTAGCCTCCCTTTCAGAACGATACCACCCACCCATCAGCTTGCGGGAGACACTAACAGCTCTGTAAAGAGCTCTCGATAAGGAAAATGAGCTTGCGCTGGGGCCCAGCAATCTCCATCTTCCTGCCTCATCTGGAGTGACTGATAAAGACACTCTTTTAGTTTCAGACTCGTTCTGCAGTGCCGAGTGCAGATACTCGGAGACGCTTTTGCCCATCCGGACACAGCAGAGCAGGAGGTTGGGCGGGAGGCCCTGACGCGGTGGCTGTTTGACAGGCACTCCGTTCCCCTGCCCCGCATCCCATCCTGCCCACCGGGCACTCCTACTCCCACTCCCACACCCAGATGCTCCTGAGAGCTGGCCTTTTGTGGGTCTGTCTACTAGTAAATGAGCTTCTCAGCCAGGAGTTGGTGGGGAGCCTGCTGAACCCCACTGGAGGATTAGTGAGGGGGCTCATTATCGCCCAGGAGGGGCATCCTGCATGCCAGCTTCTCAGTGTGATATGTCACCATCCTCAGTCCCTTTTAATAATAATAAGGCAAGGTAGCAAATATCTCCTGTGCCAGGAGCCCAGAAACCTCCCCCGAAGTTCACGCCTTCCCCTTGTCTTTTCTCATTCTGTATCTAAGTCTCAGAGAAAAAAAGTAACTGAATGTAAGTTTCAGTGAACATGAACTTGATTTAGGATTTTCAGACAAGAGTTTCTTTTCTCCTCTAAGACGGTTTCTGTCTTTAAAGGTGATGGATCTAAAGAAAGGAAACCCCAGAGCGATAAACAAACTAATTGGGTTGGTCCGAAAAGCGACTCTGGGCCGAGCAGACCCCACTGCGATCAAGGAGGTTCTGGAGAGGCAGCTGTCGGGGTGATAGCCAGACCCCTGGCCTGAGGGAGGACAGTGCCACCCCAAGAGCTGAAGCCACACCTGCGCCCTGATGTGACGCCTCCACAGAAGACCAGGCCTCCGGCTGTTGCTCCACTGACATCAGGATGGCTCCGTGAGGTGCACCCACGGTTAAGACATAGCACGTTCTAGTGCTTAGTGACACTGCGCTCATTGAAACACGCTGTTCCAGATACGGTCACCAGCCTCGGAAAACATTTCATTCTGCAGCTTCCTCAACAAATATATTTAAGCACATCCTAAGGGCCAGGCATTGTGGTGGGCGTGAGGGGTGGTGAAGAGACTGTGGTCTGGATGCAGTATTTTAGACCTAAAAATAGGTTAATGAAGAAGAAATCACACATTTGTTTGGGGAGCTCTCCTGAGGGCGCAGAGGGAGGGCACTAGTCTTGGTACCAGGAGTGGGTGGTGCTCGCCCACCCAGAGTAAAAGTGATGGTGCCCGTTCAGCTCCCCAGGGATTCCCGAAGAGGTCTGAGAATAAATGATTTGGGGGGGGTAAAAAAGACAGGAGTTTTCAAATAAATTTAATGAATAAAATATATACTGAAATATCACATAAAAAATTAACTTACATGTCAAAGATTGTGCAGTTGACAACCCCCCTCCCAACCCTCAGGCCAGAAAAAGGAAAAAAAAACAGCTGTTAACATTAAACTTAATTTGTTTTGCCTGAAAAGATGATGATAAAACTAGTATGTCAAAATCCTGACCTTTAACAGTAACTGTGGTGCAGTTAATGGTTTAAGTCCACGAAGGCTGGGTTGCCCTCACCCCTGTTCTCATGACAATAATACTATTTCTGTCTGTCGCACCAGGGTGCCCCTTTGTTCACTGCCTGCCTTTGTTACCTCAGACTCAACAACGCCTGAAGCCCAGTTTTGCGGATGGTTTGTTTCTTTTTAAAGCACATGTCAAATTGTGACCTAAGAGAACAAAATCTTTGGAGGCCCTGATTTGCAGTGAATTCTCTCTTGTGCTAAGAGTACAAACATTTCTATCACGGATGGCGCTCCAGTGGCAGCTGGGGACGTAGCGAGGTAGGCCTTCTTGGCTCCTGGGCTGCAGACGATGCTCGGACTTCCCTGACTAGGAGTAATGAGAGCCGTGTCCCTCTTACCCAGCCGGAAGAGCACGGCCAGGAAGGAACCTTGTTGTGTGGTTTCTTTTTGACAAGCATGAAGAGGTAAGGTTTTTTTGGTTGTTTTTTTTTTAATTGACTTTTAAAAAGATTCGTGCCTTAGAAGTGTTAAGAGAATACGTTACATCGCCCAGGAAGCCATGTGCCCCTCACACATTCTGTTGCAATGCTCAAAACTACTGGGCCTAAAAGGAAAATATTTTCCGCAAACCTCTTTTTGAGAGAGAAGGCAGAGTGAGTTCCATCTCCTTGCGCCGTGACTCTCAATTACAAACGGGTGAAGGCGGTCTGAGACTGGGATCTGGCGGGAGAATGGTTTTGTAAGAAATGATAAGGTTCAGTTTTGTTTCACAAACTCTGTTTTCACCAAAGTCTGCCTTCTTGGTCATCAGACCTTACAGAAGGCCCTGGACGATCTTTCCAGACTTTAAATCAAGGCCTACGTAAATGGGGGCTGGGGGGGGTGGGCAGCTGGATGACCATTTGCCACAATATTCAATATTCTGTCCAGTGTAAACTGTGTTAGGGACGGATCACTCCCCAAGAAAAGTGCCACCGCTGGGGACAAAACGGGTAAAGGGGTCAGCCGTATGGCAGCAGATGGAAACTCAGCCTTTGGTGGTGAGCACACTGTAGTGTATCCCGAAGTCGAAATACAGTGTTGCATATGTGAAATTTATGTTATAAACCAATGTCACCTCAGTTAATAAAGAAAAGCTTTAAGTCCTTGATCTTCATAATGCCGTCAGCCAGCTCTTGTTGACAACTACCTGCCGTCCTGAATGCCTGCTTCTGAAATCCTAGAAATCAGATTATGTTGTAACTGCTAATAGAAAGAAAGGTGGGGGCAGCCGGAGGGGATCAAAGCACAGCTCAGGTATCTGACTTGGAACCTGACCAGACAGTCAAACTATATGTTCATACAACACCCTAAGAAAGTCACAGAGGGTCACTCTGCTTGTAAACGGGCCTCAGTGAAATACAAATTACAATACATTGTTGCATGAGTGTGAATTTAGTCTGGTTCTCTGCTTTTCTGGGGAAATCTCATTAAAATGGGTGAGTTGGCACCACAGGTGAAGCCACTGTCATCTGTCACTGGAATCCACGCACCTGCAGGCTGGGAGGGGACGTGCTGGAAACTGGTGCTCCCCGGGGGAGCCCGGACCAGCTCCGCGTGGTCAGGCTCAGACCGTGTGTGGTGTTGCTTGAGCAGGTCGGCTGAGGGGTTGGATGGTTCTGCTGGGAGGGTTGGAGTGGCAGCCTTAACACCCAGCATGCTTCCAGCATAGAGTAAGTTTTTGTAAAAGTTTACAAAACAAAATCAATGGACGAGGAGCCCCTTATACGAGTATGAGAAGTGGGTGCCGCCAACCACGAGGCTTTTAAATTCCAGATGTCTGGGTTTAGGACGGAGCTTCTTGATTCGGTCCACGCTCGTACATCAAGGTGAACGTCTGTTCCCATCTTTTAGGGAAAAAACTCACCATCATTTACATCAAGGGTGTTTTTGCTGGGCTCCTCCCACGCCCCCTGTTTTTGTAATTATCACTAATCTGGAAGAAGGCTATGAATTTTTTTTTTAAAGTAAACACCCTCCTAGAGTTGGTTGGTTAATTCAGTACATAGCGTATGGCCATGACCCACAAACTGCTGTCCTTTTCATGTCTACTCAACGTAGCTGCATCTGTTCAAGGATTCCACATAGTGAGTATTTGGAAGAAGCCACTAAGTCTATCTGAAAGGCCCTGTTATTCACCCACTACCAAAAGCAGCATGGAAATGGTGGCCATGCCTCTTCAGTGGATTTTAGACAAATGCACTAGTGGGTTATCTGTGAACAGAGTGGACACTCGATGGTGAGATGGCAAACGTCTGGTTGGTGGTCCACCCTCGCTGTCTCCCATAGTCAGACAGCTTAGCAAAGATCATCTAAGTAATATTGTCAACACCAAATTCTCTCTTGTAAAACAGCTGTGGGGCAGAATGGAGCCTTGTTACAGGGTGGGCCTTTTCTAGACTTGTCCCCAGTGCTTGTGTGGGTGACAGTGAGTCAGATTTACTCACGAGCTGTGAGACAGGAGCAAAATCTACAACGACAGCTGGGCAGGGAGGGGCCTCCCAGCTCAAATCAGGCCCTGCCCTGGGGTGCCTCATGCAGAAGCCTAAGAACTTCGTTCCTGTCCTTCTGGTCCCTACAGAACATCACCAGAAATCTTCCACTCAAGCCCTGTTTGTCCAGTTAATGAGCTGCCAGGATAATCTGTCCCCCAAAGCAAGCACTGGCCAAATGAACACCTGAACACGGGGGGATTTGCTACGGCAAAATTATCCCGAAAACAGCTTAGTCTTCCAAGAGCTCTGTCCAAAGCCTTAGGTTTATGATGGTCATTCAAAGAGGGGGAAGAAAGTCAACTCCATTCTCTTAAAATGTTTCCTCCGTGACATGATTTAAGAATGGAGTATAAACTAGTCTGCCTGTGGCCTGTTTTAAGCTGCGCTTTGATGGAGAATCAGCGCTGTGTGGTTTACATGGTTGAAGTGAGAACATCTTCCTAATGACTGACAGCGGATGTGGCCTCAGCCGCAGAGGCTGCTGTGTCCAGGAGGAGCTTACGCTGCAGAGCTGCCCGAGACGCACGGGAGCCACAGACTACACCGGCCCGGCCGGCGACTCCCAGCGGCACGCGCGGTACTAACTGTCCTGCGGTGACGCTGCATGAGAACGGCAGGGCTGACAGCCATCTCAGTAAACGCAGGCTGGTGATGAGCAATTATGCTGAACCGCCCACCCCTCCACGGGAGCTGTGGGCGCTGTGGACATTCAGCATCACACCAGCAACATGTCCCCACCCCCCCCACGCCGGGGCAGCACTTCCCACAGGAAGGCAGTCTAGACACCCTGATACCCACACTCAGAGCAGGCAGCCCATCCGCAACCCTAAACCTCTAAACCCATCTGAAAATCCACCAGCATTGACTGCGGCAACCAAGCTGATTCCGAGACAGCAAAAACGACTTTCAAGCCCTCATACCACGAGCTGCCCCAAATGAACAGGCAGCCCAAACATGCACACGTCCGGCTCTAGACTCTGCTCCGGAGAGGGTGCTCTCTGACAACACCCTGGCCCCAGGATGTCTTAATGGACTGAAAAATCAGTAACTACATCAGACCTAAACAGAAACCACTTGTTGAGGAAAAAGGATCCCTCAAGACCCGCAGAAGAACTGAATACCTCGTCCCTAAACATGACAGGAGACATCGATTCCAAACCCCCAGCACGTCAAAGTATTTTCCAAAATAAGACTAAGTAAAATGGGGACCACTTCATAATTCCTCTAAATACCAGGGTTAGGCAGTATCTGTTAATACAGTCACAGCTCTGATTGGTTACTCCAGCACTCCCATTTCATGTCTGGGAAACTAATTTACTCCATGAAATTGTATTTTAGACTAAACTCAACCTGGAATCTCTTTAAAATTTTAAAAACATTTACTTGGTCATTTCCAAAAATCAATTTCAAGTATCCCAGTGCTCTCATATACCCTGAACCACAAAATTCACTCCTAGAACCTGACCTCAGACCCTGAATTAGGAACCAAGGTTAAAGATGGATGTTCCAGGAACCCTTGACTCACCCTCACTGCCCAGGACCATCAGGCTTGAGACAGTGATGCCAGCCTCAGGGGCTGCACCTGAGCACTGTGTCCACTCCAACCAGTAGCGCAGCGTCTGACACGTGAGTCTGTCGCGTGGAAAAGCGGCCACACCCTTGGACATTGTAAAGCATGCCAAGTATCATTCAATATTTCCCCCCAACTCATTACAAAAGATTTTTCCAAGGGCATCACCCATTTGTGACTAGAATATTCTATTTCATTACCATGATTTTTCCCACCACGGAATTCCCGTCACCACCCACCTGCTGTACAGGGTTTTCTCATCTGCCTGGATCCACGTCCATCCCTCCAGCCCCCCCGGGACTTGCTGCTCTCCTTTCAGCTTCAGGTTTCTGCTGTTTCTCCTCTGGCAGGACCACACCGCCCCCAAACCGTCCCCACCTAACCTGCCCGGCTGTTTCCCTCAATTGCGTGCGTTCACTGGTTCTCTATTGTGTTATTTCTGGGTCAGTTTTCTGACGTCATTCTGAAAAGCCCTGGACACAGTACTCTGGCGGAGGGTGGCAATGGATTCAGAAACCTGAACCAGTGTCCAGTTCCAGAGGGTTAGCATTGAGTCTGCTGCCTGCACCCCACCTCAGGAGTTCATTTTCCTGCCTCTTGCCCCAGACAACTCTATCCTGTACAGCAAGTCTACTTCAGTACCTACTTTGAAAACATACTTTTCCCCTAAGGGCACCTTCCACAAAGGGGACTTCACTGTTCTAAGTAAAGCAACACGGACTCAAGAAGAAGAATCAACACTGTCACCAAATAGTGGAGGGAAGTGTGAATCAGACCAGAAAGCTAAAGAACACAGCTTCCAGATGTGACTTCAGCATCTTATATACCTGGGAAGTCCAAACGGGGAGATAAGTACTTGTGTGAAACAAAGTTGGAGGATAATCAATTGCAGCTGAAGCTCCATCTTTCTGCTCCCCTCTTCCGATCGCTTCCTAAAACCAACCTCATTTCCGACAGAGACCTGTGCAAATACAGGCGGGCGCCGGGGAAGCTGAGGGCAGGCTGGTCCCCCGGCCCCATGCGTCCTGGCTGCTGCACCACGGCCTGGCAAACCAATTTTGAAGGCAGACAAATTTGAAGTCAGAAAGGTACAACGCACTGGAACAGTTTGGCTTCTTGCTGAGACTCAGAAGCACTGCGAGGCTGCCTCCCGAGCCCCGGCCAGGTCCCCCGGGGCTCCAATCCAGGCGCTGGCTCGCTCGCTCTCCTTACAAAGCTGCCTCCAGATCCCTGACGCACAAAAGGCAGCCTCTGCTCTGCAGCGTCTCGGCTGCGGTTCTTTCTTCCACTCCCCTCCTGCACTAGGTCCTGATGAAAACCAAACCTGTGCTCCCGAGGCCCAACCAGCAGACCTGCGGCTGCCCCCGGGGCTCAGCAACGCTGCCCACAGACAGCAGACAGCGGGGGCTTCCAGGTCCCCTCAACAGGCAGGCTCATCCCAGTTCTGTGCTTCTCACCTGCCCACGAGAGAGACGAGTGGCATCCGAAATCCATACGTATCAGTTGTTTATGGTCTCATTTTTTAGCCCACAATTATTTTGTGTTTCCCCCTCTCGGTGGCTTAAGGAGACTGTGGCCCTCAGTATAATTATGCCCTTGGAGCAGGCTGCAGGGCGGCAGAGGCGCTAATACATCACGGTGGGGCCTCCTAATGAGCCCCGTTACTCAGGAGGCAGCGTTCCCGCGCAGAGCGCGTCCCCAGCAGGCACTCGGCTTGGCAGCGCTCCCTGCGACCTGTTTCCTTGACATCCCTGTCCCCAGAGTGGCTGCACAGTTCCTGTTTCTCTACAAAGTGCAACATATTAGAAAAAGCAAAGAGAATTTAAAATAATTACTGATGTTTGTACAGATTGTATTTAGTTTACCTCTATCCCTTTCCCCACTCCAAACACCCCAGAAAACCCCACTATGAAATAGGTTAACAAATAATTCAGTCTGTTTTCCATAAAACACTTTAAAAAATAATGATAGTTGTCTTCTCACGTAAGCATATGACACCATGCTTTCTTCATCAGATCGATCGAAGTCCTTAAAACCAAAGTAACAGTTTGCATAGATATATTTCATTTTGTGCAAATCTGACTAAAATAAGGCTATTTTCAGTGTTTAGGTAGTGATGTTCTGAGTACAGAAAGCTCTCAAGCAACAAGAACATTTCCCTGCGTTCCAAATTCTCTCCAGCTGCATCTGACTTCCCAGGCAGAGCGCTTGGACCGGTGGACGAGCCCGCACCATAAGGCAACACACGGTGGGCGGAATACAAGTCTTGGAAGTAAAATGCAAAGGGACGTACGATCTGTGCCTGTGATGGAGGCAGGAGGCGCTCCATCTTCATTCTTCCCTTTTATAAAACGGAAGCCAGAAGGCAGCAGGCCACCGGAGCAGGCGTGCCTTCTTCACAGGCACTTCCAGACATCACCGAGCCCCAGGATGCGCCTGGTGTGGCCTCAGCTGCAAACTGAGTGACTCAAAGGGATGGGAGAAGGACCAAAACCTCTGAGGAGGGACAACAGCCAAGACCTGCCAAAGGAGCACCCTGCTTCTGAGACGTACATTCTAGGGACAGGAGGTGGGAAGACCCGGCTGGTGAGAGAGGAGGTGCCCAGGAAACCCCCTCCCCACCAATCAAGTATCGTCAGGAAGTCTCCAAGTAGAAAGTTTTGTAAGCAGCTTTGCATTTAACATTCAGTCGAGATACTAAAACCTTAAAAAACAAGAATGTCTTAAAAAGAAAAAAAAATAACTAACAGCAGGAGTCCTCCAGGTCGCCCAGGACCCTGCAGCACAGGATGGAGTGCTCCTGGGCCAAGGCCGCCAGCTCCTTCAGGAACTCGGGGAAGAGGGCGGCAGCCAGCATGGCGTTCCTCACCGGCGGCGGCAGGCTCGGGGGCGCCCCGGCCATCCTGGCTCTGTGTGTCAGGAAGGGCTGAAGCACTCTCGGGGGGCCATCCAGAAAGTTCTTGCCACTTCCTGTCCTGGAGGCGTCCTGAATGGGATCTGAAACCAGAAAGAAGCCAGTCTCGGTGACCCTGCAGAGTCCCTCCCGTCGGCCTCTTAGTGGGGCGTGTGTGCTGCACGGGGGGCAGGGAGGATGGAGGGGCTGGTCTCGGGTCCAGCGGCCACACCGCCCGCAGGCTGAGGACACGGCCCTGCCCGCCCTCACCCCACTCCGTCTGCAGATCTGCCCTGTGGCTCAGCTCCAGCGCAGGGCCTGTGACCTGAGACTTTGATCCCAAGTTCTATATGAGGAACTTCACGCAGCCACTGTGGCAGGAATATGTTTATCAGGAACCCTCCATGCCTAGGACATGGAGGTCTGGCGGCGAGACGGAAAAAAAGGCATCTCCTGCCGCTGCATCCACAAGTGAAGACTCAGCTCAGCGTGTTATTTAGGGATGTCCAGGGCCTCCACCTGCTCCCCGGCTCCCGTTGTTGGGGGGCCCATCCTGCCTTGGCCAGCTAAGCCCTGACTGCCCGGCAGAGCTGCAGAAGGCGGACTGGGCTACACACCTGGCCCGGGCTCCAGCCTCTGGGGCCCCCTGGCCACCCCCAGCTGCTTCTGGCCGGCACCTCCAGCCTTTGTGGAGAACAGAATGGAATTTGCCTCTTAAAGGTTGGGAATGATGGACAGGAAGCTGGGTGCCAGTGAGACCACACCAGGAACTTCCCTTAACTGTGGGCGTCCGGTGGCAGCGAGTGGCTTGGACCTTCCACTCGAGGAAAGTTTCCAGGGCTTTCGAGCTCAGTCTCGGGTCTAATGTGAGCCTAAGACCATATGAGCCCAAACTTCAACATGTTCCAGTGATTTGCATTTTCACATCTAAATAGTTCTACCAATTAAAACAGTTTGACTTTCCCAACTGTTTAATTCCTCAGCATCTCTGGCCTTTATATTTCTAGGAATTATTTATGCCTTCTTCTGCCCCCAACTCAGACTCATTACTCCTTATAAATCATTATATTCCAGCTCTTCATTACTTTGGCTGCTTTTTAGAATTCAGCCCCGTTTTTTAACACTCCTCTCAGAGTGTCGTTAACTACAGTACTAAAAATTCTTGACATTTATAGTTCTTTCCACATCTCACTAGTATAGTCTTCAGTGTTAAAAAAAAAAAGTCCTCCACTTTACTGCTTTAAATATCCTTTTAGATTAGAGCTTATCACAGTTCGTGCCACAAAGAACTGGAAACGTGGAGAATCTGCTGCCACCTTTCAGCAGAAACTCACAAGATGTCTTGACAACAGAGTGAGGACAAAAGTGTTGACATCCTTGAGGACACTGCCAGTCTTGAGGACCGTGCCTCAGCACCCCTACCCCAGCCCTCCAGCCGCTCAGCTCTCCAAAGGGTCCCACGAGGCTCACCAGGGAAGCTGGCCTGGATACGGTGGGGAACGGGACACCGCGGGCACAAGCCCCAGACCGAGACACGCACTGCTCACGCCGGTTCCCCCCGCCGGCATTCCTTCCCCACGGCTCTGCACACCTAAACCTCGCCAGGTTTGAAGGGACCAGTGCAGTAGTTAAGAGCATAGACTCTGCCACTTACTGGCGGAGTGACGACAGGCAATTTGCTCTACCTCTCTGTGCTTCCATGTCCTCATCTGTCAAAAGCTCACAGTTGTTAGGGATTAAATGAGTCAACAGGTATCACGACACAAGGTGTCAACCATCGTATCACCATCAATTCAGCTGCCGCTGACTTCACAAAGCACCTCGACTTCCTGCCCAGGAAGTGGTCCCCTGCTCCAGCCCCCGACTCGTTTACTTCCCGACCAGGGCTGCAGTGCCCTTCAGCCTTGCCTTGTGGTTTAGGTTCTTTCTCCTCAGCTAGGCCTTGAGGTTTCTGAGAGCTGAGCCCCTACGTGATGTGTCCTTCGTGGCCCCCAGCGTACTTCCTGATTCACAGGGGAGACTAAACACTTGCTGAATGAACGAGGGGAGGAAGCGACCCACGTCAGGTCTTCCCGACACCTGATCTCCCCGGAGCAGGTTCATTTCATCTCCATCTTCCCGTTTCAAATTCGTCTCTTTCCCCCAAGAGGGCTTTTGTGGATCATTTATCCAGCTTGATCTATGAATTTTTAAAGTGTCATTGCTCAAGCTCATTTATCCAGTTGAGTCCAGGAACTAAAACTGTCCACTAATGAATGAAGGCAGGTGCCGCCCAGTGAGGGAGCTGGAGGAGTGGCAGGGACACCCCACGGTGGTTCCGTTCCGTCAGCCGGGGACTGGCCTTCTGTGAGTCGCAAAGCACCACTGAGCTCTAAAAACCAGCAGCCCCAAGTCACGGCCCCCACCTGGCAACTAGCTAACCATATGACTCAGCTTCCTTTTCTGTAAAATGGGGATAATGCCTTCCCGACCCCCTTCCAGAACCAGAGATCAGTGAAAGGACTCTGAATACTGAAAGTAAATACCGTATGGAAAGTACTCGAGAGGAAAACGAAAAGCCTGGCAAGGGGCCGAGCCTCAGAGACCAACAGTGTCAGTAGTGACAGCGTGGCGGGGGGCACAGGAAGTGAGGAGTCTCAGGGACTCTGACCTCTGCCTGAGGTGTTAGTGAGGAAGCCTGTCCTGCACCAGGGCTGCCGGGAGGCCGCAGGCGCAAGGCCTGGACGAGGGAGCAGGGCCTGGACGAGGGATCAGCCCCGGCTGTGGGCCCCTGAGCTACGCCCAGCGTAAAGGGACCCCACGAGCAAGCATGGTGTCTGCAGGTGAGGAGGGGAGGCAGGGAGGTATGCGTCAGTGTCAGAATCGGGAGCCATCTCCCAAAACGCTGCCCTGGGTCCGCAAAGCTGCACAAAGGGTCTTCAAGATGACTGCAAAGACATGAGAGGTCAGGAGAGACAACCATTCCCCGGTGTTAGATGGGGCACTGCACAGAGACTCTGGGCCCCCAGGACACAGCCTGTGACGGGGCTCTGGTCATTCACTGTCCTGTGTCCCGGTGAGAATGAGGCTCCCAGATTCAACTCATTGAGAGGTGATCACATCCCACACGATGCTTTGGGAGTCAGTTCTGTCCAAGGGGACAGAAACCTTTGACGTTCTGCAAGTTTAGAGAATCTTAAAGTTGAGGGGAGGGAGTCACTTTGCTAACCTGAAAGAAGTGAGGAGGTTAATCTAGAAAACTCCATCAAAGGAAGTCTTCTATCCCGAGAGAAGCTGCCTACAAGTCTGCACCCCTGGGACGTCACAGACCTTAGAAACCATCCACCAGTGCTGCCCAATCTGACAACCTTATGTGGTGGGAACAAGGTCCCCAGACACATATCTGGCAGCCACGGTCATCACACAGCCTGAAGCACAGGACAGAGCACACAGTGTGAGCGCCCCCCACCCTCACCCAGATGGTGTGGGTCCAGGGGGCCGGCCAGGGTGTGTGTCCTCGGATCCTCAAACCAGGCCCCTGAGCTCTGTGATCCTGGCTGACCACCCTGGGCCTCTAATTTCAGCTTCCTGCTTATGAAAATGAAGCCAACAGGGGCAGGAGGAGGGTATAGCTCAGCGGTGGAGCACATGCTTAGCATGCGTGAGGTCCTGGGTTCAATCCCCAGCACCTCCATTAAAAAAATTAAAAATGAATAAACAAAAAAAATCCTTAAAAAAAAAATGAAGCTAATGGCACCTCTCCTGCCCACTGCACAATGCCGTGCACAATGCTGTTCGAAAATAAAAATTGGGAAAGTACTTTACAAATTGCAAAATACAAATGAAGACCAAGCCTGAAGTGCAACTTGAAGACACTGCAGAAATTGCCGTAAGTCCCTGCAACTCTTTACATTGAGAGGTGCGGGTTTGCTCTGGGCTCAGCCAACAGAATGCAGGGGAATCGACCTTGTGGGGTTCCAAGCTACAGCTCCAAGAGATTCTGTGTGCTCCTGCAATCCTACAGCCATGAAGCTGACAAGCCAGGACTAACCTGCTGGATGATGAGAAACACGAGCCCTGTCATCCCCATCGCCCTGGCCCGCAGCCACTGATGTGAGGAAGGCCACCCGCTGATGGCAGCCCACGAGCCAATCGCGCCAACGTCAGCCTCGTGGCCGGGACCAGCAGGTCACCAGGGTGAGCACACAGATTCACGAGCCTGAGTGATGGCTTTGTTTTGAACCCTGGAGTTTTTGTGGTGGTTTATTTTGCACAAATGCTAACTGATGCATATCCTCTTGTGGGGTGAGTCTCGGCAGCATGGGCCCCTGCTCAGGAGGGACACAGCCAACAGGCCAGCTGTCCACACTGCTAGGAGAGGCCACATGGGGCCCGCAGGCCACCTTCCCACAGACACAGAGGTGGTCTCCCTCCCTCTTCTTCAGGGTCAATGCTCAAAGCAGCCCCTGCATTTCCCCAGAGACAGAAGGCCCCCGTTTCTTTCAAAGTCTGCCTTGCCGTGCCCTTAGGCCTGTCACGCCCAGAGTCCTACAGACATAAAGGGCTCCAGAGATGGAGGGAAAACCCTTCACTTAAGAGCTGAAGCACATGAGGCCCAGAGATGCAAAGTGACCAAGATCAAACAGCTACACAGAGGTCAAGCCCTCGAAGCCTTAAAGCTGCCCGAGTGAACCTTCTGCCTCACGCTCCGCATTGTTTCTGGTCACGTGCTTTAGCCCAGGACTGAGAGCCCCGCTCCCTCCACGGCTCACCTGCCACGAAGAAGCCTGACTTGTCCTGGGGGAGAGAAGCAAAAGCCAGGGCGCTAGGGGCCATCCCCTGGTCTGCACTCGCCAAGGCCAAAGCCACAGCTCCAAAGACAACTGTCGTCACATCTGTGCAAGCTGACCAGCGAGGCCCTGGCAGCTCTGCTCCCCCAACGCTGCCCTCCCCACCAACCGCTCGGCCAGGGCCCTGGAGCAGCTGGAAAGGTGCTCTCCGGAGGTTCAAGGTGCACATAAACTTTACTACTCCCGGTCCAGATGAATGCTTTCTACCTTCTACAGCCCTAAAGCACATTTACTTGAGGCCTGAGAGTCTCTGGAAACATAATAAAGAGAATGGATGCCCTCCTCGGGGTAGGACTGGCCAAAAAATCGCTCAGGGTGTGCACATAACACTGCTTTCTGGCCCATGTGTACTAAGTTATTTCTTCTAGCCTGGCAATAACCCCATGTCACTCCTTCTCAGAACTACTCTGAGTTACGAAAACAAATGCCCTGCTAGGCCCTCCAAATGGGGACCAGGCCAGGTGTGGGGCAGGGCAGACCTTCCTTTCGGTTTAAGGACACTCAGAAGAGGCACCTCCCTGTTGGGTAAAAATGGAAATCTATTCATTGCTTTTAGGATCCAGGAGCTGGAGCAGCACCTGCGACCCCAAGTCGAGAAGCTGGGGAACCGGAGGAGCAGGTGATGGAGAGACACAGGGGAGGAACCTGGCGGACCTTTGGTCAGTGCCTCGGGGCTCGGGTCGGACACGTCCACGCGGAGGAGCAGGTACTGCTGGGCTTGGATGAGGAGGCCTGGGAAGTCTCTCTCCACGGAAGCAAACTGTTCGATCTTGTTTTTCACAGATGCAAGGACCTGTCAAAACCAGCACTAATGTCGTTAATGCTTCACAACAGAATTCCGCCCTCCATTATCAATACATCTGCCAGGCACAGCCTGCCCCTGCAGGTTTCTAACTGCCGGGGTGTTCTTGGGAGGGCACTCTCAGGACATCAAACTAAACAGAGCTTTGCAGTTTTTCTAGAATCATCGACACCACCCCCAGCGTAATGGGACAGGGAAGGGGAGCAAATGGATTAGAACAGAGGGTCTTTGAACAACAGCAGTGTGACAGGGGTGGGGGGAGGAGGGGAGGAGCTGGCTCAGCCGCATCTCAGGCAGCAGGTGGTACCTGGTAGAGGGAGCGGACGCTGGGCTGGAAGACCATGTTGGTGTTGAGCAGAAAGGAGCGCAGGAGGGGCTGCGGGTAGCTGGCCAGCTGAGTGATGATGCCGATTAGCAGCAAGTTCACGTGCAAGGAGTTCTCCAGCATGTTCTCCAGCTTGGACAGGACCACACTGATGAACGGGCCTGCGGAAGGACACGAGGCTTCAGGGCTGGCTGGGCACATGGGACATCTCTCCCCCCAAACCAAGGAGCCACGGGAGCCCCCGCTGGCCCACCAGGTGCAAATCAAATACAAAGGCGGCAAATGCAGCCAGGTCTTCTGCCTCCCATCCCAACCACCGCCACAAAAAGAAAGCAGGAACACGTGCAGGGGAGCTAGCATTCTGATGCTGGGAGCAGTTTCAATCCTTTGAAAATTATCATAGACCTTGAAAAAAACAGATGACAAATAATTTTTAAAATCAAAATATACTTTCCATACTATTTCTGTATTTCTTGGGGCTGCCAGTGCTCAAAGACATGCCATTCATCGTCCTGTGATGCTGCGTCCTGTAGGGCTTCATGCAAACATTAGAGCCCTTCAGAAGTCTTAGTGAAAAAAACATTCGTCTTATTAAAGAATAGCAAACACATACCAACTGTGTTTACCAAACAATAGCGCTGTGAACAGGGATTGTCTGTCCCCCATAAGCACCATGGGAAAGATTCTGTCTCACTAACGTCACAACGTGGAAGAATCAAAAGAAAAGTGAGGAGTGAACGCAGCGTTGCCATAACTTTAGGGTCATGCTTAATTTTCAGGTACAAGGGAGAGAGGAGAGGGGACAGGAGAGAGGGGAAAGGGACTCGGTTTGGGGAGCTATAGTTTGGCGTGTAGTACTTCCTTAAGGGAAATCCCTATGACTATAAAAGCAGTTTGTAAAAAAAAAAAAGAAAGAAAGAAAATTAGGCAAAAAGCAGCTTTGACTAAATTGGGTCACTCGAAGAATAATATGCTTTATGTCTGAGTTCACTGAAGACAGGGAAAATCAAGAAAATAAATCCTGCGTTTAAAAAATTACTTGAAGATGTTTCCCATTTTCACCATAAAAGTGGTCCATTAAGCAAAATCAATGAGAATTTTCTCTTTTCCCCACTGGAGCTATTGATGATGCCACTAAACCATGGCATATTTATAACAAAAGCACATAACCCTTGATGAATAAACATGCCTTATGAAGATTTCACCAACATTAATAAGAGTTTAACAAAAACATACTTCCTCATGAGATGCT
Organism: Camelus ferus; assembly: GCF_009834535.1. Classification (NCBI taxonomy): domain Eukaryota; kingdom Metazoa; phylum Chordata; class Mammalia; order Artiodactyla; family Camelidae; genus Camelus; species Camelus ferus. Next base: position 107,908,239 of record NC_045697.1, on the reverse strand, counting down.
TCATTCAGAAGCCTTAGTGGTGTAAGAGGATAAATCCTCTACAAGAAACATAGTTTAAAAAACAAAATAAAACAGATTTCTTCTGTATAGCACAAGGAACTATATTCAATATCTGATAATAACCTTTAATGAAAAATAATAAAATGAATATATGTATATATATATATGCATGACTAGGACATTGTGCTGTACACCAGAAACTAACACATTGTAACTGACTATACGTCAATTAAAAAAAAGAAAGAAACAGAAACAAGAAATCTGTGAGGAATGGGACACCAAACTAAGCCTCACCCAGGCAGGCAAAGAGCAGGGGGTAATGGCAATGTTCCCAGCACAAGGAACATGGAGGAGGACTCTACCAGGCCTCGAAATAGAAGAGACTCTCGCCTGTATGTTGAGATTAGCCCCCACTTCCCCATCCTTGGGAGGGGGCTGAGCTCCTGAGTCACTTTCCATCACACAGGAGGTCAATGAACTCTTGAACAGAAAGGCTCTGGGGAGCCACTGCTTACAGAACAAAAGTGGGAGAGTTTGCCAAACACATTCAGAAATTCTAGATTGGAACCCCACTTTGAAAGCAATTTGATGAGATTCCATCCAGAACCCCAGAAATGTTGCCGGTACGTAGCTCTTCTTAATTCTAGCCCTCCAGGAAGATCTGCAAGGAGAAGGCTGCTGTCCTCACTCAAGCCCGCACCCAGTCTTTTCCCATCCCCTCTCACCACTCCCCCACAGTCCTGTAGGGCTCAGCATTTATTTCCTTCCAGAAGAGCAAAGACAGGTGAATTAAGTGACACTTGGGAGGGAAGCACCTCCTATAAAACAGATCTCCTTAATATGAGCGCTCAACTTCCCTTCCCTATACTTGGCCTCCAGCTATCCTACAAACACGACCGCTGAACCGTGCGGTGGCCACGGAGAACATCTATGGTCCATCGCTGCTGTGAGTGAGGGAAAAACCCAGCCTGAACCCCGCGCCCTGCGGAGAGGAGGTGTCATAACTGTCTCACCTGAACGACAGGCTAGTAGGTCAAGATCAGCAGACTGTCATTGTAATCCACTAACGACATTAATTACAATTTCTTAGGCATGTGCAATAAGAGACATATATTAAACCTTTACAAGTTCCTATTTTATTTTTAGTTGATTTCTAGCAGTTAAAAAAAAAACTGCTTAGCAAAAAGCAGTTGCTAGGAGAACCTGGCAAGCAGCTGAAAATGAGAAAACTCAGCTATAATTCAGAAAGCCACAGGTGTGTATTGGAGATGAGATAGTTTTTCCCCCCTTCCTCTAGGAAGACACATAAATTCCCCACCTGTAAAATACTGAATTTTCAGAACGACTAACACTGTGTCCACCACCCCTCCCTGTCGTTGCCTTCTCTCCTCAGTGTAACATCCCCAACCCCGAGTTTCCCAGCTGTGGGAGGAGCCTCCACTATGCCCCGCCCTGGCCCCGCCCCTGGCTTGGCCCTGCCCTGGCCCCGCCCCATCGCTTCCACCCTGGAACCCTCTCCCGAAGGCAAACCAGCACCTCTGCCACCACCTCTGCCAACTGTTGGACTTAGCAACAGTTTCTGTTTTAAAGATTAAAATGATCTAATTTTTTTTTTCTTCCAACAGTACCAGAATTATAAAGAACAGACCTCCTGCCTGGAGGCAACCCCTGTTAACAGATCCGAGTGTATTCTTCCAGAAATACGTGTATAATAAAACTAATAAACTTCTATGCCTATCATAAACTAATAACTGGTTTATCCTTAAAAGCATTTATTAATCACGTTATGTGCCAGGCAGTGTTCTAAGCACTTTCCATGTACCAGTGAGCTTAAATATTCACAACCTACAAAGTGTGCTTATTATTTACCCCCCTTTAAAGATGACACAGAATGCCCAGTGCACAGGTGGTACATGAAGGTGTCACAATTTTAATTCAGGCCATCTGTTTCCAGCTCCCATGCTCTCAACCAATGCACTGTCTTGAATCCTGGTGTGCGTGTGTGTGTGTGTGTTTGTGTGTGTGTGTGTGTGTGTTGTGCATGTGTCAATCTCCTGGTGTAAAAAAAAAAAAAAAACACCATTTTTTAAACAAATGACAAGATGACAACCTTGTCTACACACCATTCAGCCCCCTGGTTTTCCACTGCACTTTATATCCCAGAGACACCCCACATCAGCACACACACAGCTGTGTCACTCATTCACAAGATATTCGGTTGCCATGGGTATTGCATTAGCAAAAGCAGTCCCCTCCTGGTGGACACTTAGGTTACTCCTGGCCATTTTCTATTACAAATAACGGTGCAGTGAACACCTCTGTGTACACATCTTGGCACATCCGTGTGAGCACAGCTGTGAAAATGTTCCCAGGGGCATTATTACTGGCACATTCTCAATTCGGACATGATGACATGTCTTACTTTGCTCTTCCTGGTGCCAACCTCTCCCCAGTGCTCTCTCCATGCTCTCCAAGCTAGCTTTTTCCTTTCCAAATACAGATCTGGTCACATCATTCACCAACTCTAATACTTTGAAGGCATCTTCAGTGCCAGGAGCACAAGACCACCATTCCTCAGCTTGGCCCGAGGGCCCCCATGAGCTGGCATCAACTAGCTTTGTGGCTTCCTCTCTGCCTCCCATGATCCGTGCCCATCACGTCCATGCGCTGTCAGGCTCCTTTGTCTTCACTTGTCATTTCCTCTGCCTGGACTGTCATCCTCCGCCACTTTTACCCGGAGGCTTCTGGTCACTCTGTTCCTCCTCTGTGAAGTCTTTCCCACCCCAACCCCTCCCACTGAGCTCCCCAAAAATTCAAATACAATGACTGTTACACATCTCTCACGAAGAGAGTACTGTTCTTTGTTTACGTCTCCTCTGAAAGTCTACAGGTCCCTTCATTTTTGTGTCCTTGGTAACTGGCACAGAACCTGCCAAACATTTGGAGATCAATAAAAGATTGCTGAACCCATGAATAAATACAATTAATTAGATCAATGAAATGGGATGCTTTGACTTTGCTGAGAAGCAGATTCATTTCAGCGGAAATCAGGATGCCATGGAGAGAGGGGAGTTAAGCCAAAGGCTGCAGAACAGATTCAGAAATTCAGAAACTACAAAGCTTGGATACATGGAAGGAGAAAGTACATTTCCTGAAGCCATATACAAGTTTCAAAGGAGGAAAAAGGAGAGGCTTTAGCTAAAATTACCTATATGTGTCAGAAAACTCAGATTGTTTTGTTCTCAGGTGTATCATTCAAAATATTGATGCTATTGAACAAGCGGTGTATTCACTTTCTTTTTGCCCTAAGCTATACTTTGTTTCCTCAATTTACATATTTCCCAGGGATGAAGCTCCTTTATAAGCAAGCTGGCATTCTAAAGAACAATCTTCATTAGCGGTGGGTAGCCCAGATGTCCTGGAGAACACTGCAGACAAAGCTGGGACTCCTGCTAGGTGAGAGTAACCCGGGGGCAGAACTGGGGCTGAGCTGGGTCACTTCTGTCCCCTTCCCTCCCACCAAGCTCTCTGCCCTGCCTTCAGTGCCTCCCTTCCCTCTTCCCATAGCAATTAGGAAAAGCCAGATTATTTGACCCTTTGTACTTATGATTGACTGATTGAATTTATATATATATATTTTTTTTTTTTTAACTTTTGAAGTATAGTCAGTTTACAATGTGTCAATTTCTGGTGTACAGCATAATGCTTCAGTCATACATGAACATACATATATTCATTTTCATATTTTTTTCACCATAAGTTACTATAAGATATTCAATATAGTTCCCTGTACTATACAGTATGAACTTGTTGTTTATCTATTATATATAGTAGTTAGTATCTGCAAATCTCGAACTCCCAATTTATCCCTTCCCACCCCTTTTCCCAGCTGGTAACTGTAAGTTTGTTTTCTACGTCTAGGAGTCCATTTCTGTTTTGTAAATAAGTTCATTTGTCTTATTTTTTTAGATTCCACGTATAAGTGATATCATACGACTGATTGAAAATTAATTAAAATCTATTTGCACTGAACTGTTATCTCTGCTAGAACCTCAAGCCTTTTCATTGTGGAATTAAAAGCTTTCTCCCTGTTTAAATAAATTTTCAGGCACCAGCAAACAGAGTAATAAATGTTGGAGGAGGGTGGAAGAGCTCCTTGAAATGATGTTACACCTGCCAGCTGACCTGGAAGTGCTGTAATTTCATGTATTTTGGGTGACCCCAGGGAGGTAGGGGCATGGTCTCTCCCCACCAAGCTGCTCCCTGCTGGCCAGGGAAGGACAGGCCTCAGCTGAGGCTGCTGCGGGCTGCCTGTGATAACAGTGATGACACAGCCCCCACCCCACCTCAGTATCACATTTAGTCGTCCCAGGGTTAGGGCACCAAGGCCACATGGCAGGAAGGGTCAGAGCCAGCATTCTCCCACAGGCCCGACCCCAAGACCAGTCTGTCCCTCTGAGATGCCAGCTCCTTCAGGGACCTCTCCTCTAACTGAAAACCATTCAGGGGTCCCACCCCAGATGTCCCTGAGCCTGAGGAACCTCCTCTGTGCCAGGTCCCCGAGTATCATGATTTGCAGGTTCAGATTTTGTGATGGAGCAGGATCCTGTGGGGCCTTCCCAGGAAAAACCCCACCACCACCCACCATGTCCTCCACTTGCCTCTTGTCTGTAGAAAAACTTTAGCTGAAGAATAAATTGAATCAGAGAAATGAGAAAATACAAAAGTAAAGGAATACAGTCAAGCAAGACAAAAATAATAAGAGTTTAGCCATTAAACAAAGTCAAGGGCCTTTAGTTCCTCCTCCAGGGCTGTTGATAATATTCTGAGCCATGCCCTTTGAGCTGTTTTACAGAGACTGAAACCCCCACCAGGTGGAAGAAGTTAACTGCATGCTGACCAGACTGTAGCCATGACACAATTTCGAGAACTGGCCTCAAAGAGATGGGAACAAACTGACCCTGGAACTGAAGATTAACTGTACTTAAAACAATCAAGATGACCCTGATCAGACCTCTGCATGTCTAATTTTAAGATGATTGTCAGAGCTGACTGTGCTGTTCTGCATGTAGCGCCTCCCTCCACCTATGCCCCCTTGACACTCTCCTTTAAAAGCGCTTGCCCTCTGTTCACCCGGGGGGCAGTTGACTTTTGAACATGAGTCCATCTTCGCCCCAGGCTGCCAGCCCCTTGAATAATGCAATCTTTCCTTTCCTACCAATACTTGTCTCTCAAGTACTGGCTTTTCAGTGGCAAGCAACCGAACCTCAGTTCAGTAACAATTTTACTTAGCTAATAATTTAATGAAAATTCTACCATAATTCCTCACACCAATCCATTTACCTGATACCCTCTCCTGTCCCTCTGCCTCTTCCATGATTTCTCCCTGCTGTTAGGGGTATATCATGGGAACACACTCATCCTTTGGTACAGTGATGAGTTTATGTAGGTCCACTCCATTTACTTTTGTATGAACATTTTGTGATTAACTGAAATGAGCTCCCAGGCAAAGGCACGACTAACCCCAATGGCCTCCCTCTGATGTGTGTACACAGCTACACTGATTCAAGGTATTCTGAGCACCTACTATGTACTCTGTACACTGTTCAAGTCTAGAAGACAGCCGAGAATAAGCCAACCCCCGTGTCCTCATAAAGCACACATTTCAGTGGCAGAAACTGTAAATTTTTTTAAAATATGCATAAAAACAAATGCTGAGAAAAATATAAATTAGACTAAAGGAAATAAGGCTATTAAATACTGAGACAGCCTTTTCTGTGTGGCTTAATCAGTCCTATGGTTTTATCAAACACATACCAAGGGAAGTTACTCAGCAGCAAAATTTAACCTCTAATTTGCTAGGGAAAAAAAAAACCAAGACAGTCATTGCGAGTGAATGAAATTTTTTGAAAAATGAAACCACCCCTCCCTGCTCCTTACAATAGCTTCACCCCTCTGTTAGGTAAAGTGATCATGCTTCTTACCTTTACCTACCTTACTCTTCTGGTACAATATGTACAAGTACTTTCAAAAGCAGAAACCACAATGCAATTAAGAGTGTCACCTGTAAACGGCGTGCTCTGAGTCCTCGCAGGACGCTGACTGGCAAAGGCAGCTTCATCTCTGGCCCCAAATGGGGACGGCTGGGTCTCTGCGGCAGGAGTCTCAGATATGAAAGCATCAAAGTCATCCTCCTCCTCCTCCGGCTCCTTCCTCCCTTCCTCCTCTCCCTCCTCCTCTCCTCCTTTGCTCTCCTCTCCCTCCCCATCAGGCTCTTTTGGGAGAGGCAAGGGATCAGGTGTGGAGAAACTCTGCTCCAAAAAGCCCTCGGTGCCAGAATCCAGTTCCTTAATGATCTGGTCATACTGGGCAATGAAGTCTTCACCCTCGGGGTTAGTCACCGTCGGGTGTGCACCCTGCTCAGCCCTGGAGGTGGGGGCTGCTACCTCGGAGTTCGGTTCTAGGGCAACTTCAGGCTCTTTCTCTGGTTCCGGTTCCCTGGACACATTGTGAAACTCGTCCGAATCATCCCTATTCTGTTCCTCCTCTGACTCTGACTCTGACACTGGCTGAGGACGGGGCAGGGGGCCATTGTTCACAGGCGGGCTCTGGACTGCAGTCTGGGCTGGGGTTGGGGGTCCCTCAGGGTCCTCCCGTGAGTTCCTGGTGTCCTCCGCGTCCTTCTCGGCACACAGCCTGTACACCATCACGTCATCCTGAAAGTCGGACTCCTCGATGTAGGCGCCTTTGAAGAGCAGGATGGCGTTCTTCTTCATCTCCTGGATATGTTTGGGGGGGTCGACCGGGGCGGGGGGGCCCGAGCTCTCCGCATCCTCGTAGGGCCCCGGGGAGCCCGCGTCCGCCCCCGAGGAGATCCCGGTGTCGTAGCTGTCGTCCCACTCCAGCTCCGTGTGGCTCTTCTCCTTCCTGGGAGCCCGCGGGGGCCCCATCTTCTGGGGGAGTGGCTGCGGGAGCCCGAGCACGGGGTGGGCGGAGCTCGGAGCCCTCTCCTCAGACGGAGCCGGCACACTCGGGTAAAGCGCCTCGGGGTCGGGGGAGTCCCCGTCGTACAGGGCGGACCACACGTGGCAGTCCCGCATGCAGCGGAGGATGTTGGTGTGGGCCTCCCACAGGTACTGCAGGTAGCTGATGTCCAGGGCTTTGCCGTACTCCACGATGCAGGCCGATGGCGGGAAGGCCTCGGGCAGCGGCTGCTCCGTGGGCCCTGGCCCGGGAGACACACAAGTCAGAACCGGACCCCTTCTGACGCTCACGAGGAGGGGGGGACCCAGCAGTGGACGGGAATGAGACACACGGGGCTGCCAAGGCTCTGTCCCACCAGCTACTTTGGTTCTAGTATTTTCTGATTAAATGATACCCAAATAATGTTTTTTTTAAGTGGTTAGACTTTAAGAAGGAAAGTTGAGAACAGAAACTCTACCTTCACAAATATATAGACCCAATCTGGCCGGTCAGATACTGGCTATTGCCAGCAGAAGTCTGTTACTTGGTATCAGTTTTTGATGGGGGAGAGGAGAGGGTGTAGCTCAGTGGCAGCACACATGCTTAGCATGCACAAGGTCCTGGGTTCAATCCCCAGTGCCTCCATTGAAAAAAAAGAGAGAGAGAGAGTAATAAGAGCTAATAATGGCAACCTCTCAAGTTGCTGAGAGGATTAACTTATTAGGTAATATATCGAATATGGTACCTGGCACAGAGTAGGTAATAAAAAGAATTTTACTCTGACTCTAAACTGGAAAGCCTATATAATCCATGAATTTGGAGAAGAGATGTGTTCTAGAAACCCCTGGGGTTTTCAAAAAGTTTAACTCATTCCACCTTCCTAGGAACTCCTGAGATGTTGTACATATTGTACCAAATGGTGTCTTACGATAAAGTCATATTCACTACCAAAATAACCCTTTAACCTAAGAATTATACTCTGACTACCTTTGATGTAAAAAGTTCTCAACCGTGTAACTGAAATAGCTGTGAAAACATCCATATTTAAGTTTACATTTTCCTTTAGAAAAAGAGAAAGGACTCAGACAAGGGAAAATACAAACTCTACCATTTCCTGAACATCTACTACCTGACAGGTGCTTTATGAATGTTCCCTAATTTAATCCTCACAACGACAGTATAGGGAGATACTATTTTCTCCATTTACAGATGAAGAAACTGATGCTGAGACGAAGATCACCCAGTGGGTCGGGGGCAGAGCCACAAGTCAAGCAGAAGCTGTCTCACATCAACCTCTCTCCTTATTTTGTTCGATGCCACACCTTTCAAGCCTTTTGTCCCTTCAGACTCCCTTCAGACTGAACCTTTGAGAATACAAATTTTCATGTCACTAGGGTAGACACAATTCATTTTTTACAGCTCTACTGTTAAAAGTCTCTCTCTTATCCACTTTGACTACTGATAATATTTATTTACCACTTACTACAAACCAGGCAATTTTCTAACAGCTTTGTATGTCCTACATCACCTATCCTTGGAGCAACCGTTTGAGGAAGGTACTATTTTACAGATGAGGAGAAAAGCTTAGAAAGATCAAATAACTTGCCTAAGGCAGTAGCAGAGCTGAGATTCTTAACCACTGCACAATTAAACTGTCTATCTACCCACCTCCTTATCCACATAACCACCATGGGGACATTTATCCACCAGAAAGCAACCCCAGAGGGAGGAGAGTGGGAAGAACATGGGATCTGGAATCAGAGGACCTACTACCAGCTGTAGGTAACCTTGAACCAGTCAATGCCTCTCTCTGAGTCTATTTCTGTAAATTGAGACTATGACTATCTTCAAAGGATTAAATGTGATAACACAGAGAAGGGACGTGGCAAGTTGCAGGCACTCAACCATCGTATGTTTAACTTGAAATCTGAACTCTTTTTAAAGGTCAGCCATAGAATCATTCTTAAAACAACTTCTTTAGTAAATAAAAAAGACATCAATTTCTTAAATATGTTTTTAAAAGTAATTACTGGGTAGGAAAATATAAGATACCCATACTAGTTTACCTAACAGGAAAATATATTTAATATACAACTTGTTATACTGCTGAGTAAATTACTAATTTACACGATGCACTATATCTTTATTTAAAAACCAAGAACCAGTAAGACAACCCTAATTTCCAAAAATTACATTTATATCACAAATGCTGACATTTTCTTAGTCAAGCAGCCCAGCTCTTAGACAACATCTGTTATCTAAGAGGACTACAGCTGGGTGGACAAAATGACATTGTTTGGGGGGCTATCAAAATATAGACGGGAAACCTGGAGTCAACACTGGGCCTGGACCATTTCCTAGTGGTCACAGGACAGACAGAATCTTCCTGAACTGAAGCAGCCTCCTGACCACCAAAGACACACAAATGCCTCCTTGCTACAGCTGCCTGTGGAGGGAGGACCAAAGCTGACACAGGTCGCCATTTAAATTTTACTTGTACGAGATCAACTACCACAGCTGGCAAACACCAACCACATGGGCACCATGACTCCTGGCACATCAGAGTAATTATGAAAAACCCTCACGAGGTCAATCAAATGAATCATATCTTGAGACAGGAGGGAAGGGGGCAGGGCACAACCATTAAAAAAACAACACAGCTATTGAAGATACGACATAAACTGATTAGAACCAACTAGGCCAAGATGGCGGAAGATTCACTTCCAGCAGAACTCGAGCCTCATTATAGGCTCATTGTAATACATTAGCTGCTAAATGACACACGACAGTCACCATGATAGTTCCTGACCATAAAAGGCCAGGAGGGGGGCAACTCCTGAAAATCTCTGCCCCTTCCCCAAAGTAGTTGGAATAATCCTCCCACTTGCCTATGAAATTACCCAACCCATAAAAACCAACCATGCCCGCTCCTCAGAACCCACTCTTGCTTTCCGAGACGACCCCATACCCTGGGGCCATCTCTCTGGCCTTCTGAGACAGCCTACACTCTGTGCATGGAGTATACATCCCTCTGAATAAATCTACTTTCACTTTAATATAAAATGTGGTTTTCGCAGGGCTGCTCTCCCTTCTAAGACAGACCGCACTGTCTATGGAGTGTGTATCTCTCTAAATAAACTTGCTTTCACTTTACTGTGGCTCACTCTTGAATTCTTTCCTGAGAGAAACAAGAACCTGCTCTAGGGTAACAATACTGTTGCCATATCACAAATTTCACGTTTTAGAATGATATATTATGGGCAGGCAAGCATCCATAAATGGGTAACTTTGGAAATTAAAATAAGGGCGAATTCTATCTGAGCCCTAGCCACCTCCACACCCCCCGCCCCATTTTGTCTAAGGAGACAAGCAAGTACACGTTTTCGTGTCGTATTTGGACTTCGAGGAGACCCCTAGAAAGCCTAGTTAAAATAAAGGTCTCACTGACGAGGTGAGAACTGGGCATGTCAATGAACACTGATCGCAGGTGTCTATGATTCTCTACGAAGCAGAAGAGGACCCCCAACTAGTCAGTCGTAAAAGAAATGGGACCCACTGCATCATTCCGCGTCTACCTAGAGAGAGAGAGAGCGCGATGGAACTTGGCACCCGTTCGTTTAAAGATGATCAGTACCAGAGAGGTCCTCCTACCTGGATTATCATGCGTGCACTTTGACCAGAGAATATAATCCCTCTCCTGGTTCCCAAGTGTCAGGGTGATCCCGCTGGAGCAGCAGACGGGGGTCAAGGCAAGCAGCTTGGCCGCAGAAACGGAGTAACAGTCTCTCTCCTTCACGGCCCACCGTTGACTCAGCATCATGTGATTGCAAGGGATCAGATACCTGGAACGACAGAGGGCCGGCGTCAGTGTCTGTGCGGTCTGTTCCCAGCCAGCCACTACCCGAGCCACAGCCAGGACCAGTCACATCTTCTCCCCACCTCACTCATGCATCCTGCCAGCCCTGAGGGCTCACTCTTCTATGAAAACTTGTCAAGGGCTTCTCCCTTCTGTAAGGGCCTTCACACTTCAATCTCCACACGCGGCCCCATCTCTCCACAGCTCTGCCATCCCTCTGTGCCTCCGAGCCTGTGCACCCACTGCTACCTCCCCCTGCAGTGTGCCTTCCGCTCCCCTTGCCTGACAAATGCCTGGTCACCCTACAAAGTCTAGCTTCTGTGTCACCTTCTCCAGGAAGGCTTCTAGGCTTCCTACTCCAACACAGAGCCACTCTCTGCCTCCCACGATGTTCACAGCCCTCTCCTAAGGCACTGTTACCAGTATCACAATTATGTCTGTGTCTGCCTTCTCAATATAATGTGCTACCAGAGCCAGCGCCTCCTCCAATAGTTTTGTCTCATAACCTCAGAAACTCTGGCTCAGAGTGGGTACCAAATGACAACAGTGGCAGAAAAAGGCAAAGAACCCATCATAGTGCAAATCTCCTCTTGTATTCTCATGGGTGATCTCTCACCAGTTCCAGTGGGGGGGTGTGTAAGTGGTAGGGGGTGGTCCCCACACCACCAAGCAAGATGTCCTTCTTTCCAACTAAATTCCAACAACATCTACCCAGAGAGAGCAGCCCACCCCACACACAGGTCAAGGGTTCAGTCCTACAAGACTGCCCCTCCCCAACCCTCAACACACAACACACTTCAGATGCCAATTCAAGTCCAAGTTGTCACTTGCGCTCCTGACCAATCGACTATAAATCAGAGGTTCTAACAACCATTGCCTTGGGTTCAATGAATTTGCTAGAGTGGCCTACAGAACTCAGAAACATTTTACTGACTAGATCACTGCTTTATCATAAAAGGATATAACTCAGGAACAGCCAGATGACAAGATGCACCGGGTAAGGTACATGCGGCAGGGAGCGGAGCATCCATGCCCTCCATGGGCACGTCTCTCTCCCAGCACCTCCACGTGTCCTCCAGCCCTGAGGCTCTCCAAACCCAGTCTTTGTGGGTTCTTACGGAGGTTTCATTACGCAGTCACGGATGACTGAATCATTGGCCACTGGCGATTCATTCAACCTCTAGCCCATCTCCCCTCCCCGGATATCAGGGGATGGGTGGAAAAAGAAATAGGGAGAAGACTAAGCAGTATAGTTCTTATTACAAATCAGAGTACGATAGTGGCCAAGGACTCACTGGGGAGCGCTGGGCCCCATTTCACACAAAACGCTTTTGGTTGGTGATCAGAGCCTCTTGGTATCAGTATGAAGCTGGAAAGAAGAAAACCCGGGCAACTGTTTCTGACACACTTGGAGCACAACACAGGCTTTGTGGGTAGAACAAAGTGCCTTTAAATAGCTTTCTTTCTTAACAGGGAGAAAGACCATGCTGTTTACTTAAACAAAGACTGGAACAAACTGGATGGAGGTCTCACGGCCAGAGCCAAGTGTCCCATGTCTGTGCAGGAGCCAGTTCCAGAGACCCTGAGCCTGTATGTGAACAACCACAATCTTCAATAAACCAGAATGTTTTTGTTTCTGTGTTTAGGTTTTGAGAAGAGGCAGTACAAAGGAATACAAGCTATGATTAAGGATTCAGTGAAACAGGTAAAAGTACAACTTCCAGGGTATGTTTGGGGCCTAGTAAACATTAAGCTCCTGTTCCTCCTGCAGCTCCTGTTCATCTGAAAGAGGAAAACCTGTTTACATGAATGACTGACAGACTGCTGAGTGCCTGAGTCCAGGCAGAGAAGAGATTTCATTTTCTTCATAGCATTTTACACTCAAAGGCCTTAATAACTTTCAAAGGATAAAATGATAAATTTGCACTTAACCTTCCATTTTCAAAAACAAATGAAAAAAATCAAACTGTGCTTCAATCAGCCCAAACCTAACTATGTAGCAGGTAAGGGGTCCTAGTCTCCCCTCCCCACATACAACACACACACACACACCTGAGCCGAAACGGCTATCACTAAGATCCAGGCACACCCGCAAGTCTTACGTGGTGGCGTCTGTTTTCCTATGTTCAGCTGCGTGAAAGTCAAAGCTTATAAGAATAAGAAGGAAGGACAGAGGAGGGCAGTCTGGGAAACAGAGCAGTTCTGTTCTAACTCCTGGCCCAGCTTTGGGAACATGGACCTGAGCCCTACGGGAGAAGAAACAGAATGCTGGAGGTAGAAAATGAAGGCGCTCTTTTCACAAGGATTTCTGGGGGAAGAGATGTTTTGCTGACCAAGAATGATGCTTCTCCCACCAATCTGAACCCAGCACCGCTCTCGCCTTGAAGACACAAGGAAAAGCAGTGCCTCTCCAACACTGCAGGCCCCATGTGCTCTCAGGAGAGGGGAGGGCTCCAACCCAGGGAGCTCAGCAGATGAGAAGGCCACGGCCAAGGTGCTACAGTAGCCGTGGTGGGGGACAGGCTTGTCCGCGAACGCATGTAAGACCCCTCCCTTGGGACCCTCCCAGAAGTGATGGCTGATGCCAAGGTCTTAGATGAGGGGCGGGGTTAAGAGGCAGGGAAACCTATCCTGTGGGTGTTGACATGAACCCTCCTGTTCTCATAAGCTGGTAAGGCCCAAGGAAATTCAGATCGCACAAGATTTATTGTATCCTTATTTTGATTATTAATTATTTAAGAAATAAACTGCTTTGATGCTTTTATATACTGCAGGAACTCAACGACTACTTATAGCCCAACCCAAGCCTATTTCATGATTAAAGCCGATATACATAGATTTCTACTCTATGTTTGAAGTACTGAAAAAAAAAAAAAAAAAGAACACTGGATCAAACCTAATAAAGCTATTTATCAAGTATCACCAGTGGGTAGCTTGAAACTGTATTAGAATAAAGAGTTACTGGGAATTTGCAACTTTGCAAATACACGCCTTCAGTAGAAACCAAGAATTTTCTTCGGAGTAAATCGAATAAAGGAAGATCCCCATAGGTTGAAGGAGGAGGTTCTTTCTATAAAATTGGAAATTGGAGAGTCAGCTCAAATGAATAACACCCTGTATTCAAAGCAGCTCTCCTATTACTGTGCCTTTATAATGAAGGACTGTCCTGGGGGAGAGCAGGAAAACCATACATGGTCACTCTGTCTTTCCGTCATTTACTGGGAAAGATGAGAAACAGAATAAAATCAGAAGCTCCCCAAGTGTCAAGTATCGAAATGAAGTGGCTGAATAGCAGAAAAATCACTTAGGAATTCAGTATAGATATCTGTCATCAAACTACATTTAAACTACACTTATTTTGTTTGGGGATATTATTTAAACTCAGAAAGTGGTAAAAAAATGATCAGAGACTAGTAAATGACTGATTTGAGAGATCCAGCTTACTCAACACCATCCCGCAATATAGCAGGAAAAAAAAAATATTGCCCACATTGTCCGCCCTTTTTTCATGATTTCCCCAACCCTCTGGAACCCTGGATCTGTTTTCTGTTTTCCTGGATATCACTCATTAAAACAAATCATTATCACTTTCGAAACAATTCAGTAACAACCAATCAATAACAAGGGACATGTATTGTCTATTGCTACAATGACAATAAAAACAAACAAAGCCGTGAAGTCCGAGGATGTAAACAGAGTGCTTCTTATGAGATGTTATCATCAATGCACCAAAAGGCAAAAATCTCAAAAGCAACCTTAGTGAATTTCAAATACTTGTTAGTTTCACAAAGACATCCTGGCCATATTTCTCCTATTCGTCTTACCCTAGGCTGACTTTTTTTTTTTTTTCCCCTCTCCTCTAGACACCTAACACCCATACAAAATGGAAATGTTTCTGAAGTGCTCGCGCAGCTTCTCTTCAAGCAAAGCAGCCTCTATCTGAATACAGCAGGCAATGCAGTTTACAAGCCTGACAAAGGACCGGCCCTTCTGGAAAAAACACCCCAACCAGAATGTTCAGAAATAGGCATTCAGGGTATTAAGCAATTAAATGTTGCCCAAACTGAGAAGTGCCAAGAACATGGGGGTGATGTGTCCCTTCACTGCTTGTCAGCATTTCCTGCCGGCCTTTGGTCTAACGTGTGTCACATCCCTGAAGGTGGACAACCTCTCCTTGGTTTCCTGCTTGCTTAAATAGCCTCTCTTCTGGGGTTCCTTATTTTAACTTACCTTTCTAGTATTTTGCTAAAGGAAATAAACAGATCAGTTACAAATGGATTATCGTTTTGCAATGTCAATAATTAAGAGTATTTGGGTTGCAACAAAAATGGATGCAGGTATTATTTATCATGTAACAAATAACTTCATTAGAAGGATTCATGTAACCTTCATGGCTCTACTGCCTCGCAGATCTACAAGTCTGTCATGTACATTTCAATGGCTACAGTGGTAACAACAAAAAGGACAGATTATAAATCTATTTTTTGTGTCCCTTAAAATAAAATTGAAATGACTAAATAAGGACTTTTCATTGTCTTTGCTTTTGGTACAGATTCTAAAGCAGAAAAAAAACATTGTTTTCATTACAGTAACTCCCTTCTTATCCCTTCTTATCTGTGGGGGATACATTCCAAGACCCCCAGTGATACCTGAAACCGTGGACAGTACCGAACCCTATATATGTTGCATTTTTCTTATACATACAAACCTATGATAAAGCTTAACTTATACATTAGGCTCAGTAAGAGATGAACAATAGCTGGTAATAAGACAGAACAATTCTAATAATAAACTGTAAAAAATAAGTTCTGTGAATGTAGTTTCTCTCTCTCTCAAAATATCTTATTGTAGTGTCCTCATCCTCCTTCTTGTGATGATGGGAGATGATAAAATGCCTACCTGATGAGCTGAAGTGAGGTGAGTGATGTAGGCGTGGTGATGCAGGGTTAGGCTATTCTGACCTTCTGACATACTGTCAGAAGGAGGGCCACCTGCTGAAGGTGAGCCTGGACCACTGAGCCATGACGATGTCACTGTTTGGGGGACGGTGTGAGATTCTACCACCCTACTCAGAACAGTGCATAATTTAAAACTTATGAATTGTTTATTACTGGAATTTTCCATTTAATATTTTTAGACCACAGTTGACCATGGGAAACCTTGGAAAGCAAAACTGTGAGTACAGGGGACTACTACAGTTTAAAATGCATTTTCTAGAAAATTCCCCTCCTTTAAATTTGTATGGTATATTACAGTGTCTCAAGACATTTTCACAGATATTACCACAGTTGATCCTCCAAAAACCCTTGTGAGATACAAATTCCAAAACCAGAATAGGTCAAGAGGCTCTAACTGCATACGTTACATCTTATCATTCCAGTCACCATTGTTCACAGCTTCGTCCTCATATTTTTAAACCTCCTTATTACTTACTGCTGCAAACTTAGTAGTAACGTTTCAAATCTATCTTCTAGTTCATTCATTCTCTCTTAATCTGTAGTTTAAATGTTATTTACCCTACTCATTTTTCATTTTAATAATTACAGTTCTTACTTCTAAAACCCCCAGCTGGTTCTTCAAATCTGCCTGTCATTTTTGCTTGATTATCAAAATGCCATTTTTGTTTTAACAGAAAATAACAACTATTTGGAGGGGCTATGGAGAAACTGGAATCCCATGCACTATTGGTGGGCACGTAAAATGTGCAGGCTGTTATGGAAAACAACAAAAAAAATTAGATAGAATTACCATATGATCCAGCAATTCCACTTCTGGGTACATACATAAAAGAATTGAGAGCAGGGTCTTGAGGAAAGATATCTGTACACCCCTGTTCACAGCAGCAATATTCACGACAGCCGAAAATGAAAGCAACCCAAAATGTCCATCAGTAGATAAATGGATAAACAAAATGTGGAATAAACACTGGAAAATTATGCAGCCTTAAAAAGGAAGGAAATTCTGACACATGACACAACATGGATGAACCTGGAAGACAATGTGCCAAGTGAAGTAAGTCTGGCACAAAAAGACAAATACTGTATGAGTCTGCTTACATGAGGGACCTAGCCCAGTCAAAGCCAGAAAGACAGAAAGAAGGGTGGCTGCCAGGAGCTGAGGGTGGGAGAAATGGGGACCTGTTGTTTAACGGGGACAGAGTGTTTCTTCTAAAAAGAGAAAACAGCTCTGGAGACCGATGGTGGTCGTGGCTATACAACAATGTGAATGCATTTAATGCCACTGAACCATATGGTTAAGATGGTAGATTTTAGGTTTTGTGTATTTTACTACAATTAAAAATAATTGTTAAATGTGGGGCCAGGGGGAGATCAGCAGTTCAGAGGACACAGACCGGGAACAGAGGTTTCCTCTGTGTCTCCCATGTGCCGACTTTTGTGTCTGTCTGTCCTCTCACTTGCTTTTCACAGATCCCTCAGGGATGTGCAGTAGGATTAGAAATACAGAAAGCATTAAATAAAGGGTAGCTCCTATTATCACAGTATCATCAGCATTCTCATTAAGGAAACAGAGAAGAAACTCAGGACCAGGTGGTCATGCCCGGCACCCTTTCCACAACTCCACTCAGAACCTGTGACAACGCGCCCTCTGGGCACTTTCCGGGAAATGACTCGTCCTCACTCGCCCTGGGAATGACAGGCCTTGACATGGACATGTGAATATTTCAACCACAAGCTGATTTCTTCACCTTTGTAAGGTACAGGTCTGGGTCTCAAAAGAAGCTTTAATACAACCTCCAAAGACAGTTCGTACACAAGCACAGCTTTAGGAGTGGATGAGGGTGATCAGAGTTCACCTCATACAGGTCACTGAACAGAAGCTTCCACCACCTGGGCTCAGTCTCACCCAGTGACCCAGAGCCGGGATGCTCTGCGTCCCCAAGCAGGGCCGGGCTCCAGGGACACGGAAAAGACAGCTGTTCTCTAGGCCATCAAAGAAGCGGCATTCGAGAATTTCACATTGAAATATAATCAGGATTTACCCTTGCTGGAGGCAAAGTCTGGTTTTTGTCAGTCAAAAAGGATTTAACAAGTTGCTCAGATGCATTTCCTCCAGGCCCTGCTAATGCATTCTGTCCTATCAGTAGAGACTTGAGGGGAAGCTAACGTAATCCTTTTAGGACAGATAAATGACACTCTCCCCCGACTACCCAGGGTGTTTCTTTATGATCGGATTTGTTCTTTGCTAATGCCCTAAGATTAGCTACTGATGACCTGATCTAAATCCCTAAAATGTCCCAAACCTCTCTTTACACTAAAAAAATTAATGGGCGATACTCTCCCCTGAAACGGTAACTCCGTGAGGCCCCCACCCTTGTGTCACCACCGCCTCACCCCAACCCCAGCACTGTTACCGCCCCCTTCTGCAGGGCACCATGCACTGCACCCTTCCTCAAAACAGAGGTTCTCAGACTTAGCCACCATCAGAATCCCCCAGAGAGTCTGTTAAAACACGACTTGCTGGACCCCACCCACCCCCAGGGTTTCTGATCAGCACACAGGGGAGAAGGCCAGCAGGTGCATCCCTAACATGCTCCTGGGTGACGCCTCCACTGCTGTTCCCAGGATCTCACTTGGCCACCCTCCAACTTTTCCACGGCTACTCCGTGGGAATGCTGTCTCCACAGTGAGTCTCCTCACATCACGTCTAGACCCCAGTGGAGACCAGGGACAGCCCAAGTCTCCTCCTCTTGCCCTGCCCTCAGCTCCTCCTGCCCTTCCACCCAAGAAGGGGTCAGAGGCAGGATCAGAAAGCCCAACAAGGAAAGAGGGGGTGGAGACTCACATGCCAAGGACCTGGCTGGCTTTTTCCTTTCTGCTTCCACATCACCAGAGGGGAGTGTGGGCAGACAAACCCTTATCAGCTCTCTCTCCCTTCACAAAGCAGATGCTTCCCTAGGGGACCCTGAGAAGAGAGGCACTGCTGGGCCAAGGCAGGATTTGATGTCCCTGAGTCTCCTGCCAAACGACCAAACTAACAACGTCTTGATAGCAGTTCATCCTGACTCCGGATACCCGTCTTCAGCCACCAGCCACTCCGTGACACCTTGCCCACCCGTACTTGGGAAGAGTGTACCTTTTCTACCTGGTATACATACAAGCCCTTTTCAATCCATCCACTCTGTGCCTTCTTCTCTTCTGAATTGTATACAGAAAGTACTCATTAAATGTTTACTGAGTTCAATTGAAACATTCACAGGTCAGATAGTGCATACTGTAGGTGCACTGTCACGAAAGCAAGAGGCATAGAAATTACACATCCACAGCATTTCATACTTAGGAAAGTTGTTTTCAATAACATGAGTCGCCCAAAAATGAGCTTCTGGAGAAAGACACTCAGCTACAGATCACAAGAGCTTTCACAATACTTCTGAAAGTTTCCAAACATTCTATTTAATCCTTCCAGGAGCATATTTTTAATATCATGCATTTGGCCCCCCCAAAAAACTTTTAAAGTAAAACTAAAATTAACCTTGAGAAATAATACAGAAGTGAAATTGATTTCTTGATGATTTTCTTTCTTAGAAGCACTGCCTTACTTAGCTTATGTTACCAAAGAAAAATATAACAACAATATTAATATAGAGTTTTTCTTTAAAAGGAATAAAAGATGGCAACTCACCTTAGAACTAGCTGTAACATCACATCTTCACAATGTAAACCGATGAGAGTTCTAAATAATGCCAGGGACACCACACAAAGCTGGGAAGCAATAAACAAACACATACTGTATTTCAGATATTAGAAGGATAGCTCTCCTTCCCACAGAAGGTAAATAAATCAGAATTACAAATAAAATGGCCTTTTTAAAAAAGAAATTTTGATTAAAAAAAAAAACCCACACTGCTGCCAGAGAGAATGTATATATTCAGGCCATCAGTTCTACAGGATTTGATTCGACAGCATACACCTGGAATTATGCCATTACACAGAATTACCCTCCTACAAGACGCCTACGTTCATACTTCCAACTTTCAAAGATCCAAATAAATATGCCACCTACCACTCCCCAACACACACACACAATCCCCTATGTCATTTGTTTTCCTAGGTTGTCTTCAATGTGAAATTGATTATTTCCAGACAGGACTAACAGAAAACTGCATACACCCTGGCCAACTCTCTCCAGAGTCCTCAACCCCAAGCCCCAGCTCCCTTGGCTTGTCTCTTTGGCTTTGAGGCAAACATTCTCCTTGGTTCCATTTCCCGTAGTGCTGAGGGTGTGACGATGTACTTGTCTAAGAAGGTCATTAAAAATTGCAAGAATTCTTGCAATCTCGGATTTCCAAAAAGGAGAGAGAAACAGCCCAACAGAGAAGGTTCCCAAAGGGGCATTACAAAATCACCATGCCCTTTTGGGAGTAAGCTTTTATCCTTCTAACAAGCCACTCAGGTAATTTAGGCTCTCATCTTTTGTACAGGAGAGTAAGTGCTAGTCTGTCTTCTAGGCAGGATGGGTTTACAGCCTCGTCGGTGAAATCCATAATGGTGTTGGAGAGAAGAGCTGCACTTGGCGTGCCCCAAAACATCTCTTGTGCACAGGACGGGTCACGCCTTGTAGTGAGGCAGAAGCAACATCCTTCAACCCATTCACTCCATGCCTTTGCACATGCTGTTCCTTTGCCTGGTATGTGTTTCACTGTCTCCTCCACAGGATAACCCCAACTTATTCTCAAAGGCTGACCCTAGGTATCACTTCCCCTAGGAAATCTTTCTTCTCTGTCTCCCAGAATTACCACTCAACACCTCCCTTCCCCAGTCTGAGTCCTTTCTATATGTTGCCATAGTAACCCCAGCAAATCACTGTATCTGTCTTCTTATTAGTGAGTCGCAGGAGTTCATTATTCTGCATGCAAGCATCTTATCAGAAACATGACTTGCAAAGATTTCCTCCCATTTTGTGCATTGTCTTCTCAATTTCTTAATGGTGTCCTTTGAAATACAGAAGTTTTAACTTGTTCATAGATTTTTGATTTCTTCTCGAATCAGTTTCAGAAGTTTGCGCCTTTCTAGAATTTGCCTGTTTTATCTAAGTTATCCAATATTTTGGCATACAGTTGTTCATAGTATTCCTTTGTAATCCTTTTTAGTTCTGTAAAGTCATAGTAATATCTTCTCTTTCATTCTGGATTTTAGTAATTTGAGTCTTCTCAATTTTTTTCTTGGTAGTCTTAGCTAAAAGTTTGTGAATGTTGTCAATCTTTTCCAAGAACCAACTTTTTACTTTTTAGGGGTTTTTTTGTTTATTTATTTTTACTGAATGAAAGTTTCTTTAAATTCTATAATGCTTTACAATTTTGACAAGTTTCACACACATGATTTCAAATAATCCCATAATACTCTTTTTTTTCCCCTTACTCTTAATTTGCCCCCTCTACTTCCTGCCCCCTACTGGTAACCACTAGTTCCTTCTCTCCATCTGTGAGTCTGTTTCTTTTCTGTTCTATTAACCAGTTAGTTGTATTTTCTAAATTCCACATGTAAGAAATATCATACAGTATTTGTCTTTCCCTGTCTGATTTACTTCACTTAGCATAACATTCTCCAAGTCCATCCATGTTGCTGCAAATTGCAAAATTTCATTCTTTTTATGGTTGAGTAGTATTCCATTGTATATATACCACATCTTTTTTATCCAGTCTCCTGTTGATGGACACTTAGGTTCCTTCTGTATCTGACAACTGTAAATAGTGCTGCTATAAACATTGGGATGCATTCACCTTTTTGAATTAATGTTTTTATTTTTGTTTTGTTTCAGATATATACCCCAGAGTGGAACTGCAGGGTTGTACGACAGTTCTATTTCCAGTTTTTTCAGAAACCACCACACTGTTTTCCACAGTGGCTGCACCAGTTTACATTCTCACCAGCAGCCTAGGAGGGTCAAAAAACCAACTTTCAGTTTTGTTGTTCTTCTCTCAGTTTTGTCGATTCTGTTGTTTTTCTAGTCTCCATTTCATTAATATCTGCTCTAATCCTTATTAATCCCTTCTTCCTGTTTGGTTTGAGTTTGCTCTTCTTTTTCAAGTGTTTTACAGTGCAAGGTTAGGTTACTGCTCTGAGATCTTGCTTCTTTTTTTTTTTTTTTAATTGAAGTAGTCAGTTTACAATGTTGTACCAATTTCTGGTGTACAGCATAATATTTCAGTCATACATATACATACATATATTCTTTTCCATTATAGGTTACTATAAGATATTGAATATCTGTGCTATACAGTAGAAACTTGTTGTTTATCTATTTTATATATAGTAGTTAGTATCTGCAAATCTCAAACTCCCAATTTATCCTTCCCACTCCCTTTTCCCCCCGGTAATCATAAGTTTATTTTCTATGTCTGTGAGTCTATTTGTTTTGTAAATAAGTTCATTTTTGTCTTTTTTTTTTTTTTAATCCACATATGAGTGATTTCATATGGTATTTTTCTTTCTCTTTCTGGCTTACTTCACTTAGGATGACAATGTCCAGGTCCATCCATGCTGCTGCAAATGGCATTATTTCATTCTTTTTTATGGCTGAGTAGTATTCCATTGGATAAATATACCATATCTTCTTTATCCAGTCATCTGTTGATGGACATTTGGGTTGCTTCCATGTCTTGGCTATTGTAAATAGTGCTGCTGGAATATTGGGGTGTATGTATCTTTTTGAATTAGAGTTCCCCTGGATATATACCCAGGAGTGGGATTGCTGGATCATATGGTAAGTCTATTTTTAGTTTTTTAAGGAATCTCTATACTGTTTTCCATAATGGCTGCACCAAACTACATTCCCACCAACAGTGTAGGAGGGTTCCCTCCTCTCCACACCCTCTCCAGCATTTATCATTTGTGAACTTTTTAATGATGACCCTTTCTTCTTTTTTCATGTAGGTGTTTACAGCTGTATATTTCCCTTTAAGCAGTGCTATACTGCATCCAATAAGTTTTGACATGTTTTGTCTTCATTCTCATTTATCTCAAAGTATATTCTCATTTCCCTTGAGACTTCTTCTTTGATCCATTGGTTATTTAGAAGTACTGCTTAATTTCTATGTATCTGTGAATTTTCTTTCTATTAATAAGCGTTCATTTTAATCTACTGTGGTCAATAAACACACTTTGAATGATTTCAATCCCTTTAAATTATTGAGGCTTATCATACGGTCTGCCTTGGAAAGTGTTTGCTCCATGTGCACTCAAGGAGAATGTGTATTCTGCTGCTGTTGGGTGGGTGTTTTATAGACCTCTGTTAAATCTAGTTTTTTTACAATGTTGTTCAAGTCTCCTATTTCTTTGTTCATCTTCTGCCTAGTTGTTCTATCTGTTATGGAAAATAAAGTGTTGAAATAGCCAATAACTATTGCTGTATCTTCTATTTCTTCCTTAAATTTCATCAGTTTTTTGCTTTATAAATTTGGGGGCTCTGTTTTTAGATGCATATATATTCATAATTGCTGTATCTTCCTGATGAGTTAACCTTTATCATTATTAAATGTCCCTCTTTCTCTAGTAACAGGTCTTGTTTTAAAGCCTATTTTGTGGCTTATTGGTATAGCCACTCCAGCTTTGTTTTGGTTGCTGTTTGCATAACCTATCTTTAAACATCTTAACATTCCATCTACTGTTATCACTGAATCTAAAGTTTATCTCCAGGTGGCAGCATATAGTTGGATCCTGTATTTTTATCTAGTCTTGTCAGTCTCAGCCTTTTGATTGAATTTTTAATCTGTTTACATTTAATATTATCATTATAATTGGATTTATGTCTGTCATTTTACTTTTTTTCTAGATGTCTGATGTCTCTTTTGTTCCTCTGTTCCTATTTTACTGTCTTCTTTTACATTAAATGAATATTTCCCCCACTGTAATGTTTAAATTCCTTTAATGACTTTTTTCACTATATTAATTTTATTAGTGGTTGCTCTAGGCCTTACCAGATACATCTTATCAGATTCGACTTCAGATTTATACTAAATTAACTGCAGTGAAAAACAGAAATACTACTCCTATAGAGCTCTTTTCCTTCTTACCACCCCTCTTTGTGCTATTACTGTTATACACATTACATCTAGATATGTTACAAACTCAATAACACTGTTAATTATCCCTTTGTTCTCTTTTTTTGCATTTCAATGGAGCTTTTTTCCCCAGTATAGTTGCTTTATAATATTATATTAGTTTCAGGTGTACAATATAGCATTTAAATATTTTCATAGATTATATACTCCATTTAAAGTTATTATAAAATATTGGCTATGTTCCCTGTGCTGTACAATATTTCCTTGTAGCTTACTTATTTTATACATAGTAGTTTGTACCTCTGACTCCCCTACCCCCAGCTTGCCTCCTCTCTTCCCTCTCCCCACTGGTAACTATCAGTTTGTTCTCTGTATCTGTGAGTCTATTTCTTTTGTCATATTCATTCATTTTATTTTTTAGATTCCAGATATAAATGATAGATTCCAGATATAAGTGGTAATGTACAGTATTTGTCCTTCTCTGTTCTAACTTACTTCACTAAGCATAATACCCTCTAGTTTCATCCATGTTGCTGCAAATGGCTAATATTCCATTGTGTGTTTGTGTGTGTGTGTGTGTGTGTGTGTGTGTGTGTGTGTACAGGCATACACACTTCTTTAACCATTCATCTGTTAATGGACACTTAGGTTGCTTCCATATCCTAGCTATTGTAAATACTTCTGCTATGAACATTGCAGCATATGTATCTTTTCAAATTAGTATTTTCATTTTCTTTAGATATACCTTTGCTTTTAAAACAATAATTGCAATTAAATAGAGACAGCCTTTGAGGAGGGGATTGCAAAGGATTACACTAATGGTATAAAAGTTAATCAGAGCTCCAAACTAAAGAATGACTATCTTAATTCACAACTGCCCAGACATGCATTTCAAAACATTTGTGGACAGAGATAAAATCGCTAATACCCAGACTTGATACACTTCAGTTCCTTGGCTTTACCTGCACTTAAGCCCAGCACCTTGACTCCTCAGAAGCACATTCTGCTGGTTCTACAGAAGAATGTGCCAATCCAGACAAATTGAGAAAAATGTCCTGAGAAAGGCAGTAAGTGCCACCTCCCTGATAGAAGAGCTACTGAGAGCTAAACAAATTATCTACTTTCTCTCTTCCAAAATAGAAAAAGTAACAGCTGAAAGAAATAAAGAGGGGTACAGGAGGAGGAGAGAAAGAGAATATTCATTTTTATTCCCCAAAACAAACTCTCCTGAAACCTGTTCTGAGTTATAAATCCCCTTCCTCTGGAGCTCTCCTTACCCGAAATGGGGTGTTGATTCTGCTCGTGAGAGTATCTAGGATGTGGACGTTCTCGTGCTGGTGCAACAGGATAAAACGGAGGAAGATCTCAAGTAGAGCTGGCTCGGAGATGCTCCGCAGGAAAAGGTCCAGATAGGCAGTTGTGGTCATGACCTCCTCCACAGTCACCTGGGACCAATGACAGTGTGCACAGGTAAGCAGCCTCCCGATGCTGTGATACACGCCTCCCCTCTCCCCTACAGCCCCCGGCCTCACTGCAGTGACTTCATCAAGGTAAGAACATGCCTGTCCCGAGCACACACTTCAGAGCTTCATCTGAAGCCCATAACCTATTCACATTCCACAATACCTCGTGCTGTTTCCGCCCTTTAAGTCATAAGGGGAAACGCAACGGCATAAAGAGGCAATTCAAGGGCTCCAACAACTCCAATCAGCAGATGCAGTTCAAATACCATAAAGATTTTAGTGTGTGATCACGATGGGGAAAGAAAAGATAATAGAAAGTATTTCCATGGTCAGTAAAGGATTAATTAGAAAACTCAGTATGACTTGTTTCATTATTAGTCATTCAATAAACCTTTATGGGGACCTGCTATGTACAAGGAGCTAGAAACACTAGAACATATTTTCTGTCCAGGAAGACGGGTTACACATATGATTTAGCAAACAAAATAATAAAATAAGAAATAGCAAATGAGAGATACAGACACAAAGTTGCAGATATTCAGATATGTTTCTGGAAAGTGTCAAGTCAAATTTTTATAACTGAATAACACATGTAAAGTATTATTTATAAAGTGTTTACTGCTTATGAAATAACTGACTTTTTTAATAATACAAATGACCTTTTTCTATGTGGTGTGATTTTTCCGTGCAGTAAAACATCGATCTTTCAGGAAACAGAACTCTTGAAGAAGTCAATTTCAAAGAGCTGAGGATTTGATGCTAAAAGCATCAAAATTTTAATTTTTAAATGTTTGATTAGGAACAGTTTAAGAGCTTATATATGTTTCTTTGTCTTCCTAAGAGCAGAATACAGGTCGTCAACTGCCTTACTGACATCAATTGCCTGACTGTCTAATACAGAAAGACTCAAACAGGACTGCATGAAGATCACACGGAAACAGTTCAACATTTCAGATTCCAACCCTGTACGAGAAATCTTAGAATTTCTAAAAATTTCCCCTGCCATGAGTCTCATACACTTGATGCTACATGAAACAGATGGTGATCATTTTTGAATGATTACATCTTCATCTTTTCTTTTCCAGTTTTCCATCTTCTTTCTTCCTCCCTTTAAAAGTGTTAACTGTCACTTTATCATACTGTTCCTGGGATGTTCCTTTTAAATTACATTCCTCTTCTTCTCTTCTACTTTCAAAATCTAAATCAGTTTAGAAACCAGATCTCCAAACCTGCTACACAAGCATACACAGGCCTTGTGTGGATGCATCTGTGCAAAAAAAAGGCTTAGTTTTATAAATTTCTTGGTTCTTCAGGATGTTCTAGATACATAATTCCAGATAGATAAGATACCACCAAATCAGTTCTGTCTGTTTTCCTTATTCTAAGCAAGGTCTCTACAGCACATCTCAATCCACTCAGAATTACTGACAGGTCACCAGCAGTACCCTGAGCGGCCTGAGCGCTGCCCTTCCCTTGCCAGGTCAGCGCCAGTCTCATGAACCCTCAAACTCTCAACACACCCCTGTATCATCTGACCAACTTTAAAGGGTTCTCTGTGGCCCAAATACAGCGAGGGAAACAGGTAAGCATCACCCCCCTGGCAGATAAATCATCCTGAGAAGAGTGCATCTCCTGGGCTGCCCTGCCTCAGAAACAAACCCCTTCTCTCCCTGTGTTTTCCCGTGTTCGCTGGTCCCAGGCTGTCCTGGGACACAGGCTATGTCTCTTTCTGTATCATCCAGGGCAAAGTTCACAGCCTGGCACACAGAAGGTACTTAACAAACATTTCCTGAGTAAATGACAGCCCCCAAGGACCTAGCAATCCACACTGGCCAGGGCTGAGCTTAAGTTTTGAATTCCTTTCTCTTCTTTACATGTGCTCTGAAGGCCCCAGAGAGTGGGGACTTCTTTTTTTTTTTTTTTATAAAATGTATAAAATAACTGATGTCACCCAGTATGGCTAAGGGGGAAAGGACTCACACACCACCAAACGTGTAGTTCCATCAGCTCACGCCCATTCCACAACTGCAACGTCAGGGTCCTATAGCAAGCAGAAGCTTAGCCCTAAACCATTTAGGCAAAAATCGAATTCCCTAATGATCTCGATCACTAGGAAAAAAAAATAGCACTAATCATTCCAAACGGGCCACGCGTGTAGTTTCTGCCATACTGTATTTTCAGCTTACCTACTGAGCATGCTGAGCTGACCGTCCTGCGGAATTCCAGAAGCTGCCTCTGCACCAATGACGCAGCATCAGCTTCCCCCTCCCCACCCTCGTTAAGTTATGCGTGACCTTAATAAGCTCAAAAGTACAGCAATAAACTCTTTAGAATAGAAGTCTCAGTCTTTGGGGGCTGACATGAAAGGAAGGCATTAAGCATCTATTGTTTACTACTCTTAGGCTGGATAAATGAAAAGACTTTTTTTTTTTTAAGAAATCAAAGCTGTCATTTATAAGCTAAGAGGATTTAAGAAAGCACATGGAGGGGCAGCATTTACATAACGTGCTATAAATATTAAAAACCCAATTCCTATTAAGTGTCAAGTTGCAAAGTCTTCATAAATCGAGGTCACACTCACCTTAAACTAATACCCGGACCAAGAGAACCTAGTTCCCTTCTCTTGCCATCTCTTCCCTCCTCCATATTCTCAGAGCCCTCAGAAGCCTTTTATCCCAGAAAATCTTCTCCCACCCCATTATCTTACTTTTCAGAAACTTCCTGTAATTTCCCAAATAGGCAACCCCCTTAACAAGGATGAGACCAGAGCCTTAGTGTGATCACATGAAAGCTAATGATGAAATGAACCACCAGGGGAAAGCGGCTTGTGCAGAATACAGAACTGAGGCTTCCACTGACGCCCCAGAGAGCATGTACTGGCAATACGGGAGAGTCACCTGCTCTTCATGGTTCAATTATGAAGGGCAATCGGCTGCTGATGTAAGACCTTCTGCCTTATAGCTGAGTATCAGTATTTCAGACCTTGTTCTAAAAGAGTTGCAGGTAGCCACACATCTACACAGAGATTCTAGCAGAAATAGTAAATGAGGTTCTACCTTACTACCACGTAATACACAATAATAACGTTTAAGGATATTAAAGTCTGGGAACGGGACTTCTTCCTAAAGGTAGACCACAATGGCCGCAATGACTAAGGAAAACTCAGTTCCCACAACCAAATAATTATCCTTGACAAGGTGAGTTCAACCATGAACCCAAGCAGTCTATCTGCTTGAGCACTGTGATGTGCTCACTTTCAGCCAGGTCCTAGAAGGGAGCCCTGACTCAGGGACTTACTCTTACCGTTGTCGAGTCCAGTTTAGTCTATTCTTCGAAATCTCTTCCTTCGCCCACCTTCTCCACCTCCACCAGCCTTGACCTGAGTTCTCCTCCACGCCTAGTGCCCTTCACCAAGCCCTTAAACTGGTGTTTTTCAAACTACAGTTTGAGAACCAAAAGTAGGTAGTAAAATTAATTTACTGGTTCACTAATGGTTTAGGCCAGATTCAAATAGAAAGTATTCACGTATACTGCATGGAGGAAGAGTGAGTACCGTTTTGTGAAATTTTTATATACATATTTTGTTCAAACTCTACATAATCAATATATTATACATGCATGTACCGTGTGCTATAGTCACTAAAAAATACACACATGCAAATGCATAAAATAAATTTCTGGCTGTGCATCAGTCAAAAACATCTGATGCTGTGCTATCAATTGTAAAAAAAAAAAAAAATCTGAAAAGCACTAAAACAGCACAGCAATAACCACGCCAATTCACACCCCTGCCTGCCACCCCTTCCCAACAGCTCCCCAGACGCCAGGCTATCACCCAGCAGGGGCTGAATGTGGCCAAACTGCGTAGATAGTTGAGATCCGTTCTCTGAACAGGATGGCAACTGAATTTCAGGTCAATCTACCCCTTTTCATCTTAGCCTAAGAGCTCCAAGAGTGCATTTTTATTTTTTAAATTAAAATGTCAAGTTTCTCAGAAATGGACAAAATCGAGATTCTGTTTTCTTTCAACAAGGAGGTGACAGGAAGGGAGGAGTGGATACCGTGTGCCACATTCCACTTCTGTCAAGTCAAAGCTCCCTCAAAAGTGCAGGCGAGAACCGAGCCCAACCATCACGCCCACAATCACAGCAGCACGTTAACTTGATGTGCAGCGTAGGAGTGAAACTGGGCACATAGACATCCTGACATTTCTGTAATCAGCTCTAGTTGGGCAATTCCATTTGCATCTAAACTGGCACCAGAATCCTCCCTGTAATGGCAGGTTTATGGTGTGTCCCGAAAAATACATTTCCCACCTGCTAACTGGTTTTTGTGCGTGTGTGTGTGTGATCCAGTCACACTGGAACAAACAGATGGGTCCTACCGTCTGTCGCCCAGGCAGGTGGCAGGAAGTGGGATCAGGTGACTGCTGCACCGTCTCCAAGTTAGAAGCCACCCTTCCTTGGCTTTTCCTTCGGTATAGAGGAGAAAACTAGCCAACCACAGTTCACCTGGGTCCGCTGTGAGCCCTCAGCCCCAGGGGCTCCAAGTGGAGACCAAGAAACCATGCGACCAGGTGTACCCTGCCCACTGAAAGCAGCTGCAGAGAAGGGAAGATGAGGCTGGATCGCATGAAACAGGTGTGATGGGGTCTTTCCAGGGAACACAGGCTAAGACACTGCTCGCTGCTGCCAGAGAGAGACAAGATAATGAGCAGGCGGGAGGCGTGTCCACTGGAGGGCAGCCCAGAGCAGCCGCTGGATGGACTCCTCACAGCCATCTTCTTCCCTCCAAGGACAGAGTGCAAAGAACATTCAAGTACAGAAGGGAGTGGCCCCACTGCTTCAGCCAAAATTCAGCCAAAATTTCAGCCAAAAATTCAGGACAGAAAACGTTCAATTATTCCAAGTCTGAAAAGAGTCTGCAGTTCATGCTCCCTCCCTCTGGGCCCCCTTCTGCTCCTCGACCTCCAGGCACTCACTTCATTGACACCACAGCCAGAGGCAGGAATGGAGGTGACATCCAAAGTCAGCAAGTGTGCCTGTTTATTCCTAAAATATCTGAGGAAGGAGGAAATTAAAATGATGGCCATAATGACTTCAGCAACATATTTTAAGGAAAAGATATTTAAAATAAAGCCAGTCTCTGTCTCTTTCCCCCAGCACTCCCTCCATGTAACTGTAATACATTAAACATAATAATTAATTAAATCAATTAAATATTAATTCATTGACTAATTAAGTAGAATAAACTTCCTCTTGCCTGTGATAAACCTCTCCCTGGAGAAGTCAGCAAATTATTTCTAAAGCCTTTCTTCCTATTCTCTGCACGTATTAAATGTACCTACTACTTCATTATAATGTAACTTATCAGAGTATAATTCAATAGATGATCCATTATATTTAAACCACATCCTGTAGAATTTAGTTATTGAAATGCTCCAAATATCACATAAGAAAGGTATTTCATAGTATGGCTCTGAGGTCAGAATTAACAGGGAAACTCTGGGATGAAACATTTTTTAGCTCAGAAGCAAAGATCTGAAAATTATTCCAAAGATCATTTGCTCCAAGCCTTTCCTGCTTATGAGTTATCCCAGAAAGATTCTTCTGAGTTGCAAGAAGGATCATAAAAATGAAAATAATATCAGCAATCAGTTTTTGAGCGCCTATATACTCTCAGCATACTGTTTCAGCTCTCTGAGTCCACACCGTCTCCTGAGAACTGAGTTGACCCAAGCAGAAAACATACTTATAGGAAGGAGCCCGGGGTAGCTAACAGAATTATCGGACACAGGAAGAGCAAGCTTAGAGGTCTGCTGCTGGGCAGCCAAAAACCCAGTCAGACAGGGATCACAAAGCTCCCTTTGGCAACACAGCTCAGTGGGTCCCTCCAATCAGAAAGGATTCCGCGTTGTAAAGGAAGATTCCACCTGCTGTAATTCAAAGCGTGCCTTACCCTGCCCTCACGTTAAGAAGTGGTGATGGAGAAATGCTGTCCCCTCAAACTCATCCTTCCTCCCTGTTCTGGAATTCTTATTAAACCTCTCAGCTTCCTCTTTTCTAAGCTAGGTCCATCCCCTTTCTCAGTTTGCTTAATGCATTTATCCATCCTTGAAGATGGCAAACTTACTGCGGAAACCACTGTTGTCTGACCTAGAGTACGAATTCTCAAAACGCCTGGTATGCTGGCAGGTACCCAAGGGATATTCAACAAAGGTGTCACGAGGGAAATCAGCTGCCCTGTTACTAACAAGAAAAAAATGTGGTTTTCACAGTGCATGTTGGGGATGCCTTCATTAGCAAGGTAGTTAGACTAATTTGATGATACGTGAACAGCAGAGGAAATCTTCCTTTAAGAGTGAGTAACGTGTTATTGAAAATACAGAGCCTGACTCATGCCATGCTCTTGATTATGGCAACTGAGCAAAGTGATCCATTGGGAAAAAGGAAATGCTTCCTCAGGCTTCCCCCTAATTTCTCTTCTTGGTTAACAAGACAATAGTATTGAATTCTGATGAGACTGACATTAAGCCCAATGGTAGAGGGGAAGTGGTTCATGGGCCAGTCTCAACCAGCAGCTTCTTTAGAATGAAGTATTTAAGAAAAAATGAGACAGTGGTGAGAGGAGAGTATAGCTCAGAGGTAGAGTGTGTGCTTAGCATGCACACGGTTCTGGGTTCAATCCCCTGGACCTCCATTAAAATGCTAATACTAATACTAACACTAATAATAATAAAAAGATGGTGGCATCTAATGCCTGCCAGCCCCACCCCCATCCAATCCGCCTGCTGGGTCCCACATATTGTTCGGAGATGGAATTTTATGTACAGATGGTTTTCCTAGACACCAAAACTATAACAAAGGCAAGTTCTGATGATAAAGGACAGATTTCACTCCTGGCTTAATTTCCATGAGAGACAGGAAGACCTCAACACAGTAGAAGACTGGGAAAACACGCAGGTGATTGCCCCAACAAATTCAGTAATTCTAGTCTTTCTGGTCATCTTTCTCTGTTGTCCCAAACCTGCTCATTCGCAGGCACTGCATAATCACAGGGGAAGGCACAGGGAGGGGCAACCTGCCAGAATTATTCTGTCTCACCTGAAACAAAAGTCAGACATAAAAATGAAGGGAGAGCGGGCCCTTTAAAAAAGCTAGTGTATAAATGCAAATGTTTACAAGGAACAACTTTCTCTGCTATTAAGAAATCTTCCACATTTTATTGGAAGAGCCCATTGAGCGAATCTTTCTTAATTTCTAAACCATGTAACTATATCAGTTTTAGAATAAGGAAATGAATAAATATAATACATAATTTTTTAAAAGTTGGCATGGGACAAAAGAAAATTACACCAAGAAAGTAAAAGAAGCAGACTATAAACTCCCTTTCTGTTTTCCTTGCTTTTTGGTTTTCTTACAACTACCTGAAGAAAAACGTGTAGGGCATTTCTTGCTGATAAATTTTTAATGATCTCTGAGGAGCGTGCAGAGAAAGAGTAAAAGGTTTACACCAACTTCCAGATGAAATTCTCCCTCCTCTCTGCACATTGGTTTCCAAGACGAACACCACCTGGCTGCCTTAGATAAGGCGGGGTTTTGTGTGAGGTTTTTTTTTTTTTTTTTTTTTTTTTGCATTTCTCTGTGTAGAGTGGGTGGGACCCTTCCTATCTTTTCATAACTGATGCTTAAGACTGAATCCTTTTGTATTGCATTATCTCCTTCATACACTTTTTGAAATTAAAAAGAAAGAAATCTAATTTTCCATTTCAAATCAAAAAATAAGTATAAGCGTAATTGATAACCCTAATTTTCCTCTCCTGTGACTGGAGAGAGGTGACATGAAGTTAATACAGGGAGGTCAGAGATAAGGGGACTTCACAGTACCTGGGACCTGTTGAAACTCTAAAAAATGTACTGTGTGTGTGTGTGTGTGAAGACAGTGAGTACAGGTTGGTCTCCTAACTTCTATAATTTTTCCTACCTGAAGTGTAGTTGATTTACAGTGTTGTGTTAGTTTCAGGTATACAGCATATTGACTCAGTATTTTTGCAGATTATATTCCATTATAGGTTATTCCAAGATAATGGGTATAATTCTCTGAGCTATACAGTGTGTCCTTGTTGCTTACTAATTTCTGTAATTTTTAAAGTAGCAAATCTAGGTGAGAAGAGCTGTCCTAGGAAAAGGGGCGGAACCAGGTGTATCTTGGATCACACGTTTAAGGCCACCTCTAGGCAACCTGGGACCCAGCCTCTGAGCCAAAACCAGCCTGTATAGGGCATGTCGGCAAAGTAGTAAAAGGGCCCCCCGGGGCCACAGTCTGGCAAGTGGATGGCTCGGCCAGAGCCAAAAGGTCCTTCTGCCGATGAGATCAAGGTGCCCTTGCTGTGGGCAGACACGGCCCCACGCGAGGGCACACGGTCAAGCAGGATGTGCACTTCATCTCCCCCATCTGCCCCTCAGCAGGGCATCCCTGTGCTATGGGCAACCTGCACTAACCTGTCCCTGCCCGGCTGGTGCATTTCCAGGAATCACAATAACAGAAACGTATCATCAACAGAAACAACACTTTGTTAACAAGTAAGAAATCTTGAGGTATTTGTGGTAGGCACTTTTACATGTCCGCCAATACTCAGTCTCCCTTTCTTCCTCGGGAATAAACCCTAACTTTACAGCTGAAAAACTACATTTCCCTTCTTCCTTTGTGTCTAGGTGTGGCTGTATATGTCTTGGCCAGTGAGGTGTAAACGGAATCGGTGTATGGAATAGGGAAAGATTATTAAAGAGAATTTTCTGTTATCTACAGCTAAATCTTATGCAAACTGATAGTGTTTTCTTTGCAAATAAGATGATTTGCTCTGCAAGTAAATTGTTAAAGAGATCTCACCGCCAGCATTTAGAAGAGTGTCTCGCATATACTGGGCAATCAAAATATAAATGAATGTTTTCTACTAAGAGAAGACCAGCTAACATTTGCAGTCCATGATGAAGCAGAAATGTAGCATCAAGATAAATTTCATAACCCGTTCTCCAAATAATCCTCCAAAACATGAGAACAGTCTTTTTGAAACTTTTTAAAACTATGACCCATAAGAACTGTATTTTACAATAATATGGTATTTACCATTACCAAATATAAAGCAGTGTTATATTTTCTATTTTATTCTGTTTTGAAGTGCTAATTGTGACCTACCAAATTAACTTTGTGACTCAATATGACAAGATTCAGTGCTGGAAAACTCTTTAAAAATATATATGTATTTACTTCAGTGCTAAATTTTTTGTTCACTAATAAATGAGTAAGAGCCAACACTATTTTTTAATTAAAAAACAAAATTATTTAAAATTTAATGGAAAAAAACAGTGGTAGAAATAACTAAAACACTGCACTTATTTGTACATTTTTATACGATAGTTAAATACGATCACTGATGTCTCGGGATCTCTACGACCGAAAACTAATATTGAATCTGCACTGGGCAAACCTGCCTGGGACTTAGGAGGAGCGGAGAGCTGGTGAGGTGACCTGCCCTCCTCCTGCCTCGACTCCTGCCTTCCACTCCGCACTGGCAGAGGGCCGCATCCTCTCTCTGCACTCGGCAAAGCCAGGATGTCCTGGCTCCAGGCTGGGCTCCTAGCCTCCTACCAGGGGTGGCTTAGTACTTGTGTTAGCTGTTCTTTCTCTTTGCTGAGCAGGAAATCAAATATGTGCTTCCTTTCTAAGCCAGAATTTTCAGAGTCTAGAGATAATAATTTGAGAAAGAAAAAGTCATCACGGGCTAGTTGAAAATGGATTGCATGGGAATACAAAACACTTGCATTTTAATCCTTAGTATCTGGGCACCTTGGGCAAGACAAGTAATCTTCCAGGAAATCAGCTTCTGTGGCCGCACAATGAGCGCGGTACCTCTGGCCTGCCGTGGAATCCCATGCAGGGCGTTCACACGTGTCAGTGAAGGTCAATGATGACACGTGGTGATAGCTTTTGGGAGAAGCGCCTTCCTCCACAGATTTTGGGGAGAACATCAAGAAGTGAGGTTCTATAAGATATTAGAAAAGCACTCTGGAACACTCAGAGGAATCCCTAATGTGTATATAAAGCTGTCACATAACCCTGGATAATCTAATGTTAAAGAATTGAAACATCATCTATTTCATATCCTCTATTCCTCTCACAAATATTCAGCTCATAGACTCTGAATACCTCCTTTCAAAGCATGAGCCTCAGTGTTTTCAGCTGTAAAAAATAAATAAATGGGGTTGAACTAGATGACTTATCCTCTCAGTTCCCAAAATTGGAGATTCTTGGATTCCATGTCAACAGCATGAAATAAGAGCAAATTTCAATCCTTCGCCGTGGTCATTTTATCTTCCAGCATAACCAGCACACAACTCTGTTCTAGTGCAGTGATAAGGGTGCGAGCCACAGTCTTTTGATACATTTATTTAACCGACTGCGTATTGACTGAGTGCTTTCCATGTGTACAATATGCGAGCAGCTGAGGACACATAAAAGAAGTATGAGAAACACCCCGTCCCTCGTGGTCCTGACAGCAGCCGGCTGGTAAGATTCACACGATGAGCCAAGTGCTAAACTGCGTGGTCCCCGGGGGAAAGTGCAGCAGCAGTTTAAAGATGAGAGAAAGCAGTGTGTGCTGAAGTGCAAGGCGCTGGCCCAACGTGGGGACTGTCCTGGGACTTAACAGATGAACACATCTTGGACAGACTGACAGGAAGTAGAAAGAATTATCCAGCAGGAACACTATAATAAGAACAGAGGTCCATGAGGGCACACTCTGACTTGAGATTTGCATCTAAAAATCATGGGGGAAGGAGGGTTGATCAGTAGGATGGGGTACGATTCGGACAGGTTTTCAAAAACAAGTGAAGGAACCTGGATTCTCTTCTGCAGGTAACTGGGACAGGTTATAGGACCTTGAGCATGGGAAGGACATTTAAACCACCCCTACTTGTTGTTTTTTTTTTAATATGATTTACGGTTTCCAAATTTGCTAGAATTTTAAAAGGTTGGATTTTTGTAGACTTGCTAGAGAAAAACAATGTCTCAATCTTAATGTTTCCCCGCAGCACAGGCTTTCCTCCAGAGTACTTCCCGCTCTCTCTGCCTCCTTCAGTAACTCTTCCCCTGGGGCGGGGTGGGGGCTAACCGTCATTGTGATAAGCCTGTCCCTTCCTCTCTCTTTTTTCTTCTGGGAGCCAAGCTGCCAGCAGGAAGTATGTATTCTTCTCTGCATCTGGGAGAGTCTGTCTAATTCTGGGCTCAGTATCAGGATATCTTACCCACAGGTATCAACCCTATTCTCCAGCATCAGTTTTATTGCTAATAAAGGTCCTCCAGCTGCCTCATTCACTTTTCCTCAACTTGTCAGAGCTTAGATGGGGAAGAAAGCCCTTAACACCCAACTGGACTGTACCGACTTTGCTGAACCTGCATTACAGGTCCCCCAGCTATGCAGATTCAGTTTACAGTGACACATACAAATACTTTCTACTCTAGGCTCAGGGCTGCAGTGAAACAGTGCTCTCCTCCAGACACTGCCAACTTACAGCAAATGACCAAGGTGGTACCAAGACAAACTTATGGCAACACACAGGCAGTCCTAACAGGGACTTGGGGACAGCAATTCACAGCAGACGGCTGCTGAATTTGGGCCCCCACTACCCTCCAGTCCTGTGTCCTGGCATCACCTATCTTGGCTTCCCATTGGCCCAGCTCTTTCTGTATGTCCACAGCCCACACCACCCCATGGTAGCAAAGACCAGGTATGACATACTGAAGTAATCCCCACAAATCACATTTTCCCTTCTTCCCTACTAACTCCGCCTCTACACTGTTTAAATAAAAATCTGTAGTCTATTTCCTCTGAGGTAAATGAGCAGGACATACACAAGATGAGTGATCAGTGAATTTAACTCTTCTAGGGAGAAGCTACATTTTAAGGAATTAACATAGATTAAATTATGACAGATGACTGGATAAAGAAAATGTGGTATATATACACAATGGAATATGACTCAGCCATAAAAAAAGAATAAAATAATGCCATTTGCAGCAACATGGATGGACCTGGAGATCATCATCCTAAGTAAAGTAAAACAGAAAGAGAAAGAAAAATACCATATGATATTACTTAACTGTGGAATCTAAAAAAAAGACACAAATGAATTTATTTACAAAACAGAAATAGACTCACAGACACAGAAAACAAACTTATGGTTACCAAGAGAGAAAGGGGCTGGGAAGGGATAAATTGAGAGTTTGAGATTTGCAGATACTAACTCCTACATATAAAGTAGATAAACAGCAAGTTTGTACTGTATAGCACAGGGAACAATATTCAATATCTTGCAGTAACCTCTAATGAAAGAATATGAAAACAAATATATGCATGTACATGTATGACTGAACTATTATGCTATACACCAGAAACTGACACAACATTGTAAACTGACTATACTTCAATTTAAAAAATGGGAAAAAAGATTAAATTATAACATGTTGGTTATGTGAAGATGAACATTCTGAGGACAACTTTCCCAGCCGGGACTCCTGTCAACATCACTTTGCCATCCCCATCCTCAGCCCACCACGGGGACAAATGGACACGAGAGCCGTGACACTACTTACACCTCAGGCACCATGTCCGAAGGAGGGGAAAACAGCTGCTTATTATTATCATTATCATTAATTATTACTATTATCAATGGCAGTTCCAGAAGTAGCTACCATTTCTGGAGTCCCAGCTCTGTGCCAAGCATCGTGTTAGGGGCTTCACATACATTATCTGAATTAATTTCCCTTGGCCTAAGAAAGACAGGTATTAGGGTTCTCATCTTACAGATGCTCACAAACTTGCCAAGCAAAGTACACAGTAAGTGGCAGAGGAGAGATCAAGTCTGCCTGATACCAAATTTCACATTCTTTATACAATAGTATTGCCTTAGAGAAGCCAAGACAAGAATTCTAACAATTCTTTGATATTCTCATCCCCCTGTCCTCTGAAAACAGAGCAGAAATACTTCGAAATTGAATAGCTGCATCAACTGCGCGGACTAATTAAGGTCAAAGACGCGGTTTCTCACTGTAAGAGTTCAAGTTTTGGCATTTTGGAAGATTTATACCCATCCCTGCCCTTTTATGGCCCGACCCCGCCTCCAACCAATTCAGCTCCATTTCTCAGAAATAAGCTGCTCCCAGGGACAGATTAGGACTTCAGAAAATAGCTTCTCTAAAGAACTCACTGGCCCACCACAGAAAGAGGTGAAATTCATCACTAAGCCAACAAGATAAAAAAAAAGTTCTTAAAACCAACAAAAGGAAAAAAATTTAATATGCGATATCAACTTTCCTACTGTCACTGGGACAAATGCCAACAACAGAGAAGCAATGCCCTCAGCTGAGGACAACTATAATAATACATTAAACCCACCAGTCCCAAAAGCATTAACTCCTGGTCTCACTGTTCCTGGCTAGCCCTGTAAGTACTCGGTTCCTCAGACCTGGATCATGCATTCAGGACTGATTCCACCAGCACCAACTAGAGATGGACGCATGGAGTCATTCAGCCACAGGATAACTTCCTTGCTCCCATCACAATACAGTACAAACTTCAGGTCCCAAAAAGAATAGTGGTTTTCAAATACGGGTCTCCAGTGTTCAAACCTGATTTGGAATCCAATGATTCACAATACACTTTCAAGAATTATCATCCAGCAGTGCTTCTGAACCCTGGTGCCATGTTAGAATCCCCTGGGGAGCTTTTTAAAAATACGCCTGCTCACATCCCACCTGGATCCAGGTAAATCAGACTCTCGAGGGGTGGGGCCAGGCTTCCCTTGATTCTGCTGTGCACCAGCATGAGAACCACTATCACAAAGGATGCCTGCCCCACACAGGTGATAAGGAGCCATGTAAGATATTTCAGCTGATGCAATAACAAATGGAAAAAAAAGAAAGAAGAGAAAGAAACAAACCTGGATTTTGCTGAGCGGTAAGTACTCTGTAAATATTAAGATGAACAATGACATTCTTTCCGAAGAAAATTCAGGCCCAGAAGGTAATGAGCACTTAAAGGCATCGTCAGTGATGAAATCCCCCGCCCTGTGTTGCCCACTCAGTCATCAAGTCATTCTGCTTGACACACTATCTTCTACCACCTACCACACAAGATAAGTATTTTGTAGAGCTTGAGAAAAGATTTAAATCTCTATTGAAGGAAACAAAGGAGTCATTTGGAAGCTTCCCAAAACTTCATTTATCCAACTGGGCAGCGGAATACTGCACATGATTGAAAAAGTTAATTGCCCAAATGAGTACTTGCGGCTTTCCTAGGAATAATAGCAGGATTTAACTAATTCCCAACTATTATGAGAAGACTCATGCCAGAAGAGTTAATGTTTTGCATTAATGAGTAAAAGAATCTAAGCGCTGGATACAAAAACAGGTTGCCAGACTACCCACTTTTTTACCTTCCTTCTACCAGGAAAGAACCAACAGCCTCGTCTCTCACGTGCCGTTTCTAGCATGGTGAGGTACAAAGTGACCCAACCATTGCTCTGCACTGCCACCCTCACTTTCATGGTAGGAACAAAGGGTTCCATGTGAGATCTGCAGGTTAATGAAGTAAAAATACTGTTCCTTTCTTCTTCTTTTTTGAAGCTAGAACCCATCCATCGGAGATGTATTTGCAATCAAGAACCAGGGTTTTAATGCTGGGTGTGGCAGTCCTATTCCTTTCTTCTTTTAAAAGAGGGCCACCAAAAAATTAAACCCAAGAGCCTCTTTTTAGCTCCACTAGATGGTGCAAGCTCTCCTTTTGGAACAGACTTCCCAGGAGGAGAAACTCAAGCAGGACATCAAAAAATGAATATGGGCACAACCAAGCAGCCCCTGCCCTTCACAGGAGCCTGGGTGGGAAGGGGGTGTGCTGTCTAAGAAATCATTCTATTTTGAAATTAACAAAAGCATAAGGAAAATTTTTTTTCTAAATTCTGCATTAGAAGCTCAAGAGTTAACTTATGCCATGGAAGGAATCGTGAAATTCAGATTTACTTCGAGGGAAGCAATAGAAAGAGATGACATTGAAGCCTCAAGACCTGGAGACCTGGGCTCTGTAATCAGCTGTGTGAGCCTGAGCGAGTCACCGGACCTCTCCAGTCCTCAGGGTCATTATCTGAAAAATGAGGATCTGGGACTAGACAATCTCTGGAACTATGTCTAGTACTAAATCCTGTCTAGTACTAAAATCCTATGAATGTGTATAACGTATTCCGTTTCCATCTTCAATTTAATCTCTCCACTTTAGATTTGGCAAGAACTTTAAATACAAAGGATATGTTTCGTGAAATCCATCCAATCTGAAATTTGTTTTAAATTAGTTATTAATTCACTTACTGAAAAACTGAGATCTTATTAATTTATTTATTGAAAAACAATTATAGAGCACCTACTGGGTGCCAAGTATGGGGCTAACAGTGGCAGGGAATGAGGACTGGGAGACTTTGAATGAGTCCCTCACCTCTGCTCCACACGTCGCTCCTCCACGAAACTGAACTCTAACCGATTGCAAAGTTCTCAACTTCAACGATCTAAGAAAAAACTGCACAGCTAAACCCACTAGCTCTATTAAAGCATTTAACCCAAATGTAAATATCATACATTCTGACCCAGATAGTTTGATGCCTTGATAACCATGGCAATGATATACCATCAATTATTTTCGACTTGATCTCTCGTAGCCAATGCTTCAAGCCAAAAATAATAAAGAGGGTGGGAAGGGATGAATCAGGAGTTCAAGATTTGCATATACTAATATATATAAAATAGATACATAACAAGTTTATACTGTATAGCACAGGGAACTATATTCAATAATTCAATTCTTGTAGTAACTTATGGTGAAAAAGAATATGAAAACAAATATATGTATGTTCACGTATGACTGAAACATTATGCTGTACACCAGAAACTGACACAACATTGTAAAATGACTATACTTCAATAAAAAACATGTATATACAAAAAAAAACCCACAAAAGACAAAAACAATAAAGAAAAGCTGGCCCACTCGTATAATTTCATTTCTAAGTGTGGAGAGCACATTTCAAACATGAATCTTAGCGCCATCACTAATTCTTCAGTAATATTTTTTGTTCATTTTCCTTCTACTTCTCTAAGATATCCATATCCTCCTTTATATTTTTCCTGAAATACCTGTCTCAGGTTGGGTCATTTCCCTTTTGGACCTCCACAACAAATGAGCACTGTCTTGCTTTCAGCAAAAGCCACCTCCAGCCAATCCTAAACACCCCTTCCCTCAGGCTCCCCACTTCTCGTCCCCTCCACGCCACCCCAGAGGGCTCGCTGTCAGCCACACATCAGTTCACCAGCCTGACTTGACCCCAACAGATTGGAACTATTCAACCTCTCCTCTGCTTTCTCCTATCACTCCTTCACAGTTGCTCCACACACTATACCCCCACCTACTCACCATATTCACATTCACATGTTTACTTATTTATTCAGAAAACAGCACACTACCTACTGTGCACAGGGCACAGGGTGCTAGACATGTTGCCATCATATGGGTTCAAGGAAGGGATGGATAAATACACGCGGATGGTCTCTACCCTCATGGCGTCCACCTCTTGGCAGGACAGGTAAGACATATTAAACCCACAGTGACCACACAAGGGGATCTTTAATGCCATGCAAGTGACAGCGGCCAAAGTTGAGAGAAGTGAGGAGTGATTGCCTCCTTCTGGCTTGATCAGAAAGACTTCCAGAGGGAGGGGGCATGTGGTCTGGACACTGGAAGATGAGAAAGATTGGGATGAGTATAGGTGTAGGAGAAAGGCAGCTCAAATACAGGGAAGACATAAGCATATGTATTTAACTAGAGGGCTAATTCACACCCGGTATACAGCAAAGGGTCCGGGACAGCTGAAGAAGTGAGTCTCTGGAGAGGGGAGGAGGGAGAGGTTTGGGACTGGCCTAGGAAACATTCATATAGCTGGGCTCCACCAAGTCTCATCTGAGTTACTTCTCCAGGACCTTGAAGTCTCCAGTTCTTCACCTATCTCCTCCTGGCAATATGCCAAGTTTTATATTAATACAGACAATAATAACAGTATTATAGTATAGTATTACCAATCAATGAAAGCACTGTTGGGTCATGTAAAATTATGATTTTCCAACAAGTACATAATATATATAGAAAGAGTTACAACAGCGTTAACATAAACATAGCACTTACTCTGTGCCAGGTGTCACTTTAAAATTATTTAA
This sequence comes from Camelus ferus, assembly GCF_009834535.1. Classification (NCBI taxonomy): domain Eukaryota; kingdom Metazoa; phylum Chordata; class Mammalia; order Artiodactyla; family Camelidae; genus Camelus; species Camelus ferus. Next base: position 107,865,629 of record NC_045697.1, on the reverse strand, counting down.
TCCCCACAACTCCTAAAAGGTATGCACCATTCATTACCAACCTCATTTTACAAATGAAAATGAGGAAAATGGTTCAAAGAGGTTAAAGATTCTGCCCAAGGGCACACAACTAGCAAGTGGCAGAGCTGAGATATCAACCCTGGCAGTCTGACTCTAAAGTCCACATTGTATCAAACCCTTTGCAAAGACCTTACTCACTAGATACCACTACCTCTAGGTTTAAGTCAATGAATGAATAAATCTGGCTTCCTCTTTGCTCTCTATCTGAAGTCTACCTACTCAAGCCGATGTTTTTTGGTTTTCATTTTTATTTGTTTTGGCAGAGCATCAGAATCAGCATTATAGAGACAGGGATGCCCCACAAGCCTCCACGAAGCTGTCGACACCAAGGTGATGACCTCCTGAATCCTATGGCCAGTTAGTTAGTTCACTATTTGGCCTGTGAATATGAAAAATAAGAGGAAAGATTTGGATTTTCATTCACATAACGATACGCCCAGGCCTCAGCTACATACACACCAGCTGCCTTACCTGGAACCTCTGTGTCTACAAAATTTCCAAAGACATAGTGCTTAAGTAGGCTAGAAACTCAGCACAAGACCTTAGATATGAATTACAAGATTTTCTTTAGGAGAAAAAAAAAAGGCGAATGTTCCAATAGCTTCTATTATAATCTGTTTCCACATTCTCAGGTGCTTTCTACAATAAATACTAGACATTGTATTTTGTTCCATAGTTGGTCCACAAATGATAGCTCTGGGATAAACCATGGACTCTCTGAGGCTTTTCTGTATGTTGATAAGGAGAAAAGTACGTTTGCATATGGATCTAAACAACTGTATGCATCATCAACCCAGAATATGGGAAGTGAAGAAGTTACGGTCAACGATCAACCAGAGAAAGTCTGCCCACCCCCTTTATCTCAAGGGACTTTTTTGCCTTCTGCCCACAGCACCGAGGCACCTGGGAGGACCAGCAGCAGTGGAATGGTGATGCCCTGTAACATTCTGTGACATACATGACATCGGTGAGTGGCTAGTATTCCCACTGCAGGCTGACAAGATTTCCATCTGAAAGGCGTTTTTATGATATTAACATCACTGTCCACATATCCTAGTAGCAACACACGGGAGAGCAGAGCTGATTTCAGGGTAACAAATATGATGCTCGTCCAGCGTCCTGAACCATGTACCTCAGTCAAACACTCTATACACCTCAGGGGCAGAAACACACTTTTAGAACCCTACAATCTCCTTGCACGACTCACCTTTGGAGAATGCTACTACTAAGTCCTTAAATTATGCAAAGTACTTGGACCTACATTACCTGCTTAGACGGCTAAAACAGCTCCAGACGGGGAAAGGGGAGATCTCACCCCTGTTTGAATACCTTGCTCATTTGGAAGAGGCTTCACAGCTTCCCAAAGTGTTGTTAATCCACCTGCTTGTCTGATGCTCACCACAGTCTTGGGATGCTGACAGGGTGGGACTATTACTACATCAGAAAACTGAACCCTTAGCTGAGTTAAGACCCTTGCAATCACACAGAAAACTAGAACCCATGTCTTCCGAATCCTAGTTCAATAAAAGAGCATCAATAATCAAAGCGTCAGCAGAAGGTCACAGGTCAGTGTGTCACCCGAGTGTGGTCCTTGGAGCATCTGGGTGTTGGCTGAAGTGCAAACTCCTGGGCCTCAACCTGACCTCCAAAACTCACATCCCCAGCACTCGGGAGTTTGCCTGTAAGAAGTTCCCAGGGAACTGCCCCTGCACGTTCAAGTTTGAGAACCTCTGGCACTGAGAATTAGAACAAATAGGAAAATAACTCTGTGAACAACTGAGGGAAATAAGAAAAGAGTAAATCTAAAGACAGCAGTCTATTAAATAATGTAAAAATGTGTTAGGGAACAATAAGCATATTATCTAAAATCAAAACAGTGCAAAAAATGGTAAACACAAAAAAATTCACTGTCCAGTAACATACAATGTCAAGGGAAGGATGTTTCATTTAGAGATTCAGCTGGCTAATAGGTAATATGTATTCGGTACTAAGTGCCAGAGACAACAAGCACATTAAATGCAGTATCTCATTTATTCTTCACAAGAACCCAACAAGGCAGGTATTATTATCCATAGATTATACACACACACACACACACACACACACATACACACACATAGATGAAGGTGCTTGCCACAGTCACATTGCTAGTTAAACAGCAAAGCCCCAGAACTCAAACTAAGGTCTCTCTAAACTCAAAAGCCATTTTTCCAAATATTAAGCTAGACTGCTTCCCCAAATTATATTAATCAAATACAGTGCATTAATAGAATGTATTAGATGACACACACTTTCAGTTTTCAATTAATAAATCAAATATGTCCACGTCAAAGCCTCTTATAACTGTCACTGAAAACTTCTAGGTCTACTTAATAACAGGCTCTCCTTGGATAGAGCAATTATTAATTTAAGATGTCTAGAGCTGGCCTGCTGAGTATGATTTTTCTTCAATCCAAGTTTAACAGTGGACTGCCAATCCACGTCACACAGCTGCAGGCCCGCGACAGGACTGGGCCTTTTAATTACCTCATTCAATTGCCTTTCCTGATGACAGACTATAGTGATCGTCACATTTGGCCTCTCTGCTTCCACAGAATGCTCTGTGAAGTCCAGGCTGACTGACAAGGCAGAATTATTGCTTGGGCCAGGCCACTGCCATCCCTCAGATGCACCCGGGTGGGACTAAGATGCCATTAGGTGCTTCAAGCCTTCCCACTGCTCCAGCTGCCTTCTGGCCCTGAGGGGACACCTCCCTGCCCAGAACCCACTGGAGCCCACCTCAGAGGCTGTGGGGCAAGAGCAGCAGCTCCCAAGGACCTCATTTCTGCTGGACACCCCTGAGGCCCCTTCACTGCACACAGACCAGCCACCTGCGGGCCCAGGTGGGCACACAGGTATGCTGTCCGTGCAATGAGAAGAGAATCATTTCAAGTGCTGGTTCACTCCAGGAGTGCTGAGAAGCAAAGTTCCATGTACATAAGTACAGCTCAACGTCATTATAGGAAGAGGATAAGGAGCCAGCAAAAAAAAATAAATAAATAAAATTAAAAAGGTAGGATTATCTTTGGGAGCCTTTGGTAACTGGGTAACTGGACAGTTGGGTTAATAACGTAGAGAATGCATTTTAAAAAGCAAATGACTGAAATGCATAAATAAAAGTACGAAATGTAGAAACCAAAACACTACCCCAGTACAGTTTTCGGTATAGTTCACCCCAGGGAGTCTAGCGTGAAGCTCCATGACTCACGGGAAAACTATAAAAGATTTAGCAAAGAGACATCAAAGTTGAAAAATAAGATCTTGAAAGTCTAGGGCCAAGATGGCATCCTGATTCCCTCTTTCTTCCAATCTGCCACTGAAAGGAATGACCTGGTCAATGCAATTTTACAGCATTACTGGAAACCAGACACAAAACGTCAAGGCGTTTGTCTTCAAGAAGTGACACCGATGGCAGCAGAGTGAGGAACAGCACCAACTTGCTGGGCATCCAAAATTGCAACAAGAAGTCAGCCAGAAGGGCGAGCAGGGGGGCTCATCTCTACCCTCCTGCCACCCCAAGCCCCTCCACCACCTCCCAGACTAGAGATGCACGAAGAAGGATGGACATCAGTGACAGTTAAGTGACAGGCTGCTCTGCCCACTCCTCACAGGAGACTGAAAACCCAGGCGTAAGGGCTCAGTATACACGCAGCACCCAATTATAGCTTGTCGATAGTCATTAATGGTGCTTGTTTGAAGATGGTACTTAGTTGCTCTTAAAATCTTCAGTCTCCAGTTTCACTGGGCAGGAAAGTCAAAAACGTCCCCAGCGAGTGAGAGCTCCACTGGGCTCTAAAAGGGGTCCCAGCCCACCCCACAGACAGACACACGAAATGCGCAACTCACAAGTGCGGCTGCTCCCAGCCTCTCAAAATTTCCATTTTCTCTAATCCCCCAAAACTTCAATCCATCAACCTCAGTCACTAAGCTGTGAATTATTGAGCTCACAGGATACAGATCATGAATATGTATGTGCGTGTTCGGAAGACGGGTCTGTAAAACAAATGGGCTCCACAGTGGCTTATGAGAAGCCTGTGCGCGCACGCCTGAAAGGGAATGGGGGAAATGACTGTGCGCGTGTATGTTGTTCAAGCATGGTTTTAGCACACAAGAGATGGTGGGACAAATCAGGTTTTTTGGTGGCTATATTTCTCCTGTTTCTCCAAGCGTACTTGTATGGAATAATTTGCTGAGTGAAACACAGCTGGCTGCTCTTCACAAAAAACCAAAAGGAACAGGCTTTCTCTGAGGTCACAGTTATTACGGCTAACGCCTGTGAGCTGCCTGCAGAAAAGGATGGTGTGTTATTTTTCCTTCCATCATTCATCCTTTACTTCTTCAGTGCACTCCCCTCAAGGTCTCCAACTACCACAGACAGCCCCAGACTTCTGCTCTAATCTCCTCATGGGCTCCAAACAAAGAAGCCAAAATAACCCACAAAACAGACCAGCCTGGTTCACAAGACGCTGGACAGAAACAATATGATGGTGCTATTAACGCAACCCTGTCCCTTCTTCCAACCCTTCTGGGGCCACGGCAGCAATGAAGCCACCTTTGGCTGCTACTGCCACCTGTCTGCTGGTCTCCTACACAACACACCTGGACAAAGATTCCTCTAAGCTGGTGACAAACCCAATCAGCCTGCTCCACTTCTGTTCTTGTCTGCAGCCCCTCAGCCTGATCACAACATTCAAAAAAAAGTATAGGAGGGTGCATCTCTCTACCTGGGGGCTTTCTTCCACTATTATCATCATCCTCAAATATTTATTGATCACCTAAAATATACAGGACACCATGCTATCCCCCAGAGTTCAGGGTCAGCACATTTTTTTTGTCCTTCCCCCACCGGCTCACCATCAAGGCTCAGCACCGACTGACTCTCCCTAACCGCTCACTCCTCTGAGTCGCCGCACACCCCTCGCTTCTTTCTCTCTTCCACCACTTATCTTCGTCTATCTTGCTTCAAGTCTGTGGCTGGCCTATCAGTCTCCTGGGTCCCAGATCAGAAACTCCATGGAGACGAGAGGGTTTCTCGGCCCGTTCCCCCTCCATCTCCCCACAGGGTGTGGGAGTGTGCTTTGCACCTGGTGCACACTCACTAAATGGTCTTCAAACAAATAGCATTATCCTCTGACCGCATATTAGAGGGCAGAATTTGTCCTGGATTAAGTAAGATAATATCTTTGCATTTAACAGCATACTGTCTTCAGAATGCGCTCACATGATGAAAGAGGAGTATTACGATCCCCACTGTGCAGCTGAGGAAAATGAGACTCAGGGAGGTTAAAAGCTTTGCACAAGGTCACACAGCAGTAAATACAAGAGCCAGGACCAGAACCCAGACCTTCTGACTCAGTCTAGAACTCTTCCACTGCACACCCTGCCTCTGTGTGAATCCACGTAATAAGCTTGACTTGGTGATGGTTACCTGGGCTTGAGATAGTTCCTTGTTCATGTCTCATCTGTTGTTAGGTATCTGCCTGTCACATTAACATCTAACTATGTTTTAGGTTCCAGAGGATAAGAATCGGTAGATATATCTAGGCAGTTACTACAAACTATACTTTCTTACATGTTTCTAGAAAAATTTAAGCCACAACTTACTTAAGCACAAGATCCCAGTACGCTCTTACAGGGGCCTTCTATCCCCGCTAGGGAACACTCTGCAAGGCTGATATGAGCACAGAAGTGTGCTGGCATCTCCCACCTGCCCCTCTGCATCTTCTGTCCATCCTTCCCTCCTTGCTCTGAGCCCTGATTCACCCACTTCTTCTCCACGCTTCCCCTGCCACAGGGATTCCATCTGGGTTCAACCAATGGGAGACTGGTAGGAGATGGGAGGAAGGGAAGAGAGTGACGTTTGGCTGTTCATTCCCCTGACTCCCTCTCTGACCGGCTGTGACCCACGGCTGAGGTCTCTGGCTCTTCTCAGGTGGTCCTCTCCATACAGCTCTCTGACCGTCTGCACACATTCAGTCCCGGGATGGTAATCAAGGTAAACCTGCCCAGAATATGGGCACAAATCCTTTGACACTCCTATCACCAAGAGGTGGGGGCTGTGTCCTCTCCCCTTGAAAGCTGGGGGGCTCTGTGACTACCACGGACAATAAAGTACAGCGGAAGTGACACTGCTCCGGTGTCCAGACTGGCAGCTTGTACCAAGGGATGCTAAGGCAGACCTGTTCCTGGAGAAGCCGTCCTCCCTGGCAGGTCTATCTCAGATTACCCAGGGGGCCCAGACACTCCCAGCCAGCCCCTCCCCGTCCCTGCGTTCGGGGTCAGATCAGCACTGCAGTCGGACAGCACCCCTAGCCTTCCCCACCTCATTTCCTACTTTCTCTCTCATGTTGAGTCCTATCTTGGCATCCTCTTCTCTGAGGACCCAGACTAATACAACCACACCAATAAATATTCAGCCTTGAAAATTTAGCATTGATAAATTAAACATACAGACATTAGAACTAGCTCTTGCTGAAGAAGGGCTGTCCCATTAACCTATAGTCATAAATAACCAGTTTTATACAATGTGATGTCCAGATCTGTGGCCAGATCTAATTCTACATGACCGATATTAACACAGTATCATTTTCTTTAATATTATTTTTACCAAGTATAATTTGCACCTATCTCCAAAAATGTGTCCTTCCCTAAATGTCCAAAAGAGGCTTCCAGTCCCTTATCCAAAACCCTGGAGATCATGTGTATTTTGGAACTCAAAACTTTTCAGAAAGTACGATGTACATCTGCCACATTTGACTTAACAAACCAGCAGGTCTGAGGTAGAACTCTATAATCAAATGCATTAATATTTCTTCCATGAAATGTATAAATATTAACACAAGTACTATAAAAACAAATAGCCTTGAGGCAGTTCAGGCATGCGTTTGCCACCAAATGAGTTTAGCAAAGGTTAGACTGGACCACCATATGAATTATAAAAACACATTCAGTTTTCAGAGCTTTTCCAATTTTTGAGTTATGCATAAGGGACTGTGGACCCATATAGCCACACTACAGAAAACTAAGCAACCCTTTTAAAAACACCACTATTCCTTTGTACTAGCACAGAGGAATGATCGGCCATCCCATGGTGTGGGATGAAGACAGCACATGACTTGCAAAGAAAGAACACAGAGTGGGGAGAAGAAAGGTGGAGACAGTCTTCACTTGTCAGGACCTGCCCACTCCCCACCATTTATTACCCAACCCTTAGTAATGGCTTCATTTCTGGTTAAGAAATGCCGAGAAATACTGTCTAGGAGTACTGATTGTGATGTGGGAAAAATTTTAAGTCTGAATTTTTTATATTATTTATGAGATGCAGAGAGAGTAAGTTCACCTCTGCAAAAGGCCTCCGCTGACAGCAGGTAACTAAAATGTTAGGCATAAATTGGGGCTGAGATAGTACACAAAGGAAACTTATTTAGGATATGAAACGAGGCTCAAGGCAAGGGACATAGAATGTGAAAAATACAGGCAGGAGCCCCTATGATAGACCTGAGACTTCCGGACATCCCTTCCCATGTCCGAGGCGAGGATACAGGATGTGTCTGCTCCCAGTGGGAACTCCTCAAGAAACACCGGGGTCTGGGCTTCTTCCCTCCTCTGCCTCTGAGCTCCTGTCCTGCCACTCATGAAAGGCTCATTTGTTCATCGACCACTCAGGGAGCCAGGAGCCAGAGAAGCTGTCCGCATTCCCCTGCTGCCCTGCGCCTTCCTAAACCTTTTAATTCAAAGTGATAAAAACACAAACAATAAAAGATGAAGAGCAGGGAGAAAAATAAATTAAGAAGGAAATATTCTCCTCAGTTGCTAAATAGCCCTGGGGAGAAATGGTCTGCAATGGATAAAAGTTAAGGAATCTTAATTAGGGGGTGGAAATTCAAATTTGATATAGTAATGCTCACTTTGCATTTTATATATTCAGTATTGACTGTTTTTTGCCACAGTAACCATGTATTTATAATAACTTCATGACTTTTTAAAATAGGATTATTTTATTTGGGGTTTTTTGGGGGTGTGATAAATAGGTTTATTTATTTTTGATGGAGGCACTGGGGATTGAACCCAGGACCTCATGAATGCTAAGCATACACTCTACCACTGAGCAATACCCTCCCCTCCTTAAATCTCTTATTTTAATTATAGGCATAATTAAGTAACAATATTAGTTAATATACGTAAAGTGCTGTTATTTTTCTCCATGCACCACTGGCTGGGACTGTACTGAGTGCAAACACCCTGCCTGGCACTTTAACAAGCTTCATTCCATATGTGTGCTGCTTATTCAACCCTCTAAGTCTAAGGTACTTTGTGTGGCGCTGGAGATTCCCCAGTGAATAAAACAGGTGTGAACTCTCCCCTCCCAAGAAGCAGGCAAAGCCTTGTGGAGACACTGAACAAGGTACTGCACATTTCATGATTTACTTTCACTTGTGGTAAGTGCTAGGAAGGAGAAGTACCCAGTGACCAGTCAGAGCCTCACAGCAGCTCTCCGAGGAGCACCTCATCCTCGATTATGGATAAAGCATCATCATTAGTATCTGTAACATCAAAGTATGCTAGTTACAATAACATAAAATATCCCGAACAAATAATAATCGTCATTATTGCTATCATAATAACAACTTGGGGAATTATTTTCTATCAGCCGGTCAGTGGGAAAAAGGATGGGAATCAATGAGGAAAAAAGCCAAAACATGCGAAAGTGCACATGGATAATTACTCCCAAAGAGTTTCCGGGGCGCTAGGAAAATTCCTCCCTCCAGAGGCAGGGAACTTCAGTACGAGATGCCCACCCCACCTCCAGAACAGCAAGGTACTAACGGAAGGACCACCTGGAAACAAACACAAGATTTGTCTTTTCCAAAGATATGTCCCATATTTTCTAAGACAAATTTATTTTCAAAGACATAGCCCTTCTGTGGGAACCCTCAATATTCTGGGATGTTCAAACCACATCCAAGATTACCTCCTGAACCGTGAAGTAACACAAAACTCCTAGTCAGGCCAAGTGCCCTGTTTGTTTTGGGAATTATCACCACTCTGCTCAAAAGGCACGGATAGTAAGACGTGGACATCTTCCATCGAGACCTGCTGCTCTGAACCAGAACTGCCATCAGAGGTACAGCCAGGCTTCAAAGCTGCCGCCATCAGATACTCCTGGATTCTGTAAGATGGGAGCCCATGGAAATGGAACTTCCAGATACACAAAGGTGGGCGTTCCATCAAAAGGCATGTGATATGTTGCTCCTCGCTTCTCTCCCCACCAGGGCTGGCAACTCCAATAACTGGACAAACATCCTCTGAACTAAATACTATATATGTCTCTTTTCTTAGTGAAGAAAAAAACTCCTTAAAATTAGAATTCCAGGTCCATGGATGTCTCCTGACAGCTCACAACAGAAAAGATATCAGTTGATTTATTATACAAAATGAGCGTATCATGAGGAACTCAGAGTGATGCTAATGAGACAGCCAGCCTTTGATGGGACCCTAACTTGGCTTCACTTTAATTCTTGCTGTCATAAAACTGTTGTAATAAAAAATTATGTTCTATTAAGCAGATGGCAACTCCATAGCACTGGTGCTACCAGTGCCCCTCTCCATGTCCTCAGCAAACCATGTGCTCACTTTGACAGACTTGTTAAGCTCAGGGGATGGCACAACAGAGAGCCCCAAGTAGCCACTACCTATGAACTCAAGTAGACACAAGAGCCGGTCTAGTTGACAGTCCTTGTTTAGACTGCCTTAACTTGACATTGACAAGGCCCTAGTCTATGACATCAAGGGATCCCATCAGACTTAGGCTGTCGACATCTTGAGGACCTGTGTTTGCTATTGGTAAGGAATAAGGATGGAAGGAGAAGGGAAATAAGGCTCAAGTCACCATCAAGTCAACTATACTGTGTTCGCCTTCCTTGGCTTCCATCGGTTGTACTACGAACAGAGGAAAAATTACAGCAGCCGATCACTGACCTTATGGAGAGCAGGAGCCAAGACTGGGACCAAGAATCCATTGTAAATGTAACTGACAAGCTGATTACGAATCAAGGGGTGAGCCACCTAAGGGAGAAACAAGTAGTCATGAAAAAGACAGAGTTCAATTTTTAGGTCTTATTAAAAACAAATACTTCTGTGTATATCCTGAATTCAAAAAGGAAAGCCAAATTTTGGCCATTTATTTCATGGTTAAAGAATAAATCAGACTTCAAACTGCCATATAATTTTTCCAGATGGTTTATTCCAGTATAAACAGCTTGGACTTGAAAATTTTTAAAACCCTGGTAATTTTAAGTTTCTATTTGAAAAAACAGCTAATAAATAGATCGGATATACATATGGACTCATAAATTAAAATCAGCAAACTGGAAAGTATAATTTTTGCTCCATAACTTCATCTCTGTCTTATCTCTACTTGTGACTAATTAAAACAAACAAACAAAAGAATTGTCAAAATGGACATTTAAATACATTCATTTGCTAGCAGAAAAAAAATTCTTATTTTAAAATACATTTCCTGATAATCGTTTATATTGGGGAGGAAGGCATTTAGAAACTTTTCATAAAAGATAGATACTTTTCAAAAGCAGAACACATCATCAGCGGTATGATACTTCCTATATTTATTTTTCAAAATACATTTATCCCGGAATAACCCTTACTAATATCTTTTATAGGTACAATCGTCCTTGGGTATCTGTGGGTAACTAGTGCAAGGATGCCCCCACCCCACCAGGATACCAAAATCTGCAAATGCTTAAGTCTCTTATATAAAATGGCATAGTATTTGCATACAATCTGCATACATCTTCCCATATACCTTCAATCATCTCCAAATTACTTCTAATACTTAGTACAATGTAAATAGTTGTAAACAATGTAAATGCTATGTAAATTGTTGCTGGTGCACAGCAAATTCAAGTTTGCCTTTTGGAACTTTTTTTTTTTTTTTTTTTAATTTTTTCAGATCCTCTGTTGGTTGACCCGACAGGTACAGCACTTGCAAATACAGGGGGCCAACTGTAATCTTTTCACTAGTTCCCCCAAACACACTGGCCTCCATCTCAAAATGTGTTATGAAATGTGTCATTTCTCTGTCCATGCCTGTTAGCTTTACTTCTCTTTCTTAAAAAAAAAAAATTATAAAGGCAAACAATAAAGTAAAAAGCAATTTCTAGAGAAGAGAGGCTAGATCTTTAAATTACTGATAATCTCTCTTTGTGTGTACATTTGGGGAGAAACTAATAGTTCCATCTTTTTTATTTCCACACACTTCTGCAAGAAAACGTTGATAGGATGCAATACTAAAGGAAAAAAAATAACAAGACATAATCCATTTATCTTATACATAAATAAAATTTCCTTTGACTTAGCAATAAAAATGAGATGGGAACTAAAGTAATTTACTTGCATTTTCTTCCAGAAGCTATTTCTTTATTTGGTAGATAAACAGATTATAACTAACATTTTTCATCTTACAATCACCATAAAGAAAATTCAATTTCTTAATAAATCCAATATTAAGGAAATATTTGTGCTATATAGAAATAAAACATTTTTGATGAAAACCTACTATGCCCTTAAATATATATAAAATTTGGTTTTTATTGAAAACAGTAACAAGAAATCTGAAGGTAAAAATCTAATCAAGAAGCCAAATATACTAGAGTTCAGTGGTTCTTTTTTCCCCGAAGCGGGCCAATTTCAAAGCAAATTTAATTTGTGTTGCTAAGATGATGCTTAACTTCTTCTAAATTCAATTGGGATAACAATATTCTTTATGTAGTATGCACCATTAAGCAAAATAAAGTGTTTTCCTTTGTAGACTCCCAAGAAGACCTTGAAGTAAAAGTGGTATAATCTGAAGTACACACAAGCCTAAAAATACCTATTTAATGAGTCAGGCATTGGACTTCTTTTTGATGGTTAAGTGGATAATCAAAACAGAATTAACACTTTTTATAAGGAAGATAAAGAAAATCTACTCATTTTTTTTCTCAATTAAAACTTCTCGGAAACCTATCAACTAACAACATTTTCCCTCATTCAAGGACATTCAGTGTGCTTAAAGCAAAGCATCAGTATTCCATAAACATTTATTCAGGTAAGAAAAGGGATGCTTATAAGTGGATCCTTCAGGTTGCTTGCATTCTGGATGGACCACGACACGGGGTCCCCTCACTGCCCGGTACCTGAATGACGGCATTGCAGAACTCGAGGGAGTTCATGAACTGGACGAGGGGAGGCAGCAGGAGCCAGTCGTCTTTCAGGAGGCAGTGCCATTCCTCGCCTTTCTCTTCTAGCTTCGTAGGCAGGGAAGAGTAGAGACCACTGAGCCCAGTTGCAAGCACCTGTGTTCGGAAATAAAAATGTTAATAAGCTCTTTCCCCAAGTTCTTAACCTGCAACTAACAGCTTCCAGGTGATTCCACTGCCGCTGGGCCAGAGACTGTCCTTTAGGTAGCAAGGTAGTCAAGCATTCGGCGACAGCAGCTGGCTGGGAGGACTCAACAGGTGGAGGCAGGAGGGAAGGACAACTCCAGCAGGGGGACCAGAAGCCCCAGAGGTCTTCCGCTAATCCACATGCAGATGCTGTGCGTTGCTGATCTCTTCCGCGCCAGGCGTATGCTGGGTTGGGGTCGGGGGGAGTGAGAGACACATGTGCAAGAGGAAGAAAACATGATTCCAGCCCCCAAGGTGTTGAAGAGAGGGGCAAACCCATAAAGAACACGTTATATTACAACACGCTGAGTGCAAATGCAGGGATGGCCCACACTCCTGCCCACGGGAGGATGCCCTGGACTGAGGCGGCCCCGTACAGAAGATCTCACAGGAGAACCACAAGTAGCTTCAGGACAAAGATTCCTGCTGACATGTTAAAGTCATGATGGACACGTTGCATGGGTACAGTTTAGAAAGCACTTTAATCTCATCTCCACAAATTATAGCAAGAAAAAAGAACTGAGGGTCAGTTAGATGTGATGTCAGTAGTTCAAACAGAGCAAAAGGGGGTCAAAACTGAAGCAGCAGCAGCAGGAGAAAGAGGGGCAAAGAGCTGAGTGTCACCTGTAAAGTGGAAGCCAGGGTGATGTAACTGCAATATCTATCTATCCAGTATTAACCCAAAGCTCATGAGGTTTTCCTCCTCCCTCAGTGTTCTGTTCCCAAACGACACTGCCAGCGTTTGTGCTCAGGAAGGGAGGATGAGTGAGAACTCCAAATTGTCCCATTACTCAGCTTCACCAGGATTAAGATTCATCAAGATTAAGAAAATAGTGATGCCTTAAAGAGATAGAAATGGAGAAAAGGAACACCACGTTGAGCATCTGTTGGTTTTAGGCACTTGTGCAGAATAGGACCAAGGAAAACAATTAACTTCGCAGTGCTGGGAAGTGATGCTAGCCAAACAGCACCTTAGGGATCCTGACCTGGCAGATGTGCAAAGGATGGACAGAAATGGCCCAGAACAGAAGCCAGGAAGTGATCGAGAGAAGGTGTTGCTCAAGGGTAAGCCCTGAGGTGATGAGGGACTCAATGGGATAGAAATATTCAAGAAAACATTCACTCCTGAGTTAGGCCCAGAAAACAAACAGCAAAGTGTTCACTGATCTCAGTGTCTAATAAGAGATCAACAAGCAATTATAAGAGTGGAAAAATGCTCAGACTACATGACAGAAAATATATGTCTCTGTGGATGTTACAAAAAGCCCTTACACCAGACTTGGAGTGTTCGGAGCAGGAAATGTTCTCAGAAGTGATATCCAAGCTGCTGAAGAATAAATAGGAGTTAGCCAGAAAAAGAGTGCTGGAGGGAAAACCACTCCTTGCAGCAGATGTACTAAAGCTCAAAGGAGACAGAGAAGATGGCATCTTCCAGGAATAAGAGAAGGCAGTACTATGGGGGTGGAGAACTAGAGGTGGAAGGAGCCTGGCAAGGTAAGCAGGAGGCAGATCCTGCAGGGTCTTGGAGCACAGAATAAAGAGCTCGGGGACCCAGTGGACAGCCCAGCAGACAGCATGTGGGGCTAACGCTCAGGAGAGGGACCAGCCTGGAGATGGTGATCAGGAGGTGCCGTGTAGATGGTACCTCAAGCTGTGCAGACCAGAGAGAGAAGGGAAGGGAGGTTGAGACATATGAGATAACAAAATAATCCGTACTGCTTGGCATCAAAGAAAGAAAGTCAGAAGGTATGCTGAACTTGGAAAAATTATCTACAAATGGCTGTCTCTCCTTTTCCCCTGTCTTCTTCCCCCAGCGTCCTCTGTGTCCCCTGTGGAGTGACTCTCTTCCCTGCATTTATTAGTTTCTCAGCCGTCTTCTCCATCTTGCATGGCTTGACTCATTCACTCCAGTCCACACTGGAGGTGCGGATGACTTGTCCAGCACAGGCAGGTATGTCGAATATCAGAGGCTGGTGGTGCTTCCCATGAGTAAGACGCCCAGCTCAACCACAGAGGACAGGCCCAGGGACTGAGCACCTGGAGGTCCTAGTGCAGGGAAACCAAGTGACACCCTGGGAGGGAGTCTGGGCAGGGATATGGAATCAGAGCCCACAGTGAAGTATGAGGCAGTAAGAAAAAGAGATGAACAATATTGGAGAAATCAAAAGATTATATACATTTCTCTGTTCTGTTTCCTAGGGACCTTTATTCACTCATTTATTCACTTACATTAAAAAAAAAATCACTGAGCACCTTCAGGCCCGGAACTATGTTAAGTACAGGATGTACAACAGTAAACCAGATAGTGCACTTATTTCTTTTACAAAGTCAGGGCATCTGTTGTCCCAAAGGAGAATGTCTCCTATTTAAAGTATTTAACTCCTTTAACTTCAACATACCCAAACAAATCACTTTCATTACAGTTTTCTGACTGTGACCCCGGTGAGTTGCCTGTTATAAATTAGAAACCTCTGGCAAGAGAGAACTGAGACCAAAAGTTCTCCTTGAAGGGAAATCTAATCTTGATGCCACATTTTGAAAATCAATTATGTTTGCTAACTCATGCTAAATTACCCACAGAACAAAGGCTTTAAGTCTGCATACTCCTGATTCCTTAACCACTCTGAGGCTTTGAAGATGAATTCATAAAGACAGGCTTAATTTGTCTGACTAAAAAGCTGGGAATAACTATTCAGTATATCAATATAATTACAGCAACATTAATTTTCAAATTACATACATCAGTGACAGTAATTAAAAACAGCACATACCTAATAGTCACTTTTTAAAAAGAAGGCATGGCTGAGAGGCGAACAGAAGCCTGCCTGGACAGAGGGATGGTCCAGCTGGACATGGAGCCCTGCCATGTTCTCGCTACCAGAAGTGGAGCCAGAGAACGTCTCCGCCATAGCCTTCAGAGCAGCAAAGGAACACAGGAGAAGGTATCCCGCAGGATGAAGAGTACTACGTGGTCTTAAGAGCAAGATTCCAAATCTTTCCTGCTAAATATTTACATCATCCTTTCCAAGACCTTGCTCAGAGTCAGATTTCTTCCATATATACTTCTAGAACACTAACTACAGGCCAGGCACTCTACAGCCAGCCGGTGCTGCGGAAAGAGCACTGAACAAGTCAGACAGGTGAGATGGGGAAGACAGCTGGTAAACTAATAAACACAAGAAAGATGATTACTACACAAAGAGATGCCCAGGTTGCTGTGGCAACAGGATGAGGGAAAAGGAGGGGCAACAACAGCTCTGTCAATAATTTTTCCAAGAGTTTAATGGCACCATCTATTGATTCTTAAGCTTCATTTTTAACTTGAAATTTTAAAAAAAATACATAGACATTCAACAGCTGATTTTAAAAAAATGCTCATCTACTATTTTAGCCTTTTATTGATCCTGACCACGAAAAAGTGATTGTTGGGAAGGGTGGGAGAAGGGATAAACTGGGAGTTCTAGATTTGCAGATACTAATATACATAAAATAGATAAACAACAAGTTTATACTGTATAGCACAGGGAACTATATTCAATACCTTGTAGTAACATATGGTGAAAAAGAATATGAAAATGAATATATGTATGTTCCTATGTGATTGAAGTATTGTGCTGTATACCAGACATTGACACAACATTGTAAACTAACTATACTTCAATTTTAAAAATGGAAAAAAAAACTAATTGTAAAACATTATATTTATTCCCAACACATTAAGTATTAACCCAATATTTTTAATGTATCTTTTTTTAAGAGTCTTAAAAAACTAATCACCATATAAACCCATAAGGATAACAGACAATTCAAAAAGCAAACCACTTCCCTGACAGCAGTTTAGCATGGTAGCTATCAAGACCATGGATTTCAGTATCAGACTAACGTGGTTTTGAACCTGACCCTGCCATTTACAGGCAGTTACTTAAGTCCTCTAAAGTTCAGTTTCTTTTCTGCGCTGTTGCAAGGATTAAAGGAAACACTGTGTGTGAAGAGCGGAGCATCATGGTTTACACACGGCAATGTAACCAGTGGACGGAAGAAAGGCAACATGCACAGAGCAGTGAGCAAGTCAGGAAAGGTCCATCTTTAACTTTAAACATCTAATAGTACCCAGTTAATTTCAGCAAAAACAAAAAGATTTTGAACAGATGGCTTTAGTCTGAAGCTAGCAGCAAAACACCTGGTGGAGAGCATTTGTGACACCTTGCCAAAATAAAAAGCCTCATAAATTTTAGATATGGGATAAATAATGTTCTACCTGCAGCTGTATACCTAAAGGTTGCTCATTTCAATTTGCATTTCCTAATGTATATATAGGCTGTTTTCTACTCTTGCTCATGTGTAACAAGTGACAAGGGCTTAATCATCAATACTGGGTTAAAAAAAAAATCAAAAGAAGATAGGGTCATATAGTCCCCAACCATTTGCTGGCACTAAATTGTTCCCTAGGGTATCTTCATGCTCCTCCTTTTCTTGGGAAAGCCCATCTTGAGACAGGAGGCAGCAGAACCAGCAAGCTCCTCCTATCAGCCACAAGAACAGAAGTTTGCAAAAGTGGTCCAGTTTCCTGAAGGAGTTATTAGTCTTCCCAAAGCCTGATGCTAACACACTTTGACAATCATACTAATTAGGGAAAGCTTTTTGTCAATTGTGGTCCTTAGCTGGATGGTTAATAGAGTATGCTTTTATCTTCAACATAAAGAGGACTCTTTTTTTTTAATTATGTTGTCAGATGTAATTATAGAAAACTGGGTACAAATGAGATTATGGGATCTATCCTGAGGGGCAACTTAACACAATGAAGCTCTGTGTTCCATTCTAGCAAATAAGGTCAGCTGGAGATGTTTTTCCTCCAATTTTAAGGAACTATAAGTGTTTTAAAATGCGTCTTTATAAAAGCAACAATTACTCTGTGAAACCTGCTTAAAACATAATAAGTGGAAATCTAAACATTAAAAACATGTTCCCTTCTAGTCCTAATACATTTAAGTTTTAAAAGTATGAAGTACTACAAACATATAAAACATAATAGAATAGAAAACCATCACCAAGATTTAACAGATTTTTAATATTTGGGCATAATTTCTCCAGAGTGCTCTTTATTTAAAAAAAAAACAAAACAAAACATTACAAACAGAGCTAAACCCTACTCCAATCCCAAGACAGCCCCTTCTCCTTCATTTGCCCCCAAAAGTAGCCACAGTGGTGAACTAACACATATAATCTTTTGCAACTTACTTTTTTTAACTCAACTTATTTTTATATTTATTGGTGTTCACACCTGTAGATGCAGTTTTGTGCTAATAAGTGTAATGGATTTATTTTTTATTGAAGTATAGATGACTTACAATATTATCTTAGTTTCCACATAACTCAACATAGATTTTTGTATAGACTACACTCCATTCAAAGTCATTATAAAATACTGACTCTGTTCCCTGTGCTGCACATTAGAGCCTTGTGACTTAGGTGTTTTATACCTGATAGTCTGCACCTCTTAATCCCCTTCACCTATATTGCCCCTCCCTCCACTCTTATTCCCTCTGACAACCACTAGTTTCTGCTCTGTATCTGTGACTCTATTTCTGTTTTGTCATATTTGTTCACTGGTTTTATCTTTTTGATTCTACATATAAGTGAAAACATGCAGTGCTTGTCTTTTTCTATCTGACTTATTTCACTAAGCATAATAGCCTCCAGGTCCATTCAATGCTGTCCCAAACGGCAAAATTTCATTCTTTTTTATGGCTGAGTAACATTCCATTTTTATCCAAAGAAAACAAAAACACTCATTTAAAAAGATACATGCACCCCAATGTTCACAGCAGCATTATTTCTAACAGCCAAGATACGGAAATAACCCAAGTGTCTATCAACAGATGAATGGATAAAGAAGATGTGGTATACATATATGTACATACATACAGCGGAATGTTGCTCCATGATTCACTCATTTTGAATGCTGAGTAATACTCCATTGACACAGAATAAACCAGTTTATTTATCTTTCCCTTAATATATTTCTTTCTCTTCCTCAGATCACTAGTGAATACCTTTGTGCACTGTATCCTTGTAAACATGTGCCGGATTTCCCAAGTGCAGGTACCTAGCAGTGAAGGTGCAGGATCACATGGGATGCAAATATCCAATTTTATTAAATATTGCCATACTGCTTTCCTGAGTTATTGTACCGTTTATATTCTCAAGAGTACCTGTTTCTCCACTCCTTTGACAGCACTTTGTTTTATTAGACGTCTAAGGGTTAGCCACTCTGAGGAGCATTATCTGGTGTCTCACTGTGGATTCAATTTGTATTTCCTGATAGTAAGGAAGATAAGCATATTTTCACACAATTATCAGCTTTGGGTGTCTTCTGTGAATTGTCCATTCATACCCTTTGCCCATTTATCTAATAGACGGTTTCATCATTTTCTTATTAATGTATAGTATAACAAATATTTTTGTCTATTTTGAGTACTTGTTAAATGTTTTGCAAATATCTTCCCCTAATCTGTGTTTTTGTTCTTAACTCCAATCTTTTCATTATGATTCGTGCTTTATAGGAAGTCTTGATATTTTATATTTCATTACATATGTATAAGGCAGTGGCTAAGCACATGGGTGCTTGAGTCAGACTGCCCAAGTTTAAATCCTGACTCTCTTACTAGCCATGTAGCCTTGTATGTTACTTAAGGTCTCTGTGCCTGAATTTCTTCATCTACAAAAAGGGAGTAACACTTGTATCTATGGTTGTGAGTAGATGAATTAATATATATAAATACATAAGAACAGTATCTGACATAATGTAAGCACTTGACAAATGCATTATTGTTACCATTACTCATAATCATCTCAGCTATTTTATATGACTTTTAGCATCGATTTGTCACATTCCTTGAAAAACCCTATTGGGATTTTAAGTCCCATTAACACCTCACAAATTAAATATTAGAATTAACAAGGGGGAAATTTTACCTCTACAATGGAGGTATCTAGGGGTCACCACCTTAACCAACCAAGGGATCAAGCAAAGCATGACCAATAGTGGGACGACCTAACACGTGCTGCTTGATGCAAAGCATTAAGAAGCCTACAGCATCAACTGTAAACCACTCGTGCCAAAAGTATCCAATCTGAATTTAATGAAGCACTTAGACCTAACTTCCAATCTGCAGGAAATATGAGTGATGGAACAAGTCAAGCTACACAAGAGACAAAGCCAGAACGTGGAACATTCTACAGACAATGGCCCATCTCTTAAAAAGTCACTGTCATGAGGGAAAAAAGTGGCAGGCTGTTACAGATTAAGAGACTAAAGGGACATGACAGTTAGAAATGTATCTTGTGGGGGGAGGGTATAGCTCAGTGGTAGAGCGCATGCCTAGCATGCACAAGGTCCTGGGTTCAATCCTCAGTATCTCCATTAAATAAATAAATAAATAAAGTTAATTACCTCCCCCTCCATAAAATAAAATTTTAAAAAATTTAAAAAAAAGAGAAATGTATCTTGTATTGAATTCCATTTTGGAAAAAAAAATCTGTAAAAGTCATTTTGGGCATAATTGGGAAACTGGATATTCGATCATATTATGAAATTATTATATAGTTTTCTTAGGTATAATAATAATGGTATTGTGATTATGTAGGTGTATATCCTTATTTGCATGAGATACATACTAGAGTATTTAATGTCTGTAACAACTTTAAATGTCTATAACTTAATTTCAAATGGCACAGCAAAAATTAAAATGCATAGATGAGAAATATACCAAAGCACGACAACATATCAACAATTTTGAATGCAAGTGGTGTGTATATGGTGTTCATTTTGGTATTCTTCCAAGTTTTCTCAATTTTGCTCTTTTTTCATAATAAAAAGTTGAAAACATAAATTGCATTAGCTTTACAGATTGATCTGCAGAAAAAGTGTTACCTACACAATACCTACAAACTACAGGGCTTTCCATTTATTTCAGTCTTCTTATATGCGTTTCAATAAAGTTTTATAAATTCCCCTGTAAAGGCCTTTTACGTATTTTGTAGGTTTATTCAAAATATCTTAGAATTGTATTGCTTTTGTAAATGGTAACTTTACAACGGCCCTGTACATATCGACCAGTGAACCACCTGAATATTTTGCTGATTTGTCTCAATACCAGCACTCCTTCTGTAACAGCAGAACCACCCCAAGATATTTCAAATACGTCCAGACTCAAACCTCTGCCCAGCTACTCATGGAAAGGGTCATTGTCTAATTAGCTTCTCCCTTCACATCACTTCTCAGACCCAGCTTCTCTTTTTCTTTCTCATTCCCACCACTCGTTTCTAGACCCTAATGTGCGTCCCTACTTTCTCAGCATCTCCCAAACTTACGTAGTCAGATTAAACTTCTACAAGCATTCTGATTATGCTGTTCTCGATCAAACTTCTTCAAGAGCTCTCCAAGCTGAATGTATATAGCAATGGTGGTGGGCAGAGTATTAGTCCCCCCAAAGCTGTCTACCTCCTAATCCCTGAGCCTGTGAACAGATCAGGTTACACAACAAAGGGGAATCAAGGCTGCAGATGGAATTAAGGGTACTAATCAGCTGTCTAAATAGAGAGATTGTCCTGAAAGATGCAGGTACGCCTGATGTAATCACAAGGGTCCTTAAAAGTTGGAGAGGGAGGCGTGACTACAGAAGGATGGTCAGAGAGGTGTGACACTGCTGACTGTGAAGATGGAGGAGGGGGCCGTGAGCTAAGGAAAGCGGGCGGCTTCCAGGAGCCCGAGAAGGCAGGGAGATAGACTTACCACGAGAGCCTCCAGAAAGAAGACAAGTCCTGCTGACATCTTGATTTTAGCCCAGTGAGACCTGCTGGGCTTCTAACCTACAATAAGACAATACGACTGTAAACTAGTAATTTGTGTTGTTTAAAGCCACGAGAGGTTTTGGTAACTTCTTACAGTGGCAATAGAAAACTAATACAGCACCGTATTCCAAAGGTGCTTGGATTCAGGGTGAGAAGTTATATTTTCACCTTAAGATATATTCTTCAAGAAGAGTTTATGAAAAACTCTGCACTGTTGAAGGAGATAAGGAAGGGAGATTTAACATATTGGCACAGATGAATGGAATCGGTTCTTCACTGCCCATTGCACTCTCAATCTGTGTACAACTTCTTATTCCATTGGTCAGAACCCAGAAGATAAGAGACGCAGGGGACCCTGAGCTTAACTGAAATTCTTTATTTCAAAATTTTTACTCATGTGTTTCCCTTGAAATAAATATTCACCAAATGCTAGGTGACCCTGGTTTATTAGTAAAAACAGGAATTTAGTAATATAAAGAAGATTACTGCTTTTGAGCCTCAAAGCAAA
This sequence comes from Camelus ferus, assembly GCF_009834535.1. Classification (NCBI taxonomy): domain Eukaryota; kingdom Metazoa; phylum Chordata; class Mammalia; order Artiodactyla; family Camelidae; genus Camelus; species Camelus ferus. Next base: position 107,843,726 of record NC_045697.1, on the reverse strand, counting down.
ATACAGTATGTTACTCACTACGATTGCTATTAGCATTTGGGGCAGGTCAGTTCCTTACTGTGTGTGCTCAAACTACTGGCCATTAAACACCCCTGGTCCCTGCACACTAAATGCCAGCTGACCTCCCTCCCAGGCCACCCCATGTCCCTTGACAACCAAACACACACCACAGGTATTTCAAAATGCCCTTGCCCCAGGTCAAGAACTACCCACATAGTGTTAATTAATAAGGAATCTAATCTACTTATGGCAATTCGCCTAGCCTGTTCCAACAAAACTCACTCATGGTCTTACACACTATTTTAGCAGAGTCAGGCATATTTAAGGAAATATGGTTTATAAGGAAACATGAGATGACTGATAAAAAGAACAGACAATGGAAACAAACTGGAAATGTTCACTGAGTTGGGAAAAATTAAAATAGCTGTGGCCCAACATCCGACAAACCAGAAAAAGATATAAATCTATAATCTGTCATTTAAATTCCCCTTCCAAAGACAACACTAACACCAGAAAATAATCAGAACCCTGTGGCACCTTAAGAGTCTCAGAGAGCTTCCACTCTCTTCTAGAACTATGTCTGGGCCTGGCCACTCCAGCATTTGCAAAAGACCTGACGCTTTATTTCTCACCAAACCAATGATGAAGAAACTATACAGAGTAGAGTATTTCTTTCTACCTCAAACTGTAAACATGTATTTACTTCTTAAAATAAAATCAGTGCTTTCGATCTAAAATTATGACCATTATCTTGCTGGGAAACAAATTAATTCGAGAAAACAGCTGTGAAGGGTCTCACCATATGCCACGATGTATTGACACAAAATTAACCTGAAAAGCTAAGAATATCAAAAGTGCAGGTTTTACCCATCGTTCAGGATATGCTCTTAGAGAAAAACTAAAACAGGTCCTAACCTAACAGGAATGAACTCAGAAATGGTAACCCATGTAGTTCCCTCTGTTGGCTTCTTCTGAGCTGACACTGCTCAGCCAAACAGCATCTCAACTTAGACTCCTCCGCTCCCTCCGAAAGATTTCCTCTAAACATTTTTTCATAGAAGGTGCCCAGGACAGCTTGCTGCAAAAAAAGGAATTAAAAAAAAGTTTTTATCATTAGCCGGAGAGAGGGTGGGAAACAGGCCAACAAGAAGGACCTACCGGACAAAAGTAGGTGTTGTCCACGATGTGATGGGCCACCATGCTGTTCTCGGCAGAGAGAGACATGATGAAGAGCAAAGCATCCCGGGCCTGCTGGCCCACTGCCCCCTCCCGGTGAATAAAGGGGATTAGAAGGGAGAAGATGAGGAAGTTGGCTGCCCCCTGGTCCTCACTAGTGTGGAAGAAGAGCTCCAGAATGGATGGATCTTTGGCAAGAATGGAACAGAGCTGGTTCAGCAGGACGACCAGCTTCCCCTCCACAGTGGGGGTGGCTGTTCCGGAACAAGAGCTCAGCAGCATCATCAGGGGCCTCAGAATGGGCTTGTGGCACAGCAGAGGCTGGTGCGCCTGGGTGACCAACATCTCGTACATCTTCAGCTGCTCCATCTTCGTCTCATCCGTAAACTCCCGCCTCAAGCTCCAGAGGAAGAGTTTTTCCATGATGTTCTCAGAGACCACAAGTTCCAGGATTGGCCCCATGGCAGCATCCTTGGCTTGCTCTTCAATCAGCAAGAAGAGCATGTGTTCAACATAATTCTGCACAGCACTGGCCTCATCTGGAGGGATGGACCCATATTTTGCCTGGGTGTTCTTCAATGGGTCGTGTTTCTCTAAGATTTTCACAACCTGTAACCAAACCAAGCATTTGTCATCCATCTGACACTTATTGTCACTACAAAAACACACCACCACTAACCGTACCAAGTCTTCATGGAAATAAATGCGAGAGCCACAGCCCCCAACAAGATGTATGTGAGCATTGTGTTTCTCTCATGAGAATAAAATGAAGGGGTTAAACCACAGAAAGACGATGTCTGAAGATGTACATTTACAATAGTTACAAACGCTGGCAACCTAAATGTCAAATAAAGTAGTGTGGTTATGTAAATCAGGCTACATGCATTCCTGGGCTCATTATTATGAAGACTATTGAGCAAAATAAAAAACTGTAAGTGATATGTTAGATGAAAAAAGAAGTCACTTGTATCAAGTCAGACCCATTATTATCAACTATGCCAAAATCATGCAACTGAAAAAAGACTGAAAAGAAACATGGAAAAATAGTCGTCGTCTTTGTCTTCAAAGTAATGACAAGTTCTTAAATTCTCTTCTAAACTGTCAAGAATATAATAGTGCTCTTTAATTTTCAAATACATTGCATAAGTAAGACTACTGGAGTCCTCCTACAAATAGAGCTGATTTGGAGATTTCAGCAGTAGAACACATGCCCTCAACAGAACAATAACCCTCCCTCCTCTGCTTGGATTGGCAGCCTCTTCAACCAAGCATCATCAGGAAGGATGAAAGGAAATTAACAAACACGACACATACCTAGCAGAACAACGTATAGCATATGTGGAAATTCTAAAAATGAAGGATCTGAACTGTGCATTTCTTTAAGCCAGCGGGGAGAAAACTCTGAGATAACCAATTACAAAATAAATCCCTAAAGCACGGGGTTTCTGTTTGGGATGATGAAAAAGTTTTGGAAATAGGAGCAAAGGTTACATAATATTGTGAATTTAAGTTAATGCCATTGAATTATATACTTATAAATGACTGAGATGGCAAACTTCGTTATATGCATCTTACCACCAAAAAAGAAAAAATTCAATTAACAGTATAAATAAATAAATAAAGCCCTAATTAGGTCACATGACAGCCCCAGTGTGTCTCTCCCTTACCACCGCTGGCATTTTGAATGCTTCCTACCTCCTCTGCCCATCAAGACTGAATTTCTACTTTGGGACCTGAAAATTAAAACAATTCTATCTCTCAACCTCCATTTAACTTCATGACTTGGAATTTCTATGATAATATCCATTTAATTTACTTCCTTTAAAATGTATACCCACATTAATTTTTAGACAATCAAACATTCCATCAACGACTTTAACTTGTTCCTTTTTGCCTGTCTGAACTGCATGCTGTATGGAATATGTTTAACTTCAGCAGTCCCCTCCCAGCTCAGTTCTAGGACATGCTGTTACGCGTTCTGGTATTTGGGTTACAGAATTTTTGCAAGTCACTGCAGAGGCTGGCAAAGGGACCATGCTATGTCAGTGTGCACGAGCAATGAGGGAAATATATTTCTCAGGGAAAAGTCCAAGTTCTTCCTCTGTCAGAAGCAGGGCAAAGGAACTTTTATAGACTAGGCTAATATATCCTTATGAATAAATAGGTTTCCACAGAATCTCTAAACTCCATCGATTTCCATTATAAAATTTAAAATACCATCAGAAAAAACTCACCCCAGCACCCTTGAGTTGACATTTTCAACCAGGAGGGGCTTTGTTAGCAGATACCTAGGAGTTACAAGACTCAATGACCAAGGGCCGGGGTCTACCCACTGGCCATCCCCCTCCTTCACTGCACTCAGACTCCAGAGTCCCCCGACTCTCCCCCACCCTCCAAGAAGCCCTCCAGGACTCCCCGCAGGCCTGATGACCTCAGTGGCAGAAATGCTGGGAACTGCTGTCCTCCCTTCCCTTTGCTCTGGCCGTGAGGGAGCTCAGTACCACACTTGTCCAAAAGGGGGCTCCACCTCAGCACAGCATGCTCTCCAGCCCCAAAGTTCTAACTTCAAGGCCCCACGTTCTGAAGAACAAATTAACTATACACTTTATCAGTTCTATAATGTCAAAGTCCACGTATTGAGTTTACTTTTGAGAGCTATCCATACAACTAAGCCTCGGGGCAGAAATGTAATTATATTTCTCATGTGTGCTCACACTGTCTAAACTGCCTAAAACTGGGATTGTGTATTATACGCTGATAGTGGCTTGGCAAATTAGCTCAATCTTTCCAGAAAACAATCTGGCAATACGTAACAAAAGCTATAATACTGTTCCTGCCCTTTGACTTGTTACACTCACTTTGGGGAAAATGCCCCAAGGAAACAACCTCGAAATAATTTGTTTAAAACTGTTCACACCAATGATATTTTCAATAATGAAAAATAAAAATATTATTAACCCAAATGGTCAAGAATAAGAGAATTATAATCACTATGTTATACACCACACAATGTTCACCATACACTAAAACTATTAAAAATAAACACTAAGTGAATCATATTGCATGCCAATATATACATGAAATAATTTAACTTAAAAACTAAATATACTGACAAACAGATGAATGATTAGAAGTGAGTATGAAAAGATATAAATGAGATCTTAAGGCTAATTAGTTCTTCTTCCCTATAAATTGTTCTAATTTCATAAAATAAATAGAAGTAAAAGCAAAGTAATTTGTACTAATGTCTTAAAAAAGGACCAAAACACTGAGTTAAAAACAATGAATAATTCTCAGAAATTCCTAAGCAATATAAATTTTACATTGCATATTGTGTTTACTATATGCATACATGTAAATATTATTACATATCTAAGTGTATATATGTAAGAAAGAGCAAAACTATTTACATGATCACTAGTTACATTTTTCTCATTGAATTAATCATCATTTATATTATTTATTCCAATGCATTCTTTGGCAGACAGACCTACTCTTGGGGGAGCTGTGAGAAACCTAAAAAAGAAAGCTGAGATTTTTATCTCAAGCTATTGCAAGCTATTTAGTAGATTTTATTCTATTTTATTTTATTTTTAACACTTTTATTGTGGTATGGTTCCCGTATAGTAAATTACACGTATTTCAGATGTACAACTTGATGAATTTTGATAGATGCATACACCAATGAAACCACCACCACAATCAAGATAGCTTACATTTCCATCACTCCCCAAGAGGTGCAATTTTTGAATTCCCAATTTATCTTTCCCATCCCCTTTACCCCCTGGTAACCCTGTTTGTTCTCTGTGTCTGTGAGTCTGTTTCTGTTTTATAGATAAGTTCGTTTGGCAGCTTTTAAACTGAAGCATCTCTCTACCCCTTTATAGCAGCAGCCCCTCTACACTGCCTTCTGGGTTAATGCGTGGAGAAACCCGAGAACAGAGCTATAATAACCCATGGATATGTAAGATTTGCTGATCATCTGGAACGGAGCCCTTTGCTCATTCCCAGCCCTGGCCAGGTGGTTTTACTGCCTGGAAGATGGGTGTGTTACAACCAAGACCGGTGAGTCACGGAATCCACATCAGCAAAGGGCTGATTATGCACTGTGTTGCCACTTGTCCTTCACCTCCCTCCTTAAGTGTCAGCACCCTCCCAGGCCACCTCCCTTTTCCTTCCAGGCAGACACGTCCACGACCTGCTTTTACAAGTGGGTTCTGGGGGCCCACGCCCTGGGCCTGGTTCCCATCCTGACATGGAATGCCTGAGAAGCTTCTTGGCTAGAGCACAGCTTGCACTGAAACTTCTGTTCTGATGTCCCAAGTGGGCTGCCCGGACGGTGTCATGGTCCTTTCAGTTTTCACAGATGATTCCTGATGTGACCTCGACTTTTCCTTATTATTTCCTTCCGTGCCCTCTGCTCACATCACTCCCACCAAACTCCAACATTCCCGGCCCCTGACTTCTGCTGGCTGCCTGGTTTGACCTCTTTATCTGCTATGGATCCAGGAGCTCATGCTGATCACGGTGGCTTCCCTGGGCCCAGCTCACCCCTATGACCATCCTGCATCTTACATTCTCAGCCCTGCTTCTGATTCCCAGGCCCCGCTGCTTCTCAGCTGCATAATGTCAGTCTCAGGGACTCAGTTCAGGGGAAAAAATAAGATTATGGGGGCTGGAGAGACCCAAGCAGGAAAATGTACTTTGCAAATATTTCCTTTATTAAGCAAGTTCACTTCGTTAGGCTAAATAACATTAAATAAACTGACTGGCCCCTGATGTAAAAAGCCCATGCTTATTAAGCATGTAAACCAGCTGAAATCAGATACAGCACGGTAAACGTTTTGTAGATCAGAGCTGGGCATTTGTTGATCTATAAACTTTAACATATACAAGCTGATCCATGTATATATGTACACACACACACACACACACACATATGGATCATGAGCCTGGATCACAGTCTGCAGTTCTAAAAAGAAACAAATACACGAAGAATCAATAGAGTGAACAATGGTGTGCAGATTATCTGACCAATAGAGCTAAATTTTGACCTAAGTTCAAAGTCTTCTGACCTATAAATATGAGGATTATTGGAGTTCAGTAAGATAAACAAAGAACATATTTCTTTCATTAACATGTTGATCGCCACTGTGAATTGGGTGTCCCTGAAGAAACACAACTGTCACCCAGATTTGGGTGACGTGGTGATCAACGTGTTAAGGAGTATCAGTTACTCCTTGCTTCTGCTCTAACAACAACCCCCATCAGTCAGGGATAATGGGCCTGAATTTCAAATATTCACAAATTCTAAATAGGAAGCTCAAATGCTTTCAGAATGAAAGGTATACATAAATCACATAATCACACCTCAAGCTAATAAATAATCATTCTTCACGATAAACACACGTGCTTGTCTGTCAGGACATTAGCTTCGACTCTATCCTAATATTGTTCTATGTCTTATCTACAGGCAGGTATCAACAGATGACCATTTGCGCTTCTTTGGTTAGAGCCTAGTTATTTCAAGAAAGTCGCATGAGTGCAGCCCATAACTTCCAAATCCTTTGGAAGGCTGATTTTTAGTGGCAGGGTGGAAAAACCCAAGTTACTAAGCAACGTTTTCCATCACACAGAAGGAGGACAAGATTTAGTGATCCTAAGCCAAATTCCACTTAATGTACCAAATGAACTACAACAAAAGTAAGTTTCCAACCACTCCTTGTTACTTAATGTGTCTTTCAATTTCAGGTATTTCTTACACACCTATTCCCATGGCAGACCTTTATGGAGTCATTTCTTTTTACATTAAGATAACAGCCTTATAACATATGTGTACTTGCACAAGCTGGTTAATGTCAACTACAGTCCTGACCTCCAGAGATGTATCTAAATCTGGAATTAGAATAACACGGAAGCTCTACCTACAAGCCTTATCTCCTTGGGACCAAAGTAGTCTAGTAATTACTGGAATACAGAAGCATGGTGGGAGCATCAGTCAATAAAATAGCACAGTAAACTAACCCTTAATTTAGGTTTGTGTGTGTGTATGTGTGTGTATATATATATATTATTTAAGTATTAGAGAAAAGATTTAAGAGTAATGATCTATGTAATAATATTCCAGAGAACACAGTAATTCCAACCACAGCAAAAACAGACTCATCACCGAGCCTGTGGTGGGAGAGTTGCTGATGTTTCAACACGTCCGACCACTTGAGAGTCTAAAAGAAGCACAAGCTGACGCCCTGGTCCTCTAAAGGAGCACAGCTCTCGTTCTGCTTTACTTTCTACTGTCAAGTTGGGAGATACCTGGAAAGTTGAGAAGAGTGACAAATTTTTTAAATGTCACACTATTAACATCACTTTATTAAGATATTGAGAAGATTAATCAGAGTTCTCTACTACTTTCCAAGCTTTCATCTCTCAGAGACTTCACGTAATTTCTCTAAAATTGTCTATTTAGTCTATGACAAGGCACAGACCAAAAGAGTGAACCTGGACAGAGCAAAAGAATGAGTTTCACAGGAAACAGGTTAGAATGATAATCTCAAATCCCTGTATAAGGGCTCTAGGCTTCTTTAATGGAGCCTGGCTACTCGGAGCTCCATACAAGTTACCACACTTAAAACATATCATCTGCTTTTCACTATTATGGGAAGACATCTGACTGAATTAATTAATCTAGACGATTCCATCTTTTTCCCATCCCTCTCCCCTCCAAGAAGAAAAAGGCTACTAAATCCACTAGCATTTCTTTATCCATCACCATTACATTATCTGAGCTCTGAAATGTTCTTAGCTTAAAAAATTGTATAACAGCCTATTTTTTGGAGGCTGAGGGTGGTAAGAAGTTTGCGCTATTAAGAAGTATACAGAGATGTGCATGTCCATTTGATTTTTTTTTAACCTTTGTTCTCCTGGCTTTAAGAGCAGACATCATTTAGTATATAACTAATATTGATTCAATACGTGAAAGGAGAGAATAGAGACTGGATAGAGCAAGGGCCAAGAAGCACCACAAAGTACAAATGTGTCATTAAGAATAACTAGTGTGTGTGTGGCGGGGCGGATGGGGGTGTAACTGACATGGTAATACAGTTGGATTGTTCATTATCTGCTGGACCAACGCTTCGTACTTCTTGCTCTCTCTTTCATTCAGAAGAAGCAAAGGCAAGACATAAAAACAGTCCACTAGATGACAAACTGTTCTTACAGACTGCTATAAAAATTAAACACACATACTCTGTCTCTCTTCTCCAGACCACTGATCATTAAATGCAAGTCTAAAGATCTTACTGGTAGCAAATTATAGAATGTTTTAATATTAGCGTATGTTCAATTCTGTTTTCCTAGGCTCTTACCTTTTCTAAAGTGATACGTCACATTTCCTGCTTTCAGTTCGACAATTTATTCAACGTCTACAATATGCTTACAATACTCTTGGCATTGGAGATTTGGTGACCTACAGGTAAATGGTCTCTGATCGTGAGGAGCTTGTAATGAGGTTGGGAAGAAGATACCCATACATGTAATTTTAACAAAAGGTGGCTGTTGTAACAGTGAAAGGACACACAAGATGCTGCTGGAGCCCAGAGTCGTGGCATAAAAGGGGGCAGAGAAGGTTTCCTGGAGGAAATAATGCCACAGATGAGTCCTGTGGCAGGAGATCCATTAGCCAGGCGGAGGGACAGTCCAGGCAGAAAGAAGAGGAAGTGCCTGAGGCAGAGAGGCATGAAATTGCATGACAGGTGTGGCCGGGAGAGGGGGTGGCCAGGAACTCCAAGTAATTTTGCATTTCTGGAGATTAAATGAGAAGTGAAAGAGGCCAGGACATACAAGCCAACCTGGCCTGTAGGTGGCTAGATGCCACTGAAATGTCCAAACACCGGAACGCCCCAGACAGATCCGGGATGTAGGTTCACTGCTCTGGCACAAGATGGCATCTCAGAAGATGAGAGGAAACATGGGCCAGAGGCTACTTCCAACAGCCTGGATTCTCCAGTATCACTATTAAGAAGGCAACTCTTCCTGGATGTCCACAATAGAACTATTCTGAGGATGTCATGAGAGCCCTGGACTCAGGGACCAGTTTGGAAACTCAAGTGCACCACTGGGCCACTCAACGTCTCTCCCTGGTGACCCCCCTGAACCAGTGAACCAGCCTTGGATGATGGTTGGTTGTATAACTAGGTGTCCCTGACTGACTGCAAAGTGTGGGTGGACAAGTGGATAACCCTGACTTCCACTGAAGGTCTGGAATAGAAGCTACTAGTAAACAGTAGAACGGAACCTGTCAAACATATGTTAATTATGCTGAATTTGTACTGAAGTATCCTAACAAACAGAACTCTGGATACCACTGACTTTTGTTGCCTTCTTTTCCCTAACTCAACATTTGAAACAGCATCGTGCTTGCCAGCTAATGGAAATACCCAATTCTGTCTATGCCACCTTTTTTTTTACCAGCCTTACAGGTTTTCTTGGGCTGCCTCAGGGGAACCCAGGGGCTACAGTCAGACTAGCCACAGGAGTTTATGTCAAATTTTTGCTCATTTCCCAGTCCTCAGCAACTGCTCTCCACCGGCTCCTGGTCTGAATAACCTCACAGCAAAATGCTACTATGTGAAGCCCCCCAAACAGTGAATAGGTAACATTTATTCCCTTCAACTGAAGGTCTCATACTCAGTCCCATATCTCTGCCCTGCCCTGACTTCACCTTTTTTTTTTTAACCACCCAAAAGAGCCAAAGCTGAGCATTTGTTCCCAATAGCCCTTCTCTAAGACATTCTTTTCCTTTCTGTCATCAAACCCTTCTTTTCCCACAGGCAAGCTGACAAAATCTCACTTCCTCCATCTCACAGGCCATTCTCCATCCATAATAGTCCCTTTCCTTGACTTAATTCCCATAATCAATATTACTCATTTTGTAACAATGTATTTCACACTGTCTTCCAAATTGGCTTATACATTCCTTAAAAGCCCAGCCCAGGGCTTATACATTTCTATGTCCTACACGTGATGCCCACAATGATGTAGCTGAAGTTTGGGCTCAGTAAATCTCCATTCAACAATTCAGTCGGCCCTCTGTATCCTTGCGTTCTGCATCTGCAAATTCAACCAATCTCGGATCGAAAATATTCAGGAAAAAATTCCAGAAAGTTTCCAAAAAGTGTAACTTGAATTTATTGCACACTGACAACTATTTACAAAGCATTTACACTGTATTAGGTTTTATAAGTAATCTAAAGATGATCTGGAGGATGTGTGGATGTGTGTAGGTTATATGCAAATATAATTTTATATAAGGGACTTGAGCATCTTCAGATTTTGGTATCTGCTGGTGTCCTGGAACCAATCTCCCATGGATATCAAGGGATGACTGTAATCACTATGACATCCACATGAATTTCTTCAATCAGTATTTTTATTCACAAAGGTAAACAGAAAAGCCCTCAAGAGCCTTTGGAAATTGAGAGAGACTAGGGGCATTTTCTAGATTTATCTAAAAGGAAAAATCAAGACTAAAGAGGTAAGAAACTTGGCCAAAGAAATGGCTGAGACAACAGTAAGACCAAGAGGGTACCCACTTTAAAGAGGAAGTGTTTAATAACTAAACCCCACTTCCTCTGACAAACATCCTTATCCTCAACTCAATATTCCTCTGCATTAAATGGAGGGGGCCATGCATCAGCTAAAGTGTAAAGCCGAAGGTAATTACTCTAATTATCTGGAAAACTCCTGAATTACTTTCTTCCTTTTGCTAAAGCAGATGTGTCCTCAATATCCAGAGCAAACCCATTATGGTTACAACAGTAAAAAATCAGAAAGTGGGAAATGCATAAAAAATCTTGGATAATGACAAGAAGCTGCAAAGTGTAAATGACCCAAAGACAGAATTGATTTTGTTTTTGATCTAAACTGTGTCCCCTATAATTGCTGTGACTTACAGGCTCGGTGCTTTAACCCATGTGCTGTTTCCGGCCACAGGAAGGCATTGGGTAGCCATTAAAAAACTGTCACATAAATAGCCACTTACCAGCTCACCTGGGGAGTGTAATGTTGGACAAGTAGTAAAGAATCTCAATTTTATTTATTTTACTGCTTGTAAACTCCCTGAGGAAAGGGGTGAGCTAGGGAAATTTCCTGAACATTCTACCCTTAATTATCCACACAAGCAGATCAGAGAAGAGTCATAGAGAAGTCAAAATGAATAAACAAAAAAAAAAAAGCTTTTATAATCAGCTTTGTAATGAATTCAGATCCTTTCAGGCATTTTCTTTCCTTAAATTACACAAGGGACCACCAGCCCGGAAAATGGTAGAGCACAGAGGTCAAATACACTGGTCTTGAAGTCACAGGACCAAGGTCTACATACTTGATTAGAAGCTCACCAGTTGTATAACCTCAGGCAAGTTATTTAACCTCTACAATTTTCCACTCCCTCGTCTGTACAATGAGGAAGCTAAAAGTAACTGCCTTGTGGGTTTGGGGAGAAGGTTAAATGATATAAGGCATTTGAAGTATTCAGCAAAACACATGGTAAACATTTAATAAATATGTATTTTAGTACTGTTAGAGTCCAAGGGACTGAATGGAAATCAGCAGGGAGAAAGGAAAGAGAGGATGTGATCATGATCAAGTATATTGCAAAGTGAGGTACAAGGCACTTGACAGCTAACTGCCATTCTGCTAAAAATATCTGAGGAACTTGCATGTTCCCTAATTGCTCTTGTGAAAACCAAGGGTTTTAACCAACTACCTATTCTAGGAAAGCAAGTAGAGAAATGTGCTTTTCTTCCTACCTGAAAGGGTTTTCCTTCCTATATTTCCAGAAGCCAAGTTACCTGTCACGCAGGTGGGGAACCCGGCTTCAGTGCAACAGAGACCCCGAGGGCTCCCTAACCAACAGAGAAGGTGGAACTCATACTTTACCTGCATCCAGTGGTTTTTAAATACAATCATGCATGTTTCTGGGTCAACTCCCTGCAGGCTCACAGCCTGCTGGAGTTTGCCTTCTGTCGCAACCGATGACATCATAAGCCTTCATAAGCCAAGTGCTTCTAAGTCATATTTAATTTTCACGAAAATTTGGTAAGCGGTCACTAATTTTCAAGTATCACAGTAGAAATGTAACTTCTTCACATTTCATTGTCACCTTCCAAAACCTGTAATGACAGTAACAAAAGATGTATCTAATTGTTTGTGTATTAAATAGGACATGGACTATTAAATTAAAATCAAAGTACAGACATTCTCAAAGTCCAACACTGAACAAAATAGCTACAAAATAGACATTTATACTCAGTCTAAAGGCTTTCTTCTATTTTCTCTCACTTTTCTTCTAAAAATATAAAATAATGATGCTGCAAAAGCTACCTGCATAAAGTAAGCAATTGTTGGCTGGATTCTCTCCACTACCAACCACAGCCCCCTAGATTATTATTCTAAATCATTCAGATCTAGTTTTGATAAACAATAAGCTATGAGATCAATGTTGATGGAATTTAAAAACACCCAGAAATAGGAAAACCATTCGTTAATAGTGACGGAAATCAATGGCTTGATGTGACGTGGGGGAGTTTTAACATAGCACCCAGACTCCTGGGTCCAATAATAGTGAATTTTTTTTTTAATTAATGACTGTCATAATGGAATTGAAAGCATTCTCAGTCATTTTGGGGATACAACCTAAGTTAAGGCTCCTAGCTTTCCTGAAAGATAATAGAATTCCAAGTAACCTTGACAAATCAGATAGAAATGATCCATCAAAAACAAGATAGTGCTTCCTTGGTGTGAAAACAAGGTAGCAGCACGCTTATACATGAAAAATGAGGTATGTGGATAAAATATGAAGAAAACCTGACTGCAACAGAGCCAGTGGGGAGGAAAAGGATACTGAGGTCACAGAGTGTGCAGGGAATGTGATCCAGTCACGTGGTGGTAAGTCCCTGACAAGAACAGTTAAGACAGCGGTATCATCCCACTGGTTTCATCAGTTCAGAAAAGGACTGGGTATGGCTCAAAACACTAATATTTTTTTAGTGTACAGACTGGAGAGAGTTCAGAGAAAAGTAATCAGAACATCATTACCAGAGCACTAGGAAACAAAACCCATGATAAAATTTCTAGACTTGTAGTGCCAAAAGATTAAAAAATAATTAAAATATACAGGCTATTTTCAACTGAGTAATATAAAGGACGTTACAGGGAGAACACTGATCAGCTCTTCCTCCTACGAACAATAAAATGTGAGAAAGAGGACTTAAGGGGACGATTCACGTTAGACATGTGGGTCATGTTCTTTGTGGAAGTGGAATTAAACACTGGGAAACAGCTAAAGGAATATTCAAAGTCAGTACTTCTGTTCGGGGAATGAGGTAGAAGGCTAACCAATCAACACTGAAGGATCTTTAAAATAAATTTTAGGACATAAGAATAGAAAACTGGTAAGAAAATTATTCATTTTGAGGATAATTTTGAGGAGAGAAACATTCTTAAGGAGAATGCAGGAGGATTAAGATGTGTAGAAAAAATTAAGGCCTGTTACAAGGACTGCACAAAGCACACACCTGAGGGAAACAGCTCACGTGTATCTTCCAAGACTATGTCTTAGTACATAAATTGGTGAATTCCTCAATGTATAATTCTTAATAATACAAATGTGTTGCTTTCAATAAGACATTGTCTACTGTTAACCATGGCCCTCTGCCACTGAGGTATGTTTCACTAGGCCCATCTGGTGTTCTAAAAATCAGGGGTGACCACCCATGCATGCAGGATGTGTGCTCCCAGTCTCTCTCTCAGTGTCTATCTCTCTCTCTCTCTCTCTCTCTCACACACACACACACACACACACACTCTCTGATCCTACCGCCACTCTCTTCACCTCACCCTGGTTGGCAGGTAGCCCTTATAGACAATAACCCAGTATGCAACTCTGTTTTAAGAGAGAAAACAAGTTCTGACTCAACTCTCTTGTTGTCCTAAACACTACATTTTTTTGAAAATGTCAAGGTCTCTTATTCGGATGGCGTCATGATAATAACTAGGAAAATCAGTGTTCTGGTTTATCCTGGAGGTTGAAAATGTAGAAGACTCTCCAAGATTCCTTCCAGCTCCAGGATTCTGAGATTCTTCCTCAAAGGAATGAAGGGAACATAAATCATGACAATTGCCTCTGAATCAAAAATAGAGACATGCTTTCTAAGATCCCTGTGAGTTAGTTCTCAAAGGGACTTCACATGCAATCTTTTCAGACAGTGAGACCGCAGCACAGACAGGATAAATATTGCAGGCCAGGCCGTAAACTTACAACGTGGTTTTGATGGAAACAGAATGTCTCTTGATTCCCAGTCCAGCGCTCTTCCTAGAAAACTATATTCTCCTTTCTCCTGGCTATACTCCTTGGCCCTAGGCCCTTCGGGAATCTTCTCTGAAAAGAGCACATCTCACTCAGTTGACGCTTAACCCATTCATATGGATGCCTGAAAAATCTAAACTTGGGAGAGAAAGGAGGGCGGTGAGGCAGGTGCAGGAAGCCCTGTGTGGGAAGGGAAAGGCTACGCCAGGAGACCCTGCTGATGAAAACACCACCTAATCCCCAAGAGGCCAGCTGGCTATTTCCACTCTGCCTCTCTCTCACTCCCAGAGTAGAGGGTTAAAGCCCTGGCATGTCCCCAGGCAACGCAAAAACTGCAAGGAATAACCTTTAATGAAAAAGAATATGAAAACAAACATATGTATGTATATGCACGACTGGGACATTGTGCTGTACACCAGAAACTGAAACATTGTAACTGACGATACTTCAATTAAAAAAAAAAGTAAAAAAAAAAAAATGCAAGGAAGAGACAGCTCCATGTTTACAAGCGATGTTTAAGGATGCACTGCCTCAAGCACTAACGTTTTCAATGTATTTCTGCATTTTCCTGTTATCAACCTTTTCTTTTTCTAATTCCAAGCTTTTTATTTAGCTCCCAGGCAACAGCTGAAAGTCCCGAGTGAGGGAGACAGAAGGACAAAACTAAGCAAAAGGCTGTGCGCAGGTAAGAGAGGCTGCGCGCGCTAGACTGTGTGCCTGTGTCACGAGCCATCACTGGCCGGTCCCCATTCCTGCCCTCTGCTGTCTCTGGATGGGGGCACCTGAAGCTGGGGACCGCCGAGGGAAAGCTTGCTGTTCTTGGCACACATGCAGCCTGTTCATCCCATAAATACACACATGGCACTTCAACTCAAATGCCACGCCTGGAGAGGGCTCTAGAGATCATCTGGCCCCTAATGAGGGATGTTTTCCTTTCTTCAAACAAACCACCACCAACCAAAAATACCCAAAGGACTCTTTTCCAAGAGTGCTTGTGTGTGGTATTGTGGTGTGGTTATTGAGGTTTTTGGACTTGCGGGGAAAGAGATGAGCTATCAAAATACAAGTACGACTGAGCTATCACACGTTCTATGCTGCAGACAGAACTGAGGACCGTGTTCTCCCCAAAGACGTTACTGAGGAGTCACATTTAAATATCTCGTTAATATTATATGCAGAAATATTTTCCATCAATAAGGAAAGAAAAAGTCTATTAACTGTTTTTAAGATAAGACAACTGATGTAAGAATTACGTGTTTTTCTTTGCTTTTTTCCAAAAGGATAGGATCTCTTTTATTTGACTATGGAAAAAGCAAAAGCATATGCTTCCGTATCACAGAATTATAAAATATTCCGTATAATCATGAAAGCTTAGACTCCAGTCATCTAGATCGTATCTCTTTCTGATGTAAAAATTCCTTCGACCTCATTCCCAAATAGACAGACATCTTCTCTAACTTCAGACTCTTTCAAAAACTACAATACTTAGGAGAGCTATAAATGTGTGAAAAATCATATTTTTCCTGGAACTATCAATGATTATATTTTAATATAGCCCTCTTTCACTATCACACTGAACTTAACAACGTATACTTTTTGGCAGTTCATTCTATATTATCTCACACATTATATTATCTCATCATATCTTCAAGTCTTTAACGTATTTAAATATAATATCCTCTAATAATGGGTCATAAAAAATTCCTGATGGGAAAGAAATGGACGGCCACCTTAAGAGGAGACACAGCCAAGGGAACATTTTTATTAAGGGAAAAGCGATCATATTTGCAGGTGTAATGAGGAGGAATCAACGAACATGGATAATTTGAAGGTACAAAATAAAGAGGATTTTGATGGAGCAAGAAGCAGAAGAAAGACGAGGACAAGAGCACAGGCAGGAGGGGTCTAGAGATAAAAGAGAAGCCTTTTCATAGTGAGTCACCAAATCTTGAACTTGAAAGAAAGACACAGCAAGGCTCCCTTCCCATCTTTCCTTCTCTGTTTCTCCTGATATTCCTCTGGTTGGTTTGTGGAAATGGTCAGAGAGTTTAGGTGGATTTAAGTAGGGAACAAAGCATTGGGGCTGAGAGTTTTTAGACCAGTTCTCCAAACATGGAAGTCAGAAAAGTTAACCTCCCTCCTCAGGGGACTTAAGCTTTGACCTGAGAGACAGGGCCCAGGGCGCCGGCTCCAGCTCTAACCAGCGTGAGACTGACTCTTGGTTTGGAACCTCGCTTAGGGAAGGAGTTAGGACTAAACGGTTATTTCGTAGACCTCTTCCAGCTCAAAAGTCATCATTTTACATACTTTACTACAACTGTTACGCTAATTGGGGAGAGGTAAGCAGATAACCATCACAGGAGGATAATGGCCATTCTACCAAAATCTCTGGACGAATTCCAGTTGTAAAAGGGATTCTTTTTAAGATTAAAGCATATTTCACTTATAGAACACAACACAGAAATCAGCCATCTCAAATATAACTTGTCGTTGGTTTCTTTGTTTTTTTCCTGTAGAAAAACTCATTGTTTTAGAATACACTTCAGAATGCTCTGAATTGGCTGCTATTAAATACAAAGAGTCTATTACTGTAAATGTGTTTATCATATAAAATTCCATCTCAGGGTGAAGATTCTTCAAATATTGGGAAAACCTGAAGAGAGGGGAACCTTGTGCCCTCAATTATAACTAATAGCAGTGGGAGGAATTCATTTTGGGTCAAACTACCTCAGACAACCTCTACTCAGAGCCTAATAAAATCCTATTACGACTAAATCCTCCCTGTGCTCTAATCCTTTGGCCCAGTTTCCTTTCCTCTCTTGCTGTCACACCACGTGGCAATCCTGGGCAGTGGAAAACAGAGCAACATCTCATAATCTCCGACTCTCCTGAACCTTGTCCTGAGACTCCCTCAACTTGTCACAGTGTGACTCTAGCCCATTCATTGTTCACTATCCACTGTTTCAGTAAAGCACACCATTTTGTTGCCCCAGGTTGCAGGTCACCAGTGAACACAGAGTGTACACAAAGAAAAGTCTTGTGATATATGGATTCCAAATAATTTCAGGCTTTGGTAAATGTATGCTTCAAAATAATAACAAGATTGCGGAAAACTGTTAATAATGCCATGAACTTGATTCCACCATGTTTTAGGTCTTAATTTCACTAGAACAAGCTGCCACATGTGCCATGCAAGTAACTGATAAGCAGGATAAATGAAGAAGAAAAGTTAAAATTAATATTCAAATTCATCCTTAAAATTTGTTATGGGACTTCACTGTCAAGGCTGTTTAAGAAACTAGACCCCTAGTGGCAAGGATCTGGAATGTAAAAAGTATAGCTTTTGAAAGTTAGAGCAAGTGTTGAGACATCAGCTCGTTGGTAACTGAACAGGAAAGTCTCTTATACACATTGGAGAGATTTGTTGAAACATGAAAACTGGACTAATAATTCAATCAGTCACTATAATCTAGGTGATATGCACCATCCTTTAGCATCACTATTTTGCTGAAAACTATTAAAGGACAAGTCAGTCATCTACCATAAAACCCTAAAATGTAGCTAAGGTGAATTCAGAAATAAGATTACTGGACAACTTCCATGGGATAGTATTTTACAGCAGAGATTTGAGGTCGATGCTCTAAATCTTTCTCCAAGAAGAACCCTCTTATACTAATGAAGTTCTTCTCAAGAAATGTTCCTGGGGAAAAAGCATACCAGTCGAACCAACATGTCTTCTCACTTTCCCTGGAAAAGCAGGTACCTTTGGGAAGTTATGCTGATTAGTCTAATACTTGTCTTCCCTGCTCTATTAGTCAGAATTAGTTCTCTACCAATATAGTCTTTCAGATGCCTTTATGTGAAAATTTTTAGATATGCAATCTGCAGCATAATTAAGATTATGTGATAATTATCTTTTGGAATAGCAACATGGAAAAAATCTCCTTTTCAAAAATGTCCTTCATCCATGCCTGGTTTAAGATGTACTCAGTGCAATGAGTATAGTAACAATAAAAAATCCCATATATCATATTCATGAATCTCATAAATTGTGGGAATATTTTTCTGGAGAGAGGTGGCAATAGTCTTCAGCCAATTCTAAGAAGGGTCCACAAATTGGCCCCCTTCCAAAAAGTTTTAAAACTACTTTAAAGATGCCTTCATGGTTCAACCATGAAGAGTTCCAGAACAGAGACTAACAGCCAGTTCAAATTCTAAAGGTAATACTGAAAAGACAGTCATGGAATTTCTGTGACTTCAGTGATAACAAAAAGCTCTGTTTCAGTAGTTTGGGGGTTGCTCCAGCCTATGAGTACCCATGTTCTTGAATAATAATCAGTTCAGGCCTCAGTGCCTCACAAATTTCATGGCTGGTTAGGTACTTCCACTCCTACTCAAAACACCACGAAGTCTGACATCATTGGTATAAAGCGATTAACATTTATTTCATTTAAAAAAATTATTATTATTATTTTGGGGAGGGTGGTAATTAGGTTCATATATTTATTTTTAGAGGAGGTACTGGGGATTGAACCCAGGACCCTGTGCACACTAGGCATGAACTCTACCACTTGGGCTGTGTCCTCCCTCTGATTAGCATTTATTATAATGTTAGCAACAGGCTTGTAGAACATGGTCCAAAGCATCTATCTTCATCAGTCTATGAAAATGGACTGTGAAGAGTCTGGGTGCCTTCTGTGCACTATAAATATGACAGAAATGGAGTAAATCACTGGTACTTGTGTGACCCAATACATGTGTCTTGACTTCAGGTAGGTGGAATAATATTAGCACTTATGCCCAAGCAATCTAAGACCAAGAAGTTCTAATTCCACACTTTTTTACTTTTAATGAGTATAAAGATAATGAAAGACTTCCTTACATGTAAGTATTATAATCTAACAAATAATACCACTGTTGTACCAAGATTTAAAAGACTACATTTTCTCATTCAGGAGTAGGTAAAAGACCCTAGAAGTTCATAATAAAAAATTACTGTTTTAGAGGAGTGATATTACGGCCATGATCAGTTTATCAACAAGATGTCACACTGATAAAATAAAGAGCAAGATCTAGAATCACTGAAAACTTTCAACTTGAAATGTCTCCCTCTTGGCCAACAACTACATGGGCCTCAGTAGTACACCCTCAATGGACAGGTTTATGTATCTCAAGAGATGACTTCGGAGAAGTAAAAATGCATCCATCTCATACACTCAGGTGAGAACATAAACTGCTGTTCTACCTGGAAAGAGCAATTTGGCAACAGTCTTCAAAACAGAATTCGATCAGCAAAACCACTTCAAGGCATTTATCCTACAAACACACCTTCACCTGACAAAATGACAAACTGAATAATAGCAAAGAGTTGACACTTACTGAGTACTTTTCTGTGCCAGGTACTTTTCTAAAGACATCTCACCATTAACTCATTAAATCCGACCAATCCTGTGAACTATATTCCCCTCTTCCACAGACAAGGAAACTGAGGTAGGAAGAGGTAAAGGACCTGGTCTCACCAAGGTCACACAGACATCCTGGCACCTTATGCAGGTATATTCTCTTAACCACTAAGCACTTCTCTAACTACAGTGATACCTTTTGCAGCACTGTTTAGATGGTAAACAAATGGAAAGATCCCAAATATCCATCAATAATGGTCTGGTTATATAAATCATGGCACTTCTGTATAATGGAACACTATGTCACAATTTTAAAAAGGATATAACAAATCAGCCAAGATGGCAGAACAGAAAGACCTGTTCAGAACCAGAGTTCACCTCCTCTCATGAGCACACTGAAATGACAACTATTTTCAGAACAACCATGAATGAAAAAGACTGAAACCTACCAGGAAAGATCTTCTACAACTAAAGACTTAAAGAAGGGACCACAACGAGATGGGTAGGAGGGGCAGACTCAGATATAATCAGTAACACCCCAGGGTGGGTGATGCACAAACTGGAGAATAATTAATACTGCACAAGTTCTCCCACAGGAGAGTTCTGAGCCCCACATGGGGCTCCCCAGCCCGGGGTTCCTGCACCAGGAAGACGAGCCCCAGAGTATTTGGCTTTGAAAGCCAGCAAGGCTTAATTTCAGGAATCCCAAAAGACTAGAGGAAATAGAGACTTCACTTTTAAAGAGTGCATACAAAATCTCACACACACGTGGACCCAAGGCAAAAGCAGTAATTTGGTAGAAGCCTGAGCCAGACCTACCTGCTGGTCTTGGAGAGTCTCCTGGAGAGGCAGGTGGCAGCTGCAGCTCACCCTGGAGACAGAAACGGTGGAGGCAGCCATTCTTGGGAGCCCCCTCTGCTGCATGGACAGTGGCATTGGTAGGCACCATTATGGAGTCCTCCCTCTGGCTCATCAATGACAAGATCTGGCCCCATCCAACAGCCTGCAGGCCCAGTGCTGGGACGCCTCAGGCTAAGCAACTAACTGGGAGGGGACAGAGCCCCACTCATCAGCTGACAGGCTGCCTAAAGACTTCCTGAGCCCACTCACATCTAGACACGCCTCTAGAAATGGTCCTACCCACCAGAGGAAAAGAACTCAGCTCCACCCACCAGGGGGCAGACATCAGCCTGAAGAAAACCACAAATCCACGGCTTGCAGATCCAGCCAGCCCAACACAGGCCAGACCCGCCCTGGGACCAGCTGGGCCTAGAAACCAAATCCAATTGTTTCAGGAACTGCCCCCTGCCACCACCAGCAAACTGACACCAGTTCTGGGATCCCTGGATTCTGCAGCCAGACTCCGGTACCTGGTTCTCCTTACCAGTAGTCTGGTACTAACCCCAAAACCTGGATTCACCCACCAGTGGGTGGCCAATAGCCCTCGAGTCTTTGGATCCTAACTCCACCAATCAGTGAACCAGCACTATCCCCTAGGGTTCTGCAGTCAGCCACCTTGTGACCAGGCCCCACCAACGAGTTGCTGGCAGTCTCCACACAAAGCAAGGTCTAGCAATTAACCAGGCTCAGGACCAAGCAAGCCAACCAGAATGCCCACACAGTCAACCTGCCATAACAGAAGGACACACATGACTCCCATAAGGGGAACCTCTAGAGCATACAGGTGACAAGAGGGGTGTGCACTGCTGGGATTGCATAGGACATCTCCTACATAAGGTCACTTCTCCAAGGTTGGGAAACATAACTAACCTACCAGATACAGTAAAATACAAAGAGTAACTTAGACAAAATGAGGTGGAAGAGGGACACATTTCAGACAAAGGAACAAGATAAAACCCCAGAATAAGAATTAAGTGAAGTGGAGATAGGCAATTTACACATGAAAGAGTTCAGGGTAATAATTATAAAAATGATCAAAGAACTTGGGAGAAGAACGGATGCAGAGTGAGAAGTTAGAAGTTTTTAACATTGTTAGAAAATATAAAGAACAACCATACAGAGACAAGAATACAAGAAGTGAAATGAAAAATACACTTGAAGGAAATCAAGAATATACCAAATGATACAGAGAAACTGATCAGTGAACTGGAAGGCAGAGTAGTGGAAATCACTGTTGCAGAACAGAAAAAAGAAAAAACAATGGAAAGAAATGAGGACAGTTTAAGAGACCTTTGGGACAACATCAAGTGTACTAATATTTGCACTATAGGGATCCCAGAAGAAGAGGGAGAGAAAGTGGCTGAGAACATATTTAAAGACATAATAGCTGAAAACTTCCATAACATGGGAAAGAAAACAGTCACCCAAGTCCAGGAAGTGCAGAGAGTACCACACAGGATTAACCCAAAGAGGAATACACCAAGATACACTGTAATTAAAATGAGAAAAATGAGAAATGAGAAAAATCTACAACGAAGGCTACTCTACCTAGCAAGGCTCTCCTCCAGATTTAATGGAGAGATCAAAAGCTTTAGTGACAAGAAAAAGCTAAAAGAATTCAGCACCAGCAAATCAGCTTTACAACAAATATTACAGGAACTTCTCTAGCTGAAAAAGAAAAGACCACAGAGAGAATCAAAAAAATTACAAAACAAAAAAGCTCACCAGTAAAGGCAAATACATAGTAAAAGTAGGAAACCACCCATGCACAAAGCTAATAGGAAGTTTAAAAGACAAAAGTAGTAAAATCCTCTATATCCACACTAAGCAGCTAAGGGACACACAAAACAATTAGATGTAAAATATTATTCAAAAACAGTAATTGTGAGGGGAGGAGAGTAAAACAGTGTTTTTTAAGTGGATTTAAATTTAAGAGAACAGCAATTTGAAACAATCAGGTGTATACATAGATTGCTATATAAAAACCACATGGTAACCACAAACAAAAAAAATCTATAATAGATACACACACAAAAAAGAAGAAAAGAATCATAACACTAAATTGTGATCAAATCACAAGAGAACAAAAGAATAAGGAAAGAAAAGATTTATAGAACAACCCCAAAACAAATCACAAAATGGCAAAAAGAACGTACATATTAATAATTACATTGAATGTAAATGGACTAAATGCTCCAATCAAAAGACACAGATTAGCTGAATGAATACAAAAATAAGACGCATATATATGCTGCCCACAAGAGACTCAATTCAGATCTAAAGACACACACAGACTGAAAGTGATGGGATACAAAAAGGTATTCTATACAAATGAAAGTCAAATGAAAGCCAGAATAGCAATATTTATATTAGACCAATTTGACTTTAAAATAAAGACTGTTACAAGAGTCAAACAACCTACATAATGATCAAGGGATCTATCCAAGAAGAAGGTAAAACAACTGTAAATATGTACACGCCCAACATAGGAGCAGCTAGATATGCAAAGCAAATATTAACAAGCATAAAAGGAAAAATAAACAGTAACACAATAACAGTAGGAGACTTTAACATCCCACTTACATCAGTGGAGAGATCATCCAGACAGAAAATCAATAAGGAAACACTGGCCTTAAATGACACATTAGACCAAATGGATTTAATAGATATATATACAAAAGTATTCTATCTGAAAGCAGCAGAATACACATTCTTTTCAAGAGCACATGGAACATTCTCCAGGATACATCACAGGCTACATCACAAAACAAGCCTCAGTGAATCTAAGAAAACTGAAATCATATCAAGCACTTTTTCTGACTATAATGCTATGAGACTAGAAATCAACTAAAAGAAAAACCTGCAAAAAACACAAACACACAGAGGCTAACCAATATGCTACTAAAAAACCAATGGATCACTGAAGAAATCAAAGAGGAAATAAAAAAATACCTAGAGGCAAATGAAAATGAAAACACAACAACCTAAAACCTATGGGACACAGCAAAAGTAGTTCTAAGATGGAAGTTTACAGCAACACAAGCTTACCTCAGGAAACAAGAAAAATCTCAAATAAACAACCTAACCTTACATCTAAAGGGATCTGAAGAAGAACAAACAAAACCCAAAGTTAACAGAAGGAAAAAAATCATAAAGATCAGAGCACAAATAAATGAAATAGAGACTAAAAAACAACAGAAAAGATCAAAGGATAGAAAGCCCAGAAATAAATCCATGTACTTATGGTCAATTAATCTACGATAAAGGAGGCAAGAATATACAATGAAGAAAAGACAGTCTCTTCAAAATGTGGGGCTGGGAAAATTGGACAGTCACATGTAAAAGAATGAAATTAGAACATTCTCTAACACCATACACAGAAATAAACTCAAAACATATTAAAGACCTAAATGTAAGACCAGATACTCTAAAACTACTAGAGGAAAACATGGACAGAATACAGTCTGACATAAATCACAGCAACATTTTTTGGATTTGTCTCCTAGAGCAATAGAACCAAAAACAAAAATAAACAAATGGGACTTAATTAAATGTAGAAGATTTGCACAGCAAAGGAAACCATAAACAAAACAAAAAGACAACCTACAGAATGGGAGAAAATATTTGCAAATGAGGTGACCAACAAGGACTTACTTTCTAAAATGTACAAACAGCTTATACAGCTCAATATTTTGAAAAATTAAAAAATGGGCTGAAGACTGAAATAGACATTTCTCCAAAGACACATAGGCACATACTCCAAACTGGATGTGAAAAGATGCTCAACATCACCAATTATTAGAGAATTGCAAATCAAAACCACAAAGAGGGATCACCTCAGACCAGTCAGAATGGTCATCATCAAAAAGTTTACAAATAATAAATGTGGGAGAGGGTGTTAAGAAAAGGGAACCCTCCTACACTGTTGGTGGGAATGTAAATTGGTGCAGCAACTGTGAAGAACAGTATAGAGGGTCCTTAAAAACCTAAAAATAGAGTCACCATATGATCCAGCAATCCCAAAAAGATGAAAACTAATTTTAAAAGATACATGCACCCCAATGTTCATAGCAACACTATTTACAATAGTCAAGACATGAAAGCAGCCTAATGTCCACTGACAGATGAATGGATAAAGAAGATGGAGTGTGTATGTATCTATATACACTGGAATATTACTCGTCCATAAAAAGAATGAAATAATGCCATTTACAGCAACATGGGTGGACCTAGAGATTATCATACTAGGTGAAGTAAGTCAGACAGAGAAAGACAAATATCATATGATATCACTTAATATGTGGAATCTAAAAAATCATACAAATGAACTTATTTACAGAACAGAAATAGACATACAAACATATAAAATAAATGTATGGTTACCAAAGGGGAAAAAGGGGCAGAGGGATAAATTAAGGATTTAAGATTAATAGAAACACACTACCATATATAAAATAGATAAACAACAAAGATCTACTGGATAGCACAGAGAACTATATTCAATATCTTGCAATAACCTATAATAAAAAAGAATCTGAAAAAGAATATATGTATATAAACCTGTATCTCTTTGCTATATACCTGAAACACTGTAAATCAACTATACTTTAATAAAAAATAATTTTAAAAAAAACAAACAAAAAGATAGTTGTTAGCAAAGGTAAACAGAGTTGATAAACCTTAGCCAGATTCATCAAGAAAAAAGGGAGAGGGCCCAAAGCAATAAAATTAGAACTGAAAAAGGAGTTACAACTGACAACACAGAAATAAAAATGTCTATAAAAATACTACCATGAACAACTATATGTCAATAAGATGGAAAACCAAGAAGAAATGAACAAATTCTTAGAAAGGTATAATCTCAAATGACTGAACCAGGAAGAAATAGATAATATGAACAAACCAATTACCAGTAATGAAATTGAATTAGTAATTTAAAAACTCCCAACAAACAAAAGTCCAGGACCAGATGGCTTCACAGCGGAATTCTAACAAACATTTAAAGAAGATTTAACACTATCCTTCTCACAATATTCCAAACAGTTGCAGAAGGATGAACACTTCAAAGCTCATTCTATGAGGCCAGCATCACCCTGATACCAAACCAGACAAAAAGATTAAAGAAAAAAAGAAAATTACAGATCAATATCACTGATGAACATAGATACAAAAATCCTCAACAAAATATCTGCAAACTGAATCCAACAATACGTTTAAAGGATCTTACACTATGATCAAGTGGGATTTATCCTAAGGATGCATGAATTTTTAAATATCTACATTCCAATCAATGTGATACACCACATTAACAAATTGAAGAATAAAAACCATATGATCATCTCAACAGCTACAGAAAAAGCTTTTGATAAAATTCAACATCCATTTATGATTAAAAACTCCCCCAGAAAGTAGGCACAGAGGGAACATACTTCAACATAATAAAGGTTATGTATGACAAACCCACAGCTAACATCACACTCAACAGCAGAAAGCTAAAAGCATTTTCTCTAAGACCAGGAATAAGATAAAGATGTCCACATATGCCACTTTTTTTCAACATAGTATTAGAAGTCCTAGCCACAGCAATCAGACAAGAAAAAGAAATAAAAAGAATCCAAATTGGAAAGGAAGAAGTAAAACTGTCACTGTTTGCCAATGACATGATACTATACACAGAAATCATAAAGACACCACCAGAAAATTACTAGAGCTCATCAATGAAGTCAGTAAAGTTGCAGGATACAAAATAAATACATAGAAATCTGATGCATTTCTATACACTAAGAGTGAACTACCAGAAAGAAGAATTAAGGAAACAGTCCCATTTACCACTGCATCAAAAAGAACAAAATACCTAGGAATAAACCTACCTAACGAGGTAAAAGACCTGTACCCAAAAAACTATAAGACACTGATCAAAGAAATTGAGGACAACATAAACAGATGGAAAGATATGCTGTGTTCTTGGATTAGAAAAATTAATAATTAAGATTGCTAAAACTGACCATAGTACTCAAGGCAATCTACAGATTCAGTGCAATCTCGATCAAAATACGAATGACATTTTTCACAGAACTAGAACAAATGATTTTTTATTTATACAGAAACAAAAAAGACCCCAAAGAGCCAAAACAATCTTGGGAAAGAAGAACAATTTGGAGGAATCATGCTCCCTGACTTTAGACTACACTACAAAGCTACAGACATCATAACAGTATAGTACTAGCATAAAAACACGCACAGATCAATGAAACAGGATAGAGAGCCTGATAGAAAACCACACACTTATGGTATTACTCTACAATAAAGGTGGCAAGAACATACAATGGAGAAAAAACAGTTTCTTCAATAGGTGGTAGTAGGAAAACTGGACAGTTACACATAAAAGAATGAAATTAGAACATTCTGTAACACCATATACAAAAATAAAGTCAAAATGGATATAAGAACTAAGCGTAAGACTGGAAACCATAAAACTCCTAGAGGAAACATAAGCAGAACACTCTTTGACATGAATCGTAGTAATATTTTTTGGATCTGTTTCCTAGAGCAAAGGAAATAAAAACAAAAATAAACAAATGGGACCTAATTAAACTTAAAAGCTTTTCCACAGCAAAGGAAACCATTAACAAAACAAAATCAACCTACAGAATGGGAGAAAATATTTGCAAACTATATGATCAATAAGGGGTTAATGTCCAACAAATATTAACAGCTCCTACAACTCAACATCAAAAAACACAAACAATCCAATTAAAAAATGAGCAGAAGAACTGAAGAGACATTTTTACAAAGAGGAACTGCAGATGGCCAACAGGCACATGAAAAGATGCTCAACACTGACAATCATCAGGGAAATGCAAATCAAGACTACAATGAGATTGTCACCTCACACCTGTCAGAATGGCTATCATCAAACAGAACACAAATAACAAATGTTGGCAAGGTTGTGGAGAAAAGGGAACCCTCATACACTGCTGGTGGGAATATAAATTGGTGCACTGTGGAAAACAGTATGGAGGTTTCTCAAAAAACTAAAATTAAACTACTATATGACCCAGCAATTCCACTCCTGAGTACACATTCAAATAAAAACAAAAACACTAATTCAAAAGGATACATGCACCCCAACATTCACAGCAGCACAATTTACAACAGCCAAGATAAGGAAGCAACCAAAGTGTCCATCAACAGATGAATGAATAAACATATGGTTTGTGTATACACACACACACACACACACACACACACACACACACACACACACACAGTGGAATACTACTCAGCCATTAAAAAGTATGAAATTTTGCCATTTGCAGCAACATGAATAGACTTGGCGGATATTATGTTAATGGAAGGAAGTCAGACAGAGAAAAACAAATACTGTATGGTATCACTTTTATGTGGCATCTTATAAATACAAGAAACTAGTGAATACAACCAAAAAAAAGAAGCAAACACAGATACAGAGAACAATTAGAGGTTACCAATGGGGAGAAGGAAGGGGAAGGGGCAATACAGAGGTGGAGAATTAAAAGGTACAAACTATTAGGTATAAAATAAGCTACAAGGATATATTGTACAGCACAGGGAATATAGCTAATATTTTACAATAACTATAAATGGAGTAGAACCTTTAAAAAATTGTGAATCACTAGATTGTACACCTGTAACTTATATAATATTGTACATCAACTTTACTTCAATAAAAAATTATTTTAATTTAAAAAAAGGATGCAGCTCTGCATGTACTGATATGGAAAGGCTGCCAGGATATGTACAGAACAGCAAGTATATTACATCACCAGTTGTGTAAGGAAAAAAAGGAATGTGTTGTTCTGTGTGCTTGTAAAAGCATAGCCCATCTATGTGAAGTCACACAAGGACTTTGAGCTGGCTGCCTCAGCAGAGGGGCACAGGGTGTCTAGGAACAGGGAGGCAGGGCAACTTGCTTTTCATTGTGTCCCTACATCTTCACTTTCTGAATTTGGTACCATGATTATGAACTACTTAGTGAAAACATTTTTTTAATTTAACAAAATAAAAGCAAAAGAACATCCTAAACAAAAGGAAAGTACCTAAGCCCAGCTCAAGTGTAGCAATTACAGGGCACTTGAAGTCTCTTCTTTGTCTCTCTGGGAAAGGGAAAAGCCTGCACAACGGCCATACAGCCCGGTGGATATGAGTACGGATAAAAGATTACATTAATGTAATATGCTATTTGAATCAATTATAATGACCACAAAAGGCTTGAAAAGCATTTAATAGAAAACACACAAAGGAAAACCAACTCCATCTGTAGCCTGTAAGTTGGTAACTGCCAATGGGATAAACACAGATGAAAGTGACATACTAGGAAAGCGTGAAGAATTCAGAAGAGTGGTACTCTTATTTTTAAGGACCACTTTTTCAAAATGCTTATTTTAATGTTATTGTGCAATACTATTTATTGAATTAAATGTAGGCAGTTTACCTTCAGCTAATGACATTCACAGCTCTAGGAATCTGGAAGGTTAACGTTCTGTCAAAATATTGGTCAGTCTAGATGCATGTTTCTCCATATGTAGTCAGAGGAACCCTGGGCTTCTCAGGGGTCTGTAAGGATCTCAGTAATTTGTAAGGACTTTTTTTTAAAGAAAAACCAAAATCAGTCAAAGTAAATATAGCTCACAGTGAAGATTTCTTTTATCCAAAAAAGCGTCCAGCACTGCAATTTGCTGTAGTTATGCTTGAGCAGTGTCACCACTACCCACTGCCACTTTTTAAAATTATTTGGCTTTATTATAGGATTTTTTTTCCATTTGTACAAAACCTATTCTTTCAAACTGACATTTGCCCTGAAAACTAAAGATCATTATGCACCTGTAAATAGGTTTCTTAAACTTTCTTTAAAAAATATTGTACTCATTACCATCAGTTCTCACTGCTCTGAAGCCTGATTTTGCCACAAAATCATTCTGTGGACTTCAAACAGAACTGGTAAGAGACTCGTTACCCGTGAAAGGAGAAGTGCTTTATCTCACTGACAGGTGCATTTTCTCTCTCTCTCTCTCCCCATCTTCTCATGCACAGAAATGCATCCACATCCATGTACACAAACATACACAAGTCTAGCTCTGCGCACAGATGAAAATACTAATCTTTAGTTGCTACCTTTTCAGAGACTCCACAATAGAACCATGTGT
Source organism: Camelus ferus (assembly GCF_009834535.1). Classification (NCBI taxonomy): domain Eukaryota; kingdom Metazoa; phylum Chordata; class Mammalia; order Artiodactyla; family Camelidae; genus Camelus; species Camelus ferus. Next base: position 107,813,700 of record NC_045697.1, on the reverse strand, counting down.
AATGTGCAATTAACAAAGGATAATGGAGGCTCTTAATTTCTGCTTAGGGGTCCAGCATTTGGCTTACTGGGATGCCTTTCCAAGCAATAAAAGTAAAAACCGAAATGACTTACATTAAGCAGTTCCTCTGTCTCACCAAGGGTGGCTTATTGACTGGATGGCTGCCAGCCCCGTAAGGAGACCTGCAGAGGCTGTCCTCATGGGAAAGAAGGCATTAATTTATCTATAAGCCTCCAGAAACACCTGGGTAGATCGCAACTCTCCCAAATTCCGCTGCAATTTATCTACACTTGCCCCTAGAGTGACTGGCACAGACTCGAAAATGGTTTCAGGCTATCTGTACTTCTTTAATTAAAACTCTTCTCTACTAAATTTACATGTGGGTATCAATGTGTTTTGCACAGAGAGGAAAGGAAAAGAAAGCAAAAGCTAGAAAAGAAAAATCAAAGTCAATGTTTTAAACTGACTTTTGTTTCAGATAAATTTTGCATTTGGCACTATTTCTCCCTAGAGTTGGTGCTTCAGGTAGAAAACTATGAGCAAGAAGAGTAGACAATGGTTCCTACTTTCCCCGGAAAAGCATCCTGCACTTTAATTAACCACTTACAATTAAAGGATCTGTGAAGAGGTAGGGAAGCAAAAGAGGAATTTGGTCATTCCTTTATTGGCAAGAATAATGTTACATAACATTAACATATATATGCATAATAATTCATTCCCATTCTATGCCCTGCAGGATTACCAAAAATTAATTATCTGAGTCGATACTACTGGAATGGAACTTATCTGGAGAACAGGTTCCAATATCAGGGCATAAGACAAGACATGACTCCTGAACACCCCTTAGCAAGGCACTTGTTGGAAACCAACAGACATTTTCTCATTAAGTTGAAGAAATAGTTGAGTATCCAACAAAGCAGTAGGCATTTGGGGTGAGGTTGTACAAACAATAACGTGTATCTTCAAACGCAAGAGTGATTTTCAGCACAGTGAGATACTCACACTATGAGAGGCAGGTAGAGAGAGAGACCAATAAGGAAACAGCAGGTATGTACACCTACAATTCCCCAAGAATAAACTCACAAGTATCTGAATCCTTTAAGCTACTGCCCTCTCTTTCTTTGATTTTTTTGGGAGGTCAAGGATATATACACTGGATGAGGTTACTACACAACTGTGGAGCTTCCATCAGAATAACTACCCTAGAGGAGCTTCATAAATATTAATTATACAGCAAATTTGCACTAAGTTCCAAGTAAATTCTATTTCCTGCTTTCATGGAAAAGGAATCTAATATAGGCAAACCATCCAGGAGACAACTCAAATAAAATTAAAGACAGATTTTTTTTCCCATTAAGTAAACATGTCTCTGTTTCCAAAATATTTTAAATTTACACCCACAAATAGATCAAACAAACATTGCCAATTAGCAATTCGGTAATAAACAGCAAACTCTGGAAAAAGATTCCTCAAAAGTGAGGGAAAGGATACTGACAGAATGGAAATCAAACAAATACACTAAGTATTTGGCTTTCAGGTAGACCTGGTTATGCTAATTCTAGTATTTAGCTAATAAACTGATAGGGAAATTAACAGCAATAACTTCTGGCTCTGTCATATGAATTATTCATGTCTAGGTTCTTTCTGTAAGAAATCTAAAGAGAATGTTAAACTTTAAATCTGACCATATTTAGTCCTGAGGGCTTCCAAAAATATGCTTATGATAATTAAAGTACATTTAAAATATAAGGTTTTACCTTAGCACCAGAGGACCTTTCACATGTTTCTATATTGATCATTGAGAGAATAAAATTATCCTCTTCGAAAAAGTTGCCACCACCTTTTTTCATCCTGTATTCTGAGAACTTACACCCTAAAGCAAGAAAAAGGTAAAGGACTGCTCTAATGCTAGAGTTAAATATTTTACATGATTATATCACAATAACATCTTCTTTAGTCTAACATAATCAGTATTCTATATTTGTTGCCTGCACAAAACTATAATTACTCGTTGATTTGATCAAAATTACTAGGTGACTTGAGCAATTCAGTCTGCCAGCCAGCCTACAGGGTAATTAGTCAAAACAACAGTGTATCACAATGACTAATATGTTTCTGAATGATGGTTAGGCTATCTACAACATCATGGCAACGCTTAGATTCAGTTCCAAAACCTCAGTTCATCTTGTTTCACTTCACAGACTATTTTCCTCATAATTTAATTTACTCTGCACACAGTTGGGAGTTTTTCCTCTCCTTCAAGGGAGAAAGTGACAATAAGAGCCAAAGAACAAAATTCAGTGAAATCACATACTCCTGTTTCCAAAAAAAAAAAAAAAAAAAAGAGGATGAGGAGGAGGCTTGTTTCCTTACTGTGAAAAGGGAGTACAGTCAAGGAGAAAGAAATAAAAATAGATTCTCACCAATCAAACCACTTTCAGTGCTTCAAATTCCATTAAAGGCCACAATTCTGTTGATTTGATGCCAAACACCTCTGAAATGTTCTTACCCAAGAAAAGTGTGTTTTTTGAAAGAACAAGGAAGCAATACATTTAAAGGCTGGAGAAAATTTTCTTCCATTTACTTTGGTCAGTGAAACATCTATCATACAGAGACACAAACACCTCCCAGAATAAAAGATCAGAAGAACTACACTAGTAGAAGATCAAAGAGCCAGTGCCTCTGGCGGAATCATACAAGTAACTGTCTGAACAGAGCCCCCTGTGATTTCTCTCCTAAATCTGGCTGATATGACTGAGAAGACACAACACAGAACGCAGAACATGCCAGCCAAAAGAAGGCAATTACAAATAATTCATTCTGGTTTGGCTCTCTCCAGAGAAAGAGTCTTTCAAAGCCATTAAATAGAATAGCTATATAATGACATGAAAATTTTTAACAAGCAAACATGTTCAAATTATCTACATGCTAACTACAACCAAGCACATGAAATTAGCACATGTTCAGCATAACAGCACATCTGGTACAAACAATGATAGAGATATATGTATAGTAAATATTTGCAAAAGTGTAGAAAGATGCACTTAACAGATGCCCTCAGATTTAATTCCATCTGCTTGGGATGAAAAAGAACACTCTGTCCATTCTTGCCACATAAAAGAATAAGTTGTCATTAAAAATTGAAAGGTAGAATTCAAAGCAGAAATATAACACGTCCAGTATAATATTTCCTTGTTTTATTTAAGTATAGTCAGTTTACAATATTATGTCAATTTCTGGTGTACAGCATGTTTCAGTCATACATATACATACATATATTTCTTTATATATTCTTTTTCATTATAGGTTACTGCAAGATAATTGAATATAGTTCCCTGTTCAATATACTATAAAACTGTTGTTTATCTATTTTAAATATAGTAGTTAGTATCTGGAAATCTCAAACTCCCAATTTATCCCTTCCTACCCACTTCCCCTCCTGGAAACCATATGTTTGTTTTCTATGTCTGTGAGTCTGTTTTTGTTTTGTAAATAAGTTCATTTGTGTATTTTTTTTTAAGATTCCATATATAAGTGATATCATGTGGTATTTTTCTTTCTCTTTCTGGCTTTCTTTACTTAGATTGACGATCTCCAGGTCCATCCATGTTGCTGCAAATGGTATTATTTCATTCTTTTTTATTGCTGAGTAGTATTCCATTGTATAAATATACCACAACTTCTTTATCCAGTCATCTGTCAATGGACATTAGGTTGTTTCTATGTCTTGGCTATTGTAAACTGTGCTGCTATGAACACTGGGGAGCATGGGGGCATGTATCTTTTCAAATTAGAGTTCCCTCAAGATACATGCCCAGAAGTGGGATTGCTGGATCATATGGTAAATTAATTTTTAGGTTTTTGAGGAATCTCCATACTTTTTTCCATAATGGCTGCACCCAACTACATTCCCAACAACAGTGTAGGAGGGTTCCCTTTTCTCCGCACCGTCTCCAGCATTTATTATTACTTGTGAACTTTTCAATAATAGCCATGCTGACTGGTTTGAGGTAATACACTTCATTGTAGTTTTGACTTGCATTTCTCTGATAATTAGCAATATTGAGCATTTTTTCCTGTGACTATTGGCCATTTGTATGTCTTCACTGGATAAATGTTTGCTTAGGTCTTCTGTCCAGTTTTGCCTTGGGTTGTTTGTTTCTTTCGTTATTAAGTTGTATGAGCTGTTTATATATTCTGGAAATTAAACTTTTGTCAGTCACATCATTTGCAAATATTTTATCCCATTCCTTGGGTTGTCTTTTCATTTTGTTTATGGTTTCCTTTGCTGTGCAAAAAGTTGTAAGTTTAACTAGGTTACATTTGTTTAGTTTTGCTTTTATTTTTATTGCCTGAGTAGACTGCCCAAGGAGAACATTACTAAGATTTATGTCCCAAAATGTTTTGCCTATGTTTTCTTCTAGGTTTATAGTGTCTTGTCTTATGTTTAAGTCTTTAAGCCATTTTGAGTTTATTTTCGTGTATGGTATGAGAGAGTGTTCTAACTTCATTGACTTACATGCTGCTATCCAGTTTTCCCAGCACCACTTGCCAAAGAGACTGTGTTTTCTCCATTGTATATTCTTGCCTCCTTTGTTGAAGATTAATTGACCGTAAGTCTGTGGGTTTATTTCTAGGCTCTCTATTCTGTCCCATTGACCCATATCTCTATTTTTGTGCCAGTACAACTGCTGTTTAGATTACTGTAGCTCTGTAGTATTATATGAAGTCTGGGAGGGTTATTTCTCCGGCTCTGTTCTTTTTCTTCAGTGTTGCTTTGGCAATTCTGCATGTTTTGCGGTTTCATATAAATTTTAGGATTATTTGTTCTAATTCTGTGAAAAATGTTCTGGATAATTTGATAGGGATCACATTAAATCTGTAGATTGCTTTGGGCAGTATGGACATTTTAACAATATTGATTCTTCCAATCCAAGCACATGGGATAGGTTTTAATTTCTTTAAATCACCTTTAATTTCCTTAATCAATGTTTTGTAGTTCTCCATGTATAAGTGTTTCACCTCCTTGGTCATGTTTATTCCTAAATATTTTACTTTTGGGGATGCAATTTTAAAAAGAATTGTTTCTTTACTGTCCTTTTCTGGTATTTCATTGTTAGTGTAAAGAAATGCCACTGATTTCTGTATGTTAATCTTGTATCCTGCTACCTTGCAGAATTCTTTTATTGGCTCTAGCAGTTTTTGTGTGGGCCTTTAGGGTCTTCTATGTACAGTGTCATGACATCTGCACATAGTGACAATTTTATCTCTTCTCTTCCAATTTGCATCCTTTTTATTTCCTTTCCTTGTCTGATTGTTGTGGCTAGGACTTCCAATACTATGTTGAATACAAGTGGTGAGAGTGGACATTCCAAATTTTAGTGGGAAAGCTTTCAACATTTCACTGTTGAGTATTATGTTGACTGTGGGTTTATCATAAATTGCTTTTATTATGTTGCTATATGCTTCCTCTATACCCACTTTGGTAAGAGTTTTTATCATAAAAGGGTGTTGAATTTTATCAAATTCTTTTTCTGCATCTATTGAGATGATCATGTGATTTTTATCCTTTCTTCTGTTGAGGTGTCAAATGTTGATTGATTTGCATATGTTGAACCACCCTTATCACCCTAGGATGAATCCAACTCGATTGTAGTGTATGATATTTTTTATGTGTTGTTGGATTGTGTCTGTTAATATTTTGTTGAGGATTTTTGCATCTATGTTCATCAACGATATTAGCCAGTAATTTTCTTTTTTGGTAGTGTCTTTGTTTGGCTTTGGTATCAGGGTAATGGTGGCTTCATAGAATGTGTCTGGGAGTGTTCCCTCCTCTTCAGTCTTTTGGAAGAGTTTGAGAAAGATCAGTATGAGTTCTTCTGTGTATGTTCAGTAGAATTTTCCAGTGAAACCATCTGATACTGAACTTTTGCTTGCAGGGAGGCTTTTTATTGCTGATTCTGTTTCTCTTCTAGTGATTGGTCTGTTCAAATGATCTATTTCTTCTTGATTCAGTTTTGGTGGACTGTATGTTTCTAGAAACTTTTCTCTTTCTGCTAGTTGTCCAATTTGTTGTCATATCATTGTTCATAGTATTCTCTTACGGTTTTTTTCTATTTCTGTGGTGTTGGTTCTAATTTCTCCATTTTCCTTTCTCACTTTATTTACTTGTGTCCTTTCTCTTTTCTTCTTGGTAAGCCTGGCCAAAGGGTTTGTCTAATTGGTTTACTCTTTCAAAATACCAGCCCTTGGTTTGATTGGTTTTTTCCATTGTTTTTTAAATCTCTTTCCTTTTTCCCTCCCTTGTCTTTATTATTTATTTCCTTCTGCTGACTTTAGGTTTTGTTTGTTCTTCCAGTTCTTTTAGATGGTAGGTTAGGTTGTTTATTTGAGATAGCTCTTGTTTTTTGAGGAAGGCTCTTGTTTTGAACTTCTCTCTTAGAACTGTGTTTGCTGCATCCTATAGATTTTGTGCCACTGTGTTTTTATTGTCATTTGTCTCAAGGTATTTTTTAATTTCTTCTTTGATTTCATAATTGACTCATTGGTTTTTTTAGTAGCATGTTGTTTAGTCTCCACACAGTCATTTTTTTCTCATTTTTCTTTCTGTAGCTGATTTCTAGTTTCATGCCATTGTGGTCAGAAAAGATGCTTGAAATAATTTCTATCCTCTTAAGTTTGTTGAGGCTTCTTCTGTGCCCGAGTATGTGGTCTATCCCAGAGAATGTTCCATATGTACCTGAAAATAATGTACATCCTGTTTTGGGGGGATGTCATGTCCTGAAAATATCAACTAAGTCTAACTGTTCTATTGTGTTATTTACTATCTATGTTGCCTTATTGATTTTCTGTCTGGAAAACCTGTCCAATGATGTTAATGGGGTGTTAAAGTCCCCTACTATTACTGTTTCCCATCAGTTTCTCCCTTTATGTCTGACAGTATTTGCTTTATGTATTTATTAATATAAGTGCTCCTATATTGGGTGCATATATGTTAACAAGTGTAATATCCTCATCTTGTATTGCTCCTATTTTATCATTATATAGTGTCCTTCTTTATCTTTCTTTATGGCCTTTGTTTTAAAGTCTATTTTATCTGATATGAGGATTGCTACCTCCACTTTCTTGTCTTTTCTATTTGCATGAAATATCTTTTTCCTCTCACTTTCAATCTGTGTGTGTCCTTCACTCCAAAGTGAGTCTCTTGTAGGCAGCATATTGTAGGTTCTTGTTTTATTATCCAATCTGCCACTCTGTGTCTTTTGATTGGGACATTTAGTCCATTGACATTTACGGTAATTATTGACAGATGTGTGTTTGTTGCCATTTTAAACTTTGTTTTCCAGTTGATTTTGTATTTCTTCTTTGTTCCTTTCTTTTTCTTTTTCTTTTTTTTTTTTTTTTCCTTTTGTGGTTTGATAATTTTCTTTTGTATTAGCTTGGTTTCTTTCCTTTTTGGTTTTTGTGACTCTATTGTATGCTTTTGATTTGTGGTTAACCTGTTTTCCATTATGTTAACCCATTATTGTATCTATTTGCTTTAGACTGGTAATCATATAGGCTCAAACACATTCTAAGAAGGACAAGAAAGAAAATCTACATTTTCTTATCTCCCTATGGTAATGTAGTTTTTGCTTTGTATTATAGTTCTTTCAGAACCAGACTCTAGTCTCTTTGAGGGTAGGGAATCACATCTTATATTATTCATAGGTGATTCAATAAGCATTGTCTGCTGCCCAAGATATGCCATGTTGAGCATGTGAATAAAATCCAGTCCCAGGCCTCAGGGAATAAGCGGCTTACTGGCGGGGGGGGTCCTGTCATGTCAGGTAACAGTAATAGCCCCCAGTGGGAAGGGATGCCACTTACTGGGTACTCCTTGCCAGGCACCACATTAAACCGCCTGTTTAATTCTCACAACCACCCAGTGAGGCAGGGAATGTCATACTCATTTTACAGATGAAGAAACTGAAGCTTAGAGAAAAGTGAATAGTGGCATTAACAAGAAGCTGAGTCAGGAGGGCTGCGAGAACTAGGAAGACCGGATGGGAGAGAGGAAGAGTAAATGTGCAGCCGTGGTCAGGAGAGGAAATGGGGATGGGCTTCACCAAGGCCAGGCTCCTTCACTGATACCATGACAGTACAGGAATACATCTGAGGGTGACCCAGGGAAGCAGGTCACCTAAGCAAATGAGAAGCATGGTCGAAATATGAAATGAAAATATGATGTGATTCCCTGCATTCCAGGCCCTAATGAAGTATCTCCATTTGTTTATTTGTTTTACCATAAGGTCCACAAAAGAGAATTTGTACCTATCACAAATTCAAATTTCAGGGAGGTTAAAAGTTTGGGGCTAGGCAAAAAAACAGTGGCTTGAAGAAGCTGGGACCACGAGTCAGCTAGTCACGCTACGTATCCAAGAGTCTAGAAAACTTCAGCCTGTGGAGATGCTGTGAAATTTCCCTGCTTACATAAGGTCTAGCTACACAAATAAAATCCAACTGGTTAGCAATTCCAATGCATGTTAGAAAGATTAATAAAACTGATTATCCTACTAGTTAAAAAAAGAAATAAAACACAAATATGAGCCATTTAATATATCCTGATTCATCACTTTAGTTCTAAGAGAGTGGAGATGTTCAAATCTATTGCAAGATGCATTACCCAAAATGCTGATCCCAAACATTATTGTATTTTCCTTTTCATATGGTATATACTGATCAATATTGTGGGGAAAAGCTCATAAATTCAGTTATATATCTATGGTAACTTTCTGTATATAATTTAAATTAGCAAATTAAAATGTAACTGCACGTGTTTTTCAGTAATTGTTTATGAAATATAAAATCATGCGCTATTTTAAATAAAAATTCAGGTCATTATTTCTTACATGAAATCCTCCCTGTGGATCTGATTCTGCAGTTTGGCTCCTTGTTTTATAAAATTTCTGTAACCATGCTCATCTTCCCCATGCAGCATGGTCCTAGACTTTTCCTCAGATAGTTATAACACAAGGCACATTCCTCTGTGAGCAATTTAAGAATCTGTGACTTAGCCAGATTTGGAATTTAATACTAGAATAAATCACACCATGAATTAGGTAAATTGTATTTTAACAGTGGTTCTATTTTTACAGGCTTATACATCAAACTGTCTTATCACATACACACACACACGGGAAAACTGGATTTGTTGACAGATTGTTTCTTGTACCACTCCCCATCTATCTTAAAACCCTACTCATCACACAAAGATTATCTGACGACCCTCTCTCTACACTCTCCTACCCTTTTACTGAATTTGAAGGGTTAACAGCACTGTACTGGATGCTGTGGCATCCACCCAGTCTCTCCAGGACCGAGAGATTTATTCTCCCAGCTGCTAGGAGTGCTGTTAGCTGTCAGCCTCTCTAGAAATCACTCTCTGCTGAAGACAGCCACTTCGTCTAAGATTACACCCTCCCCATGAAGGCAGCCCACACCCATGCCAGGATAAAGAGAGGATGTGACTCCTTGACCCTCAAGTCAGGACAGCTCCAGAGCCCTCTGCAGGGTCAGCCCAGGCCTTCGTGGAGACTTCAGTGCAGCCCTCTGCCATCTCTCTCTGCTCAGTGCTGCCTCCTTCTCTCCCCACAGTATAGATTCAAAGAGCATATCCTAAAGAACTCCTGCACGCAGTATCTCATCTCAGCGTCTGCAGCCCAGGATGACCTGCAGCGAACACCACCACTACCAGTCAGCTCTGAGAAACTACCTACCTATCTAAGGTTATGAAAGACACTTAGAAGAAAAGATTTTTTAAAAATAAGAGTTCTTTAAAATGTCACAAGCTTTCAAACAGAGAAAGAACATCACTTTTGCTGGGCAAACTAATAAAAACAATACACCAAGGCTGCTTAAATTATTTAAATCAATGTTTTCCAATATTCAGTGTTTTATAACACTGAATGATTCCTAAACCAATATTAAAAATTAACACCAAAAGTGGCTTTTACTCTACGTGCTTAGATTACCATTTTAAAAACACTTATCCGTTATGTTAGACTGGTAGGCAATTTGAATAATTTTAAATACATACACATATACCAACAGCCTAAAGAATAAGACAAATAAATTAACCCAGCTACTAACTTTTTTCTTTCAAAAATAAACTCTTCTAAAACTTTTCAAGTTCCCTGAAAACAGCAGAAAGAGTAAGGGAGGAGAGAAAAGGAAGGAGAGATTTTCTCCCTCTGTTTCAACACGTGCTCTCTCCCTTTCAAATAAACTAGTCTTCAGCCATGTGAAAAGAAGGACATGTGTCCTATAACCACATTTTGTTTTAAGGGAACTGTCTCTCCAGAAAACTAGCTCAAATATGAACTATCAAGCTGATATTTCCAAAGCAGCTGTCACTACGGTCCACACAAAGAACACTGGATCAGGGGTCAGGATTCCTGGGTCCCAATCCTGGCACTGGCACTGACCACAAATGTGACCTCAGAAAGGTCGTGATGATTGAGGGCTTTGGCTGGTGAGTCCAGGAGACCCAGGTTCAAGTCCAACTCCCATCACTTACTAGCTGTGTGACCTTAGGCAGGACCTTAAACCTCTCTAAGTCTGTAAAGCAGAGATGATGACAGTGGTGCCTACCTCACAGGGCTGCCAGGGAGACCGGACGCAACTGTGCAAGTGAGTGCTCGGCACAGTGTCTCTCACTGTAAACACTAATAAAAGTGAGCTATTACTATGAGCTATTTTTCAGTCTGTGCCTGCCAGGACCTAGGAACTTTTGGGAAAAGCAGTGTTTCAGGCATTTAAAAAGAATGAATATTAAAATTCTCTAAGATGTCAATTCATGGCTTTTATCAGATTTATATTCTAGATTTCCACAGATCTTGCTGAGGGGGAAAAGTGTCTAACAGTTCAAAGTACATTAACTAGATGATCTTGAACTTTTAGGCTTCTTTCTGTGAGTCCATGGCCTGCTCCAAAGGGGGCCTTTTCTCTGAGAGCCACTGTTTTCACCCTAAAGTGGAGACGTGCGTACTGACTGCTTCCTAGAGCCCTTCTTTCTACTGCATGTCCAGCCCTGGTACTGCGGTACTCCTGCCCCTTCTCACACAACATATAATGCAACCAATCGATGGCCTGCAGCCCTTTATGACAACTCTTCAGGGGACAAGACAGCCAGTCTATAGCATCACTACACAAAGCATGTCACAACTATCTTCTCCTGGTTTCTGAGTGGGAAAAATCCACTTCAATCAGAACTGCCAACCTAAAGAAAGAAATGCTATGTGGTTTTCAAACTAAAGGAACAACTGGCCAGGAACAGAGCAGCTGGAGCTGCTGGAGTTGATAAAGTGAGAACCAAAAAGAATGTCACTGCCTGGATAAAGAAGTTGTGGTATATTTATACAATGCAATACTACTCAGCCTTTAAAAAAAAAAGAATAAAATAATGCCATTTACAGCAACATGCATGGACCTAGAGATCATCGTTCTAAGTAAGCCAGAAAGAAAAATGTCATATGATATCACTCTTATGTGGAATCCAAAAAAAAGAAAAAGAACACTATAAACTCATCTACAAAACAGTAACAGACTCACAGACATAGTAAATAATCTTATGGTTACTGGGGAAAGGGGGTGTGGAAGGGATAAATTTGGGAGTTTGAGATTTACAAATGTTAGTCACTGTATATAAAAATAGATTTTTAAAAATGTTTCTTCAGAATAGCACAGAGAACTATGTTCAATATCTTGTAATAACCTTCAGTGAAAAAGAATAAAAACAAATAAATGTATGTATATGCATGACTGGGACATTGTGCTGTACACCAGAAATTGACACATTGTAATTGAGATACTTCAATTAAAAAAAAAAAAAAAGAATGCCACTGTGACCGCAACCTGAGACTTCGAACCACCCCTGGCCAAGGAGGCCTGGCCACCTGGAGAAACAACACTTAGGTTCTGAAGTAACAGCAGATTGGTTTTGTTTCTGAGATAGAGAGTCTGCAGTTAAACCTGAGGATTTCCATGGCCCCCTTTGTTAACATGTTGTATGTCTGTCCCCACTTTCCCGAGGCACCTCCAGATCTATTCATAGTAGACATTGTCTTAAGATTTCTTCTCACTCCTCGGGTCTCAGCTGACATGCCTCCACTACTAGGAAGGCTTCCCAGAAACATTGGACTTTTTGCCCACCAGACTTTTCTAAACTCCATGAAAGCAAAGTTTATATTTTGTTCACTGCTATATCCCCCGATGTCTTACACAGTGCACATCACACAGTAGGCCCTTAAGAAATATCTGTTGAGTAAGTTAATGAATAAACAAATGAGTAAGTAAAAGAAAGGGAAAACAGGTTGTTGTGCCAAAAATTTAAGCCCACTTTTACCTGTCATTTCAACGATGTTTAAAAAACCATAGGGATAGACTGGGATTTCAAAACTGTAGAATAGATAAGAAAAAAAAAAAAAAACCATAGCAGATTTCTAAAAGATAAATGGGACATAATCATCTTTAAAAAGTTCCTTTTCTGAGCTTCTCATTCAGAAGCATATTAAACAGCATTAAGACATTCACCTTTCCCCAAAGGCAAGAGGCTTTCAAAGCAGGTTTTTCTTTTTTGATTATTTTTATAGGAAAATTTTAATCTAGCAAGATAATCCTTGCCATCATTTCAATAACATTCTTTGTTCTTTGTTAAGAACAGGGTGATAAAGGTAGGTTATTCTGAGACTAAAAAAGTAAGGAAACATTTTACCTTGGTAATTTTAGTCAAAATTATTGGCAATAAAGGTGAGATATGAATTTAACGTGTTTCCAGCCTTGAAGCTGCTAGCCTTTTTATAGCTCAATCATCACAATCAATATCAAAAAAAAAAAAAGATTTGAACTGCAAAAATTCATTGTGTTTGCATTTTATCCCACAATATTGATATATAGAAAGAGTGACCCATCCTACCCAGACTTTCCTGGGAAACCAAGTGCTCTTGAGAGAAATGCACGAAGAATGAGGGCAGTGAGGACTTGCACACTTGCGACCCTGTGGAAGAAAGCTGCATTCAGGTGAAGGCTCCAGGGCTGGCTTCTGGAGCACGGTGCCGTCAGGCTGCGCAGGTGTCCGTGGATTAGCTCCATGCCATGCCACAGCTTTTCTCAACATCGTGGAAGAAGAAGAGGAAGGCCACCCAGCCAGATGCTGCAACTAGCACCAAAGCTCATATCCCTGAAGGAAGCCTATTTCCAAGTACAAATCATGCTAAGCCACCTCCCAGAGTCTGAGGCCTCTGTCTGCCAGGGACAGGCCACATTTCAGGTCCCCATCTTCACACATCTTCCATTTCACCTGAGTTAAACATGGGCACCTGGGAGGCTCTAAGTAGGGAAAGGAGGAATGAAATGGTGACAAAGCTGGACTGTCTGATAAGACTAATTGGAATCCTTTAGCTGAGTCCCAAAGAGAGGCAAGCATTGATTGCTTTGTTCTATGGTCATAAGCAGCACCTCCAAATTTGGTCAGCCATGTCTGAGAAGCCAGATGGAGTGATGCTGGATGTGTCATTAAGGTAAATGAAAAACAGTGTGACACAGAGAAAAATCAATGAGTTTGAAAACCAGAAATCTAATACTCATTCTGCTGCTAACCAGTTGTATGAACTTGGACAAGTTACTTAACCTCTCTGTGTCTCACTTTCTTTATCTTCAAAACATGGGGCTATAGTAAATAGTTTGTACAGCCTCCTCCAGTTCCTAAACCCTAGAACTCTACAAAGCTCACCACATCTCTACCAAAAAATCAACTAAGTAAGTACTTATGGAACACCATGTGCTCATTACTAAAAGTACTTTGTGTTCAGTGCAATTTGAGCCATTATCCTTGCCCTAGATCATCTATCACATTATCTAATCAAAAAGTCATTGGTCAACAAGAACAGTCACCAAGTAGTCAACAAGGACAGTGAAACACCTGCAGCTTCAATAAAACACTGTTTTATTACAGTGGAAGAAATAAATCGGCACAATCTTTGAAAGGCAATTTTGCATACATACCAGAAATCTTTTTTAAAGCCATGTCCTGTGACCCATTTAATTGTAGAAATATTTGTTAGTCATTTAAAAATTGTGAGTAAATAATATGTCCACCATAGACATAGTAAATAATTAAATTGTTTGCACTCATTATAATGGTAACCTAGAATATATAATGACACAAGCAAATGCTCACACTATAATGTTAAGCAAGAAAGGCAGGATACAAAATTATATCCATTGCATGACCATAATTATACTGTGTATATATGTCCTATATTGTCATGTGCAGATGTATAATATTTAAAAATAAGATTAGGAGAACAGATAATATGTGAATAGCAGTTATCTCCAGGTGTATTTTATTTTCTTCTTTGATGTTTCCGTATGCCAGATTCTCCATTTTAGCATGCAATAACTTTGTAATCAAAGGAATTTTTAGTATATATTCAATACTGAAAATAGAAAACAATGAGGATTTAAGGAACTACAAATTTATTCTGCTGACTACATGCACTAGGGATTCAGACAGAGAGGCTTCACTATGGGGTATGTAGTCAAAGAGATTCCTGGAGGGGGCTCACAAGTAGAATTTAGGTTTATAGGATAGTGCTTAAGAGCACTAATTCTAGAGCTGGATTTCCTAGGTTCAAATTCTAGCCCTGCCACTTACCAATTGTGTGAGCTTAGGCAAGTCACTCAAACTCTCTCAGCCTCAGTTTTCTCATCTGTGAGATGGGACTGGTATCAATTCTTTCCTCAGAGTTCTTGTGAGGATTAAACAAATTCATGTAAGCAAGTGCTGGACACGTAGTAAGCATTATATAAGTACTAACATAACTATTAGAGGAGTGTTTTAGACCACATAAGCATAACACGTTAATAGCTCACCCTTTTGCTGAATTCTTACTATGTGTCAGAAACATACACAACTCACACTTTATACCTCTCTGAGGGAAGGACCATCATTATGCCCAATTTATAGATGAGAAATATGAGGCCCAGAGAGGTTAGCTGCCCCAGGTAAGTGGCTGAACCAGCATATGATCCCAAGCTAATTCCACCCCAGTGCACATGCTCTTAACCCCAGCACCATCCTGCAGGAAGCAGCCAACAAGCTGACCCCGAGCAGAGGATGACTTTCCAAGAGTTCAGGAACCACCCCAACCCAACAGAGGGCGTGGAACTGGATCATGGGAGCCAGGCAGGGAGCTGAGCTCCAGGGCGTTAGGCAGTTGGGAGCTAGTAAAGATTTCTGAGCAAATCTGCTCTCTTCTGGTTACCAGACAAAAGAGGAATATGAGGAAGTGAGTGTGGCAGATAACCAGGGAAGGAGGCTAAAAGAGGCTGAGAGATGGAGAGATAACAGACAAAGCAGCTGGTGTGGCGGTGAGGGACTGAGCCAGGTGACAGCACGGAGAGAAGGAGAGCCGGCCAATCGAAACGCTTTGAAGGGAAAATGAAGAGAACTCAAACACTCAACCCTGGGAGCCAAAAAAAAAAGGCAGGAGAACCCTGTCAGATCTCACAACCCATTGAGAGCCAGGCAAGGAACATTCCCTTTTATTTTGATTGCTATAAATTCTGTGAAATGTTTAGTGTGATTATTCATGTATTTGTAAAGCATCAAAAAAAAAAAAAAAACTAACCAATAGTAGCACACAAAAAGGCATCACACGCTATATCCTATGTAAGCAAGGATGACTGAAAAGGGGTACCACAGTAAGTGACAGAACTGATTAGCAGGAAATCATAGAGCATAAACATCTTTTGTGGAAAGGAAGTGGCTATTTACAAAATCAAGATAGAGAACCCACTAATGGCTGATACTGACAAAGAGCCCAGGTCTGATAACATCTCCCCACACAAAGACAAGCTGATTTACCCCTTCTTTTAAAGTGGCAGCCAGAGCCTGCCAACAAAAATATGTGATTAATCTAATTAGCTTACTGAACTGAGGAAACAGCCTGCCAAAATCATATGTACTCACAGATTAGTCCTTCCAGGACAAAGCGGTGTCGCATAAAAGCCTATCCTTCAACTTAAACATTCACGCTCATTAAAAGGGACGAACCCGGTGGTACTCAGCATGTAGGAGCTTAATGAATATTATTGGATGGTGATGACACAGACATGAGCCTCAAAAGAATGAGCTCTCATGGTGGAAAAGAAGAATCATAAAGGACTGCAAAAATGTCTATGCTGTGGCTGAAGACCAATTACCAGCTCAGGCCAGGCAATTGGACTGCATTATGCCTGCATTAACATTCCCACCCTCAACTTAATGCTTTAATAACCTAACGGATACATGCCTGTCTTCGTTTGGAGTTATCAGCAGATGTAAGCCATGTCTGTTGAAACAAAGGCAAAGTCATTCATTCATTCAACAAATATTCCTGGGCCCATCCCAGGCACAAGTTGTAAGTGATTATCTCTGTGTAGTCTTTGGCTGCCACGACAAGCGAGGGTCTAAATACCAGTTTGGTGTGCTAAAAAAAAAAAAAAAAAAAAAAAAAACCACTCTTGAAGGTAAGAGATAAATGACCTAGAGAAACAAAAAGTGACAACGGTAGCTTCATCTAATAGTCTGCAGATGACGAGGGCAGCTGCCTCCCTGGTACCCATTAGGGAGTACCCAAAAACCAAATTTTCTTCAAGGAAGGTGTTTTGTTCAACTGTGTCTCTCTCATGGACTCAGACCAAAGTCAATATAAGGAAAAAATTAAGTAGTTATTCATCTAAATTGTCTTGCCTGTTCTACCTTCGACATCACTGCTTAGAAGGATCCCTGGCCCAGAGAGCCACAGAGGCTGGCACTCCTGGAGCCGCGGGTCAGCTGAGTTGACCTGAGCAGCTGGGCAGCCTGCCTGCTGTGAGAAAGCAGGACACACCCGGAGGGTACAGTGGGAGCTCAGCAGAGAGTTGGCCATGTAAGCAGGTGGTTGATATTTCTGATTTTCTAGACTTCTTATTTTTACCACTAAGATCCCAGAGAAAACAAGTTATCAGTTCATGTCTGGAGTAAGGATAATTTATTATACCCAATTTTACCGCTATGCTGTATTCTGAATACCCTTGAACTTGAAAAAGGAATCACTTTGTAGCACTTTATATTAAATCAGAAGCATCATTCCTATGAGAAATTTTTCACAGGAAAAGAAAACAAAATGTTAATTTTACCAAATGTACAATTACCGATATTTGAGTATTTGGAAATCTAGATAGAGCTATGGTATAAAATAAAAGAGCCAAATTTCAAATTTCAGTAAGAGTTTTTTAAAGATACATATAAATAATTTGCTTTTAGGGCACTGTTTTCTCTGAAAATAGAACTCTCTCCCTCACTTGGCTGCAGCCCCAACTTGACTGTGGACCCATCTCAGCCAGCCCCTCAGTGGTCAGCACACAGCCCTGTGGGGTGGGACAGCTACAGCACCTGACATTCTTGTTCACAGATTCATAGAAAATGTCATTTAAGGCAGAGAATCACTAACAATGACATATACACACATTTTAAACACCTTACTTCATCATGAGCCATAAAAAAGCAAATTTATTTGCCAATATTTTCACACAGGCCAGAGCTATTTCTACAGGTACAGGCCTACTGACTGAAGCTTAAAGCTGTCTTTCTTGCACAAACCACACTCGTAATGTCTAATATACAATTTCCAGTTTGGCCACTTGAAGCTGAGGAAAAATCTCAGTGTAAATCAAAGTGTAGAATCATTCCATATTTTCAACATCTTCACAATCTTTTAGAGTTATCTCTTCCATATCCAGTTTGACAGGAATGTCTTACAGCGACTTGCCTTTATTTAGTCTTTGCAAAGAACTCAGCTTCCTAGAAACAAACAACTTCCTTTTCACTCACGTATTTCATCAGATTATATGTTACTTGATGGAAGTGTATAATTACTGTAACAATGCACACAACTCAGCGGTGGGAGAAGTTTGGACAGAGAGAGAGAGAACCGTGGAATTGGCCAACCGGACAGCAGGGTGTGGAGAAATCAGTGCGCTCTCCAAAGAGAACGGAAGGAACTGGCGAAGTGGGGAACCACTTAGGTTGGTGAAGAGAACTCCTGTTACCTACGAGAAGAAGCCAGTGGTGGTTTTAAGGGCTGGCTTCTAGCTTAAAACAATATCTCCAGGCAAAGTCATGTCAGTTTAGAGGGAACGTCAGTGAAGTCTCTCTGGGAGGGACGTCTCGGTCTTTCTGCATCCCTTGTGGGAGAAGTCCTCCAGTCATTCTTTTTGTGAAAGGAAGCATGTGCTACTATCTATACGGCCTAAGGGTATCTCCGGAGTTTAATTTCCAGTATTTGCACTGGATGATAATCTGTAGTAGACAAGCCAGTTTAAAAAAAAAATACTGGCCTTGAGCAGCCTATTTACAAGAAAATTGACACCCAGGATGGCAAACAGAGTCTCCCACATCGCTCACACCTCCACAAAAACACTGCCCCAGACCTTTGCAACACCATTAAAACTGAATCCATACCACAGATTTATGTTTTTATTACTATTGTCTTCATCTGGAGATCTTTAGGTACGGTTGCTATCCATGCTCCAGTTTACCACAGACTCCAGCACTCCCTATGATCTCACACCTGCCTGACCCCAATAAGTATGCCACTGAATCAGCTGGATATAAACTTCTACCATAACTTGACTCCACAGAAACACTGGTGAGTCTCTGGCAACACTAAAAGGGCTCTTAGGGAGAAGGCATTTGTCTTGGCAGAAGCCCCAACTACATCCCTAAAGAAGACCAGAGAATTCACTTACCATGGAGAAACAGAAATGACTGACAGCCTAAGTGACTGTTCAAAAACTTAAGCCTTGGTGGGTCAGGTAGAGCTCAGAGGTAAAGCAAGTGCTTAGCATGCACGAGGTTCTGGGTTCAATCCCCAGTACCTCCTCTGAAAAACAAAATAAGCCTTCATAAGAACCATGTGGGAACCCTGCTGTAATGCAGATTCCTGGAGCCCTAACCCTTCAGATTCTGATTCAGTAGGTCTAGGAGTGGAGATCACACCCCAATATAAATATTAACAACAATCATTAAGTGTTGACAAGGTCGTGATCCAAACACCTTACATGTAACAGCTTAATCCTTGGCAACAACCTAAGAGGTGAATTCTACTCCTATCCCCATTTTATGAATGAGACAATGGAAGAGAGAGATTAAGAAACATGCCTCTGCTTACTAACCTGGAAAGGGAAGAGTCAGGATTAGAGGGTCTCTAGGAACAAGTCAAAAGTCCATGCTGGCTAGGCAAAGAATTCTGAGACTTGAAACCAAAGGCACAATCCATAAAAGGAAAAACTGACAAACTGAACCTCATCAAAATTAAAAATCTTTTGCTCTAAGAAAGACTATATGAAGAAAATAAAAAGACAAACTAAAGATTGGCAAAAACATCCACAAACCACGTATCTGACAAAGGACTAGTCTCTAGGATATTAAAGAACACTCAAAAACTCAACAGTAAGAAAAAAAAAATCAAGTAATTCAATTAAAAAATGGGCAAAAGACAGGAGCAGATATTTCACCAAAGAGGATATACAAAAGGCAAATAAGCACATGAAAAGATGTTCAACATTATTAATGATTAGGGAAATACAAATTAAAACCACAATGATGTATCACTACACACCTATCAAAATAAGCTAAAATAAAACCATGACAATGCTAAGTGTTGACAAGGAGGCAGAGAAACTAGGTCATTCATATATTGCTGGTGGGAATGTAAAGTGGTAAACCACTCTGGAGAACAGTTTCTTTAAAAATGATATGCATGCAAATAGTGTGATCGACAAGGGACTAATTTCCAAAATAAACAAACAGCTCAGAGAGCTTAATATCAAAAAACAAGCAACATAATCAAAAAATGGGCAGAAGACCTAAGTAGACACCTCTCCAAAGAAGACATCTAGATGGCCAACTGGCATATGAAAAGATGCTCAACATCACTAATTGTTAGAGAAATGCAAATCAAAACTATAATGAGGTGTTACCTCACACCAGTCAGTGGCCATCATTAAGAAGTCTACAAATAATAAATGCTGGAGAGGGTGTAGAGAAAATGAAACCCTCCCACACTGTTGGTGGGAATGTAAAGTGGTACAGCCATTATGCAGGACAGTATGGAGAGTCCTTAAGAAACTAAAAATACACCTATCATATGATCCAACAATCCCACTCCTGGTCATATATCTGGAGAAAAGTATAATTTGAAAGAAGACAAATGCACCCCAATGTTCACAGCAGCGCTATTTATAATAGCCAAGACATGGAAACAACCTAAATGTCCATCAACAGATGACTGGATAAAGAAGTTGTGGTATGTGTGGTATACACACACACACACACACACACACACACACACACACACACACAATGGAACACTACTCAGTCATAAAAAAGAATGAAATAATGCCATTTGAAGTAACATGGATGGACCTGGAAGCCATCATTCTAAGTGAAGTAAGCCAGAAAGAAAAATACCTCATGATATCACTAATATGTGGAACCTAAAAAAGAAAAAAAAAAAAAAAGAGAGAGACACATACACACACACACAAATGAACTTATTTACAAAATGGACACAGACTCACAGACAGAAAACAAACATGGTTACCTAAGGGGTGGGAAGGGATACATTGGTAGTTCAAAATTTGCAGATACTAACTACTATGTATAAAATAGATAAACAACAAGTTTCTGCTTTATAGCACAGGGAACCATATTCAATATCTTATAGTAATCTCTAATGAAAAAGAATATGAAAACAAATATATGTATGTATATGTATGACTGAAACATTATGCTGTACACCAGCAATTGACCTAACACTGTAAAGTGATTATATTTTAATAAAAAAAAAGAATGCAAAAAAAAAAAAAAAAACCTGTATCTGCAACCACCATACATAACCTAGCAACTGACCTACAGGGAATTTATCTAGGAGAAATGAAACTTACGTTCACACAAAAACCTGTACAGAAATACTCACAGCAGCTTAATCTGTACTAGCCAAAAACTAGAATCCATCCAACAGACAAATGGTTAAACAAATTGTGGCCCATCCATACCATGAAATACTATTCAGCAATTTAACAAAAACGAACTTTTTCTTAAATTGAAGTGTAATCAGTTTACAATGTTGTGTCAATTTCTGGTGTAGAGCATAATGTTTCAGGCATAGATACACATACATGTATTCGTTTTCATATTCTTTTTCATTATAGGTTACTACAAGGAATGAACTACTGATACCAGTAACAACTTGCATAAATGACCAGGGAATAATGCTGAGTGAAAAAAAGCCGACTCCAAATAGTAACATATTCTATGCTTCCTTTCACATAACATTTTAAAAATGACAAATTTTTATGACTGGAGGGCGGGTTAGTTGCCAGGAGAAAGGCAGGAGGGAAGTCGCATGATTATAAAAGGGCCACAGGACGGATCCTTGTAGTGTTGGAAGTGCTGTGTCTTGACTGCGGCAGTGGACCCACAAACCTACCCCTGTGGTAAACTCAAATGGAACTTAATATGGTACGACTAGCACACGCGAATGAGACCAAGTAAAACTGGAGACATCCGAGTATTTTATCAACGCCAATACCCTGGTTATGATATTATACTAGACTTTTGAAAAAATGATTCCACAAGGGAAAATGGGTAAAGCGTACAAGGAATGTCTCTGTACTATTTCTTAAAACAGTATAAGAATTCACAATTATCTCAAGTAAATTTCAGGTTTTTTTAAAAAAAAAAAAAGGTCCAGGCTTCCAAGTGTGTAGGTAAATTGCAGTAGGGAAGAACAAATCTGACATCATATTAAACCTGTTCCTTTGGCTCTAACCCTGTGCTCTGCTTACGGTGCTGTCACTGTTGGTTCTGTACCTTTTGTAAAAAGAATGTTGCCTAGAGCCTGAAATATACAGGATAGCCCATTCTCTAGGCTCCTATCTTTAAGGGTATAACACTTCCATTCATATAAAGATAAAAAGTTGCAGAATAGAAAACATTCGTCTTGTTGGAGATTTACAGGGACACCATTACCTGACCGATGTAGATAGCTGCAAGAACAAAGGATTCTGACACCTAGAAGTTTGCAACAACCAACCACACCCCCTCCCCCTTTTTAGTATAAAAGGAGCCTAAATTCTGGGATAATTTAATAATTCTCCAGGACATTAGTCTGCTATCTTCTGGGTCTGCTGGCTTTCCAAATAAAGTCATTATTCCTTAACCCCAACACCTTGTCTCCCGATTTATTGGACTTTCCTGCAGCGAGCGGAACGCGTTTGGACTCAGTAACAAAATCAGGCACTGTTTGCTTTCACTAGGAATGTAAAACGGCACCACCTTTCTGGAGGACGTTCGGCAATGCTACCAAAAGTAAGAAGCACATATATACCCTCTGATCCAACAAATCAATTTTTAGGTTACTAGTTATAATGAATAATTTATGATGTGTCAAATATTTAGTTAGAAGAGTGCTTAATTCAGCAGTGCTTTTTTATAGCTAAAGACTAGAAACAACTAAATGTAGTATGTCCACATTGTGAGATTCCATCAAAATAATCTTTGGGAGTAAAACAGTTGACCTGGAAAGATAGTCAAGATAAACGCAGTTGTTCCATGAATATTTATTCAGTTCCTACTCTGTGCCAGGCACTGGAAACTCTCACACACCCAATAAGGCATGGTCTCTGTGCTCATTTAACTATACAGTCTGATGGACTGTCTTCTACTGGTAAATAAACAGGTGGCAAGGCACTGTCTGTGTGTGATGACAAACACACACACACGTACACATGCACACACATATGTACATATAATGTAAATTCTGGAAGGATATAACCCTAAGTGTCAATAGTGCTTTATTTCTGGAAAGTGGGATTTTGTGTGAGTGTGTGTGTTTAATTTTATTTGTTTTGGCATGTCTATATATTCTAAATTTCTACAATGATCAAGTTTCACTGGTATTAATTTTAGCTATTGGGAGGAAAAAGGCTGATCCCTAGAGAGTGCCTGTTTTTTCTTTTTTTTCTTTTTTTTTCTTTTTAGCTTTTTAAAATTTATTTCTAATAAGGTACAATCAGAGTGAAATTCTTCTAAATCCTGATTCAAAGAACTCAAAGACCTCTTCAATTATCCATGTGAATAAAGGCAAGTTAACCAAACTGGATGACCTCAGGATGATAATTGTGCATATTTGTGACAATTACACGTCCTTACAAATTCAGATTTGTGAACAATTTCTAGCCCTTGGACTGAGCGGGTGCTTCTATTTCAGGAATTTTGTACTGTTTGCTTTTACTAATTTCTTTTTCTTATAAAAAAAAATTGCAGAGTCTTTACAGAAAAATATTTTAAATGCAGATGTGTAAAAAAAAAAGGTAATATCACTCAGCCAGATAAAAACAACTATTTTAAGTCCTAGATATGTATATATTTCTATATATTTAAGTCCTAGATAGCTATACATTTAAACTAATATCTATGTGCACATATTTGCAAGTTGGTGTGATTATACTAAGATGGTCTCAAATAGCACATTCTCTGGTTTAAACTGGGTTTTTTTTCTTGCTTAATAATAACTACCATTTTAATAACACATTTCAACATTAAATATGTTTATTTAACCAATCTGCTAATGGTTAGGTATTTTGTTTGTTTCCAGGTTTCAGAGTTACAAACAGTGGATAATCTTTTAACTGAACATTTGAGCAAATCCTTGATTTTTGTCTTTCAGTTGAAATCCCAGAAGTGGAAATCCTGGCTCAAAGGGCATGCATACCTGCAGTGGTCTCCCAAAAAGCTGTACCAACTTACACTCCCAACAATCAGTACAGGAATGAAAGTGATGCAGTTTCTACATGCTCACTGACATTGCTGACCAACAACGAAGTTTTTAACT